>NC_140299.1:83242904-84442904 GCF_964211825.1 Aythya ferina
TCAGATTCAGATAACTACTGTTTAAAAGAAAACAACATAGCATGTTCCTGTCCATTTCAGTGAAATTTTACTTCCAGAAAAATGCAAGAATGCCCAAATAAGATCATGATTTCTATGACACCGTAACTGTCTATTAATATACGCTGTAAAGGGAACATAAATATTATTATTCTACGTAAAAACTGTAATCACAGTGAAATGTCAACTGTGTTTTATTTCCAGAAAGCGTCACTTGCCTATCTTACTGAAATGTGCTAAGTACCTATAAACTATAAGACAAAATTTTAAAACGTAGGTTCTAAAATATAAACGCAAGAATAAAGAGGACTTTAACTATGTATTATTCCATGCTGAAACACAAGAAATTGAAGTTTGTAAGCAAGAATTCCTGACACTGTAGTTTAAACACTGCAATTTTTATTTTTTTTTGACAAAAATGTTTAAATATATCCTTTTGAAACCCCACTCATTTTTATAACATGGTAAGGCTAGAATGTATTTAGTAACATACCAGTTACTAAACAATACGGTTAATGAAATCACCTAAAAGTTACACTGAGTAACTTTACTACTGCTTTGCTACACCTGATAATTTTGTTCCCCTTTCAATACACTTACCAAACCAATGACATCTTATTGCACAATGAAGAAAGTAACCACCCTCAGCAATTCTCAGTAAATATTACCACCCTGTTAGCTTTATACAAATGAATGATATTAATCTGTGTGAATAGATCCAACATTCTGACAAAAATATTCTTAGGAACAGAAATTGTTTAGACAATGCTGTAGGAAGAATAGGATAAACACAAGGGAAAATATAAGATGAAAATCATGTTTTATCAGACACTAAAGAAAGATTTCTGCAGATGATGCCCATCTCAAGCCAGCCCTGTTTTCATCCGTTCATGGAAACTCTGATGGCTGGGTGCTGCTGCATCTCTTTTGAAAAAAATCATCCAGGTTCTTTGAAGAAGCTTTTGTTCTAGTGCTATTACTCTTACGCCAAGCATTAATTTTCCTTTAAATAATAATAACAATATCTAAGCAATCTCAAAGAGATTGCTGAATTTGAAGCCTGGCAGAGATTCTTGCTTGTTTCAAAAATATATATAATAAAAATCCAACAGCTTACAGTTGCTGTGGTTGAATTTCATTAGCATCCTTGGGTCCACAGCTCTAAGGTAACAAAAACACTGAATTTCCAAAGAAAGAAAGCATCCTTTTTTTTTTTTTTTTTTCCTTCTACTTGGCAGTAAAGACTGCAGTAATTTGATGTCCTCTTTATTCCCCAGAGAAAGTATATTCCACATAAGAGGACTCCAAAACTCTTCTCAGTGTCCAAATGCAGGTAAGCTGAGGTCCTGTTTCCTCCAGGAGCAAACTGCCTCCCTAAATAGATGAGCTGTAGCTTCTCCCAGCAGACTTCAAAGCACAGAGGCAGCTTCTCTACCCACTACAGAAGGAACAGTACTCCATGAAGCAGTAGCAGCTGACTTTGGCATCCCTCCTTGCTTGCTCCATGCATCACTTCACAAAATACCACCTGTATCACCTGTACACCTCCCATCCAATTGTTCTGATCACCATCCATGTTGCAAGCACTCAACAACAAACCAGACAACCTAACCTCCTCCTCCCATAGCACCTGGTGACTGAGGACCTCACAGGGTATGGTAGCCTCTGAACAACCTAAACAAAATTCTTAATATTTGAGACCCCAAGTAAATACCCTCATCACAGAATTAAGTAATTTGGCTCTGTTTCTCATTATCTCCATTTGGCACTGCTGTAGTCACTGTATATATATCAAAATAAGTGACTGAGAAAAGACTGTCTCTATGAGACAGTGAATTACACATTTACTAAAAATTCAGAAGAGGTATTAAAATTATTCCTCTAATTTACAAAATATTTATTTATAAAAAGTTGAATAGCTTCAGTATGGTAATATATTTAAAGTGGAATAGACTCTGATTCCCAGAGGAAAGACTTGAACTTCTCTTGCATGTCAGATGACTGCTTTTATCAAAAATTTGTACTTCCCATTGCAGAAAGTTTCAGTAGAGAGGTTCTATTTTAACAAAACAACAAAATTATACCATTTTTATTTAGCACTATGTTTACAGGAAATTATCATCTTACAATATGTATGTTAGAATTGTTATTAATCATTTCTTACTGTTTTACTGCTTTATATTATCACATTTGTGTTTTCTGTACTTGTTTTTTTCTAAAATATATCTGATCGTACCCTGTTTTAATGCATTTACATGTCTCTCACATTCTGTACACTTTTCTCCCTCCTCCTTTTTCTACAATCTGTTCTGTATCCTGTTGCTTGTTTGTTCTTTTTCTTTTGTATTTTCGAGAAAGGCTTTTATGCTATCAAAGTTGAATTTCTAATCTAACACATTAATCTTACGTCCCTTACATAGAACCTTGTAGACTACTCCCAACACCTACTGCAGACAGAACTGAGTCTACACAATACAATCTGATATGAAAGATGGAAGAAGTACTACCTACAGGAATCACCCAGATTAAAAAAAAAAAAAAAAAAAAAAAAAAAGGTTTCTAGCTACTGGAAATCCCACCAGGATATTTCTCCTATTTCTCCTTGGATCTTTTCTTACCAATGTGTATCAGCCCCAAGCCACTAGAAATCTGATAAACTTCAAGCCTTTCCACTGCTCCCGGATTTCACACACGCTTTAAGACATGAGCTTTTTTTTTTTTTTTTTTTTTCTTTTCTTCTTCTTCTTGAAAGTGCTGTGCCAGAAATATATGCTTTCTTCTGATTTTTTTTCTTCACCTGCTTCCTGGTTAGGAGTGCTACATCCATTGTCTACTGACACCTTCAGCTTTTGTATGTCCATTTTCATTTTTTCCAAGAAATTAACTGAAATTGTTTGCGGACTGTACACAGAGAAAAGCAGCAGAGAAAAAGATATAGTTTTGGCCTATTCTCCTTTGTTTTGTTTTGTTTTTGTTTTATTTTAGGGAAAGTAGAGGTGTTGCAAATGTCTGTAAATTGAATATATTTCTGGACTAGTATCTGCACAAAAGTTGAAGTATTACATTTGCAAGTTATTTTTTCAATTATTTTTTAGAAGTGAAAACCTAGTTGACAGCAAATGTTTTATATGAACATTTTTCACATTCACAACAGCCCAGGGGAATTTTCAAATCCTAGATACTATTATCCACTTCCAATTCAAAGTTTATTATTAAAAAAATAATAATAAAATAAAATCCATGTTTTCCTGTCATCAGCACTGTAATCTAATGCTTTGACAAGACTTACTGGTTTCATTCAAAGATGAGACCTCTTCTTAGAAGAAACACTGAAAGATCAGGGAAAACAATTCCTTCCTCCAAAGTGGCAACACTGCATGAGGAGTTATCACAACTTTCACTCAAGCCATATCTAGGCCAGTTATTTCGTTTCATATGAGACAGAACTGCCTAAGTCAGCTAGAGCACTGAACTCCGGAAAACCCAGAAATAGATGTAATTTTTATTATTATTAACTAAAAATCGGATACCTTATACTCATTCTGTCATAATCTTCCGCACTTAAAAATCTAACCTATATGATCTGTACATGAAGTACACATGATATCAGCATGTAACTACCCTTCTCCTCTCTCTCTCTTTTTTTCTTTTTTCTTTTTTTTTTTTTTACTTTAGTCAAAACATAAAGGTTCCAAATATCTTCACTGTGGTTTGATTTCCATAAAATATTGCTTTGTATATACCAGATATATAATACACACTGCAGTGAGAATTGGATATATATAATGTTATATTATAACAATAATATGAACATATTTAAAACAATATAATTTGATATAAATAACTTGATATGATTCATTTATGATATGATTTATGATATGATTCATTTATGTATGGTTCGTTTATGATATGATTTTACATAAAAAAAATAATTGCAGATAGTAAGTGTTTTACACATTTAGCATATGTGCCAGAATTTTACAAGGGACAAAAATACAGATTTTACAGTATCTGGAATTATTCAACTAAAGACTACAAATAAATAAATAAATACTTGTTAAGAAAGAAGAAAGTCTAAAGGTAAGAGCATGAAGTCCGATATCCTGACAGGATCAAATGACTACACTGTTTAAAATATTTTGTCATCAAACTGTTTGGTTATTTTCATGCGTATTTGAAAGAAGCACTCAAAATGCAGAAATAAAAAATCTGTTTTTAAGGTTATACATTTGAGGGAAGAGCTCTGCTCTGTGTTCCACTGGCACAGCCATTGGATTTAAAAAAATAAATGGGAAAAAGAGCCTGTAATTCTCCTCTCCTAGAAATACTCTCTTCAAAATTGGTGATTTAGGGATACTATCCCAGTCTTAAGTGCTCAACATCTCCTATTAGCCAAGACAGCACCATGTTTAGGAAAGAACAAAAATGAAGGAGTGTAAGCACCATGAGGAAAATTTAAGGAACTGTATCTCTCCAACTTTCTTGGGAAAAGTTCTGGAACTCACTCCAGAAATTAACCTCCTACACTTGACTCACCATATACACCTGTATCATACTCTAGAACCATGAAGTATTTTTGGATCTGTCTCTGAGTCTTAGTGAATATTTTAAAGTCAAGTGCAAAAAATTCAACTTTATGTAGTAAAATGTGCAACAATCACAGTGACAACACTGCTACTAAGAATAACTTAGTAAATATAATTGAAATAGTAAATTTTAAATAGGCTTTTCAAATGTTTACTGGAGGAAGTTTCATTTAGGTAGTATGATGTGAGGGTTGCATTATATCTACAAAGTTCCATGTTAAAAATACTACACAAATTGTGCAGTGTCTCTCACATACATGCAAACACAACAGAATAGTGTCCATAAAATGTAAATGTTTTTAACTGTCAAGTATTGATAGGTGAATCAGAATGAATCAGTATTCAGTGCAAAACTGAAAAAGACTGTGCCTCTAATAAATTCAGTACAAGCCTAGCAAAAAAGCCTGCTGTTATCATGAAAGCTCATGTTATCATAAGATTACAACAGACGTTGAGTGAGAATACGTACAAATTTAATGAAATGTAAAAGAAAACACTTCAAATCATAACAAATTTCTGTAGTGCCTTCTATTGCATCTCATCGCCTGTTAAGGGCTCTTGTCACGTTAGCTGCCATATTAAACTACATGGCAGTGCCATCACAATATGACATAAAACAAATTTTTTGTTTTACTGTAAGAGAGAAACTTGCTTCTATTAGACAAAAGTTCTGAAAAAAAAACCAAACCCAACCAACAAGCAAGTATTTGCATCACAAATAAAATGATCACACAGGGAAATGGAGAATACTGATTAATAAATTAAAACATCCTAGATTCATAGCTCTTTATATATGAGTACACATACATATACAGACACAACTGTACATACATGTACATACACTTTCACTTACCTCAACGGCTCTCTTTATGTATGGTATCTGTGTGCCACTGTCCAGATCTTCGTTAATTATAAGTCTCCTAGCCCACTGACCTGCTCTGACAACACCGCTACCATGAATTAGGACCAACAGTTTGTCAGGATTTGTTAAGGCATCTTCACTCATAAAAATAAAGCTCTTTGGTTCACTCTCGGTTGCATCGACCTGCAATTACAGCAATACACACTTTTATGCACCAATAAAAAATTTTAAAAGAACATCTGTAGTTATAAAGCTAGCCCCTAGGACTGGTATCAAAACTTTCACCCTTTAACAAATAACTTGTGTGTATATATATATGTTTTTTATATATATAAAGGACTATATATATAAGGACTAATGTGTGCCCAGCACTAAAGAAAAATAAAGCAGAAGCTAATATTTATGCTATTTAACTTTGAACCATAAAAACATACCATGCTTTAGAACAGTTATCCAAGAGAGACTTAAACTTACTGTATCCAAACAAAAGGAGGAGGGAAGGGGAAAGGTGGGTGTTAAAAAGTATGCTAAAGCTTATTTAGAGAAATTTACTAGTGAAAGAGAGAATCCATAAACGAACAACCTCTGGGGAAAAAAATAAAAATAAAAATAGAACTCAACAACAAAAAACAAGTAATTTGTCATCTCTGTTATGCCTGAAGCAACAATGAAAGTCTGATATAATATGAAAAACCTCCTAGAGTTCCATCTCAGCCACCTCAAATACCCAATAAGCCATGTATGAAGCAGCATGGTAAATTTGCCTATTATAAATTTAATAGGATAGGCCAAATAAAATATAGAAATCCAATTTGGATTTAAATATTGGCTTCATTAAGAGTCCTGCACCAGGGTCAGTGCTTAGTTACTCTACACTAAGAACAGATCAACAAGCAGATTTGATATTGCGTAAACCATGATCTAATTCCAAGTTTTGTCCATACTCTAGAGAATAAAAGTACACTTTTTGCTCTCTCTATATATAAAAAAAAAAAAAAAAGGAGGTTCTATAAAACAGGCCCGTATTTGGATTAACAAGCCTGGCTCAAGGCAAAAGAGTGATGCTGGTGGCTATCCATTCTTCCTTTTCTCCCACATGAATGCAAAGGAGAGGACAGAGCATGGAAAACTCTTTACCCTCCTGTGCTCCTTACCTCACGGCCCACACAGGTTAACTATATGGCTGCTAGGAATAGCCTTGTGTTGCCTTACACCCTGCAACAGTGATGAAATCAAGCTTAAGAAGATGCGAGCCTTACGCTGAGAAAAGGGAACTGGCTACTTGGAATGCTTCAGCTTTTCTCTCATTCCTGGGTATGTTTTCTGATTCACCTTCCCTCTGGAAAAGGTAATTCCATGTGAATCTTCTTAAGGCCTT
This sequence comes from Aythya ferina, assembly GCF_964211825.1. Lineage (NCBI taxonomy): Eukaryota > Metazoa > Chordata > Aves > Anseriformes > Anatidae > Aythya > Aythya ferina. The sequence continues at coordinate 83,249,749 of NC_140299.1, forward strand.
TTCAGGCTCTTTTAGGCCTTGCTTTTTTTTTTTTTTTTTTTTTTAATGAAGCTAATGAGTTTACTTGAACAAAAGGAGTTCCTAACTGGACGAACATTCAGCATCTGCCGCAGGACTGAAGATCTTATGCCCTGCTCCAAAATGATATAACATCTCAGGTATCCCAACTTCCACTGTCTACAACAGGAAATGTACTTATCTTCTGTCACACTTTGTGTGAAAACGTAAAATGTGGCAAAAAGCAAAAAATCACAAAAAAAATCTCTTGAAAAGAATTTATAATATATGAATATAACTGTATCCTACACTGGGGATAGAGTCGGATCACATTGCCACTTCTGAAGTATCAGTGCTGATTTATTAAAGTAGAAGATGCAAATACTTAGACAATGCTAAATTTCAAATAGTAATGAGGTAATGATATGAGCTAATTGTATTTTGGCACATAAACTGAATGCTTACAACATTATAATTAAGAGAAACCACTGTGAATTTGTACTTCAGACTAACATATAACTAAACTGTATGTTTTAGTATTTATGAACCAATTTTTTGTTCATTATTGAGGAAATACCAGCACCTGTAATATGTAGTAGAAGACACAACATAACTAGTTCACATTTTCGCAGTTATGCTGATCTACAAGTTAAAAAAAATATCTACCAAGCTACTAAAAACTAACCCTTCGTTCCCTTCCTCAACTTCATTACATTTGGAAACTTTCTTTTCTTCAAGCTAATTTCTCTTCAAACAGTAGTAATTCATTAAATCACCTTTTCACTAAAGAATGCACATAAAGGTCACTCTTGTGCACAACACTACTTTATTGACAAATCAACGTAGAATATCACTTAGTGCTAGACACACTGAGTCCATGTAAAATAATTTATTTTTATTAGCCACTTGCACTTCTGGAGCTACTCATGATCCTTTGTTGAAAGACAAATTGAATAAATTCAGTAAAATGTGGAGCTTCAATTTGTTTAATTTAACAACTTAATTCAACTTTATTATTCACTTCCAATAACAACCTTCCAGTAATTTGTAGCTAAGAATGTCAAACCAATCTATATTCTGCCGATAATTTACTGCTTAAAATTACTGTTAAAGTTTAATTTTCCTTTTCTCAGATTTATTTTTCCAATGCACAACTATATGCTAAGTTTTATGAATGTCTACAGTTATGAGGAATTCTCTAATGAGTTATGCACTCTACAGACATAATGAAGTTCTTACAGTTTTCAAACAGTGAAGTAATTTTTCCATGAGTTCCATCTCTGATGAGCTATCACATGATGTAGTAGTACCAGTGTATAAAATATTTCTACTGCAGACTAGTTGGTAATTTGCAAAGTTGCTATCAATACTTAGGGTAACAACAAAACACACTGGAAACCCAGTCTTATTTCAACCTCCATGCTAAGACTTTAAGTCATTATGACTCAATTTTCAGATCTCAGCCATCAGCAGCTTAAGACTCATCTAGGCTCTAGGGGTCCTTAATTCTGCCCACTTGTAGTTTAAAGTTTGAGATTGCTTCAGTTCAAAATTTTAAAGGGAAAAAAACACTAATATCTTTCTTACACATATTAAGAAACACCATAAAAGACATATACTGAGAGCCTACAAAGAGGTGAAACAGGCGTACCTTGAGACTGGAGGCAAGAACAGGGCAAATAAACAGAACAGAAACTGAAAAGAGTCAGAAAGAATGTAGGAATTATGATCAGCAGGTGTAGGGAGAAAACTGGTCATTCGTGATGCAAGACAAAGAAGTTTTCTGTTAAGTTGTTCTGCATAAAGATCACTAACTCACTTATGTTATAGTCTTCACAAAACTGAATTTCCTTCTTTCTTCTTCTTTTTTTTTTTTTTTAAGTGAAAACTATTGATCAATACTACAAGCTGCTAATTAGCAATTCGTGAAAAAAAAAAATTCACCAGTAACTACAACTAAATTAAACTACAACTAAATTAACACACCTACATCTAAATTAACGCACCTGAAACTGGTGAAATTTCAAAAAAACAAGTATTGACCTGATTTGGGTAACAAAATAACCAAAAGGGATAAGCCGTGGAGATAAGAGACCATTGTTTCTCACAGAAAAATAGTTCTTGGCTTTCTAGTAGATCAAGAGAACTACTGAATGAAGTTTTATCTATTGAAGTGAAAGAGCAAAGCATTGACAAGTTAGAAGGTTCTGCAAAGTGAGACCTTTCAGTACCATCGTCAATAAAACATGTTGGTGATTATTTAAACTTCCATCTCAGGCCTTCCCAGAAGCTGTTAAAGATGCATTTAATTCAGAAGCACCCTTTATTTGTCCTCAACAGCTAAAGAACAGCAAAGATCAATCACTGATTATGCCATTAAAACCAGAGAAATACAAAGGCTTCATCTGGATAAAAAACCTGCAGTCTTCTTTGTACTAATAATATAACCTTCAATGGAGCACAAAATGAGAAATTTAAAAGAAATAATTGCACTGCTTCTCCCTGAATATGAGTTTCTTCATTTAAATTTTCAAGTCCAGTCGCAGATTTTGAACATTAAAAGAACTACAATATTTTACACTAGCAATAACATCTAAGCCTCTCTGGAGGAAAAAAGGTTTGGATTTACATTTGGCATAGACGCTAAAGTAATAAAGCAACAAGCAAACTTTCCAGATTCCCGAACTGTTCTTATTTTTGTATCTGAAAGGAAATAATTGAGTCCAAAACTGAAAATGTCACCTGAGAAAGTAAAATAAAGACAGCGGAGTTGGACTTTGTCCATGATGTGGAGGAAATTAAGTAAGATGAGCGAACGTGAATGCTGTCATAGTGAACCTCTGGAGCACAGCATTTCAGTGCACTACTAAAATCATATTGGAAAAAAATGCACTCCACTTAACACAGTCCTGAAATACATTTCTTGTATTCAAACATCATTACACCATCAACTTTGTAATGAGCTGGCAGAAAAACAAAGGCCAGTACACCAACTTTCTGATTGCCTTGTGACAAAGTTTGGGAAGAATTATTCCAAATTTACCTCTGAAATACTTATGTAAGGTGTTTACAACAGTGGCCACACTGGTCAGGATAAGGGTCCCAGGATGCTTTTTCTGTCAGATCACTTAGGGGAATAAGTATGAGAAAAGAGTATTTATGGAATGATTCTTCCCTCTTTTTGGCAACCAGTGACTTTGGAGCTTCCTGATCCAGAGTTTGTTCCTGGACAAGCAAGTATGATAGTTCAATGTACCTGTCACACCTTAACACCGTCAAATGTTTTTTTTGAATGCATTTGTACCTTTCTCCTTAATAGTATGCTGTGGCAATGAGTTCCACAATATAATTGGGACCTTTATGAAAAAAGGTACTTCCTCTCTTTCAGTAGAGATCTCCTGCCTGATAATTTAAACTTGATGCCCCTTAGCTCCTCTATTATGAAAAAAAGTGAAAAACCATTCCCTATTCATCTTCTCTACACCTTTCATGATTTTATAGATTTGTCATATTCCTTCCTCAGTCATCTATTTTCCAAGCTGAAGAATCTTTCTGTCTAATCTTTCTTTGTCTGAAAAGGATTTCATTCCTGTGATCATCCTTGCAACCCTCCTCTGTATTTTTTTTTTTTTTTTAATTCTACATATCCTTTTTGATATGGTGTCCAGACTCCACGCAGTGTTCAAGATGGGGGCCCACATAATGAGTGGAATGATGATGTTTTTCTGTTTTGTTCTTAACACTTCATAATTCCTAACATCCTATTTGCTTTGAGGGTTTTTGACTGCCATTGAGCATTAACTGATGTTCTCAGAGAGCTATTCACAATCACTCCAAGATCTTTCCTGAGTAGTAATAGCTCATTTAGAGGCCACCATTGTGTTTACAGAGTGAATTCTTTTCCCCGTAATTTCACATTTACCAGAATTGAATCTCATGCCATTTTATCATCCAATCATTCAGCATCATGAAATAATGCTCAAACTCATCACAATCAGCTTTAGATATCAGTATTCTTTATTATTTTAGAAAAAAATCAGAAAAGTTATTTACATTCTATCAATTCCTCTTTCCTTTTATTTACAAATGTTATCAGTGCAGCCCTTAACAACACTGCATCAGTCAAAACTTTTCATCTGTGAAGTATGAATACCTTTCTTTTTCCTTTTTTTTTTTTTTTCTTTCTTTACCTTTTAGCCTATTATTAACTCATAACGGGACTCCTTCTTACGCCAATGCAGTGTCTTCTTTAGAAGCACTCTGCAAGCTCGTTGGCAGATTACTGGAAATCCAGGTTTTCTTTCATTGACAAGATCTTATGATTTTCAGGCTGTCAGTGCACTCTAGCCAATCTTTTAAAATGAAGGCTGTACTGACTTTTGCCCCAGTATATTATTTCTTCCTGATACACAGCTCTAGGAATCTCTCCTGGAACACTTCAAAAATCATCATATACTTACTTTTTTTTCTGTGCCTCTTTTGAAAGTAGCTGATCTGATCAGTAAGTTATACACTAGTTTGTTGTGCTTCTTAAAGAACCTTGGGCTTAAAAAACATCTCATCCAGGAAGCTGACTACTGTACGATAAATCCATTCATTCTAAGATCTCTTCTGCTGACATGCCAATTTGAGACAGTTCCTCAGAATGATACCCGGTTTCAAATAAATAAATAAATAAATGAGTGTGGTGTGAAAACCTCTGGATAGTTACTACTGGAAATAATCACTTTAATTGTTCTCTGAGCATTCCTCAGCTGAGATCTGGAGCTGAGCATTCCTTTTGCTTGCAGCTCATCTATCGGTCTCATCAGCTGTTTTATTAATAACTTTTACAACTTTAACAAGCTCTTCTAATTTAATTTTTGGGCAATCTTATTGTAATTTTGTATCTAACATAGCTAACCAGCAGTTACACCCCTTTTTTCCTCACTTGCATGGGGCTTACAACTGCTACAAACCATCTTACTATTTCTATTAGCCTCCATTATTAATTTAAAATAAATTTCCTCGTGCTGTTCCTTCGAACTTGTTGGGTGACTTAACCATAGCCTTTAGACAGCTCTCATTTTTCACCTTCTGCCTCATTTTTGTAGTTTTCTTCACAACCTAGTTTTGATTCTGGTAACGGCTTCCTATGAATAAGAGCCATTACTGAAGAATGGGATTCATACCTTGTGCCAAATTTTCCACACTGCTCAGAATTAAATGGGTGCATTGTGAGTTCTTCCTTCACTCCAAAATGCAGTGTACTCATGACACTTTGCAAAAACTGGAATATGTTGGAGAATGGTTTAAGTGTACTACTAACAAACTCCATCAGTAGATCAGTGATTACTACACAACTTGTAATTAAGAGTAAATACAGATCACTTCAACAAGAGCTATACAAGGAGCTATTCTCCCAAGCTAGACACACAAATCTCAGAGTAGGGCAGAAGAGAACCCACAGATGTGACGAAGGTGAAGGCAGTATGGTGCTACTTTTTTGAAGCTTAACTGTGCACATAGGTATTGCAACGTCTTATTACATACAAAGTTCCATAGCCTCAAAATTTGGGCACATAAAAGTTTAAAAATGACAGCTTCCTGGTTTCAGAGTGTGACATTGCTTGAGGAAGTCTTTTGATGCATTACCACTCTGGAATACAGAAGCATTCCTGGACCAAAACTTCCCCAGTGGAGAAAACTAGTTGTGTAGAGAAGTTAGAGAGCTCATGCCAAGCACTGCATCAGGCAGGCTGTCACAATGAGCCCAATCCTCTCCTGTTCATGCAGAGAAACCTGAAGCAAAGGAAGCTTTCTCAGGTGGTCTCAGGACAGGGGTACAGCAATATTGGGCTTAGCAGCTGCTGATCCCTTGCACAGTCCTGTGGAGCTCCCAGACACTTCTGCCCTGATGATGAAGACGTTGGCAAAGCCTGGCCAGGAAACTCTCAGCAGCTGGGACAGGTTATCAAAACATTCCCTGAACAATGCTTGGGGAATGGAAAAGGGAATTGCAAAATGTTATAGAACTATGAAAGTAAAAGGAAATTTGCTTCCATACCTGAAATGGCTTTTTCTCTGCTGAATAGGAGGGGCTGGCTGAGAACAGCTCTAGTGGAAAAGCTTCTCAAATACCACATGAATCCTTTAGAATAGTGATGGAAAACCTACACAGCACAGTCACACTACTGTCTCCCCACAGAATATAAAAATACCCAAACAACATCATGTTCTTGCATACACTTATAGACAGCAACACTCTCACGTGCTGTCTGGGGACTGCTTCATCACTTCTAAGGGCTGATCAAGTGTTTTCACCAAACAACATCTACACTTTATAGCACATACATGTTATAAGCTCCTGAAATTGTGTGTTTAAAGAAATTATAAAGTAGACATGGATCAGTTGACTGAGACTCTGTTTTGAGTTTATTACTCTGTATGTAGAGACACCTGTCTTTAGCTCTGGGAACCCATCTGTAGAGGTCTCAAAGCATTCACAAATGTTTTCCAAAAATTTTGTGGTTCCTCTACCAAAATTAGCACATTCTGGAGTCTGTCAAGGCAAGGAAGGCTCAGCTAGAGAAATCAAGCACATGAGAAGTCAGGCAGATCCATCTCTCCGAATGCACACACATGCTGCACGTGAAGTCAGCGTCCTGAGACGACACCATGCAGAGGCCGGGCACATCTTGTCTTTATCTGAACTCTGGATTGAAGTCTCTGCTTTTCACAGATCCAAGCAAACAGCATCTTCAAAAATATTTATACTTACCGGGAGAGTTACTTTTTTCAAATGGCATTCCTTTTCCAGTAGTCCATAAACATATTTAGTAATAATCTGTAAGAAAAAAAATAACAGACCACAAGAAAAAGAAAAGCAAACAGAAGTTAAACCACCTACAGTAATGACATATCCAGGCAGACAACTTAAAGGCTAGCTAGTGAAACTTGTAAGCACTTGCATATGTTTTGCCACGTATCTGAATTCTTCGCTGTACAACTAAGTACAGAACTTAGGGATTTATACAAAATGGTCCTCTCTGGCTCTCAGCAAAGGCTGCTTGTCAGTACAAAGAAATTGTAACTGTACCTGTGAATCCATCACCTGCTGCTGTGTGAATAATTATGTGCCTCAAAACTAAGGATTATAACCAATTAATATATACTCAGGGGTACAAGAAAGGCTCTCTTTTGCAAAGAAATACTTTAAAAGCATTTTTTCCATAAGCAGGACTCCTGAAACCCTCTCCCCTGCAGGTTCACTTCATGAGCTACATGGAGAGCAGATCTTTAGTCACCCTCAGCACAAGTTGCCTTGCCATTTCTATTCACTGAACTGGGGAGGGATGGGTCAAAGGTGTTCTAAATAGAAAAAAAGCCCAACTGATTCCCCAGTATGGGGGAGTTTAAGTCTCTTGTCTGTATGTAGAAATAAAATTGAAATTTTAGACCTGAAACAAAAGGAATTATTTCAAAGAGCAACCAAAAAATAAAAAATAAAAATCAACTTACTCGCAACCAAAGAGTTGCTGTCTCAAACGTAACCAAGTTGTTCACACTTCAAAGGTTTGCCTAATACCTAGGGAAATTTTTTCTTCCTTATATATTGTAAGAAAATGGAGATGCAGATGGAAGAACTTTCTAACTATTATTAATTTGGGAATTAAGCTGTGAAACAAACTAAAGTGCTTTGTCCATATGGGGCTGTAAAAATGGTTCGGAAGTAACTGCCTGGATTTCACTGGCTACAGAAGTTTGAAAAAAAAAAAAAAAAAAGTCAAATTAAAGAGGAAAAAAAAAAAAGCTCATTAAGAGCCTCAAATGGTGCTTGCCTTCCCTTTAAAGCTTGGGGAACTATGTTTAAATTCCAGACAGGACAAGATCTAAGTCACGAAATATTAATCTAAGAATATCTGGGTACAAACCCAGCTGGTATTCTTTAGTCCAACCGCTCAAGGCCACAATTACTGCCATCTGAACCCGCAGCATATTAAGCCACAACAGAAACAGTGCTGTAACAAAGCTCTCAAGTGATGGCATCTTAACAACGCACTATGAACTGAGCAAGTAGGAGCCAGGGTATCATAAACTTCAATTTTAATTTTCCTAATGCAGAATTACCAAATAAAGTTTCAATGAAGTCCAAAAGTTTTCATTATGTACATGTGAGCAAGCACACTATGCAAACGTTTGGAACATACTTGAACGAATTAGAAGTACTGATGGAAGCTAACTAAAAAAGTTGTACCCCACCCCCGCCCTCCTTACCCCCCACCACACAAAAAAAAATAATAAATCTTTATTAGGATTCTGTGAATTCTTTGCTCAAATATGTTCATTGATAGAATTATGTTCAAAAAACTTTATGGTTTTAAAGAAAATCAGTCTTACTGAACATTACTATCTACAGGGAAACTGCATTTGGAGAAGGAATTTAGCTGTGAGCGATGAGTTGATTTAAGACATGTTTATCCCCAGAGCAGTATGTTAGGAACATGCATACAGTGTAATTTTACCTTCAGGGCCAAACTTTTTATGGTTCACCGAAATCAACTTCAGTGTAATGCCAACAAGTAAAGCAGTTAAGTTCCTGCAGTCTCAGATGCTGATGTTGTACAGACATTAAAAAGTGTGTAATGATAATATGGCCTCAAACGTAGAAATTTTGTTTTTCACTCTAAACCCAGGCATCTCCTAACCATCAAAAATACTAGAAAACCTGGAAGAGAAAAAAATTGCTACAAAGAAAATATATTTAGACACCACTTGCAAAAAACTACTCTTTTTTTTTTTTTTCAGCTATGTGTTACGTATCTATTTCTTCTATTCTCTCTTATCTATTTAGACTGTGATGACTTCAGGGCAGAAGCAAACCTTTACTGATTTTTTCCAGGGCCAGACTCAATGGGGCTCTGATCCTAACTGGCTCTTTATGCACTACTCTAGTATAACAAATAGTGATAACAGCCTTAAAAAGGGAATGGCGAAATCAGGAAAGCACTCTCCTGTATGGCAAAGACCTAACCTAATGAAAAAGAAAAAGAAAAAGAAAAAGAAAAAGAAAAAGAAAAAGAAAAAGAAAAAGAAAAAGAAAAAGAAAAAGAAAAAGAAAAAGAAAAAGAAAAAGAAAAAGAAAAAGAAAAAGAAAAAGAAAAAGAAAAAGAAAAAGAAAAAGAAAAAGAAAAAGAAAAAGAAAAAGAAAAAGAAAAAGAAAAAGAAAAAGAAAAAGAAAAAGAAAAAGAAAAAGAAAAAGAAAAAGAAAAAGAAAAAGAAAAAGAAAAAGAAAAAGAAAAAGAAAAAGAAAAAGAAAAAGAAAAAGAAAAAGAAAAAGAAAAAGAAAAAGAAAAAGAAAAAGAAAAAGAAAAAGAAAAAGAAAAAGAAAAAGAAAAAGAAAAAGAAAAAGAAAAAGAAAAAGAAAAAGAAAAAGAAAAAGAAAAAGAAAAAGAAAAAAGAAAAAGAAAAAGAAAAAGAAAAAGAAAAAGAAAACAAAAAAAAAAACATGAAGAAAGCTACAGTAGGATGGAGTTTCTAATGCAAATAGTGAGATTCAGGCAACTCAGCAGTTGGATGGTCTCCAAGGCTGAGACAGACTTGAAGAAAAACTGCTGTATCCCAGTGTATCTAAGTCCACAAGAGATTTTTTTTGTCAGCGGGAGATGGACAGGTTCAGGGATATCTCAGTAATGGCTGGTGCACTGTCAGCTTGAAAGGATGGAAGGTGACACAAGATTTCCTGAAGTAGCACCAAATCCCTGAATTTCCCACATCTGAAAACATCATCGTCTTGTGATTTTATGGTTGCTCTGTAATTCTGAAAAAAAAAATATTTTTTTTTCTTTTTTTCCTTTTTTTTTATACTAAGGAGGGAAGGGAAGTGCGCTATGTTATTTATTTAGTAAAAATCAAGTCTTACTACAACAAATCTAGACCATTTAAATAGCCAGTACATCTTAATATTATCAGTTTATGTATACTGGTACAATCTTTAAGATATGAAAATTGTTGCAGAATCCTGGTTTCTTGAATGAGAAAGTGAATATGACTAGACTCTATGAATTCTTCTGGACCAACTATCTGTCATACAGTTGCTTGGGACTGGAGGTATTGTCACTCATCCAGTACAAGCCATTCTCATGGCAAACTGTAACACTTGCTAGAGAGCCCTAAGCATTTTACTCAGATCAACCTGAATATTTTTGTTTTTTATAAAGTTTTTCCAGCTCGTGAGGTGTGCCAACAGTGCAAGCAGTATTCTGCACTGCAATTGCAGGTGACAAGGCTGCTGGTGAGCGAGCAGCAGCAAGTGTCTAAGATAGAACAGGAAAAAGAAGCAAGAGTGAGGCCTGCCCAGAGCGTGTGAAATCAATGGCATCAAGAAGAAAGGAGGAAAAATGGTTGCTCTCGTTCTTCATATTTGTTGTACAAACACTGGGAGCCCAGCCTTCTCATTGCCTGCAGTGAGAACTGGGCAAAAAATAAACACAAAAAACAAGGCAAATCCATGCCTCTCATCCCCTATTCTGATAGCATGGGAAAAATCCTTCCCCACCACAAAAAAATGGTTAGCCTAGCACTCTCACTGCCCAAAAACATATTAAAACTGAGAACCGAGAAAGACTTTGCTTCAAGTACAAAGTGGTCCTCAGGGAGGAAGCTAAATGGCTTGTACTTCAATTTCATTTCAGTGAGCTGAGGAGCCAACATCTCACTTTCTGTAAGCCCAAGGATTTTCAGCCATCAGCAGTGTTACAGCTTTTCTTATGTTTGCTGGACCAGAAGAGTTCCTAGAACAAAGCTGGGCTGCTGAGAGAAGGGACCACAGACAACCGAGTGCGACGCATCCCAATCAGTAAGAACAGCAAACTACCCCACTCTCAGGTGCACTAAAAATACAAGTACCTAAGTTCTCCTATCATTTCCTTGCAATGGTTCCCCTTCGTCTACTGCGGACTGCATTGAGAGCAGTAATACATGTTGGTCAGGACAGGAATCAAAGTTTAGTGTTCACTGTTGCCTTTCTGAGGAATTTAAATGAATGTTTTAAGTAGGATCCTTTAAGTAGGATCTGAACAGTGTAAATATCACCAGAAGTACTTTATCAAAGTACTTATGGCCACAAATATGACATCTGTGAAGTTCAAAAAGTCTGATGCATAATTTCAGGATAGGTCTACGTTGTGATCAGTACAATATACTGTATTTCTAAGAGGACTCAACCAATGGTATCAAAAGACATCAGTGATGTAAAATTAAATGCCGACAGCTAGTTGTTGACAGAAATAAGAAATACAGATAGGAGATAACCCAACAAAGATAAATTTAATCCAGTTCTCTTACATGGATACACAACAGAACTCAATTTAATTACAGAGCAATTCAATTGATGGCCTGGACAGATAGCAAAGAAGATAGCGACAAAGAGAGAACACCACAGAAAGAGAAGAAACACCGTATCTCATTTTTAGGCATAGTATTACTCTTGCATTGCTAAACATCTTTAACAATGGCAGCAAAGACAACAATGTTCCATGCAGTCTACAGAGCAAAACCAAAACTGCAAATGGAAACGTAGCTCTGGTATGTGTAATTGTAGTAGACATTGATTGGGAAGGCCCTGGCTTCATATGGCTTCTGTTCTTCTACGATTGTATTGTTCACGTAGAGGACTGTTTTCAATTGCCAAGAAGCGCTGAAAAAATCTGTTAGCAGCATAATTTGTAAAATCTTTGCAACCATGCTGAAGCCAAGTGAGCAAAAGATCAATACTTGCATACAACAGTGTGAAACTAGAAATTAAAGAATAAGAGCCATTGAGACTAGTTACAAAAATACTGAAGTACTGAAGCCTAAACACGATTATAAGTGTAGACAAATACAAAAGAGGCTCTTCAGAGCAGAGTCAGATGTGATATGTATTGAACATCTTTAAATAGCAGAGGTCTGGAAAAGAGGGCAACCAAAAGCCTGCCTACAGAGCAAGATGGCAACTCAGCTTAAAATAATATACCACAAATTTGAATTGAGTAAGAAATGGAAAGAAGCATTGTAGCCAATATCAAAAATTTTAAGAACCAGCTTGATATGCACAAGGAAAGGCAGAAGTGGAGCTGACCCAGCGGTGAACTTTCCCATAAGAGAGATAGCCAGGTATACAGATAACAGGTCACAACTCACTGACTTGTTTTGTAACACCTGCATTCTCATCCAGAGGAGCTGTTTGAGCACATACCACATCAAAAACCATGCTGGGATGCAATGAAGTGCACTGAGCCTTGCCAGTCAGGCCCCCTCCCTGCTGTGCTTCATAACTCAGGTTCTCTGAATTCTTGTTTTCCCTGAGTGGTTGCCCTTTCAAAACCAGACACAGGTCACTGTCCACCACTATATTATGTGTGCAAACAGGACAGCAAACCCACTGCAGAGGAGAAAAAGGAACGAGAATAAAATAAACTACTTTCCCAGAATGAGTTCTCTGCTAAAAACGTGTTAAGGAAATGTCATCTAGGCCTGTGTGATGTGCGGCCTTCTGCTTCTAAATCAGCGCCTACCGGTACCGACTGGAAACCATTACCACGCTCAGGGATTCACGGCAGATGTGAGGAGCCCTTTGGGTAGCGCAAACCACAAAGACTCTTTGAAGACAACCAGACACCACATGTCTCTCCCTGCTCCCATATGTGCTCCCCTCGTGACCAAAACACCAGCAACCGTGGCCGATGGTTGGTGTGTGGTTAGCACATGACAAGGAACAAAGCACGCGTGGCACGACAACGGAAAACACGAATTATGGCCAGCCACACGACACAGGGCAGATCACAAAACCCTGACGAAAGGATAGGGGAGTCCAAGCTGTTAAAACAAGTTGCCCACACCTCTGCCTGCTCCTACACACTTCTAAGCAGATTTCAGGGGAAAAAAAAAAAAAAACACACACACAAAAAAAAACGTATCAAATTATTGATTAAATATATTACTCTTGTGGACAAGATCCAGCTGGATGGGTCTCAAATTCCCACTTCATGTTCCTTGTTCGCAACGGCTCCAAAAACAAATAGCACCCCAACTCCACGACTGCTGTTCATCACCACTTTTCATCGCCCCAAGGGCTAAATGAGACATAACCACTCTCTTACAGTTATTCTACTTCACATCCAGACTGAGATACACTGGCAATGACACACTTGCTCAGTGGACAGAAGTCTTCTGCCTCCAAACACGCCCATTCATGAAACAACACTCCTTAAACACCTCATCAGACCACTTGTTCTCATTCATTTTTCAAGAAAGTTCTCAAGATATACAAAAATGCAGAGTAAGACAATTTTACCTAAAGGTTTTTATTACTGTCCGAATTTGTCATAATCATGTAGATGCTAAACTTAAAATTAAGTAGGTTGTAGCTCATAAAACATGGATGGTGTGGCATTTTCCTTCTTGCCTGACCTCCACTTTTATCATAAGGCCTGTTGTAAGCAAGGCTAAACGCATTCCTGCTGTACTTATTATTCTTCTATTAACCTTGTGAGTTAACTATAACCTCAGTTTAATCTCTTAAATGAATGTGTGGTAAAGAAAAGCATAGAAAAAAGGGAAAAAAATTACAACTGAAAAGGGTTTCCTCAAAAGCACTGAAATGTGACCATCTCTACTTCTACAATAACTTGTTTGGATACAATTTGCTATGCTTTAAGTTGAAATAAAGAAAAATGCAAGTGTTCCTTTCCTTCAGAGAATGCACAGAATTCAACCTTTAGGTTCAATCATTTGTCAATTTTCACCCTGTGACAGGATTGCACTTAAAATGTTCAACATTACCAGTTTGCCTGACAATTCTACATATAGACCAAAATCAACGTCATTTGCCTTTCTTTTTTTCCTAAAGTAGTATGTTTGACTTGACATTGCACACTACAGCAAAAGAATTGCTGTCAGCTCCCAAGCCCTCTTAAATGTTTCCAACCACCCATTCAGCACTGACTTACAGCCTTCGTGAATCTAACTTAGAAAAAAAAAAAAAGAAAAAAAAAAGATCTTTCACAGATATAGAAAGAATACTATTTTTAAATAATTTAAATTCAACCTCTGAGATTAGAAAATTACTATTAATACTGGTGGGCCTAAAAGCTCCAAGGCTGTATATGCAGTCGGGGGTTTTATCACTGATCTTAAGAATAACCAAGTACAAACTACAAGAAGCAATACCATGACTATGTGATCCATTACCAGTACACATAATGTTTTTTTCTTAGTTTGTACGATTTGTCTTCTAAATCATAATAAGCATTTTAAGGGCAAAAAGAGAAAATGAGCAAGAGAAGGAAACAATCCTTATAACATACAGTACTCAACCTACAACTTTTTTTCCTTTTTGCAGGGTAAGAGTGGCAATGCTCAGTGAAAAAATGCAAAATGAATTCCAACTGACTGCCCTGCAGCAAATCTCAAGTGGTGGGACTGACCCGAGGCTTGCTACTGTGGCTGCCATTGCCTTGGTTGAATGAGCTTTATTTTGACCCCGGAGTGACAAACCTGCCAATAAGTAACAATGAGAGATGCAAAGGAACTTTTTGACATACTGTTCTTGGATACAGACTTACCTAAGAACTAGGACAAACAAAACAAACAAACAAACACAACACCCAAACATCACTATGCCAGAACAAAAAATCCTAAAAGCTGAATGAACTTTCTAAAGGCTCTGCTCATTGCAAGCTAAAAAATAAATAAATAAGTAAAAATCAATGATATTTTACAAATCCACAAAAGAGCTCACTTGGATTATAGTGTGGGAGAACAATTCATTAAGATGGAATTGACATTACGTCTAAGGGATTTCTTATGTTTTCTGCTGAAAGCAATTCAATTCAATCTCAGTACATGGGTGTGATATTCTAGATTTTAAGTTGACTGATCACAAATAAGATCTCAGGATCTTTTGAGAGAATTAAATGAAAAACAACAGGGATTTGTCATGAATGCAGCATATACTGTTGATGTGATTTGACCTAACGTTTTGTTACATGGTCTTTGCTGACACCTGTTGGTTTATTTTTTGTTTGTTTTTTTTTTTTCTTTACCTTTTCTTAAAAAGAAAAGAAAAGAAAGGAAAAACAACTCTAGTTTCAGCATTCACTTAAAAATTATTTGGCTTCGTAAGCTGCCTGATTAAATAGCCCATCTTATGAAAATTCTGATTTTTTTTTTCAATATACATATATATACATCTGTATGTGTCAGTATAAAGCAGAGGCTTCATTCAAGCACCTTGCACTAGAAGCAGTTAAACATCAGCAGAAAGCATCACATCTATACACAAACTGAGGTGAAACACAAAGAGATTAAAAGGTTGCAAAACAAAGAAGGAAACTAAACAAACACATAAGTAATAGTAGAACTAATGCAAAGGAGGCTTATAAACACATTTTAATATTCCAATTCAAGAACTAAAATTTTGGATTATTACATCTAATTTTCACAGTAGAGATGAGTTATGACAAGGGATCAGGAAGAGAGAGCAGTAGTAGTTTTGATTATTGCAACTACTAATGAAACAAAAATGTAGATTACGTGGAGAGGTGGTTCTATGGAGTTTTGAAATGTTAAAAATCCATGCCAAACCCAACTGATGTATCAGATTAACATAGTTAAAGCATACCAGCTTTTGTAGTCACAGACAAAAAAGTCAGTGATGTGTCAAGCATCTCATTTCACCACTTTTGATTCCTCAGCAGAAATGACCAGATAAATATTCACAGATGGACTGAAGGCTTAATTTTATGTAAATCCAGAGCAGAGCTCAAATTAACACCTTCTTTCCATAGCAAGATGTCTTAACCATTTTGCCACTGTGCTCCAGAACAGTAGTGGGTCAAAATAAATTGGATTTACATAAATTTGGGTGAAAAGGGACATGGATCTGACCGTTAGCAGCACGTCTGTTTTTCTTTTCTTAGAACAAATTGTGGTTGATACCCTTAGGAACATAAACAACAAAAATGTTTATAGTTTCACTATTAAATACTTGCACCTCTTTTTACTAGGTCAAGTAAACCAAATAGATTGCAAAGGGGTCATTAACTCATTGCATTCTCATGAATGGAACCCGTGACTCTCACTTGCTTTGAGTAACTGACAAAAGCCAGTATCTAACTTCTAAGAGAAATGGCTATCTTTCTTTCTGCATTTCTAGGATACGGTTAGGATACCTACTACTCTGAAAGAAACATCCCCTTAAGGAGAGAAAAACCTGCCCTGAAGGCACTGTCTCTTCTGGGATATCAAGCTGAAGGTTAAGAAAACACCTTGGACATTGATGAACCTTTTTCTATTTTTTTTCCTCACTATTCCTCAAGAAAAGGTTTTCGTTTTCAATTCCATATGATTGAGCCTGTCTAACCTAGTCTTGTGTTCTGCTGGCAGGGAAACTCAAAGAGGAAGGAAACTACAAAAAACTCCAGGTACTGCAAGTGCCAGCAGAACTTTCAACCAAGATATAAGGAAGATTGCTTCATATGTGACAAGTAAAAACCTTGTGCTTTCACTCTTATATAAAAAATGGAAACCATTTAATGTTATAATTAAATAAATTATCACTCAAAATGTCTCTATTAAATCAAACTTGGAAAGGATAATTTAAGTGCTTTTTCTACTTTATTTTTAAAACAATCCTATAAAGATGAAATATTGTTGGTAAAGAAGGTTTGTAAAACAAACTTCATAGCCCACGCTACTACTTACTATAGCAGGAAGTATCGAGGATATTGGCAACTGCTCATATTAACCTTGGTGATGTCCAAAAAGCAGAGTAGATCCTTTCTCCCTGTTGAATTATGACTGAAGAACTCATGTCATAATTCAACAGGGAGTCAGTCACGCAGAATGTCCATTTTCAGTCCATTTTCAAAGACAACACATCAGTATACTACTTCTCATTAAACTACATGGGCACAAATACTGGGACAAGAGGAAAAACAGCTAATATTGTGCTCTGTACAGCACAATTTATTTTAATGAATTTTACCTGCTTTAATGAACTATACTTCATTTGGGAAAAAAATCATATATTTCTCAGTCCAACGACCAAAAGACAGTCCAATTACACATAAAAGTGTATGGAATAGAAGAGTTACATTGGAAGTGACCTTCAAAGACCATCAAGTCCAACTGCCTGAACACTTCAGGGCTAAGTGATAGTTAAAGCACATTACTGAGGGTACTGTCCACATTCCTCCTGAACACTGACAAGCATGGGGCACCAACCACCTCACTAGGAAGCCTATTCCAGTCTTTGTCCACCCTCACGGTAAAGAAATGTTTCCTGATGTCCAGCCTGAGTCTCCCCTGGTGCCATTCCCATGCATCCTGCCATTGGTTACAAGGGACCAGCACCTCCTACTGCACACTCCCTTCCTCTGGGAGGGGGAGAGCAACGAGGTTGCCTCTCCACAATTTCTTGTTAAACCAGCAACACTTTGCATGTCCACTGCATCAGTTATTTCTATGAAGCTGTGAAACAAACAGAGTAAGAAAACACACCGTAGAAGATTGTTCTAATATCCATTTATAAGTTTTGTGATCAGGATCAGCCCACATTCATACTGGTGTTTGTCAACTTCTCAGTAAAAGCTTGTGTGATGAGATCTTTAGCTCTTTTGGAGGGGAGGGATGCAGGAAAGAACAGACATGCTTGAGCAGGTAAGCAGTTCATCCCAATAATACTCAATTCAACAGCCGAGTTACAAACTTCATACAATCACAGAATGGCTCAGGTTGGAAGGGACCTTAAACGTCATCCAGACCACCGATCATCTTTGTGACCCTCCTCTGGATCTACTCTAACAGCCCCACATGCATCTTATGCTGGGTGCCCCAGACCTGGATGCAGCACTCCAGGTGAGGCCTTACAAGGGCAGAGCAGAGGGGAACAATCACCTCCCTCAATATGCTGGCCACTAAACTGATCAGGTAGGAAGCTGAGGTGTTACAGCTAACAATGGGTAGCCCAACACCACCAGGTTGCTTTCACTCCCCCTCCTCAAAATGACAGGGGAAGAAAATATGAAAAAATGCCCACGGTTTGAGAACAGGACAGGGAGATTGCTCACCAACTACCATCACAGACAAAACTGACTCAGCGTAAGGGAGTCTAACAGGACAAGAAGATTGATAGGAGATTTAGATTCAATATAATATAGGGATATATGTTATGTATAGGGAGATATAGATTAGATATAAGGAAAATAATCTTTACTGTGATGGTGGTGGGGCACAGAAACAGGATGCCCAGAGAAGCTGTAGATGTCCCATCCACCTGCTCCACAGGGGCTCCTCCACCCATGGGGGGGCTGCAGCGTGGAGATCTGCTCCATGTGGGACCCATGGGCTGCAGGGGGACAGCCTGCTCCACCAGGGGCCTCTCCCTGCACAGCCCGCAGGGGAACCACTGCTGCCTGCCAGGAGCACCTCCTGCCCTCCTGCTGCACTCACCTGGGGGCTGCAGGGCTGCTTCTTGCTCGGTTCTCGCCCTTCTCTCCCAGCTGCTGTAGCACAGGAGGATTTATTTTCCCTTAACTCTGCTCTCCCAGAGCCCAACCAGTGTCACTCACGGCCCAGCTTTAGGGAGCAGCATATCCCTTGTGGAGCAGCTGGAGCTGGCTCCGCTCTGCCATGGGGCAGCTGCTGGGCTCTGCTCACAGGGGCCACCCCTGCAGCACCTCTGCTACCATAACCTTGTCACTTATACCTAATACAGAAGCAAAGACAATTCCTATTGAACGATGACACCAGAAATATTGTATGAAAAGCAAATTTCCCCTAACATCCACTTTTTCTAATTTTTTATAGTATTACATAGAAATAAGCAGACAATTTTTTTACATAGACAAAAAGAAAATGGGCATCATTTACAGTAAACAGCATGTTTGTGTTTACTTTCCTATACCAGAGTCACCAGCCTGAACAGTTCTGTGTTCAGTGAAAGGGTATTAGAAAATAAACGTGTGAAAGTCTCTTTAAGCTTATTGTATATGAGATAAAGTAGAGTGAACACAAGCAAAAGTCAAGAGTGTGAAATGAAAAGGTGAGAGGGAAGGAAGCTTAGGATTCAGACAGATTTTTGCCTAAAAGTAACTTATTTAATGGCAAGTGAATCTGGTACAATTATCTCTATCTTGAGAACAGAGCAGAGAATCTGCACTGACAATGTACTCCACCAAATACGAAAACATATTAATTACTTTATACAACTCGAAGACCTGTGATCACACACTGTCTGAGCATCTTCATCGCCACTGCCAGTCAATAACCTCGACAAACACCATCTTTCTGTCCCCAGGAAAAAAATGGGCAGACAGAGTGACGATGGGTGCTCCCGCTGTTCTGCTCGCGGCCTAATCCAGACAGAGGATGCATGAGCAGCTCACCAGCACGCAGCCTGTGCTTAGTGTTGGAGACCAGCAAGTCACTGCAGGGTCTGGCAGGAAGCAAGGTGACAAGTGACAGGTCACTGCACTGCCATCTGCAACTTGCTTATAATCTTGTGCTCCACACTTTTCCTTTTCTGCCTCTCTCTTCTGCAAACTAGAAGAGTAAGTTGTAAGCCTGGGACTATCGTTTTGTCAGTGACCCGAGACTGGTTGAGCTCCTAGGCACTACCCACTATATAAACCAAAGCCAATCCTACTCCACTTGCGATGCAAGCTTGGAAGTTGCTCTTGCAGTGTGCAGCTGTACTCAGGGGGATCGGAGCCTGCAGAGGGCAAACAGCTACTGCAGAGGCAGTGGCAGCTGCAGCAGCAGTACACGAGCAGCAGCAGCAAGGCACCCACAGACAACAACCTACAGCTTACCATGAGAATCCCATTTTTGTCCCCTAATTGATGGCAGAGACCAAGCCTTTTTTTGGATTAATGAAATGGAAGCTTTGTTGTTTTTGTTCCTTTTTTTTTTCCCCCCTTTTTTTTTTTTTTTAATAGCAAAATGCTTCCACTGATACTGGAAACAATTACTGCTGCTCCTTTTGATAGTCAGCCAAATGCTGTATTTTTGGCCAGGCTGATGGGAAATGAATATTGTGGCTTCTCCTCCTATTTGTGATGTTGGCTGATGTGCCTTATTTTGCCAACACAAAATTCCTAAAATTATGAGTTGTAATGAAGGATAAAGAATGCATGCATTCCTGATTGTGAGAAATCTGCCCCAGATTTCATTAGTACAATATTAGTTAGAACCCATTCTGTTACTGGATATAGCATGTTCAAAAAATTCTTCATGAAAAGATACTAAAAATGTGCATCAACCTTCACTTCCCACTTGCACTCACCTTATAATTTACCTCATTTCTGTTCACATTACTTGTATTATCTCTGGGGTTACAGGCTATTTGTACGTCAAAAATTAATAGTAGGTCATTTAATACTGCAGCAAAGTGAATTCTGATTTCTGATCTATTTGACAATATCCTTGGTTTCTGGTAAAAAAAGGATACAAGCAATTCACCAAAGATCTTATCTTTCTAAACGACAGTAGAAGATTAGATATTTTTAAATTTTTGGATAGACCTGGAACTGAGAACAATTTTTTGTTACAGAGTGATCAACAAACATCACCTTTCAGATTTACCTTGGAATTATCCAATCATACCATATCTATATAAAGAAAAACTTGTTCCAGAAGGAAATATGAATCATGTATTTTATTACTTTCCAGTTTTAGCTTACTGATGTAGAACTGATCAAACCTGTGAATCCTTACACTTGCAGCTCAATACCTTGATCATTTCCACAAGCCGATTTCAATGCATTTGCTCTGAAACTGATTTGAATTTTATCTACATAAAACCACAAAAATTTGGAAATATTTTTTGAATATTAGGCATCACCATGAATTACGTTGACATCAGCAAGAACTTATTAGACTTCTCACTCCATCATCAATCCTTACACGGTGCCTCGCAGCTTCCAATGGTCTCTGACATTCCAAGAATAATTAAGTACGAAGAGGCTTTTATCCTGAAACAGGATAAACTAGAGCTCTGCTCCTGGCTGAGCTATGGGTACAGCCTCATGCTACCAAACAAGCTGTTTTCTTTGCTATTAGAATCCTAACATCAGCACTTGACAGAACCACAGTGTCTATAATGGCAACCGCATTTTTTTCCCTTTGAGTTATGTCATATTCCGATGGTGACAGTCTGACATGCACTACCCTTACTGAACAACATGTTCAACAGTTGTGTTTTGTGGTGCTCCTTTCAAAGTTGCCATTGGTTTTGACATTGCACTCAACAAAATCTCAGTGAATCATTACATCTGACTGCCTTACAAAATATGGACATGAGCACATTTTCTCCCTTCAAGTCTGCTTCACAGCTGTGTAAGCCTAGCAGTTTTTCTCACACCTTACAGAAGCAAACTTCATCCTTCCACAGAATCCTAGAGTGGCTGAGGCTAGCAGGGCCCTCTAGAGGTCTTCTGGACCAATGTTCCCCCAGTCGAGCAGGGCCACCTTCAGCCAGATACCCAGGCACATGTCCAGGAGGCTTCTGAAGATCTCCAAGAAGACTCCACCACCTCTCTGGCAAGCCTGTGCCAGTGTCCATCACCCACCCAGCACAGAAGCGCTGCCTGGTATTCAGGGGGGAACCTCCTGTGTTTCAGTCTGTGCCCACTGCCCCGTGTCCTGTTGCACTGAAAAGAGCGTGACTTCACCTTCTTTGTATCCTCCCTTCAGTTATTTATAGATATTGATGGGATCCTCCCAGGCTTTCACGTCTCTAAGGCTGAACCGTTCCAGTTTGGAGCTTTCCATCAGGGAACTCCACCACCAGAATATGAAGAGGTTAGGGTTTTCCTGATTAAAATCAGTCTGCATTTTTTTTTTTTTTAATTGATTGACCTGAATTAAGTTTCAAATTACTCTCGTTTAGTCCTGGGGAGCTGACCACATAATCCCCACGGGTGGAACCAAAACTATTCTGTCATTCTAAGACAACGACCAGTACCCAGCAGTACATTTGCCCGAAGTATCAGTACCACCTTCACAACTGAATGGTCTCCCCACAAGTTAGAGACGCTGAGCTCTCTGTTTGCTGGTGTAATTCCTTTTGGAATATTATCTGTAAGAATGTAAACTACTGGTTTTCAGAAGAAAAAAAAAAAAAAAAAGACTTTTATGTCTTAAAACTAATTGTCCTCAGTTCTAGAATGCATAATTTTTATCTGACTGGAGACAGAGCACACCTCTGCTCTGAAGATGAACCTAGAAGGTTTCCTCCTCATCCTTAAAAAATCTCTTTCTCTTAAGACTCATAAAGGAGTTACCAGTAAAAAGACATTGTCCCGTTTCATATTAATGGGTTAAACCACAAGGTAAATTCTTGCGGGCTTTTGCCCCCAAGGATATCTGGAATGGAAACATGGAAAAGGACTCCTGTGTTCTGTTATGTTGTTGCCACTTCCTTAAATTATGTTCTGACCATACACTTTCTACGAATGCTTTGATGGCTTTTGCTTTCACAGGAGTATCGGCCTATGTATACATACCTACACATGTATATGGTACGTACAGACATTAAAGGAGTTCAGAGTGCATCTCTCAAGCATTGGGTATGAGGGGTATACTGTTTTCCAGTGAAGTTTGACTCCTGTGAAAACCATGCCCTTTCAGGAAAAAACAGAAACAAAAACAAATATCTCCCTCTGTGACTCCATGAAAGATCTATGAAGTTTTAAGCTGAAAAAAACAAAACAAAACAAAAAAACAAAAAACATCCCAACACAAAAAATTTGTGCAGCTATCAGCATTCTGTCCTGACATCTTTGACACTTCATTCTGCTTCAACAAAAACAATTCCTATCCCAGAGTTTCATCATTTCTATTTATGCTGACAGCTATTTTAGCACTATTCCCCACCTCCATTGCTGCCTGCACTTTCATATACATTTTTAACTAGCACACAGTACAACATTTGTTTTAAAACTTGGAGTTATAAGCCTCCCTCACTCAGCAATAACAGGAATGTTCGCCTAAGAGATTTGATGTGCATTTCCACAATATCAAGGCAGGAGAAAAAGTTGGTTTGCAGCAAAAAAATGATAAAAAATGAAAACATTTTTTAGAAAAGTTGGCATGAACTGTAAAAAAAAAACAAACAATCTTGATACATTTACCATCACAGAGGAAGCTGAGCAACTACCAAAGCCCTAATAAAAATATTTAGCAGTTTTCTATATAAGACGTATATTAGCAGTATTCATCAGTAAGAATACTTAGCACTTTCCAAGTACTTTATTATAAAAATTTCTCGATTACCTGTCTTAATTTTTTTCTTTTGCTTGAACTTTCTTCCTTCATACTATCTTCATAAACTGATTAATTTCCTTCTTTCAGTTATATCATTACCTTCAGATGACACAACCAACTAATACAACACTTCCTTCATCCCTACTGTAATGATGTTGTATGAAAATAAAATTTTTATCCTGTTTTTTTTTTTGTTTGTTTGTTTTTGTTTTTTTAAAAAAATTTCCTGATCAACTTCGCAGAATCAAAAGGTACATACTATATCCAAAATGGTGTCTCACAGAACTGCAGTTTACTTTAGACAGCCCTCCTTTCATTGCATTTAATCTTGTCCCCTCTTACTTCAGCACTAAGGTCTGCTGCACCAAAATTCTTACCAGCATGCGATGACACTACATGCCTAAAGAAGGAACACAAAACACGTCTAAACATAAGTTCAGGTTATGTACCTTAACAAAAACACTTACAAATGTATGTTATACATTTCGACTTGTATGAAGGATCTTACATGCATTAAGAATGGGATGGATACATGACAGGCTTTATCTAAAAAAAAAAAAACACCAACCAACCACTCAGAAGCATATATACTGGGAACAGAAGCTGAATTCCTGAATCTAGAAATTTAAAACAATGTGTAAAAATTTATTTCAGAATTTTAACCACCCTGAGTTCTAAACTATTATTCTTTATAAAAAGACTGCTTGGTTTTTACATATTTTCTCCATCCCATCTTACAGGATGTCAGATCTACAGTGAAAGAATGTATATTTACCAAAATATCTATATAATTTACACTGCTGGAAAGGAGGCAAAAACAAATGCATCTTTCCACAATTAATTCAATCAAATGAGAAAAAAATATCTTTTTTCCCCTCAAAGATCTTTCATATTTTATTACTAACATAGCACTCCTCCACGAGATCAGGAAAAAAGAGGAAGTAAGGAAAAAACATCGTTAAGAAGATGTACTAAAAACTGAGCTTCTGTCCAAGTTCAGTAGTAGATCTCTTCCTCCCAATACCTTTTCTCCAGCAGAGAACTGCTACTTCAGTATGCCACAGCAGCGCTTCTAGTTATTGTGCTTAGCTAAACATAGAATGGAAGCATCACATTAAAATACAGAATAGAGTCATAGAGTCACCTAGGTTGGAAAACACCTCCAAGATCATCAAGTCTAACCATCAAAAATATGGAAGCAAAGGAAATTTACTGCAATAAAATTAAAAAAAAAAAAAAAAAAAAAAAAGAAAAAGGAACAAAAGAAATTTCACATGCTACATTTATCTGAATAAACTCATCGTGTGTCTGAAAAGACCATGCTCACAACAGAAAAACAAAAGAAAACAAAACAAGCAAACCTCACAATGGGGTTTGTAAGAGGCAAACTGAAGGATCTGGTAAAGTTTAAAAGGTGCAACTCCTCAAAAAGCTCAAGAGGCAAATGTTACCCCTGAATGTAAAAAATATTAACACTATTTGTGTAGGAACATGAAACTTTCTCAAATTGTTTCAGACAGGACTGTGAATGAGTTAAGACATGACTAGATACTAAATCTCTCAAAATCCTAAGTAACCAACCTATTGTACTGATCTTTCCTAATAAGTACAAACTGCATCTAACAGCTTCAGGCACTTTAACTGAATATTTCTGCTGCAGAGATCAACAGAAGATAATAGATACGAAAATTCAGTTGTGATTGAGTTAATGAATTGAGCAGCTGGAGCATCTTAAAGTAATTTTAGGTTGTTTGCATATACAGAAATACAACGCTCTATTGATTTATAATTGAATTTTTTTCCTTTCAAATTATTCCTATTAAGGACTGACACAGCTGATACAGCTTTATTAAAAAATACCACTATTCTGCTGAATTTTAATCAAAATATTGCCAGAAAACTTAAAGATATAGGTCTATTGTTGAAGACAGAGAAAGTGTTAAATCCTCTCTTGGAGACGCTGAAAATCCTGTGAAAGAAAACTAACTCTTACAGAGTTCTTTAACTAATAAACATATTTTAAAACAGCTTCTTGATGAAGGCATTAATCTCCATATCTCTGGTTTTCAAGAATCTCCTTGTGAAACAGTATGAAAATACTTTGTCTTTGGTAGAAACTTTTAATACTACTGGTGGAAACCAAGAACTGAACATGCGCAAGAATGAATCAACCGATTTCATCCAAGTCTACTAGGACCACTGAAACATGCTTTTCTAGTCTCCCCCAAGTTGCCAAAAAATGATTTTTTTCAACATTCCTTTAACAAAAAAAATAAGCCAATAGTGCTTTCTTGCTATGAACTCTCTGCTGACTCTGGCATTCACTGCTCTGTTCCTGTTTTGAAGCAGGAATGATTAATGAGACAAATGATAATTCAATTTAATTTTGCTGTGCAATAGATGTTTTCAAGAAAACAGAAAGAACAGAATGGATGCATTTAGAAAAAAAAAAAAAAAAAAAAAAAAGGTGGATTATTTGTATTTTCACTTTCAGCTACAGGAAAATGGTTGGTACAAAAGTTTGTTAAGGACTGGCAGTCTAAACTTTTGCATATAAGACCAGGATGGCAAGAATGGTTCTAATTGAACTAAAGCTGCTGAAGGTTTTATTTTTAAAAAGCTCATGATTAACTCATTGAAACACTCCCCCTACTCCAATTTTTGTCTTCTTTTTAACAATTAGTACCATTCTTTGAATTGCAGCAACTTGCAAGTGCTTTATAAACAACCATCTGCCTTATTGTATCTTCTCTGCTTTTCACTGTTTATCAATTTAAAAATGTAAAACACATTTATCAACACATTTATCAACAATGTAACAAATTCCCATCTGGGTTTATGAGATGCTCATCATTTCTTTCAAGAATCATGCTAACAATAATTATGAAACTATCGCTGAACCTTTCGAGTACTGTCATGTTACTGTGATGAACCAACCTACTGCCAATCGCTGCCTACAAACTAGAAGAGTTCACTGAAGCACATCTGACATAATCATTCCAGTAAAAAGTCTTCACAAACAGCAGATATTGAAAGCAGATTTAGCATATGCAAATGAATATATTGCATGCAACAAAGATTCAAAGATTCATATTTAAATTTAAATTTCCTTAGGTACCATCAAGCAGTCTTCAATGCTTGCTAAACTGTCTGTCCATCTACTTCACTCACCAAAAAGCAATGCTGAAGATAAACAGATTGTAAAAAAATGAAATCTTTCTAAAATTATAAAGATACTACATATAAAGGATTTTTTTGTGTGTGTACTGCCTGTACTAGCATTTTCTTTCTGTTATCAAAGGCACTGGTTTGGAAATGAGTGAGAGGACTGGAACTTTACTGAAATGTATAATTACTTATGGCTTAAGAACTACTGTTAGGGAGAAATTCAATATCCTGTCCCATTTTTAGGTGCTTTTAGTGTTATTCAGTTTGTTTAAATTTTTCTGTATCATGTTCTTGTTTCACACTTGTCTGGCACAAATTTAAAGTTACCAAGGTAGTAATGAAGAAACCTGAAACCAACAAGGCATGGATTACTAAGGAACTGCATTTATAATTGACCCTGATGTACAAAATGTAAAAGTTGTCATCTAAACTCTTTCTCTACCCGGTTCATTCAAAAGGTATCTATTCTATGTGGATTCCTCCATGCCTACTAAGAAATGAGATCACACTATAACTAACTTTAAAGATTTTGCCCAGTCTCTCTCTTCTGCTCTGGTATTTTTGCCCAAATTGAACAATTCTAAAGATTTTTGTGACATTTACTTTACCATAAAATTTTGCTAAAGTAAAAACCTTCTGCAATATTCATTAGCAGACAGGACATGGCATGCACAGAAACAACACTGTCAAATTGCTTGCAAAGGAAACCATCCAAAATGTGATTTTACCATTTTCATAAGTAAGGTCAGGGAAAAATACTTAAATACTTAATTTCAATTAGATGCTTTCACTCTGCTTTTGAAACAGGATCTGAAGTTAGCTCCTCAGGGAGGGTTTTTCCTTTCCCTGTAAAAGTTTACCCTTACTTGATTGTAATGCATACAACTGAAAAAACTGAGTTCACACACACTCAACAGACACCTGTTAAGTATTTGGCATCAAATCTTTTTGAAGATAGCAACCACTTCAACAACTCTAGTATAGCAAGCACCCCGAGAAAGCAAATGCACATGAAACAGCTTATATATTACATCACTTAATTTATTTTATCCTCTCAGAAAGACAAATTCCTCCTAGCACTGACTAAACAGGAAATACGTAATAGTAAGTTAAAGTACACAAACATACTTTTGCTTAATCCATGGTATGCAGCACATAATATTAAAGTCTCACTAGTCACAGAAAAGCTGGGATGTTTAGTGATAAACTATCTGTGCAAAGAAACTGAAACTAGAGTGTAAGGATTTCTACTAATCATCTGCAAATTTTATTTGGAACTTGATCCTGCAGCCCTTATTCACAAGATCAGACCTATTGAGTTTATTCACATGAGCTTCGGCTGCAAGATTGGACCTTAAGTACTATCAGGTGCACGTGCAGCCTATCATCAGATTTTGGGTTATTCATGTAAGAAGCTACCCTTTCAAATGCAGACTACTTAATGCTTCCTTCTTCATTAACTTACATGTCCTCTTCTGCTGCTCTATGCTTTCATTTGTGCTATGTAAATAGCTTCTTTCTCTCAGTCATCCAAACAAATAATGCTCTTTGCAACCAAGGAGGAAATTAGTAGCAGGTGAAAGCTTGGTTTTTAAATTATGTTGAGACCAAGCTGTTCTTTAACTTAACAGAGATCTGTATTAAAAAAAAAGTAATAAATCACATTTTACTTCTTAGCGATCATAATTATGGGTTGTCATCATCAAAATTTTACTTATTTTTTCCCCACACAAATATTAACCTTGATGGTTAACCTACTTTATGATTAGCTGGACCTAAAATTATGCACGTACTTTAAAGCAGCCTAGCTGGTGGGGCAGCATTTCCCTGACAAACGTAAAATTAACTGTAAGTTATCATACATGACACACACCGGGAATTTCTGACTTAGGTGTTCTATTCTTTCGCTTTCCATACCAGCTGTATGTAAACATAAGGTATTTTCCTGTGCTGCGGTGTGATAAATGTGAAAAAATAACCGCAGTTCATCTGCTATCTGCTTATATGCCTCGGCAGGTCAGGCAGCCAGCAATTATAGCATATACTAGTCCTTGAATAGGACCACAGCAGAGGCATCAAATCGTGGTCTATATCGTAATCTACATAATTACAAATTCTTTTTGACTTACTGAAAGACATGGGTACAAGCTGTCACTACAGTCAAAAGTCTCTTCATTAGTGATGACACTCACAAAAACATCTGCATATGTTACATAGTCTTTAAGCCACCTCCAAATTACAGTCACCTAGCAGACATACAGACAGATACACAGCCTCTTAGTGCTTGGGATCCTCTGGCAACTGCAAGGGTGAAAGGAGAACGTCCACATAATATTTCTGAAGTGAAATCTCGTTATCAACACAATCTGTATGATTGGCAAAATGCTAGGTGACGCCCAGCAATAGACTTTAATAGTATTTCTTTTATAATTCCGGCTAATTTTGATGTCATGCTCAAGCAGGGTCTGACAACTGGTGACTTCAGTAGCCCTAATATCAATTGCAAGTACAGTACAAATAATAAACAGATCTAGTTAACATGCGAGGAGACTTGCTTCATGCAGGTCTAATCTGGAGTCTCATCCAGAATCCAAATCTCCAGGACTGAGCAAATAAAAATACACATATATATATTTCAACCTTGAACTGAAGCAGTATGTCTGAACAACTGAACTGTTGTCACAAAACTGTTCTCAATCCTACTTCAAACTTGCCACATGGATTAATCGGCAGTTAGAAGCAGCTGCAGCACCATGTTCTGTGCACTTCTGTTGCCATTTTAATTTTTAAAAAGCAAATGGAGAGGCCTCTCCACAAAATTCAATGCTGCAATAGCAGTGACTGAACCAGAATCAGAAAATTATGAACAGCTCACTAAATTGTCTTTTAGAAGCACATATCAAGAGGCTGCAGAACAAATTGTGTGCCTGAAATAACAGATCGATGAATGAAGAATAAAGAGACGTAAGAAGTGGAGACGTTGACGAACCATTGTAATTTGTGAAGAATCAATTTCCATACAGCCAGAGTAATGGCAGTACATCACAGATAGTGTATTCATGACTTTTAACAGCAAGAAATCATAGATTACCAAATGGAAATTTATTAATGCTCCAAGAAAGAGAGAATGATGCTGCAACATGAGGCCAGGAACTATATCCACTCCTTAAATGAGTGGAACGCAATAAAAGCAGCCCACAATGTATATGTACAATAAAAAAACTGCCTTGAGCAGAGTACGTAAATCCCCTTAAAAATCAGAAAGCCAGCATACAATGACTGAACTAAGTATAGAAACAGTGGCCACATTGTTTATTAATATGAATAACATGAAAAATAAATACGAAATTTATGCCCAATGAATTTATGAAATATGAGTGTACTTTCAACAAATATGAAAAATGAATACATAAAACGCTTTGTCTGAAGTCTACCTACTTTATCATCTCACTGTATGTTCAGCTACATAAATGTTGAGCCAGAAATACATAAGAGAGAACTCCCAAAGCCAGAGGATGACGTTTCAAAGCAAAGCCCTAAGGTCACACTTTGCTGTATCACCTTATGAATTATATGAACTGCTGCTTCTTAAGGTACCAGCTTGCTGAACACATCTTGCCTAGACCACAAAACTGCTGATCAGAGGGTAAAATTCTTGTTCAGTACTATTCAACATCTACATACCCACCAATCTGTGGCACAGGAGAAAGTTCTAGCTGTGGGAATGAATGACAGACTGCTGCCCAGCCATGGGCCTTGTCCGTCAGCATGCCGTGTTCTCAGATAACTGCAGAAACACTCAGTGTGCCAAGAGCAGAAGTGTTTGTACATTTGCAGCTTGTTGGAAGAACTGTGTAGTATCAAGCGCACAGCAGAGACAACAGACCAAAATACAGTTGAGTTTTTATTCCCCTAAAACCACAAACCAAACAAATAACTTGGAACAATTCACCCTCTGTCAGAATACTGACCTCAAATCTTTCTTATCTTTTACCCAGCAATATAAACACTGTGTATTTTCACAGACCATTCAAACCTGAACACACAGAACAACTGTAACTAATGTAAATGAAAGTACACGAGACAGATCACAGGTGTATGGCACCCAGTCTGTGAATGTACCCCACCTCCTGGCTGACCAAAAATCACTAAAAGCCATTTATGTTATCGTGGGTTGAAACTGTGGCACTCACTATTCAGAAGCAGGAATCTGATGATGTTTCCAAATGCCTAAGAAAAGGTGTGGCAGCACATTAGACCACATATTAATTTACCTTTATAGATGCATCTTGTTTGATTCATTTATTTGCAAAATAGCAGTACTCGAACAATACAGGCACACACAAATGTCTGCATGTGGAATAGGAGCCAATCTGTCTCCTGCTGGAAGAAGTGTACATCAAGTAACTCAGACAACACAACAGATTTGGCAGTAGCACATTCCCTAGTTTAGGAAACCATAAAAGTTGAGGTGAAAGGTTGTGAGAAGCCACAGACGTAGCCCTCATCATCTCCTCCCATGTCACAGGCCTCCAAGGAACGAGGCAGAGGAGGAGACAGTAAAAAGCAATGTTCTTCTATATACATAAATAAAGCTCTGTCAGGACATAGCAATGATCAACAGCTGGACAGCTCCAGCATATGCAGCACAGACTGCAGGAAACAGAGGGGCTGCATTAGAGAGCACCAGATCACCACCTGGAAGAGGCCTGGCAGGGTCAGCAATGGCTTTTCAACCCAAACAGAAAGGCTACCTCCATCACGGGAGCCGCAGCAAGTAAGTGGGAGACAGACACTAATCCAAATTACCGATCTGTTCACAGACACAGCAGTCTGGACTGTAGTAGCTTTTCACACTACCTGAACAAAAAAATACAATCTGCACCACTGAAAACTCATTATGATTTACCTAAGAATGTGGCTTATTTGAAAATGTATTCTCAAAGGATATAAATCCTTTGTAACAGAACAGAGAAGAGTACGTGCAATTAAATGGGGGTTTAGATGTGTAAAAACAGGCACTTCAAAGCTTTGTGGCATTACCCTGTACACACTCAAATCACCCATCTTTCCTTCCTCTTCAGATGTACCCCTCTCCACTGAACTTACTTCCACTTTACTCAGCCTTGGCAGTGTCCACACTGACACTGATAGGAATTTTTGGACCATACTTCACCCCGCTACAATGGTTAAGGAGAGAATAGCATGCTATTTATTCATTTTACTTAATCAGAGACTTCTGCCATACACTACTTTTTTCAGCCAGCATGCTCAGTGCCTCCGTAAATTCTGGGAGACTGTCCTGGTACAACTAGAAGAGGCCATTAATTATTTCTTCAATTTTAATGCATACTCTCTTGGCAGCATGAGAAACTACATAAATTTAAGTAGATCCTTACTAATCCATCCAGGAAACTTAATTAAGGTGTTTTATACTATTTACTTTGCAACAGTGCAGAATTGGCTGCCATTTCAGATATTTACTTTTTTTTTTTTTTTTTTTTACTCCTTAGTATACAAGGAAGTTTAAAAGACAAAATATCTAATACATGTCCAAATGTAACAGAAAGAGTAAACAGGGAATAAATGAGTTTAATCCTTACTAAAATAATAACACTGATGAAAGCAGACAAGCCATGAGGCAAAGGCAGTTCTTGAATGACAAGCCATAATGTTTTGAAACAGAAACCACAGGGCAACATGATCTATTTTTTTAGAAGAAGACCCTATTTTGTGCACAAAACTGTGGATCCCCTTTCATGGGCCTCCAAAAGCCACAGTGATGTGAGCAGCATTGCCTCCGTAAGAGGTCAGCATGCTGAGACTGTTTTTCCTCTTGGGCATAGAGGTTATGACACTGTAATGAAGTCCTAAGCACACTATTTTGCATTGACTGAGATCAGCTGCCTTCAATCTCAAATCAGTACTCCAACTCCTAAAATATTACAAAAAGAATGGCAATGAAATTACAGTCATTTTCAGACAGAGAAGGAACTGTACATATATATTTGGTCGCTTCTGCACCTACTATACCCACAGCACCTCTACAGAAAGCCCAGTAAAATACCAGTAGCATCCAAACATTTAGTTAATCACCAAATATCCAGTTAATTAATCAAGTTTGATATCTCTTCTTAATAGAGTGGCTTCTATCTCCTAAAAATGTGAGATGACCAGCCAACATACTCATCTTTAGCTAGAAAGTAAAATGCTCCTGCTTTGCTCCCATTTCTTTGAGGGTGAGCTTCCTCACCTCCATGAGAAGAAAGTTAAAGACATAACTGCACTATATAATGACTTCTGCTTTGATTAATCACATTTATGTTCTATTTTAAACTGCGGCCTAAATATTTATTAAAATAATTATAATTAAATGTATCATTCTATAAAGAAATATAATTTAAAAAATAGCACAACAATACAAATATGCATGCATGCATCCACACAATTTACATACCTCTCCAAGAGCCTCATAGCGCTTTTGGTTCCATCTATGCAAATCTTCACGATAATTAAAAACAAATGGCTCCCCAGTTTTTGCATGTCTTAATTGTCCTTCTGCAAAGGAAACAAAATCACTACATTTTAGAGTATTTCCTCATTAGAAATAAGGTACACTGCGTTGCTGAAAACTGTGAAAGAAGTCTAACATCTAAAAATTGGAATATTATGAATTCCCTCTCCTTTTTCGGTTACAGTACTTTTGAATGAGAATAATTGTAGCATAACAACAAAATGCAATCTCCTCAAATTGGAATGTACTGCTAGATAGAGCTAAACACAAGTGATGACAGTAAAATTACGTGCGGGTATCAAACACCAAACTGCTTTGCCAGAAACATTTGTCTCAACTGCTATGGATTAACAGTGAAATGTAAACATTTACAGATCAAATACTTCTCTGCTATGTCAACGAGGTGATCAGATTGTACCTACAAATCCCCTACTTCAAAACCAACTGCGTTTCCAAAGAAATCTGAGTACAAATTGGAATGGGGGCTGGAAGGAAAGGAAACGTTTATTTTCAAGATTAGCATATTCTGTAAAACATTCCTGGATAATTTTAAAAAACAATACAAAACAAAAAACCATAACCACCAAACATGTCTATGTTTCCGGTAAATATCTCAACTCCGAACACCCTAACACAGTGCAATCAAGTAAGAGCTATTAGTCTGGAAAACACCGAGATTATAAGAGCAGAATAAAGCAAAATGCATAATCAGAGCAAAACCATTACCGACTCTGAGGTTCCCGTGTAACTTTCCTTGTTTATAGCAAAAGGTTAGTAGCAAATCCAACCACAGATGAAGACTTGGGATAGGTTAAAATATCAAGAATAAATGGCAACTAAACAGGAAGCAAACTGCAGGGAAAAAGTTATCTGACCAGTAATATTTCAGCTTATTAGTAAAAACACAAGTTATCTCAGAGAATCATAAAATTGCAGTAAATCAGACAAATCATTTTCAGCTAGAAAGCTGAAAGGCCTTCATGATGGAAGTATGATTTAAAAACAAAATGTTTCCTTCTGAATTGTAAAAAATTGCTAAATCAGTTCATACTTTTTCAGAACCTCTAAATTTTGATTCTTGATATTTTAAATGAGACATTTAACAGCTGATATCTCTACTGTTTCTGCATATAAATCCACTTATTTGTTTTTTTTGGTTTTTTTTTTTTTCCAGACCAATCCTACCTGATGTCCAGTGCATTTTCCAAGCTCCCTGACTTCACACTCTTTTCTCAGGCACAAATATCTTTTTTATATTTTCATTAACTCTTTGCTCTGCTGCTCATTTTCAGCTGTTTGCTTTTCAAGTATACTGTTCAGCGTACATTAAGGTCATTAAGGTGTAGTCTCCTTAATAAGTTGGAGCAAATACCTGTTTTTTTGTTTGTTTGTTTGTTTTCTTTCAGGTGCTCTTATGTCTTCTCGTAATTCTTTAAATCTTTGAACTTCATAAAAATCCTCCTTATTTTTCCATCATAAAAAGAAGTGCGATTATGACTTAAGAGTATAGGAGCAAAAATGTGAATTAAATGTACAAAGCAAAATGAAGACCTCTGGCAGCATACTGACCAGCGATGTATGTAATAGGTTTGCTACATTCTCTGGAAATCACTCAGCCTGTGAAGTTAGTGATGGAATATTCAGTAACATCATTCTAAAACATCATACCCCAAAATTTCAGCTCTTTTTACCAACCACATATGAACCATTAACTCTGAAGTCAGTAAGGAAGACAGTAGACACTGTGCAGATCTAAAAATAAGGAGCTGAAAAGTGACAGAGCTGAACCCCTCCCATCAAAGAAAGAGCATCACTTTCATGACACTTTTAGTCTCTAAGTACCTTCCTGTGAAAGCCATCAGGGTATTAAAAAGCTAAGTGTTGCATAAATGACTATCATTTAAAGGAAAGCTCTTTTTTTTTTTTTCTTTAAAAGTGGAAGATGTAAGAAAGGCAGATTTAGAAACTAAAGTTCCTCTGTTCACAGAACAGGCACTGCAAAGAAGTAGAATTGTAAACGTCCCCATTTGTCCTACAGGTTTCAAACAATCTTGAAAGAGCCCTTTCCTGGAGTCTGGTATTACTTTAGCTCAGAGGCTTATTTCTCTGCTGGATTTTTGAATGTATGCACTGGAAATTATAAATACTGCTATTCATTAAACATACAGATTCAGCTAGCTGGCCTGACTTGTAGTCATTACACATTTAGCTGTAATGCAGAGCCTTGACCTACACCTGAAGAGCCAGCCTATCACACTGCTCATCCTTTCATCAATACAAATACTACAGAGGTGTTTTCTGACTGGTATTAATGAAAGAGCTGGTAAAAATTATCTAAATAAATTACTATGCCTTTTGTATCAATAAAAATCCATCAGTAAATAAAATGTTTTTTTGAATGAGTGACCACACTTTAATTTTACTTTTTAACGCCAATGCTCCAGAAATTACTTTCAGAATTTTTCTATCAGCACTTCCACAACAGAAAACTGGAAGCCATGAAATGCACACAGTACAATCCCAAACCCACAGTGTTGTATTAAACGAGGGATTTTTTTGACAGTTTTATGAAATCAAAAAATTATTACTTAGCTAGATTTACAAAGATGTTACAGTAAGGCTTAAATATTTATTCTTAAAAGAAACGTATGAAATTCTAATAGGGATTTGGAAGGTATAATTAAACTTCTGATAACCCTTCAACATAGTTCTATGTATATCATTTACAAAGCATATACAACTTACTTTCATTAAATATGTACTCAAATCCTTCCAGAGTATCAGGAAATTCAAGTGGTGGCTCATCTTTTTTCATCAGTTCATCCAAGTCTATTCTAGACAATAAATCTAAAAAGAGAAAAAAAAATTACATAATGCATGCTATGTCTTTTTTATTTTGCCATAATCACTGACATAATGTGTTTGTTCAGATTTTTAGATCTTAAAGGCAGAAGGACAACCTACATAATACTAAACATAGGACTTCATTACTGGAAATCTTGCTCTAGATTCAATAGCTGTGCCTTATCTTCAGCATATTTATTTATTTGCCTATTTATCTCTAATGTTGATCAAAAACTGTCCAGAAACAGACACTGTCAAAGACATAGTGATTTGTTTCAATGATTCATTACCACTAATGTTAGAAATTTGTCTCTGGTTTCTAGCACACATCATGTTTTTAACATGAATTTATCTAGCTTCAATATCGAGTCATTGATACATTCTTGTTTGCCTGCCTGAGGAGCTCATATTATCAAATGCATGTTGTCTCACAGCCATTTACCAGCTGTGATCATAACACTCCTTAACCCTCCCTTTGATGCCCAAACAGACTGAGCTATCTGAACTCTACCATTGCATCTTAACCACCATTTTTTAATAATTCTCAAGGCAGAGAAAACTACTATCCATTTCATAGCAAGCCATGATATACACATACTTTTCAGACTATCTGTTTTCTACGATGGAGTATCTTGGTACAGCCTGTATTCATTAATGAAAGCACAGTGAAATAAATAAGTGCAGCCTGCATATTTCAATCCTAAATTTAAGGAATTACATTTAACCAGAGGCAAGCATATAGGTTACTTACTTCTAATTACTAAACAATTACTCAATACAAAAATAATACTGTACAATCATCTCTCTTCTCATTGCTCATCACCCACACAACCTAATGCTATCCTTTTAACATACTTGCTGGTTATCAAAATATGATGGTTAACAACATCTCACAAGATGATTGAGCAGGGCATCACTCACAGATTAATTTAAAGACCACACAAGTACTCAGTTTAGAAGTTCTACATTGACATTGTACTATTGTTTTATAAATAAGGTGTAATTTCAAATCAAGTATTACCAATGAAATCCCGTAAGTCCGTTAGTTTATTATCTTTATCATCCAAATTTGTATCTCAAAGGAAATGCAACAGTTTGATTTTTTTTTCTTCTTTTACACTTGCTTAGTTTGACATTAACTACACTTTCATCCTTTAATTATTTAAAATAATTATTTAAATAGGCTTTGTATCATCAGTGGACTTGATCCTTGTGGGTCCCTTCCAGCTCAGGATATTCTATGATTTTTTGATTAGTCTTGTGGACAATGACAATGTTATCTAAGCCTACATTTATCCTCTGAAATTTCTGCAGTGTTTAAATGTACTGAAAATCAGCTTCAACATTCTTGGATTACAAAATAACAAACAGGCAACTGTCTTCAGGTGATCTGCCTGTGTCTATCTCCAGCTTATGTTTCCCTAAGTGACCTCAGGCAGTCTTGCACACACACTGAAACTCCATCTCTCTCCAACTGATGCTGTGGTACCTGAGCACCTCTCTGATTATCTAAGTGGCTATTTGACAACTGGATGTCGACTAGGAGATTTCTAAATTTGGTTCTTTTGACCATAGCTCTCTTTTTCGTCAAATCTGCTTAATAATCCATGACAAGCTATATACATAAACAAATCATGCTTGGTCTTATGTATTGTCCTTTGAAAATTATGGGCAAGTTGCTTTGGTTCTCAACCAAATAACAGAATGACAGAGAAGAAAAGAATTTTGTCAGAGAAGTTTTTGGCAGCAGGACACAAAAAGTATGCCATTTCTCACTCTGTATTTTCATAATTTAAAGGTAGTAAAAACGGTCATTAACACTTTATCTCTCCTCAGTGAAGAGACTGCCATCACAACTCCTCTAGAATTTAATTGCACCAAAATTTTCATGTCTTCTTACTGTGACCTATGTGGAAATGTGTTTACACAGAAGTGTCAGTTACTATATAATAACAACACCCATCTCGTGAGTAGTAAGGGCAATACTATATGGAGTACATGAAGCTTTATCTTCAGAATTTAAAGAGTCTCGTGATTTATATCTTCAATCAGAGTCACTCTGTAAGACTGCAATCAGCCTGTGCTCCAGCCACCTCACCAGCCACTTTCTTGCTGTGCAATTTTTCAAGTAAAAACTAGCTAAAGCGTTCTCAGAAAAATTTGAAGTTCTTTTGAGATCTGATCCACCATTCTTGCAAAAGATCTTTGACTCTCAAACTCAATTATAGACTGATTCGAGAGAGCTCAAATTTGATTCAAGAGAGCCCAAATTTGAGTGATTTGCAGGCGTCTTTCATGAGCTTAACAGGAGTTCACCAGATCATGTGAAGAAAATCACAGTCTCCCACAAAGTTTTAATTATGCGGAATACTTCTTGGGTACTAGCCCTTTATAAGAATCAAATTAATGCCAACTGTACAATGGAAGGTTTACTTTTCCAAACAGGAAGTATAATTTCCTCAACATAAATTAATTTGACAGAATTAGTACAATAAGATTTACAAAAAAAAAACACACCACCACATAGGTTTTTACCAAACCTTTCCGAAATACACAATTTTAATTGGAGAAGCACCATCTACCATCTCTGTATGATAAAAGATACATTTCTAATAATAAATTTGTAAAAATACAATTTTTACATTGGAGTTGCAAGGTTCTTTCTACTCTATTTTTTCTTCTGAAAGACAATTTAGAGAGTGTCTGATGCAAGCACTTTAAATCCAGTGTTCAGTTAGCTTACTTGCAACTCTAATCAACTCTGTGTACTTCTAAATCTGAAAAACCTTCTCTAAAAAATATCATTTATTGCATTTTTTTTTTCCCTAAAGATATTTACTCCACTGAGTCACTTAGGCACGATTATTTTTCTAAACATACAATTCAAAGAAAACTCTATGAAATCAATACGGAAATCAATGTCTTGAAAATGTTTTCACTGCTAACATCCTACAGCTAAAGAGATTTTTTAAAGCTATAATATGGATACAAAATGCTGAAACATAAATAGCATAAAAATTAAAGTATACCCCTCAGAAAAGAAGAACACAAAAGCACCGGTCAACTTCTTCAAAGGATACTTATGAAAATTTTAAAATTAATGGATTTCTTACTCTGTTACTCTTTACCACAGATCATTATTTTTTGAATCATCTTATGAAACTATCGATAATGGACCCCATTAGACAAAAAGCACTACATAGATAGACTCATAGTCTTATCCAGTATTGCAGCTCCCAGAATCCAATCCTTAGTTAGATAGAAGTGTTTTCCTTTCCTCAATATTAAGAGCTGTTTCTAAAGAGTCTATATATGTAAAAAGAAGGCAGAACAATTCATACCCTTTAACGCAGTAGTCTTCTCTTTTTCATCCGGGCCTCCTTGCTGGAGCTGAGCCATCCTTACCCAAACTGTCAGCAGAATTAAAATAGTAAAGTAAATGTGCATTTGTCATCAAAGGACAATCTGAAAATCAACAAGTTAGCAATTAACAAATTTACTGACTTCTGCTTCAAGAGATCTGATTTGCTACCACATATACATAAACAGAACTGCATATAAAAGAACAGAATTTGTTTTGAAAGCAAAACTTCCCTGAATATTATAAAATCTTACTCTATAATGTGGAATTAAAATTGACCTTCTCTTCTTCAAAACTTATACTGGACAAAGTCTTGGCATGCTGTCTTGGATTAAGAAGTTTCACAACACAGTGTGACAAAAATTCCTCTCTCATACTTGGTCAGAGATTCACAAGAATGAAAGTTAACTTCTTAATCCTGAAGGAACATTTATCTAATAAATACTCCTTTTTTGCGACTCTGACATAGGATCAGTAAACATTAAGCATTTTGGAGAAGCCACATACTTTTGAAAGTCCACAGTAGAAAATACAAGCAAAACCACAAAGAAGCAACAGAACATTCACAATCTCTATGGATTTTTCTTTTTCAATGAAGTAAATTGAATTGTTCACACCGCACTACACCGTCTTCAGTTTTAGTAAAACTACACAGAGTATGTATTTTTAAACCACTATGATCTCTACAATACATTATCTATATCGAAATTTATAGCGTAACTGTCCAGGTATGGAACAAACCTTAATATGTTCAAGGTGAGAATTTATATGCAAAATACGTGTGTAAATTTTTTCCTATTGCACAGAAGGCAACCCAGACATTCAAGTCTGCAGCCTCTTTCATCTTTAATCTGACACCAAGGGAGCAAACTACCATACCACAATCACTTCTTCTTCCTTTTCAATTAAAAGACTTCTATGCATTGAGTTCTTTTCCACTTTATCCTTTTAGTTCTTTGTTTCATCTGTCAGTCATTACCAATTTGTTTTATACTTTATCATGGATGAGCCTGCATGAACTGCATCTCGGTAGCAACTTGCAACTTTCAAACAAAGAGCAGCAGGATTTATCTGCTGTACTACTGGTTCCCTAAAAGTAACAACTGTAAGAAAGAACCTCAAAATTGTTTGTCTTAGGTAATGGTAGTTCAGTGAAAGTACAGCAGGAAAAAAAATTAATAAAGTATGACAAAGATGGGGGGATTATTGTCTATTTCTTCAAATAAAACCTAATACATTAAACATTTTCCTATAGATTAAGATAAAAAATAACATGTAAGGGGATGATAGTTACTAACTAAGGAGAGATTTTTTTATATATATTATTTTTATCATTATTATTATTTCTGTTGTGGTTCAAGACAGGTAACTGTCTTCTACATTCTACAAGTTTGGGCTACGGTTGACTTCGACACCTTCCTTTGCAGAAGGTGGTTCAGACTAAGGTGCTGCAAAATGACAGCACACTGTCAAAAGTCTCTTAAGCACAACTCCACCATGGAACCT
This sequence comes from Aythya ferina, assembly GCF_964211825.1. NCBI lineage: Eukaryota > Metazoa > Chordata > Aves > Anseriformes > Anatidae > Aythya > Aythya ferina. Next base: position 83,290,428 of record NC_140299.1, read on the forward strand.
TTACTTAGACCACACACTTTTTAAATTAATGATGCAACTCAGCACGATTCAGGTAATATGGACTTCTTTTTCGCTAACACTTTAATCACATTAGCCCCAATGAAAGAATTAATCAATATAAATAAGAAAAAAAATCTTTTTACTGGCATAAAGCATACTCAATGAAAATATTAAAATGACTCAAACGCTGATTCACACATGGATTTTATGAAAGATTTTTCCTGGATGCTTCCATATAGTTCACTGACAGACCACCACTAGAAAATCTTGCCCATCATCAGTTTGTATGTTTCCAGCATAAAAACATGTACATTCTACCTAATCACCTTAGAAAACAAACAAACCCACTTAAGTTAAAATTATTAGAAGTGATAGAGAGTGACAATCATAGTGATTTCTGATAGGCCAGATCAAAATTGTTCTTGTTAGACAAATCAGGTCATCTTCCCTACAAAAAATCTGAAAATTCACAACTGAATATAGTTAAGTTAATGCAGCTACAAGTGACATAGAGGTGCTCGAAGATTTCCTATTACCCAAGGTGAAAAATACAAAATTTATCGGAACAGATTTACTGTTTGATAAAATAATCCCCTTTTCCAAATAAGATAAATCAATGCAATGACCAACAGTTTCTGGCATTTTTGCCCCTAGAATGTGTACCCGGGTTCCTTTAACTGACCCAGACCTAGCCACTGAGGAAAGAATTGGTAACAGAGGTTCATTCACAAAGGTAGCAGCATCAAATATAGATAAATAATTAAATCTGAATTTAGCTCTGAGACAGAATTTCCAGTTCTTTTTGACAATGTAAAAAACTGTTACAGCAGCCACTGGAGGGAGGACTTGATATTAGAATGAGGATGAAACAGGCACACAGTATTTTATGTATTGTTTGTGTGAACACAGCACTCTGCTAAAACCCTTGCTGATATTTGCTAAACGAGAAACAGAAGAAATTAGATGAGAGGGTTGGAGGGTTGGAGTTCCTTTCTTTTACAAACAGATACTGAATGGAGTCTGATGGTCCAGAAACAAACACTGGGAATGTCTGCACACACAAATCTCCCTGAATACTTGCTTACAGGCAAAAGCAGGAATTGCAGTTTACTCCAGGAATCTTGAACTCCATACATTCAGCACTCCACATAATTCACAAATGTCCTTCATCAGTTTCCCCATAATAAACACAGATCATTTTGAATGTTCTTCTTTGCAATTACTCAAAGATTCTTTATAAAACATTTCTTCTTTGGTTGTTTGTTCCAGTAACTATGCCAAGCACACATCTTACAAAAAATATTACCATTTCATCCAAGGAATACTTAAATAAGTTTATTTGTAAGGGAAATTACATTAATTTGTATGTATCTTGGTTTCCCATGCAAACTTCAAATATTCTATCACTACATATACTATGTGTATTCTGCATTGCTTCAACCTCAGTGCCCAATAATTTTGTCATCAGAAATATCACTGCTTCACAATGCTCCATTTTCACCAGACCCTTTTGAAAACAGCTGGACTGGTGGATTCACAATCAAATCGTCAAATATTTAAAACCAAAAAAAACACAGACATCTGCACACTTAAGATAGTAGGCATACAGATTTCATGTTCTTGTTTGTAAAGTGGTACTGGAAGTTTGGACTACGGAGCTGATCTGGACCTTGATAGGGCTTGATAGTGTTAGTCTTTAAATTAAAGTAGACACCCTATTGTATATTCTGACTCTGAAACAAGTGCACACATACACAGATTTTTACAGGCTTTAATTATTCCTCATTATGCAAATCCAACTAGAAATGTGGCAAAAAAAACCATTAGTATATGATTTTGCTATATACATTAGCAACAACTGAAATTAAGTCAACGTTATCTGGTACAAAAATTCCAAACAAAGCCCGTAAAAAGATGTAATGCTAACCCACCACAAGTGCAACGTAGAAGAAAGTACACAGGTATTTTCAAGCAAACAACTCCATCACTTTTACCTGGATATAAGCCATACATGAGTCATCAGAATGCTGTGGTTACAATGCTTAATTAAAATACAGTTGAATTACAGTCTACTTCTTTGTAAACTGACATACCGAGCATGCTAGGGGCAAGCATGCATGAGGCTTGTGCAATGTGCCTGATGACCTAGAGCTAGTCTTCAGATACATGACTGGGAGACAGTTTTGGCTGTTAGACCATTTTCTGCATTGGCTCACATAAAGCACAAGAAACATAACATTTTGTTGTTGTTGTTTATTTGGTTGGTTGATTTTTTTTTGTTTGGTTTGGTTTTGTCTAACTATATTTTATCTATTCCTACCTTTAGGACACTACAGATAACATCAGTAACAACTGCTTCAGGTAAGGTTATGCTCCACTTTCCTTGATTATTAAAGATCTTATTTGGTTACACTTAGGCTTACCAACCTTCAGCTGTGAAAGACAACTATTTTCAGTCTGCTGTGAGTAAGTTCAGCTAAAATGTCTATATCTAGTACACAAAGAAGGTTCACAGGTAGGATCTTCCACGCAGTTCTGCTGTTAATGAGCAGCTCTAACATCTCCATGCTGCAGAGATCAGAAACTTTGCCAGAGGATCAGCTTATCATGCAGCATGTGCCTCTTCCTGTTCCCCTTTGAGCTTGCCCTGATCTGCTGAAGTAAAAACTGCTTTTTGCACACATTTATTACAGACTTATTAAGACTTATCAGAACTTCCAGAAAAATGTACCTATTTGCCTACAGCATGCTCCATATAGCTGCAAAAAGACAGAGGGAAGGCGCACGGGAGGCGTGTAACAAACACTGGGAGAGCAGGATCTTTTAGCCCTGGAGTACACAGAAATTGGCAAGGGTCCCAAAATCCCCAAATCTCAGTACATCTTTGCACTGTACCAAACAGTGGTGGAACTTGCTGATAAAGTACAAGACCACAGCCTGCAAGAACAGTTGATTTATTTGCACAGCAGCTACCTTCTAATGTTATTTACCCCTTAAGCTCGAAGAGCAGAGGACTGTGTGCTGTATTCATTAGTGCCCCCACCTCATCAGCAACTCGGTTGTTTACACAGGGCAGAGTCAACACAATCCCACATACTGAAATTTTAATTGTTGTAGCTTAACAGACTTGAAATGCCGGAAATGACCTTCATAAATATATGCCTGTAGACATGATCAAATAACAAACATGCTATAAGAATACAAAAGCAGGCAGCACAACCTCAGCACAGCCTCTGAGAGGTGTACCTGATGGCCTTACCAACCAAATGAGAAGATTCAAAATGATGAACTCTTCTACAGCAGCAACATGGTTAATGCAATAGTCTCTCAAGAATGTGTAATATCAATACATTAAGTGCATGGAGAACCCTACCTCCTGTGGTGAGGCAGATGGGTAGTACGCAGTCATTCAGGCAAGTAACTCTGGGGACAGAAAAAAAAATCCTGCCGTGAAGGCAGGAGAATGTTGCAGAGGAGAGTCCTGCTCAGAGGATGAATTTGCAGGTGTTCTTATGAGATTTACTCGATTCCTATAAAACAAAACGTTCTCAGGTAACCTGGTTTGCACTTTTTCCATTTTCAGGGCATTCAACCTGAGTAATTTGCTTCAATACTCAGTACTCTGGTCTGCTGGATTCTCATTTTAAGAACTCAGTAGAAACTTCTGCAGGATTTCCAAGCTCAGCACCCACAATGAGTAGGGCATTAATTTCACTGCATCTTTCACCATCATCTTCCTCAGAAATGCCACTAAGAATCCTCCATACACAGCAGATGACAGGGAAAATTCAAGGAAACAAAAGTTTATGAAAAACTAATATCTTTCAATTAAAACCCGAAAAAAAAGCCTACATTATATGTAATAATGTTATATTCGGTAAAAGATTCATATTGTGTTGCTCCACTGTTGCACAGGGCTACTTATCAAGTGACGAGGACAAAAAGAAACATCGAAGAAACACTAATCTGGCAAACATTTGTGTGTGAAATGGTCTTTAATTACAGAATCTTATTTTCTCACAGTGTACATTGCAAGGATAAGTAATATTGGCACAATATTACTTCATAATTGCCCTGTGATAGTTTATTAAAAAAAACACGTTTGGATGAATTTTTAAGATGATTGCACTAGACTGTTGGTTTTAACAGGATTCTGGCTTGAAAGATGGGGTGGAGAACACTGACTTTCAATAGCCTCATCTCTGTACATATTAAGTAGTTACAGGACAAAGTCAGAATTTTTAATCTTTTCTTCTAATGTCAGCTTCTCTCAAGCAATCCCATGGGTCAGCTGGGAGAGGAAAAGGCCTCCAAACACAGGAAAACTCAAAGACTCTCTTAATAGAGACACCAAAGTAATTTGCAAGATAGCCACAGATGAAGCAAGAGAGACTGGAAAATTAATGGGAAATGATTTCTGTTTTGGCTACCATGAAAAGCTGCCTAGACATACGCATATGTGTCTAGTACTTTAAAAACACTTTTTTTTTCTTCTCTCTCCCTTTGCTCTTAAGTAATATCTTGACTTTCAGAAGTGCTGCTTGCCATTAATTGAAGACTCCTGAAAAGATGACAGGCTGAGAGGCTGAAAATGCAATGAATACAGAACTGACTGTAGTCCAGATCCTAGCACACAGCAAAGTATTTTTAATCCTACTCAAGACTCCATGCTGAGGAGGTGCACAAAAAGAGGCTAAGGAAAGGTGAGAGGTGCACCTTCCTTTCTGTGAAATACTTCTTTCCTCCAACTCCTACCAGAACGTGTACATGAAAAGAATGAATATCACCACCCAGTCTGACTCCTCTGCATATAACGCAGGTGCTCTGATGACACAGAAATATCTAACAGAGATGGAAGCTATTCAGTATCAGATCACACACAACTGAAATGAGCGCGTGGGGCTACTGAAGACATCAGTTTATCATCGAAATCAAACGTCAATACCCCAAATTTCCATAGCGTACATACCTTTTTTGCAGCAGTGTCTGCCTCAATAGATCTGCCCTACAGCTCTGCCCACAGCATCCCCCATTACGAGACACCTTTCCCAATTTTATCATTTCTCTCAGCTTTACGATTACAGCATCTCAAATTTCTTTGGTCTGCCCCTCTGCTTTAGAGGCAGCACTACCAAAAGTAGAGGTCTGCCCAACCAAACCCAGCAGTACTGCTTCAACTATCTGACAAGCAACTCAGATAGCCTTGCAAAACACATGCAGTCCACAAATCTGGTTCTGCAAAGCGACACTACATTATAGTGTATAAAAACAATGTGAGTAACATAAATTCATTACTCTTTTAGCTCATAATTTAAGACCTCCAACTCAAAATTGTGACTACCACTCCGATGCTTGTTTATACATCAATAAATTTTCTCTTCCATTTTATTCCAAAATAATAAAAAGGACCAAGATATATATTAAAAAAAAAAAAAAAGAAAAAAGTAAACATTTCTTTTGTGTGAGTTTCAGAAACATTCACAAAAAGGTTCCACTAATTGCTCAATTCACTAATTAGAATCAGACAACTCTAGAGAGCTCTGCTACTGCCTTACCCCCAACCCTGCCCAGAGCAGAGACTGCTGCCACGGCATCGCAGAGCAGTCTAGGCTGGAAAAGATGTCTGGAGGTCATCTGGTCCAGCCTTCTGCTGCAAGCTGGGCCTATCCATTAGGTAACCCGGGGTGCTGCCATGACCAGCCTTCAGTATTTCCAGTCAGGGAGACTCCACCACTCCTCCTGGGAACTTATTTCCATGCTCAGAGTTTTTAGCACATTTTCTTTTCCTTATACCCCGATGAAATTTCCCATCTCACCCTGCATCCTTATAAAAAGTTTGCCTCTTCAGGCTGCTGTCCAACAGGACCTCCAGCTCCTTTTCGGTAGGGCTACATCCCGGCCAGCCCGCACATCTATTTGCGGTTCACACCTTTCTCAGCGCACACCTTCATGGGTTTATCTCTTAGGCAGTTCTTGACTTAACAGTAACCATCCCACACAGGAGCTAAAGAAACTTCACCAACTTCTCCAAACCAGCCTCGTAAAAGTATTTGTGTATTTTGTGGAAAAAACAACATCTCCAACCAGTCAAAGCCCTCCTTTGGAGGCCTACCTGAGTGTTTGTGGCTGCAGAAAGATTTAGCTGAACTCAACCAAGGTCTACCACACTCAAAGGTGTGCAGACAGAAGCAGCAGATGAGCAGGACCAGGGATACAACGCATTTTGACAAAAACCATCACTAGAAATTCACAGTTCTTGCTTGGAAGGCCCAGAGCTTCAGGCCAGGATTGCATCCTGGTAACCATGGGCCTTGCCCTCCTACAGCTATCAAACCCTCAGACCAACCACTTGTATTTAACTACAGCATGCCTTCAGAAAGGCATTCAGTCTCAATTTTAATTTATTCAGTGCTGAAGATCCCACAGCTTCCAGTGATAGTTTCAAAGGTTAGTCACATCTTTCAGATTTTGTTTCCAGTCTCAGTTACTCTGGGTTCAGTCACTAGTCCCTATGTCTCTGTCTGTTAAGGTTTCCCTCTCTTAATTTTCCCCTTGACTAGATGCAAGTTTAGGAGTCTTCTATGAAACTTTTATTCTAACTCAAAGTAATTTCTTTCCACAGCTCCAGTGTTTCAAGCCAAACTCCGTAGCACGAACACTGCTAGGGTGGTAGCTTCTCATTTCTCCTGATTTCTTTGTCTTACAATCTGACTTGCCTTTTTTTTTTTTTCTTCAGACTGCAGACCTAACTTACCAAATAACTGGGATAATGCCAAAAGAATTCTCTTCTATTTAACATTTAACCTGTCTTGGGTTGGAAGCATTTTGCTAGTGCTGATTTAATGTTATCTCCCAAGAATACTTAGCGAATTCCTAAATATTCCTATGCAGTATTTACTGAAGACCACAACTCCTGAAGACTGTTACTTTTTCAGGAAGGGATTAAGTACCTCATGAACTACCTATTTTATTTACACTAAGCAGAGTCTTGAAGTAGATTTATTTTACAGTAGTCAGTTTACATAACATTAAATCTATAATACTGGAACAGTAACTGCAATCAAGCAAATTCATAATCTGAGTCAACAAAGAGTTCACTCTGTCAGTTAATTATTTATTAATACAATTTTCCATTAGTATTCCGTTATTTTACCTACGTTGTGACAGCATGGTCTATTATTATCTGTATTGACCCACCCTCTTCTCTCAAGTACTGACATACCATCAGCACTTTTATCATCTTCTGGGATTTCTTTATCATAACAAGTAGTATTTAAAATGAGTAACAACGGAGAAAGGACTTCCTTTAACACCTCCTTCATCATTCTTTGGGTCAACTTAATAAATAATTGCTCTCACAAATTACAGTAACTAACCAAGAAAACGAAGTGTCACAGGAAGTAGAGGACTCTTCAATGCTTAACTGACTGCGATTAGATGCATTTTCAGAAGGAATACCGCTGTCAAATACAACTTATTGATTTGAATACCATGGTAGCTGAAAAATGTAACAGCTACAACAAAGCTTATTGATAAAATACATTAATTACAGGACAAGGGTGATCAATCCATTGCATTATTCTACCTTTATGTCACCTTAAAATCAGAGTGAGAAAACCTAAACCTAAAAAAAAAAAATAATAAATCATAAAAAAACAAACCATGTACTCAAGCCTGTGTGTGTTAATATACTTATTTTTACATTCACGTCAATAGCAGCTGACCACATTGCTTCCCAAGACTACATGGAAATTAATGCAAGAGACAGAAATACCTTATATGGTGTGACAAATGGAAAAACACAGAACAGCACCAGCCTTATCCAGTGCAACAAAATAAGAGACTTCTGGAACAATCACATTACAGACAATACAAACACTTTCTCACAACTCACGAATTTCAACAAAATCTGCTGGATATTAGAATAGTATTACCTTTGAAAGTATTTTTATGTAAGCAAGATTTCATTTAAAAATGAAGTAAAAACTAAACAGAGCATTGAGGCCAGGTTAGTGGTGTAAGCACAGGGCTATTCAAATCTGTAAGGAAAACCCATAGCACAACAAACAGGTTGCAAGAATGAAGTAATAATGTAACCATCATACCTCTAATCTTTTATTTTTTTAATCTATCCTTAAGTGAAAGCAGAAAAAACAATCCAGTTGCAGCCACGTGGACATACGAGATAATCAATCTAGAGGCAAAAGCCTTGTCTAAATTCCTTGTGTTGGGGAAGGGGGGGGAAAAAGAAAGAGAAACAAAATCTTAGAGACAACTAAATTTTCAGACTTTACACGCTTTGTAGCAAAATTTTACTCCAAATATGAAAAAGGATCCAAAAAGAAAAAAGAAAACGGAGGAAAGCAGATGAAAAGTAATTTTACAATAAAAATGAGTTAGTTAGTACGAGATCAGCAATGCTAGACAGAAGACACGTTTTCTTTATCTAAATTAAGTTTACTTGGAACAAACCTGGAAGGTAACACAAAATACCTGATAAATATCAAAAAAGAGTGGGGAAGGGACAGAGGACAGATCAGAACTTTAAAAGCACGTAAAAAACTTACAAACTCCTCTTCCAAACTGATTTGAAATTATAACTCCAGTGGTGTAAAACCAATCTCAATACAGCAGGGTTGTGGTTTTACCTAGGACAGAGTTGATTTTCCTCGTGACAGCTGGTATGGTGCAGTGTTTTGGATTCAGGATGAGAACAATGCTGATAACACACCGATCTGTAACTGTTGCAGAGCAGTGCTTGCACTAAGACAAGGACTTCCCAACTTCTCATGCTGCCCTGCCAGCGAGGAGCTGAGGGGGGACAGAGCCAGGACAGCTTCCCCCAGCTGCCAGAGAGATGTCCCATACCATGGGGCATCATGAGGGACAATTATATGTGGGGGCTGGCCAGGGGGCTGCTGCTGCTCAGAGTCTGCCTGGGCATCGGTCAGATGATGGAGTTGCACTGTGCATCACTTGCTTTGTACATTCTGTTGCTATTATTATCATTATTATTTCCCTGCCTTTTCTGTCCTGTTAAGCTGTCTTTATCTCAACCCATGATTTTTACCTTTTTTCCCCCTCACAATTCTCTCCCCCGTCACACTGGGAGGTGGGGGGCGAGCCAACAGCTGCACGGTGCTGAGCTGCCTGCTGGGTTACACCACAACAAGGAGACACATATTATTTTTATATTCCTGGTAAAATACATCTTAACTAGCCAGATATTTCACTACCACAAGAATTCCTTATAAACATCAAACGAAGTGGAAAGCAACTGCTTAAATAAGCCTACACCAAAAATGGCCCAACTTTAAAATATTTCTCAATCTTGCAAGGGTCTTTGGAAGCAAATGTCTTCACTCCAACAGGTAGAGCTTTTGGGTAGCTGTCTCTGAAGCTTCAAAAATATAGCTAGTATTGCTTCAGGCTTTTCTAAGTTGGAAAGGTGAAATTCCACAATTTAGAAGGGTGCAGGGGAGAAATTCTAGCCTTTACATCTGATGTTGCTCAAGCATGACATGAGGCCTGAAGAAACAAATAACTTAATGAGATCCTGGCAGCATCGCCCTGGGCTGCTTCAGGGAAGGCACTGCTAGCAGACAGGGGAGGTGGTCCTGCTCTGCTCAGCTCTGCTGAGATGCACCTGGAGTGCTGCGTCCAGCTCTGGGCTCCCCAGCACAAGACAGGCACGGCCGTCCTGCAGTGGGTCCGGTGAAAGGTGACAGAGGTAAGGAGGAGCGTGGAGCATCTGACAGCTGGGAAGAGGCAGCAAGAGCTGGGACTGTTCAGCCTGGAGAAGAGATGAGTTGGGGCATAGGGTGAGGAAGAAGGGGTCTGTCTGGGTACCTAAGCGCACAATAAATGAAAAAGTGCAAAAGTTTGTGCAAAAAGTATGTGTGTGTATGTGTTTACACATACGTATGTTAGTTACCTCCCACAATAGCAATGAACAGCCTTTAACAAGGGATGAGAAAATCATTACAAGCAGTCTGTGCAAGAGCAAGAATCAGAGCTTTTGGTCTCAGGGGTTCCACTTTTGTGTTCCTAAGCATTTATTTCTGATTCCGATTCTTCAATTTCTGTGAAACAGACAAAATTTATCATCAAGAAACTGTCAAAACCACCAGGGCCACAGCCATGACAAATCTGTGAAAGCTGACAATGCTGGATATTACTCATTCTGTTGGCAATCATTCTCCTAAGTGCATTAAAACACCTTCCAGCTGGTTAAAATCACCTTGTAGATGCACAGAGCCTTAAAAAAGGTCCATATTGTCTTTCCACATCTGATAGCATAAGTGTATACGCCTCCACTACTCAAAGACACTGACAACTCCCCAGGTATTGGGAAATATCAAAATTAAGGTTGTTTACCCACACTTAGTTAAGCTCCCATGCACTAAACTCCAGTATTATACAAAAAACAACGTGGAGAAAGTCAAAATAGGAAAGGGGTCCCATTCTCTCCTACTTCTCTAAGTCAGCATCATCTACACCTAATCAGACGTCCAGCATGGCCTTACCTAAATTCCTTTTAAAAATACACATGACGAATACCCCAGAGCTTTCCTGAAGTTACATTCGTGTTGCTGGTTAAGCTCATGCCTGAACCTCATCCTGAGCCTCGACAGACAAACACAGAACCTGCCAGACCTCCTGCCTTTTGCTCTGCTCCCCCTGCTGTGCCTGAAGGCTGATGACTGGGAGGCAAGGGGACCTCTGCCAAGGAAGTTTAAGATCCCCTTGCCTTGCATGCTGGGTGTCAGCACGCAATTCCCAGCACCTACAGAGAAACCACATCCCCAGCCTTAGTGATTGCCATTAAGCTGCTGTGTTTGACACAGCAGCAGTGTTTTGGCTTTACACAGAAATCTACCCTGATGCCAAACTATCCTTTGCAGGTGAGGATTCTTCCAAACTCACACGGCTTTTGTCACAGACCTTTACTTATAGGCCTATAGGCAGTTCAGAAGTTTGTGTCCTTCCTCTTTCTAGCAACCCCTCCCATACCTGGAGACAGCTGTTGTGTCTTTCTCAGCCTCCTCTAGCCTAAAAAATAATTGCTGCTTTCCCCTGAAATAACCTCCCGTGGCCCAAAGTGTTTCTGAAACGGGAGGGCCCAAACTGGCCATGCCCAAGCAACGTGCAGAATGAAATTACCACATAGCAGTTTTAAACATCCCTTCTGACTATATATCCCAGAAAAATGATTACCCTCCTTGCAACAGCACAATGTTACTGACTCACATTCAGGCTATGATTCACCTAGAAATCTGGAATTATTTTTTCTGTAATTACTGCTATTTTATGTTTATGTGGGGAACTATCTAGCCTAAGCACAGTCCTTTGCATTTGTCCTTTCAAACCGCATCATTTCTTTCATGTTGTTTCTCTGCTTTTTTTCTAAGCCATTTGAAATTCTAAAGTTACTTTTCACGGAACTTGAATCCTCTCCCAGCCTGGTACTCTCTGTAAAATTAATAAAGTTACTCTCTATGCCATCATCATCCAAGTCATTAGCAAAGTGAAGGCATAATCACATTTGTTTTTTTCCACTGCACTTCTCCCTTTGTCTGTGCCTGGAACGAAGGTGTTCATTTAGAAAGCAGCTATTCATTTTTTTTGTTTGACCTTCCTCTCTTGAGCTGCAAGCATGACCTTAATGTTTCTCCTAACCTAAGTTCTTCCTCCCCCGTATTTAAGTGCCTCTCAATCACTCCCTCCCATTTCTCGCACAGTCTCCGAGTCCCACTTGGCCTCGTTTCACCCTGCACGCTCCTAGCAGCGCTCCTCTCCCTTCCTTCCTGAACTGTCCTTGTTTGCCCTTCCAGTGCAAGAGTTTAAACAAGAGGATGGCCAATTCCACAACCCCTTCCAGACCTCCTCCTGCCCACTCATCACCGGCTCCCTTCACGCTGCCATTACAGAACAGGCATGGGAGTGATTAAAGCCCCTGAGGACCCTCCACGCACACGGATGGCAAAATCTGAGCTCCTCACAGGAATGCACTACTATCTTTGAAAACTCCAGTTTCTCTCTGGTAGAAACGCACCAGCATTTTCTCTCTCACACCAGGAAAATGCAGGTATGGGTTGGTGTCATTAAGGAAATGGATTTCCCATCTCAACATAATCCCATCCTTCCCAGGCTCCCTGCCCCAGACCAACTGCCCCACACAGGCTCAAACTTCTTGTTATTTTGGTGCGGTCCTCTCACAGTTAGCTGCTCCTTAGGGATTTATTGTCATTTTTTTTTGACTACCAGAACAAAGTATGAAAAGTCAAAAAAAAATATATAAAATTGCCCACAGAATGATGTTGGGAAAATAGTGAACGAGAACTTAAAGCGCTCCTTCAGGAACTTACATTCAACCTATCTGATATTTGCAAAGCTAGTGGGATGATTCACATGAATGTAATGCTACGAACCACGACATATAACCTATTTAGTAAGAGCAGAAATGGAGATCATATGGCACTGCATGCCAAAAACGTCACTGTCTGCTTCTGAGTCACTGACAACTAAAAATTACGTCTTAAGAAATAAAGTACAAGTGAGGACACTGGCCGGGGTTCACTACAGACACGAAACCTCACTTAGCATGGTCGTTAGGCATCTACTGCATCTTGCTGGAAAAAAAGTTTCATTATCACGGTGGACATGAGGCCAAATGAGCTAACCTGGAGGTCTCGTGCTGCCACTATCAGAACGTGCTTGAAATTTCTAGAAATTGAGGACAATTTCATACGCTGGGAGATGTTAAACCCAACCCAAGGGAAAGCAGTGCTCAGCTTCATCCAGACAGATAACAAGTACTCCACCGTGTCACAGAGAACAAATACAGAACAAAGACAGTTCCTGCCCCTAGGTCTTGGAATCAAAGGACACATATTCCCAAACACCGTTTTGCAAAATGACTCAAGTGGTCCCAGCCCCTACCCGTGCCACCCCCTCAGCTGTGCTGACAGAACCGCTGGCAGCAATGCATGGTGAGCCTGTGCACTGCAGTGTATTTATTTTTAGCAGCATGTTTTAATTTACCAATTCCCAGAGTTGGTTCATTACCTGGTACAACTGAGGCGACAGGATGGAACAAGGCAGGAGCACACAGCTGCTGCCTGAGAACTTTTACCAGCCTGATTTGCCAACACGGACAGGAAAGGAACACAGGCAGGCAAAGCAAAAGAGGGGCTCCATCACTTTGACAAGCAAAGTTGTAAATTTCCTTGTAAATTTCACACTCTGGTGTTCCAAAATGCAAACATTTGAAGTAAAGTATCAAGAAGCCTACCTTAACTTTTGACTCATTGACTACTATGTATCAAATGAGTTTGCAGTATTTGCTGATTTTGATAATTCTGCTTACTCTGAAGTATTCCTCACTGTCTTGGACGTGGACAGCTACATTGATCCGGTGTTACAGGTTGGAAGTTGCCATGATATGTATACACAATTCCCAGTAACTCAGTTAAACAAGGAGATTTAGAGCACAGAATATATGATAATGCATAAATACGGCATTCACTCAAAAGTGGTTTTCAAGGCTTTATGAAGCCAGCCATGCAGGACTTTAAAAGAAACCACAACCACTGCATTATCTGTTGGACTTTGTCTCTGACATAACAGTCAGCTTGGCGTACTGACGTGATCAATCAGAATCAACTTGTCCATCTTCTCAGAGAAGTAGTTATTACTAGAAGAAGAAAAAAAAAAAAAAAAAAGACCAAAAAACAAACAGGACAGTTTTCCTTCAAGCACAGAGGGTACACAACAGCTGCTAAGTACAACACAACTGATAACTCCCAGCATGTAGCAGAGGCAAAACAGCGAGGTCCACAACGAGTGCCTCCCCGCAGCACAACGCACTGCAGCTAAGGGATGATGAAGAAAAGCAGAACCCGTGTTTCCTGCGTCCCACCAGCAGCCCTCACCACATGTGCTGTGTGAAGCTGATGCGGTGAAGGCCAGCAGACCAGGTATGTATGCACACAGCAGCTGAAACGGACGGAGAATTCAAAACAAATATCTTAAAAGATTTAATTGCAAATGGAAAATGGCAACTTTATGCATCTTATAATTCAGACAAATAGAGACGAGCTGCCTTGGGAAATAGCTCACAATTTCCAAAGCTATCTTCCTATTACATTTCATATTTCTTATCTACGTCTCGGAGATGCCTAGGGATAGGTACAATAATCAAGAACTTTTTCAAAACAGTCCAAAACTTTTTTTCAGTTTGCCCCCCTCTACAAACTTTTTAGCTCAAACCTTGACCTGAAATTGGCAGTAAACAGGCAAACCTCCTTATGAACAACTGATAACGACAAAAAAAAATGCAAAAAACTGAACAGTGTAATGTGACAAGTCTAACCTGGAACACACTAGCATCACGAAACAGAAACACTTGAACACTCGGTATCACTGGTGCTTCAGGTACTGACCTGCTTGCCATCAGCACCAGAATTGCTCGCTGCAGTCCGACTGACAGTGTGCACAGGCAACGTCGATTTGAAGCAGCATGTCTCCCTCTAGGCATGTGATAAAGATTTTTTTTTCCCCTTTACCAGCCTGAGAAAACAAACCTATTTGCTTACAGTAAAGTTTTGTAAATTTACTCCGGTACTAAACATATTGATTCAGCTAATACCACAGCTTTCAAAACAATACCTTTTTCGTGTAAGTATTAAAGATCAGTACTTGCAACACTCCAATGTCTACACAGCAGGCTGGACACAGACTGCTCCCCTCCAGTTTCTGCCAGGCATTGGGAAGCCACGAGGCTTAGAAACCAAAGCAGCTGTAATGAAGAAACACCTAAAATCAGCTGGACTAACTCTATGTGGGTCTCTTTAGGATACCAGCTCAAGAGAGTACCAGCTGGGGTCCTAGCTCCATCGGCAGGAGGTTGGTATGGCTGAAACCCTCCCCAGGGCACAATGGGAGTAAGAGCAGCTAGGTACAGGTAACGACAGCACCAGGCCTCGAGTGGGACACTGTCCTCACCAGAGGTATTGTCAGCAATTAACTTGCCAGAGCAGGCTGGTCGGGAAAGTGGTAACAGTGGAATCATCCACTGTCAGCTCAAGTACAAGGTAGCTCGGGCTGCAGGTTCACCATCAGCTGAAGCCCACCTGATATGAGACTTGACCCTCAGGGGAGGCAGTCTGTGCCTTCTCCACATCCCGGTGTCTCCTTTTCCACACCCTTCATCTTCTGAAGGCATTCACCTGTGCTTGCAAGCTGGCTGATGCGACTGGGCAGGGAGCATTGTACTTCCGGAGCTGTGCATTAGCTGGATGCGTTTCCTGACCTGGCTCACGATGCCTCAGACCACCACGAGGGACCAGGCGGAAAGGAGTGCTGCCCTTTCCAGCAGCAGAGGGGACATAACCTGCCCTGAATGGGCTGCGAAACCGCACCCCGGGCACCCTCTGGTGTGAGCACAGCAGGAGTGAAATGACTTGGAGGTCTCAGCCTAATTCCTAGGAGCAGTCAGCCATAAAACAAGAACCACGACGAGAACTGGCACTAATAATTATCTGACGGTGAGCTGAGCAGAAAGGTCAAGGATCGCACAAAATTGAATGCCATGTCTTTTCACCGTCCGCCACAATTCAGTCCCATTACAAGAAGAGTGGATGGGACACTGTGATTAGCTAAATATTAACTTATCAGAGTCCTCACCCCAGAGTCTTCCACTCAACAATAAAATGAGCGTATATATGTGATGCACACTCTAACTGCAATGCTTAAAATACTGAACAACATCCATACAAAACAGCCATTAACTTGTACTTCAAGAGTTCCACTCAGTGCAAATCTGTGAAGCTGACCTGCAGACCAAGTAGACAGATGCACTCTTGCAAAGAGAAGAGGCACACTCACACACACACACAAAATTCATAGGGCAGCATCAAATTTCATGAGCAGATGTTTTCATTTTTCATTTGTTTCAGTAAGTGAGTGGAAAAAAATTAAAAAGAAGATATGCATTCATTCTTTGTACGTATGCTTTACTTCAAAGAATTCCAGGAATCTACTGTAAATGTGAAAAACTCCTCAGTCACCACAGCACACTGTTCCCCACAAGAACAGTGGGTCAAACTCAAAGTACCAGCAATAGAGTCACATGCAGAACTTTTTCTATAGGGCCTGGAATGGACAAAACCTCCAAAGTCAGAGCTGAGTCTTCAGGGGGAAAGAAAGCACAGACACCATTGACAAAGCTCCAGCAGTGCCAGGTATTTCAGTAAGGCAGTCCGAGCGTGCACCATGCTTCTAAAATGATGATGCCTCTGTCCACCTGCACCCCAGGCCTGACGGATGTCTTCACCTCACCTGCCAGCATCAGCTAAACTATCTGGGACAAAAAGGCTCAGGTCATTGAAAATGCTATAAATGTTACACCGGCATTGGCCCACCACGAAGGCTGGGGAGGGCACAGGATAAGACAGAGTTGTGGGTGGCACACAGGGACACCCTGCTGCATCTCCAGCCGCCCTGCTGAGGCCACTGGTCCCATGAGCAGGAAGCAATCGGTCTGGGGGGAAAGCAGGTGAAATGGCTTAATGTGAAACACTCACAACTGCTGACTTCCAAATGCAGAGCGCCGCGTACAGAGGTGCTTGTTGTACTTTATGTTAGTATCACTTGGCGATACCCTCTCATCTTCTACGTGCCTTCAGAAACTAAGGTTTTAGCTCTCCCTATGTAACAGTGCTTTTACCTTTCCTTGCACGATTACGAAATGCCTCATTTTAACACCCAGCTGCCACTCCCTAACCAAACTGCCCTCACCAGGCAGCTTTACCACAGGTGGCACACAACACGATGCCACCCCCTTTCAGCCAAACTCCTTTAACAACACCAAGACAACGCCAGTGCTTACTAAACACGCCTTTTTGCTACCTGTGCTTCTTTGAGGGCAGACAACGTCACCATTGTACCCTCTGCCATGCCACCAAACCACTTTCCAGGTGCGCCCAAGGACTGGCAGCCATCCTTGCAGCTGCTGCTGCTTTCCCAGCACTGCTTTTGCCAGCAGCCATGCCCAAGGCCTCCTACCTGCTCCCTGCAACTTGCTGCTGCAGTGAAAAACCACCGGGCAGAAATACCATAATTTTACGTGTTTTTTTTTTTTTTGAAGATTTGCTAACGTGAGATTGCACAGCTGGGCCCGAGCCACAGCAGAGATAAAGCAGAACCGTCCCAAAGGCAGGCAGCACTTTGTGGGAACTGGAGGAAAAGCCAAAGCTTCTCCACCAGGCTGGGCTGAAAGGAAGGGCTGATGAGCAACAACTGGTGGCTTAGAAGAACAAGCTCCGAGTGGCCTGCCTGCCAAGCTGAAACCCAGCACTCATTTACAAGTCACCTCCCTGCGCCTAGGCCTGGGCGACTCAGGCGTGCCCCGTGTTTTGTGAAGCTTTGAGAAGCTGCTGTGCCACGAGGCACTGCCACCCAGCCAGCTCCGACCTGAGGGGAGCCGACCCCTGCCTGGCACAGGGAGCTCCGCGCTCACACCACGTCCAGGGGGTGCAACCAAGTGGGTGAAGTGATAAAATGAAGACGCGGGTAAAGTGATAAATGGGTGAAGTGGTAAAATAAGTAAGGCGAAGGGAATGTGAGGACCCATGGCGATGGTGTGTGCTGGGGGGAATAATGTAAGTAGTAAAAGGAAATAAAAAGTAATTAACGTGGAGTTGGTAAATAAGGTAAACGAGCAAATAAGATAATTATAAAGAATGGGTAAAGAAAGTGAATAAAATAATGAGTACGTGAAATGAAAATAAAAACGTAAATGAAATAAAACGAAAGTAAAAACGTAAATAAAATAAAATAAAAGCATAAATGAAATGAAAGTAAAAACGTAAACGAAGTGAAAATAAAAACGTAAATAAAATGAAAATAAAAACGTAAATAAAATGAAAATGAAAACGTAAATAAAATGAAAATGAAAATGTAAATAAAATAAAACGAGCAGATAAATTGAATATTAAAATAAAGTAAGCGGACAATTAATTAAAGGGAGCGAATAATAAGGTAAATAAAATGACCAAGTAAATGATCAAATGCATGAAACAAGCAAATAAAACGCAGACAATAAAATAAAATAAAAAATAAAATAAAATAAAATAAAAAAATAGCAAAACAAGAACGCAGCCAGGAAACGGCAGCGCCGAGGGATGGGGCCCTGCCGCCCCCCCCCCTTCCCGCACCGGGACTGGGGCAGCGGGGCCGGACAGACGGACAGACAGACGGACAGACAGGACAGACGGACACCCGCACCCCTCCAGCCGCCCCCCACGGCCCCCATCTCGGCGGCGCGGCCTCTCGGGGCCGTGCGGGGCGGGACCGGGACCGGGACCGGGACCGGGACCGGGCCGGGTCCTAGCGCCCCCCCCCCCCCGCTGCCGCCGCCGCCCCCGCCCCGCGCGGCACCGTCCCGCACGTACCTGCGCCCGGACACGCGGGGCGGGGCGGGGCCTGCACCTCCCCCTCCCCCTCCCCCCCCCCCTCCCCGCCTCGTTCCGCTCCGCTCCGCTTCCGGGGTCCGCCGCCGTGACGTCAGCGCGCGGGAGTGGCGGGGGGAGGGGGGGAGGCGCGGCGGGGAAGCCGGAAGCGGGGCGGCAGCGCTGTTGTTGTTGTTGTTGTTGTTGTTGTTGTTGGGGGGGGAGGAGGGAAGGGGGAGGTTGGTTCGGGTTGATAAAGTGAGGAATGAAAATAAAAATGAAATAAAAGCAGCAAAGCGGGCAGCTGAAAATAAAGGCGGACGAAAAGCATTCTGAGTCGGTTGATAACAAAACGTTGAGGTCCATGTAATGACGCGCATATTGGTGCCCTGTGCCCGGGGCTGCCTCCTCACAGATTTGCCCCAAGATTTCACAGAATCACAGAATTTCTAGGTTGGAAGAGACCTCAAGATCATCGAGTCCAACCTCTGACCTAACGCTAACAGTCCCCACTAAACCATATCCCTAAGCTCTACATCTAAACGTCTTTTGAAGACTTCCAGGGATGGTGACTCCACCACTTCCCTGGGCAGCCTGTTCCAATGTCTAACAATTTGCCCCAAAATGCTGGTGGGCGCCGTGAGCAGTGCTGGCGTGCTCGCTGGGGTGTAGCCAGAGTACCCGTCTCTAGTTTGTTTCCGTCAGGGTGTTTTCCTTGCTCTGCTCCAAAAGCCTTCCAGGTCTGGTCAAGAGTCCTGTGAGCTAGGACTGGGCCAGGTCTGTGTGGGAGAAGGCACATTTGTCATGCAGGTTGCTCCCAGCGCTGTTCTTATTCTGGTGGAAAGCGGGGTGCCTCGATGACCCCCCAACACCCAGAAAAGGAATAAGAGAAATCATTCTCATCTCCATGCAAAAGGCACCATAATGTAGGCTCAAAATAACAGAATATCACAAGTTGGAAGGGAACCACAAAGGTCAGCAAGTTCAACTCCTGGCTCCACACACCACCACCCAAAATTCATAGCCTATGTCTAAGAATATTGTACAAATGCATCTCAAACTCCATCAGGCTCAGTGCCCTGACCACAGCCCTGACCACAGCCCTGGGCAGCCTGTCCCAGTGCCCAACCACCCTCTGGGTGCAGCACCTTTCCCTAACCCCCAGCCTGACCCTCCCCTGTCCCAGCTCCATGCCGTTCCCTCGGGTCCTGTCACTGTCCCCAGAGAGCAGAGCTCAGCACCTGCCCCTCCGCTCCCCTGGTGAGGGAGCTGCCGGCATCCATGAGTTCTCACCTCAGCCTGCTCTGGCCTAAGCAAACCCAGGAACCTCAGCCTCTCCTCACGTCTTGCCCTCTAGACCCTTCACCATCTTCATAGTCCTCTTTTGGACACTCTCTAATAGTTTTATGTCCTTCATATATTGTGGCAACCAAAGCTGCACCCAGTACTCGAGATGAGGCCACACCAGCGCAGAGCAGAGCAGGACATCACTTCCATCAACCAGCCAGCAGTACTGTGATTGACGTGCCTCAAGATGCAGTTGGCCCATTTGGCTGCCAAGGCACACTGCTGACTCAATGTTTAACTTACCATCAACCAGAATCCCCAGATCCCTTTCCATGAAGCTGCTCTCCATCCACTTGTACCCAGCCTGTACATGTATTTAGGGTTGCCATGATTCAGGTGCTGAATACAGCACCTTGTTTAAATTTCAAGTGGTTGGTGATTGGCCAGCCCTCTCATTTGTCAAGATCTTTCTGCAAGGCCTCTTTACTCTTTGGGGATTCAACAGCTCATGCTAATTTAGTATCATCCAAAAGCATATTTGGCATGCATGTGAACGTTTCATCAAGTCCTTCATCTTTTATAAAAACACTGAAAAGAACTGGTCCAGAAAATGGAGCCCTGTGGAACCCCACTAGTGACTGGCTGCTAGCCCGATGTAATTCCATTTACTATAATCCTGTGATCCTGACCCATCTGCCAATTGTTCACACACCATATTATGTATTTGTCTAGCTATGTGTTGTTTGTCCAGAAGAATACTGTGAGAAACAGTATTGAAAGCTTTGCTAAAATCCAAAAAGATTGCATCTACTGTCAGATGACATCTACTGTCTTCCCTTGGTCAACTAGATGGGTGACCTAGTCATAAAAGGAAATTAAGTTACTTAGGCAGAAGTTTTCCCTCATGAACCAGTGTTGGCTATGACCAATGACTGCATTGTCTTTCAGATTTTTCAGTAACTCGCAGAACAGACTTCTCCATAACTTTACCAATTGAGACTGACAGGTCTGTTATTCCCAGGGTCTTCTTTCTTGCCTTTCTGGAAAACTGGGGCAACACTTGCCAGCTTCCAGTCATCTGGGACCTCTCCATATTCCCAAGACCATTGAAAAAATGAAGAGAGGCCTCGTGATGACATCAGCCAGCGCTTTCAGCAGCCTGGGATGAATCCCATCAAGCCCCTGATACAATTCCCTATGGGGAACGTTACTGAAGGTGGGGGTGATGATAAGTCAGAATAACCAGAATTGTAATGGCTGACAAGGAGACAAGAGAAGCCTAAGCTGAAAGGCAGTTATAAGGTAGGAGATAAATGAGTAGGAGCACTCCTTAGGGACCGTGATAAGTTTTTGGACATAATATGTGCAATATACTCATTAATAAGATAGAGATCAGAATTTGTTATGCACCCATGCAATTTGCAGATGACACTAAGTTGAAAGGTATTATGAGTAATGATCTTCTTGGCTACAATGAGAGAAATGGGAGGAAATTTAACAGTATAAACTGCAAAATCAGTCACTGAAAAACAGTACACTTTTGCTATAAACTCATTAGTTACGGTAAATGAGGAGAAAAGGGGTCTCTTTATTAAGATTAAGATTTCCTGAAGACCTCTTGAGACCTGATTTCTCTATATTTGCCATTATGGCTAAGCCATCTAATAGCAGATGGTCACAGATCTGCAGCAGAGAGGCATTTCTCTCTCTCTCTCTCTCTCTCTCTCTTTTTTTTTTTTTTTTTTTTCTGGTATGAGCTAGACATCCATCATATATGTTCACCTGGATTTGATCTGTAAAGGAGTCCTTACAGTTTTCATGCCTTTGTTTTTCCCCTCTAAAATAATAAAATATAGGACACAGGCTTTATTCCTTACCCATGAAACAATTAGGAAATTTAATTTGAAAGAAAGTGAGGGAGTTTCAAAGAGGAAAAAATTGTCATGTCAAATTGCTTGTCATATGAAATTAGCAATGACACTGCACTGAAAACAGCACAGAGGGGAAAAAAATCAAACTTGGGAATAAGAACTGGAGAAAAGCCACTAAACTAATAATGACTTGAAAGCAAAGGGCCTGGGATGCCCTGGGACAGTGAGACAAGCAGGCCAGACGATTGGTGAAGGAGGCACCGACCTCAGTGAGTGTCTCTGCTAGTGCCTGTCTTCAGCAGAGATGGGAATAGCTGTTCTCACTGAGGGCTGCAGTCTGCATGACAGAGCATGAAATTTTCAGTGCTGTCAGTAGGAAAATACCTTTTTTTTTTTTTTTTTCTTTAATTTTGAGGCAAAAATGTAACTCAAAAGAATTGCAATGAACATGGGAGAAGTTATTTTAAGACTTCATCATCATATCTAAAGAGGAGCACACCAGGGGAACCAAATATTTGTAGTGTCTATGACAAGTGATCGTGGTCTGAAGACAGTTCTTATTACAGTAACATAAATACTGCTTTAACAAGGCTTATTTCAAATGGCTGAAAAAAAAATGTCAAGTCTCATCAACTCAAAAAATTGAACGGAAAAGCTGAATGAAAATATTATGAATGAAACCACTTTGAACCCCCAAACATGAGTTTCTATTGTTCAGTACTGTAGGTTAGTAGAAACAGGGAAAAAGCTCTTAAGATGATAAATATAAATGCATACTAAACAGACAAAGAGGGAATTTCATAATAGATACCAAGGAAACTAGGAATTATTTGAAACTTAGATGAAACAAGTCAAAGCATAAAAGGGATAAACCAGCAAAATGCAGTATTTTTTTTTCTCATTCTCTGCAATACATTCTTTATGGTATGTTCTTTGTCGTCCTAGATCTTTATGTGTTTCTATTGATTTTATTTATATTTTTTGCCTTCTTAAAAGCAGCCTGCAAAACTCCAACTGGCACAAAGATGCTGAAACATAAAGCAAGATAGGACAAGAAATTTGGAATGACAGAAGGCGCCTTGTCTTTTTTTCTATTTTTTTTATACCACCCGCTCACAATTAAAACTTTATCTCCTCCAGATGACACACAGAAGGTGGGCAGGATTTTAGAAGCAGCTGATAGATGATTGTAGCAAGTAGGATGTCTGACTTTAATAGCTATCCTGCAATGCAACTTTCATAAGCAGTTGTTAAATGCTCCCGTGGTTCAGTGCTGGTAGAATACCATAGCTGTTTCCTCAGACATACCTACATTTCTTCTTTCAGCATCTGATAATGTGAAGTATTAACATCTTTAGTCCTCTGTGAGATAATTGTAGGTTAAGAGCACTATAAACTGCACAAGCTTGGTTAGCAACAGGGGCACCCAAGTATGTTAAGACTGATCACTTTTATTTTACATTGGTCTGATTTACATTTATAATAAATGAAAAGTGGCTTGTACACTTGAGCTTTGTACTGAATCCTGAAACTGAAGAATGCGATCCAGTTTAGGAATCATTTGCTGGGACACAAGGATGTAAAGGGTGCTAAGGTAGAGGAGGATCACATTATACCTCTGCTCTGTCCTACTGATCACCTATTGTTGCAGACACTGTTAAAATCACAACATACTGTTTGAGGGAGAGGAATTTATATGCACAAGAGGAATCACTACTGAGCAACTTCCTTCCAGCTCTTGTCAGAGTACAGATCTGGAAAACACACTTTTTTTTTTTTTTTTTTTTTTTTTGTAATAGGAAAAATAAGTATTTTTTAAACCAAATACAGCTGCCATTTCCAGAGATTAAAATAAATAAATAAATGAAGCCTGGCTTTGTAATCTAGCAGTTGTGTATAAGAATAGGAAGCTCTAGGATGTATGGTTCTGGGAGAGTTAGCCTGTGTCTTCTGGGACACAATAATTCCTTCCGAAACTAAGCCCAAGAGACAAGACAGTGGAAGAAAAGAAAATCTCTCTTTAGAATTCCCTCTGTAGTTTCTGCTCCTTCATTCCTGTGGCCTGACACTGATGGAATAGGCTTTTTGTGTACCCTGCACAGCACATAAATACAGAGAATGCATTTCATGAAAAATAAAAATATGTTAATTTTCCTGAGAAATATGATGTGTTATCTTTTGAGAAACACTTTTCACAAGAATTAAATTAGAAACTTAAAAAAAAAATTACTGTGAAATACTGAAAACTCGTGAAAAACCAACATTGTTCTTGAGTGCTGAAAAACATCTCTTCCTTTTGGCCTGAAAGTTCTCTTTCTTTAATTCAAAATTCTTATTCTGCTTGTTGTTTATACCCTGAATCTGTTTCTTATGTCTTATTCCTGGATAATTTATTTTGGTTCCTGCTATTGTGCCAGAAATATGATACACAAATACTCTCAAATTTGTCTTCAGCAGTTTTGCTGAAACTCAAACATACATAAATCTGTCATGACATTCACTCTCATTCTTCATTATATGTTCTCGAGAGTTTTTACAGTCTGTTATGTCTTTGTTTTTCACTTATTGCTTTTGCATTTGTTGTAAAGATTAAATATATATGATCTATATTTCAAGTTCCCACTCCTAGTTCTTTGGTCCTGTATATAGTTGTTCAAAAAAATGCCAGACTGATATGAAAAGTTTTGGTGGAATGAAACAGAGATTGAAAGCAACTCTATTGACAGAACTTTATGGCCTGTGTTCTGCTATTTACTGTGTAGATATATGGGCTTATGATGTAAACTTTGCAAAGTTATTTCACTACTGTTACATGTGCAAACAATTTAATTGTGCTTTGAATTTTGAAATATTAGACCTTAATACATGATCGCATGATTTATTTTTGCAAGTAGGTGCTTAGTATGCTTATATTTTTTCTGCTCCAAACTATCAATCCCTCAGCAACACACATGATTTTTAAATAAATAATGCATGTTAGAGCAGATGACTGCTCCAGGGTATTATATAACTTTTTAAAAAAAAAAAAATTGTACAACTGTCATCTAAACAATTTGTGTACATATAAAGTGGAAAAGCAAATACATGTACCTTTTTTGTTATGTAGTTTAAGTGCACCTTTCAGCACTCAAGTTGGAAAAATGAGATCCCTAAAAATGCACAGCACGATACCAGATTTTTTCTGTTGTTCCCACTTCAAAGAAGGAATACAGTGGATATCAGAGAGAGATCTGACAAAGCTGAACTAAGAAATCATGTTAATAATAGACCATTTTAGTAGAGATATCTAGATTGAATTAGTTCCTATAGTGCATATTGCCATGATAGACACTTTTTAAAGACTGAACTCACGAATATGGAAAGAAACCAAACCAGCAACAAAGATAATAGAATTAAAATAGCAGTGTAAACAGAATGAACAAACAATCCCTTCTCCTTCCTCTCCTGCTCTTTAAACAAAAACAAAACAAAGAAACAAACAAAAAACTCTTGCAAAACCATGCATCTCACCTTCATGCTTGTAAGATTGGAGGTCAGCCCAAATATCAAGGAATGTTAGTGGTAAAATGCAGAAGCTTTAACCAGTGTTTCACTGCTGTGTGTGGCGAATTACTTTTGGTATCTCATCTGTACACACTGTACAGATTTGTATGCATTTTGTACAGTGCTGAGTGAGGAATGGTCATAGTCTCATCTGGAAACATCAGGAGATACCAAAAAACTGACATCTTGGCCAAAACTTGAGATGGGATGAGATGGGATGGGATGGGATGGGATGGGATGGGATGGGAAGGCAAAGGGTTGCTAGAGAACTGGCTGCTTTTGGTACAGAAATTCAAGAACCATAGCAGGGATACTTTTCAAAACATGAAAAATTAAAACTTTATTTGATTCACGGCTTTAGAAGTACTGTGATCTGATAGCAAATGCTGGTACAAGTACAATCTTGCTCAATACTGTTGACCAGGTGCCTGGATAGGTGTTGGAAATAAATGGTCTGCTTTGTTCTGGTTATTTGTCTGTCTGGAGAGAAGAGGGGGGCAGATGAATCATGCAATACATTTATGTTACATTAATCCAGCTACCTACATCAATCTGTCCATTGAAAAAGTAGATGGACAGTTATGAAATCTGGGGGCCTTAGTCGTAATAGGGGAGCTAGAAACTGGAAATTTGTTGCGATTTGAAGTGACCTGATCTGTTTGCCTCTGAAGGAACACTTCATAGCACATGTTGAGACATCAATTTCCTGAAGTTAATACATACCTGCATGTGGGGTTTCTGCCAAGATTATTTCATTCCCAAAGCCACATCTGGCTTACTGTAGAAAGCAACCTCTTTGCTTGTCCGTACACCACCTGCTGTTTCAACCTCTTACCTCCCAAATCTTCATTCCATTTTCTAGAGGGAAAGAATAATCTTAATCTACATAATAAAACCCATTTAAGTCATGTTTATTATGTAGAATCAAAGATATCAACAAAGTGTACAGAACATAAGTAAACAATTTCATAATGGTGCTATATCAGAAATATACAGAGAAGTGACACTCCAAGTGTAGATGATTACTACATTTCTTGTATGATAATATTGCGGGTGGTCGGTTTGAATTTTACATTTATTAAATTGTTCATTCCCTAAGACAGTGTATCACATCTGGTTTGAGAAGGCATAAGCTACATTGGCTTGTAAATAGGTGTTTGACAGGAAAACAGGTGAGTTACGGATTTCCAAACATAAACTTAAAGTTCAGAGGACTTCAAGGACACAAAACCTAGGTCAGAACACATTAATTTTACTTAAAACAAACAAATGAAAATCAAATAATATATAAATAGCTCCCATTATCCCAGGTAATGCAGGTAGCTTAGAACAATCAAAAAGCATAGATATTATGAAATGCATGTGGACCATTACAAGCAGGAGGAGGATTCAGACAACCCCAAACCTCAAATAATTACTCAGATAGGACTTACTCTGCTTTAAGTCTCTGTGACAGTTAATTTAGAAAATGAATTATTTGCCCAGGTAAAACAGTTTGAACTGCACCTATGCTCTAAATAATATTAAACATTAAACAGTAAGTTTTTTCAAGGATGCTTGAAGGTCATCGAGGTGGAAAACAAATCAGAGCCAAAATAGCACATTAAGTGTTATGTCCTCATGGAGGCCAAGTATCACGTAAATAGAACTTTTTACATAGGAAAAAGAGATTATGGGACAAAAGGTAAAGCACTTGGATATTATGTGATTAAAAACTCCCCACAGTTGCTTGTGTAACTATGTATCTGTCCTCTAACGAATTCATCGAGGGACAAAGTATGTATGACCATGTCATTAACAGTTATCTAAAAAACATGCTTTGGTGCATTGGTAACCATACATCAGGTGTTTTATATGAGTGAAAGCTTGCTCTACAGCCATTTTAATTAATGTATTTATTTATTGGGAAAGTTTTAAAGAGGCCTCTTTTCTCAGGGTGTCAAGTTGTGGCAGGTTGTGCTTGGGTTGGTATTAGGATGAATTTCTTCATGTGGTCAAGCTCTGGAACGGGTTGCCCAGGGAAGTGGTGAAGTCCCCGTCCCTGCAGGTATTCAAGAGATGTGTGGATGTGGCACTAAGGGATGTGGTTTTGGTGGTGGAACTTGGTAGGCCAGGTGGATGATCAGGCTTGATGATATTGAAAGCCTTCTCCAACCTAGATCATTTTATGATTCTCAGAGGTGGTTGCAATCTATTAGCAGCTGAAGTTTCCATGGATCTAAAGGGCCCAAACTGGTAGTTACCAAATTTGTGCTAGCCATGATTTAAATGCCTCGTTCACAGCTAGGGATAGTTGTCTATATACAATCTTAATTCAGAAGATTGCTTTATGTCATTAATACTTGGCAATTGACAGTTCTTGAGATTGTTGCTACAGAAACGCTTTTTCAGGAAAAACTGAAGAGGATTTGGATGTACTTTTACTTGTTTGCATGTTTCCATGCTTTTTTGATTATTTTGTTTTGTTTTGTGTTTGTTTTGTTGGCTTTGTGGAGTTGTTTCGCTTGATGTAAACTCTGCTCAGATGCTTTTGCTACAGAGAAAGGTAGTGATGAAGCATCTGGTTCATATGAAGCATTTTACTGGTGGGTATTACAAGGCCAAATTTGACACCCAAACTGCTCAAGGCCTTATATGCATTTCACATACTACCTGCCTTATAACGCCAGTCAGTTTAGTCTGCTGCCCAAGTCTTGTGGTCCATTGACAGAGGGAAAACCAAGCTCGTACTTGCCCGATTCCTGGACCTTACATTTAAATGGTTTAGAGCTGATGCTTCCACTCATGCCACTGCCTACCACACAGATGGTTACTGCAGGGAAGCAGCTTCCTATTGGCCAAGACCTATTTGAGATCTATATCCTTACTTAGAGGTCTTCCCATTGACATTAAGTTATGCTCTTGTTTCAAGCATAAGGCTATAAGTCTTTCAATTAGGCTCAGTCTTTCAATTAGTGCCTTGTAAGTTTGAATTGTGTCTTTCACTACGAATGATTGCATGTGTTTTTAAGGAGTTCTACAAAATAGTTCTATGTCAGCATATAATTGGTATCTTTCTGTAGATAAGATTCAGTACTATTTTGCTAAGACCTCCCATCTGAGAGGAAAATGGAATATTTCTGTGTGAGGAGACTAATTAGAAGAAGCCAGGCCTCATGCCTATCTTGCACTGCTGTGAGGATGTGGAGATGAATTAGAGAACATCCATTCACCATCATGCATATTTCTAGAACAAACAGCTTTGTTGCCTGTGGTCTTTACAAAAGCCCTCTGCCAGAATAAAGTGTGATCTGTGGGAGACTGTTTGTCAGGACAGCAGTCACTAAAAGGCAGGGGTATGTCTCAGTGTCTGTCATTGTCCAAAATTCTCGCTCTCTCGCCTGTCTTCCTGGAGTTTCTTTACTGTTAATGCTGGCTCGGTTTTTCCCTGCTTCTACTTTTATTGACTACCTTTCAAAAGTACCAAGATGCTAAGACATGGAGCACCCTGAACTGGATATTGAACAAAATTACAGGCATTCCTTGCCACAAAATCTCTCATTTTAGCCACAGTTTAGTAAAGAGAGCTTAGCATACTAAAATATTAAATGAGAATTAGGTGTCAGCTCTAATGTCAGTCCTTAGGCACTTAGGTAGTGCTATCTGATCCAATGCACTTGTGTAAGTATAATAATTTCTTTTTAAGCTACGTGCTGAGCCAACAAGGCCAGCTTTTGCCCATACAGAAAGGTCTGCTGTACATAACAGACTTTTATCCTTATTTTTGACTCTCTTTCAGGAGCGTTTAATGTGGTCAGACTGCACTAGTCATGCAACACAGGGATAGCGTTGCAGCCAGCAAATCTGGCCATCATTGCCTTAATTTATTAAGGCTAAATGTAAGTGTGAGACATTCTTGGGTCAACAAGTACTGAGAAAGAGACAGTACTTAAAATACAAAAGCAGAGCATTGTGGCATTGTGAACCTATTGCTCTCCAGAATGAAAGCAATCTTAAGTCAATTATTGAATCAGAAGAACTTTGTCTAAGAATATAGAACTATTATTTATTTTAAAAGTGCCAAAGAATGTAGCAATCTGTTATACAAGCACTCCTGATTTTACACACTTTACAATGTAAAAATAATCAGCTCTTCCGAGTGTCTTTCATTTTTCTTCAATTAAGGGTTTAAGTTTAAAGTAAGCAGTCTTGATAAATTAATGGTATGTTTAGCAATCTTAGTAGAATGACTCTTATTATTACTGTAATTTCTTTGAACAAATGTGAATGTTACAAAAGCATGTGTTCAGCATAAGTGACAGTGCCATGATGATATTTCTTTTATATCCTGAAGGTCAGTTAATAGGATCACTACACTGCAAACCAAGCCCTGCTATTTCTCACCGACGGACAGGTTCAACTTCAAATACATGTTATCCTGCATTCAGACTCTAAAAGACATATTACATACATATAGGTTTGGATAAGGAAAACATCCAAATAAAGTATTGTGCAAAGGTACAGCTTTTATTCAGGCTAGTTATTCTAGCGTCTCAGTTCCACACTGGTAGAGATTATAAATATGCTGCTAAGAAAGACAAAATCATCTTTCTTAACCCACTGGGTTACTGCTGAATTAATTTGGCTGGGAGAAAAGGGAGGAAGGGGCATAAAGATGATTTTTTTTAACGTGACTGTTTACAGATTATTCCAGAACCAGGCGTGTTGTGAATTTAAAGCATCATAACCAGTTTGGAACCACCCCCCATATGGGCATACCCATTTCAGAGCAAGTGAGGGTTAGCTTATTTCACTTGCAAAGTTTATCGTATTCATAATAAGGGTTTCCCAGAAGCAGAGCTTTTTCACAAACTGTATTTCAGTCAGTTCCACCATATAGACAGAAATTTGCTTTACATGACTATACAAAAATTTGATTATGTACAATAGATTTTGCTAAAACAGGAAAGCATATTCTAATTCCAACTTCCACAAGCACAGACACAGTATTAGTATGGCTTGGAGTATGTACATGTATGCCTTGTGTCAGAATATTGCACCTGCTGTAATAGGCAATCCCTGTAGCCATTTTTTAAGCCTTAAAACCACAACTAATCTTCAAAGGTGAAATACAAAGAAAAGAAAATTTGTTTTTACACTTCATCACTTCTTTATGTTCCAAAATGACAATATCACTGGTAGAGGAAAAAGTCTGTTTTATGTTTTAAATAGTATTTTTATCATTTCTGAAGTACCACTGCCACATATCCCTTTTGTTGATGCAGTGTTGTAACAAGATCTTTGGAGATTTGTAAGAAGCAGCAGTCTCCATTTTCATTTTAAATGGTCAAATATTTTATATGCATGATAAAAAAAAGAGCAATTAAGAGGAGGAAAAACTGCATTTCAGATTAGACCCTATGGCATCATTACTTTTAGGATTACCCAAGCTGCTGCTGAAATCTTAAGAAAAAAAATACCTCCCTTCCTATTCAAGTGGTCTGAGTTATGTCCATAATAGCATCTGTGAGAAGATGCACTGGGAATCTGCAGCTCAGATTACAGCCTTACCAAGATCTTGCCAGAATCAGGCAGAGAAGACGGTTACCTTGGACTTCTAGTGCAAGAAACAAATAGAATAATGATGGATTATTTTTAGAAAACTATGGAAATACGAACCACAACCTCTGTGTAAAAATTATTGTCAGAATAGGTTCTTGCCTAACTCAATACGTATTTTTAATCTGTGAGCAAGATCTCTAACTGGAAACAACAACAACAACAAACAAAT
Source organism: Aythya ferina (assembly GCF_964211825.1). Lineage (NCBI taxonomy): Eukaryota > Metazoa > Chordata > Aves > Anseriformes > Anatidae > Aythya > Aythya ferina. Next base: position 83,321,351 of record NC_140299.1, read on the forward strand.
AGTATTTGGTAAATCTGTATATTAGACAGGGCTTACTTTGAAAATGGAATTTTACTATATTTATCAGAAATAAATATTGGTTTCTGTATTCTTTCTATTCTCAGTTCACTGTTAAGATAGCCCTTTGATCATTTCCTAAGAATATATATATATTTAAAAATAAAAAGACCCATCTCAAAACCTTGAATGCTGCCAGCAGGTTTCACTATGATCACTCTTTGAAGCCATAACTGACTGGATGCCAAGTCCAGACTTTGTGAGGGCAATAATGTGGTGCATTTTCTCTTGAGAATAATGGCCAGCTGTACCTATCACAGAGCGATTCGCCAAGGACTGCAGACCCATGGCCCAAACCCATCCTTTGCCACCCCTTTTATGTGGTGTAGTGCCAGCACTAAGCAGAACACAAGCACCAAGAGAAAGAAGAAGTCCTTGAGCTCTGCTCCGACACCAGCCAGGTACCAAATGGTAGATGCCAACACATCACTGGTGTTTGCTTAGAATGTGTCCAAAGTTGCCTTATTTTTAGATGCCACTGTGAGTTTTGTAATTTTAAAGCAGCTCTTGGTTTGTCATTCAGGTTTATGCCTCCGCAGTATCAAGAAACACCTTCCTTGTTTTGTGACATTGACATTTCCATATATTGTTGCTTGTCTTATGAATGTGTTAAAAAACTGCTGCTTGGATGGGGTGACTAGACAATAACAGGGGAACATTCTTTAGTTTAAAACTCCTACTCAAGATATATATTCCTGAGATTTCTACTCCTGTCAGTTATAACTAAGCCATTAAGTTAATCATGTTGAATTCAGAAAAAGGTGCTACCCGAAACCTGTCAAGGTAATTATTCATCTTTATCCTCTGAGGTAGGAGTGCTTTGTGTCAAATAAACATTTCTTAAGTGTTCCACCATAACTTTCTCCTCATCTTCCAGATCTGCACCTTCTTTCATCTCCCACCTGAAAGAGAAAGAACTTTTAATTAACGTTATTATGTGTTTTAAACCAGTTTTCAGAAAAGAAAGCTCATACCAAATTTGTTACCAATTCATTGCTGTTGTGTTCCCCCCTCACCACCTCCACTGCATCAGCTAACACCACTGAATCATACAAAACAGCAAATTGTCGTTGTTGTGGCTGTCTGCTTCATCCCCTGGTTAAGGTAAGTGTATAACATCTGGCTATATGGGCCCTTATCACAGTTACGTGTGCAAGTGTCCCAGATGAATGCTATAAAACCAGGTGGCTGGTTTCCTCTTTTTCCTTTTGCTAATGCACTGACGAATCTCTTTAAACCTTGGCAAAAGAAGTGCAACCTTTAATTTGAATTTATGGCCCTCAGAGTCATTCTGAAACACCACTTTACCAGTCAAATAGACTTATTTTAATCAATATGAGTTGTTGCATATTTTTAGGTGGAGGAGTTGTTTGCTTAGAAGGAAGACAACTGAAAATGCTAAATGGAATGTGTTCAAAACAGTTATTGCTGGAGGAATAATACACAGAAATCTAGCAGTCTTTGCTAATGGAAGCTTAACAATAAATCAGCAGATTCCTTTTTAAGATAGTGACTTCATAGTTGTCAGCACATTTCATTGAATCTTAAACATTAGTGTTGGTAAAAATCTTCAATGTCATCCAGTTTGGACATTCTTTAGTGTTCACTTTATAAAAAGTTATTACTAATACATTACATTACCATTTTATCAAAAAGTAGTCTATTTTTAAAGCATTTAAGCAGGTCCAATGAGGATAAGAATGTCTTCTATGCATTTGCTTAACAGTATCCATGAATTAAAGATCTATGAAATGAGCTTGGCACACACCTGGTCTCTCATGGAATTTTGAAATTGTTCCAATCTTACGCTTAAAATCTGGGGAAAGTGCTGGTTTGTAAAAGACTACTGGACTGTAAACAAGAGGGCCACAGCACTTCTTTGCTATTCTGAATGGGATGAATATTCAGGTGTCTGTGTTTAAACACAGGAAGAGTCAACATGTACTCTTTTAAAATTGGTCCAAAATGGAACATGTTTTTACTAGCATATCTAAAATGTGTGACAATTGTTTTGGCAATAGCAATTGGTACAAATCCAGTTAGCCAGTTCAAGCAATGTGAATGTGAATGCGAATGACATTACCATCACAAATTACTTTCAAAATACAAGCTTCATCAATTGAACAGCCAACCTGTACGTCTCTGTTATTTCAAGTTATTAGTAATATAGCCCTTAGAGAAAATTTCCAAATATATAGCCGTTGTACATTTTATTTTTCTGTGGCCATATCCTGGAAGATAATATTAAATCAGGATTCCAACAGGGTACTGAAATTATTTGAGCCAATCCATCATATCACCATTTTGTTTACATGCAGCTACAGTCCATATAACCGTAATATCAATCAGTGTCTAGATATGTAGTAAAACAAACTTTCATTATATTCTTCATATTTAAAAGAAAAATGTGTTTAGAATAAGATGGCAACACCTTTGTAAACCTTAGGGTAGAAATGGAAGTTTTTAGGCCATTACCACTAGTGTACTCAGAATTAAACATTTGAAATATTTTTGCAAAAAAACTGAAACACCAAACAGTGCTGATGACATATTGTATGCACCTGAAGAGAATTGTTAAAACCTTTCTTCTGCATGCTGTTCCTCTCCATATTCCATAAAGCTGAACAAGGGAAGAGAAGCTAGCAGAATATTTTTCAGACAAATGCAGCAAAACACTTCAGCACAGATAAATAACAGGAATCACTGAAGCTGGTCCCCTAGACCTTAGATCATGAGGTCAAAAAGGATGCCTAGCCTTGGGAGGGCTTCTGTTTCCCCTCATAAATGAGGCAAGAGAGGAAGTCTTGGCTTGTGCATCCTTAAGCTAACAGAGGGCAAGAGAATTCAGTACCCTAGGAACGTTCAGCTATTCCAGCTCAGCTTTCCTTTGTAAGGTATCAATAAAATAGCAAATGCTATCCTTGCTCATAATTAACATCAATACATCCATTTAGATAAACAGGCATACAGGAATATGTTCCATGATATATTTGTCTCTCCACTATACTGAGTTATAAAAGCTAAAGAATCATTAAATTTTTTTGCAAAGATGCAGAGAAAAATATTTTTTTCAGGGATCTTTTAAAAACTATGTACGACATTTTAGCAGGGCTAGATTTAAGACATAATGATACAATTACATATTGTAAAATATATGTACATATATTTTGTGAATTGTACTTATAATCCCATGGAGTCACTTAAAAAAATAAAAATAAAAATAGTGACTACATACTATTCTTAGATGCCTGTTACAGACCAAAGGGAAGTATATGCAGTTGATAGCAAAGAAGAAACATTCTAAATCAGAAATAAAACATACACAGTCATATCTCTACAGGGATAGCCAGAAGTGGCACAGATTTTACCTGCTGAAGATTGCCACTTTTAAAGAAGTTTTATTAAGAAGTTTCCTTTTCATTGATAGATCTCCTTTTCATTGAGAAGTTTACTTTAATAGATACTTTTTGACTAGTTACTGTTAATTGCAGTTCATTATTTATAGCAAGTGTGTAAAGATTTGAGTGAAAATTATGCAAAAAAATAACAGGGAAGAGTAAATATTAACAAAGTTGGTATGAAATGTAAGAATGCTATGAAATTCAGATGTATTTTGAACTTGAAAAATCACTGTACTGCTACTATTTAAGAGACTAACCACGTCCTTTTTAAAGCTTATACAAAACAATGTATAAAAAGTGAAGAGTTGACAAAAAGGGTCACCATAATATAAACATTCTATAGTGGTATCTTGTGTGCTTATGTAGTATTTTGACATCTGTTGCATTTCTTAATAATTGCAGCTCTTAATAAGGACTTGATAAACCTTACAACATACTTCATGTAATGGAAGGGAAAAAAAATAGAAAGCACAGCCACTGGAATTAAAATACATGCTTGCCATACTGGCACCATTGTTATCTCCTACGGTAAAGCTGATATCTCAGGTCCACTTGTAGGGAAGCTGGTAAATGACGAAACATTAACTGTACAGCTGTCCATTAGATAGCTTTAAATATGCATTTTGTACTGAAGAATAATAGCCATATTTAATAATTGCTATGTATCAAAAATAGATGGAATAATTCACATCCAATCTAAAGTAGACACAGTGCCATTCAGACAGCATCACAGAGTCACAGAATCACAGAACTGTAGGGGTTGGAAGGGACCTCGAAAGATCATCGGGTCCAACCCTCCTGCCAAAGCAGATTCCTCAGAGCAGGCTGCCCAGGTAGGTGTCCAGACGGGCCTTGAATATCTCCAGAGAAGGAGACTCCACAACCTCCCTGCGCAGCCTGTTCCAATGCTCCATCACCCTCGCCACGAAGAAGTTCTTTCGCATGTCAGTGCGCAACTTCCTGTGTTCTAACTTGCAGCCATTGCCCCTTGTCCTATCCCCACAAACCACTGAGAAGAGGTTGGCTTCTGTCCCCCACCCCTCAGATATTTATATACGCTGAGGAGATCCCCTCAGGGATCATAACATGGGTAAATATTCAGGCTTAGAGTACCACAAGCTCTTAAGTTTCTCTATATTTTGTTGAATTACCACTGGAAAGCTTTACAGTTACACTATTTTCAAGAAGAATTTTGATAAAAAGTCAGTAAAAGCAGAAAAGGCCTCTTTTTGCCAAGTGCTGTGCAAGAAAATAAGTCAAGGGTGGGAAAAGAATAAAAAGATATGCTTAAACTTAAATCCCATTCCTTCTCATGTTTATGTGATTTAAGAGTTGTTTCATGTAATGTTCACGAAAATATTTGCCACATATTCATCTTCATTTTCTTCAGTAAGCTGTTTTGCTGTAATTTTCAAACTTCCGTCTGAATGAATTTATTTATAAATAACACTATAAACTGAACGAGGCAAAAGAAAGCCATAATTTGTGCATAAACAACTAATCAATACAATTTTGTGAAACTGAAATGAAATTCATCCCATTGTTTCATAGGTGCAGATTTTCTGCAGGGGACTTATCCCTCATATGGGCTGCCAGCTGTGGCACATTCTCTCATCGTGCGATGCGCTTGCAGCTGTGCAGCCCTCCCAGCTCTGTTGGCCCCGGTGTCCCTCTTTGTTTAAAGAACATTTTTCATGAGCAAGTACTTCCCTTTTAAACTTGAGTGGAAGTGAAATGATTAGTTGTACTTTCTCCAAAAGAAGTCCTCGTATTTGTCCCTATGTTTGCTCATTGTAGAATATAATTATGAAAAATTTCATTAGCTGCTTGATGAAAATAAGATGACCATTTTTTTTTGCTGGCCATCAACAGAGAAAGAGGCAAGCAACAAAGGAAGCATGAAGCAGAGGCAGGTGTTTTGGTGTTTAATTTTTGCCTTTTGCAACCTCCACACTACTTGTAAAACACCAGCACACATCCTGTTCTCAGAATTATGCACGAGCTTCATGAATTTTGGTGAGATTTCAGTCACCTTTGGATGAAACAACCATTATCTCTGTGCTAGAGTATACCCATACATTTGCACCTGAGATGGGAGTCTTGTAGTTTTGGATAGTTCTTGATACTTTTGAATGACAATTCTATACATTTAAATTTATATGCTTTTTGTTTTAACTAAAAAAAAAAAAAAAAAAAAAAAAAAAAAAAGTTTACCTTTAAATACATTGGAATAATGTCAATAAAGTCAGCACCATTCCCTATGATGAGCTGCAAAGGGTAGAGAAATCCCACTCTTGAAGAAAGAAACATTATCTCTGCTCATGGAGCATTTTAATGAATTATATTTTTGCTTCCCTCAGTTTGTAAAAGACAGTTGTGGAGTATGGTCCTGCAGGCAGTGAAACAATTGTTTTATCAATGTCTATCCTGTTATATTGCATTGTGAGATGAGGAATCTCAGCAGCTGGTATCTTTGTTTTTGCCACTTTTTAGGTATTAGACAAATATACATCTCTGTAGCTTTCACTTCCTATTTCAGCTGAAAACACACCTCTTATATCATGAGAAATCATAGCCCATGAAATGCATTTTATGTCTATGTTAGAAAGACATATAAACCCAATGTTTGTCCTTAATCTCAAGTCTTGAGAAATCTTCCAGCTTCTATGTCAGACAATGTTTTACATGTATTTTTCTATTTCTACTTTAATCAGATTGCATTTGGTGAAAATCTTTTTAAGGCTGTAATAACAAACTCCTTAAATTTTAACAGTTCAAAGGGCGTCTGCTTTGCTTCAGTTATTTGTGTAGTAATTGAATACTTCTATTAAACATGTACTTCCCTGAAGGACAATAAAAATACAGGGAGGAGGACAGCCATCATCATACACAGCTACTATACTATTGAACAAGACCCAGAGCAACAATGCTGTGAATGTGAGGATTTTAGTAGTGATATTCACACTGAAATCACACTGACTGGGACAAGGTCTCTGTGTCTACCTAACGCAAATAAGTTCCTGTCTTTCTTAATCTGAAATAAACAATATACATCTGTAGAGGAAACTTACCCTGCTTTCATGAAAATGTATGTGAAAATAATTGTCCTCCACCATATTCATAATTAAATCAAACCTGAAAATTTCAGTACAAACCATTCTATGATTCTCTGATTCTCTGAAATAGAAACTTCACAAGTGTTGGAATAAAATGATGAAAGATCATTTTTCAAGGCAAGAACACAGCTACAAAGAATGTTGTCTAGGACAGGAGAAGGCACACAGCAAAAATTTTCAGCTTTTCAGTTTTCCTGCTGAAATTGGAAAGAAGAGGCAGTGTTTAGCCAACCTTCCTGTTAATGTTGGTTGCTGTCTCTTATCTTTGAAAGATGGTGAATCAAGCCTCACAGACACCAAGCATGAGTTGCAGAGAGAGGGAACATATTGCAACAGGATTCAGCTTTCTCTTATGTCTTTTTTTAATTTAACCTTTTTCTTTCAAATTCGTAGCACAGTAGAAAGCATGGTTATGTATAATACCTAAAATAAGAAAGGGAGAAGAGAAATCATACATTTCTAATAGTTTTCTTCCACACTGCTTCAGTCCACAAATACTCCTCTTGGACTAAGGCACCTGAATTCCCATAATGCTTGTTTTGTCCTGGACCTTGGCCAGCTGGCTTTCCATAACTTTGCTCTGAGTCATGGAATACGTGTCTTCTGAAAGAGGGACTTGCTACTGCATTTAAGTGCATTTGGGAGTGAATTAGATTCTGTAATAGCATGAAGAATAAAAGAAATATACATAGGTCAGCAGGATTGTAGAACTATAATGCTTTTGAGTGATGAAGTGCATGTGAGCACATTCCCATGTTGGCAGGGTTAGGGAGGGTGCTTGGCACTCTCATTTGTTTAATAATAAATTATACGTGTCCTAATTGGTGAAAAATTGGCTGAAAGCTTTTTTAAGACAGGGCAGGTTTTAGATGACGTGTTCATTGTCAAATATTTTAATTAAGAGCTATATAAATTTAAATCCAACATGGACACATTTGGTTTCAACATTTTATAAGTACATGATGTAGGTTTTTATACAAAATTATATCTGAATTTGGAATGTGTTTTTGATTTCCCCAAATTTTCAAATATTTTTTAACCTGAACTGCTATTTTCATCTTTTCCAGTAACCAAATATGTATAAAATGTTTTTATTCAAAAGAAAGCATTTTGATTTTTTGCTGTTGCACTTTGTTAAGTTAAAAACACAATGAAAGAAACTTCTTCAAGTCCTAAGCAAAGTTATTTATCCACAAAGGATATTTATCCACAAAGGATAAATTCCTATAATGACATTCACAGAAATAATGGTGGTATGATCACATATGCTTATCGCCTACAGGTTATATCCTCTCCTTATTCTTTTATTTCTACTTTAGACCATCCCAAGAAACTCTAGTGCATGTATTGAGTAGCTTATATGACTCTTTGAATTAAGTAAGAACATTTGTGTCCTTGATTGTGCAAATGCACACAAAATATCAAACACATGCACATACATATACTCACGTGAGAATGATGTGTAAGCATAGCAGACTAATGACGCAGACATTCAAAATGGCAGATTTTATGGAAGAATGGGATCAATAACACTATGGATAAGCTAAGTGCTAGAATGTGAATATTTGAAGGATTTTGAATTTTGTATAATCTTTGTAACTTGGTAATTATTTTTCAAGGAAATCAAGAGGCACAAATCCACCAAAGGAAGTATGTTATGATCACAGCGCAGGCAACATTTCCATTAAGTAAATATAAGGTTTACCTGCATATAATTACACGGTAGAGCTTGGGAACCAAAGCGCACATAGTGCGCTTTGTGACCTGGTTTAGTGGTAGACTTGGCAGTGCTAGGTAAAAGGCTGGACTAGATGATGTTAGAGGTCTTTTCCAACCTATGTGATTCTATGGTTCTGTGATCTACTACAAATATTCTGCTCTTCAAATCATGCACTTTTTGTTCCCTCTCTTCACCCCTCCCCATTTTATTTCAATTTACAGAGGCTTTCCATAATGAATGTTGAAAACCCAATGTAAATACTTGAGAGGATTAAGATTTCAAGTGTGGTTACTGTGGCATATGTATGTTCCATAAATATAAACACAAGATATATCTGATGAGAAATTATATTTGATAATTTGACAGGTTTGTGGCATAGGAATTAAAAAGAATAAAAATCATATTTTGACAACAAAAAACTTCCTGCCATTATTAAGAAGGGGCTATTAAGATAGCATAAAAAGATGAATATTTTGAAAACATGGATTATCATGGGAGTAATATAATCCCCTACTTTTCTTAAGACATTGAATTAAATAATATTAATTTCCTCCCTTTTTAAAATAATTCCATTCAGTTCATAACTTGCAGAAAAAATGTGCAATATAAGCAGAACACTTAGGGGAGCCAGGAAGCTGACTTGTACTGGTACCAAAAGGTTTTATTCAAATTTAAGCAAATGTTATGTCCTTTCACACTTGTAGCAAAGAAAAATCACTCCTGCCTGGCCCCTGGCCAGAACACCCCAGTCTCCCGTGAGGACCAGGCCTGCCCCATCCTGGTACCTGGTGCTCATCTAGAGCAGGGTCACCTGGAGCAGGTTGCTCAGGGCCATGTCCCACAGGGATCAGAGCATCTCCAAGGACAGAGACTCCACAACTTCTCTGGGCAATGTGGTCTAGACTTTGACCACCTTTTGAGTGAAAAAAAAGTGGTTTTCTTATGCTTACACAATTTCCTGTAAGTGCCTGTTGCCTTTGGTCCTCTGACTGGGAACCACTGAGAAGAGACCTTACCTCAGCTCCCCCCATCAGGGGAGATGTATCCACTTACACACATGAGCAAGACCCCCCTGAGCCTTCTCTTCTCCAGGATGAGTAGTCCTACCTCTCTCAGCTTCTCCTCATTTCATTGTATTTCCCCATACCGTGTGGAACTACCCCAGATGGCACACAAACACCACATCTCCTTCACACCTATAGGAATCCTAGCAGGCAGCCTTACAAAAGGAAACATTAGCCCTGTCATTAGTGCTGTCCCATATGGCACAGTTGTCCCCCCTCAAGCATGCTGCAGCTGCATCTAGCGCTGACTAGTATGCGTTCATGTAACTAAAGATGGTATCATATGATATTTCTACATGGAATGAAAAAGCGTTGTAGATAAATGCCAGAGACAGCACTGAATGAGCTGGAAAGAGCATAGTTAATGTTTGTGTGGTACTGGCCCAAGCTCAGAAGGCCATACCTGCAGCTAGGAGGGCAGACTTTAAATCATTCAGAGGGCCTTAATTTTCACATTTTTACACATTCTAAATCTTCAGCTTGCAGTTTGAGTTATGTTTGGATATAGTACATTTATATGCTATCTTAAAAGTATAGAGTGCCTTATGGAAAATGCTGACAAAAATCCAATAAAGAATATCACAAGATGGTACACAAGCAAAGGCATGTTACAGGGAATGTAATCCCAATACCTTATACAAGTAAGATAGTTATCTTCCACTAGTAGTAAAAAGATAAAAGATACCCATACATGTTTCAATATACACTAGAATGCACTTCTTCTTTTTTTTTTTTCTTTTTTTTTTTTTTTAGTCCTTCCAGAAAATTATCTACCAGGACTATCTGTTTATGTTTAGTTCTCTCCATCTTTTTAGGCTGGACCCCTTGGGAACATGTAGTCAGTGAAGAGAGTTTCTCCAGCGTGGTGGCACAGCAGGTGGGGTTCTTTGGGTGTCCCGTCCTTCTGCCCAGCTCACAGATTAGGTATGGGACAATTCCCTCAATCAGACAGCAGCAGTCACTGTTCTGCTGTTTTAGCATGGATCTTGGTCAAATGCTTTTACTAGTGAACAAAAGTTCCCTTCTGCTCCCAAGGATTTGGATCGGCCCATAAGAATAGCATCACTTCTCTGAAGTAGCTTGTACCCCAAGGAAAGGAAGCAAGTTTCCTTCGCTTTATTTTATCCATGCAAACCTGTCCTTGCATAGAAAAATCAGTGATTATAGCTTTTGTAATAGCCTTTTGTGATAGCTGAAATACTGGAGTAAATGCGCCCAAATCAAATATCTCTAGTGTACATCAGTGCTTCATTTCCCTGTCTGAAACTGGCAGGGCAAATATGGTCCTCCAATAAAGGACAGCATGTGACTATTGCCTGTATTTCTTTTCCTATAGAAAATAGATGTCTAATATAATAAAATCTATGATTTCTTTTCCAGGTCTGTAGTACTTTTTTTTTTTTTTTTTCCTTTTTTTTTGAAAGGCAACTGTATGGAAACTGCAATAAAGGACGTGATCATTAAGGGCTAATACTGAGTCAGAATGAATTCTTTAATGTTAGAGATTGAGATATGCCAAAAATAAAACAAAATAGGAGATGGAAAGGCCAGAATAAATTGGCTGGTTTCCATTGTTAGATACAGAAAAAATTGAATTCAACAAGCCCGGAAGCCTAGCAGCTGCTTCTTATTTTATTTTCAAAACTTAGTAACTGCTTGTACAACCTTTTCTCATGCTCCCTGAGGACTACCAGGGCTAGACTGAAAAAGCAACAACCAATACATGCAGAGATACCACCTCAAAGAAGAATAACATAATCCACAGATATAAATATACATAACATAACAAATCAATTACAGACTAGGAAACAGGTGAATAAACAAATGCAGACAAGGAAATAAAGTTAGATAAACAGGATCTCTGTCCACAGTATGCTTCATTCTTAGCAGTTTGGCTCCTCTTTCAGTAGTATTGCAGCCCTTTACAGAAAGGTTCATACTAAATAAAGAGAGAAAGAAATAAAGACAGACAGACTTTGTTTTTTCATGTTTGGAACTGAAAATATTTTCTTCAGTTCACTCCATGTGTCATACAAAATAATATTGCTTTTATCAGGGTAACTAATATTTACATCCAGAAATGGGAAAATCATATCTGGAAAACACTGCCACAATGCTAAGAGAAAGGTGAGGGAAAAGAGGACTGAAAATTATGGAAATCTTGCAGACCAACATCTTGAAACCCAAGCAAGAGAGAAAACTAGAAGAAATTCCCTAATTGTATTCCTGAAAAAGGCAAACTGTGTTCTCTATTCTCTGCTTATCTCAGGTCCACTGACGTATACAGGCTGTTGTTAAATGGGAAAAGATGAATAAACAGCGACAAATTTCACGTGGTTTTGCTCCATTACAAAGACTGGTGACTCTGCAGAACAGCATGCCAACCTCTCAAACATGAAACTGATCTTGAGGAAAGTATCTATAGAAAGTTATTTCATAAAGCTATGTATTAAATATATTTTAAACTCTCATGTAGATTAATTGATTTACTCAATATGCATGCACCTGGAAATATTTTAATTGTAAATAGCATTTACTACATTTCAATACACATCTTTAGAATACTAGCTAAATAGGGGGTTGATTAAACTGTAATACTACATACTGAAATGTCTTAATAGACCTCATATTTACGGTAGCTTTCTTCTACTCCTCCATTCTTTGGAAAGTCAAATGCTACTGTGCAAATATTGTTTTAAAGATTATGAGGCTCTAGTTTTCAAATTCATCCAGTACAATAATTTAAATTATAATGTTGGTTTTATTAATGCAAGCAGTGATTGAAGGATTTTGCTGTACTTAGCATAAATAGTAAAGGAATTGGTCTACTACATTATTTCTCATTACTCTGTTAGAGTTGGAGTACCCAAAACCTTGTGATACAAAGACAAAAAACAAGAAGCAAGAAACAAAAAAAACAACCCACACAACTACACATGAATATAGTATGATGAAACTTAGCTGATCTGAACATAATGTATCTAATATTGATTTTGTACTCAATTTTGTACTTGCTCCAGTGAACATTTAATTAATTTCCTATCAGGCTAGTGAGAAGAATATTTGGCTCGCCAAACTTTCTCCTGGCTGTCATTGTTTTCTAAGGTACATAAGCTAAGGGACATATTATTTGACAGATAAAGCAGAAAGGCAGTTTTACATCTGATTGACTAACTAAAAAGCAGTGGAAGTCACAAAGCAAGGGGGAAATGGATGAAGAAAAGGATATGCAGGAAAGCAATACTACCATGCAAAGTCTTGCTTTAGACATGCAGATTTTAACTGAATTGCACAGGTATGTTTACAATTTTTGCCAACCCAGAAAACAGATTTGGTAGATATTTTTTACACGTGTGCCATCATTTAAAGGGAAAACACATTTAACATCTAGAAATCAAGAAAATATCTCTCCTGCGTTCTGAGTGTAGTGGTTTGGCCATTGCAACCCATGAGAAAGGCAAACAGAGCTCACACCCCCACCCTGCTTCCTTGGTCAGAGATGTGGAGAGAACAAGGGAAAGATGCGCAGCACTCTGTTGGGCTGCAACACTGTGATTCTATGAGGATTTTATTAATTCCTTAGCAGAAGAGAAAGGAACTGACACTGTGGGACAGTCTGTATCTTTCTAATTCAAATCACTTGCAGGAGACATGAGAGAGTGACAGAGGAGGGGTGTGTTGTGTGCTGGTGAAATCCCCAACTGCCAGGCTCCTGGCTTTGTGTGTGTGCAGGATGAACTCCAAAACGTTTGTATTTCATCTTGATGCAGGATGGGAACAGGTTTGAAATCTCTGACATAAATACCATTTCCTCTCCTTTATTGACTAAGTATACTGAAATCAAGCCAATAAAATCTATATATGATCCAAATAACGCGCTTCCATATAGGAAGGTCTGGAAGATCTCCAAAAGACAGATACAGGTGGAGCCTACAGTCTCTGGCAAAATGCCTATAAATTAATGCCATTTTCAGCATCTGAAGCAGGATTTTGTAGCCTATTAACTTCTCTGCAGCTGCTTACACATTTCACAGAACATGATGCTAAGCAATAGCATTTGATCTACCCTGATTAGGATGGATTTGAGATAGTGAAGAGTTAAAAAATATAATAATTTATTACTGTATTTGAGCTCCTGGTTTTTATTTCTAAAAGTCAGTTTTTATTTCTAAAAGTCAGAAATCAGCACAAAGTTCAGTGCTTTCAGAAAAAAAAGAACAATTCCTGCATAAAGAGCTGCCAAAGAAATAAAGAAATGATGGATATTACAATAAATGAGACCGTGAAGCCAAAGTCAGTGCAATGTTTCTCTCCTTTTTGAAATTCTAATTTTCTCCATATTTCTGCTCAAGGCAAACAGCATTCTCACTACATATTTGTGGAGCATCATGTGAACTTTATTCTAGGATAAAATATTGAAAGAATAAGTTGTTGAAAATACATTGAAATAGTTTTAATTATTCAGTATTTTTAATAAGAATGATAGATTTAGAAACTACAAGGAGCCTTATGATCATAAAAATGTAGTGTCTGCTGCAACTGGCACTTGCAAGTTCTATTTCATGCCAAGCAGCAATTTTTATGTTTCTGAAGAATCTGGAGCAGCCATAGACATGGCTGAAACCATGCTTTGAAGGTAGAAGTGGGCACCATGTAAATGTATGCTTTATCTGTCTACTTACAACACATTAAAATCATGACTAAGACATTTTAAATCATGACTAAGTCATTTCAGAGGCTGAGATTAAGTGCTTACAGCCTACGTAAAATTTTTATGAGCATAAGAACCTTTTGATAGGTCAAGCACAAAACTACATTGTTGGCTCATTGTTATATTACACTCATTCTCATCTCAGTTGAATAAGTGCCAACACACCACTCTTTTACCTTACTGCTAACCTTTTAACATCCCTATACTGCTTCTCAGCTGCAGTATGTTTAAAACCCAACTGCGGTACTGCAAAACACAGACAAATATACTCTTTTGTCAAAAAGACTGACCTCTCCCTTAAAAAAAAAAAAAAAAAAAAAAAAAGAATACAAAGGACAAAGGGTACTTGTCCACCTTGACTTTTATTTTCTCCGTAAGGATACACACCCTAAAATCCACATAGAAAATTTATTAGAAGACCAGCAGAGACAGGCATCATGGAAGATGAACTTTTGCAAAGGAGGAGTTTGTATTAACTCCTGGCTAATGCTGCAACACAGAAACCCACATGCAGATCAACATAGAGTCCAATTTGCTGGGTGTGGGCGACTATTTCAAGTACTTATCATTACACATTTACCCTTCTTTTAGTCTTTTCTGAGTTAAATTCTAAATCTTTGCTGTAAGCAGGCATGGCTACCTCACACAAGACAAAGATCTACAAGACAAAGGAGACCAAATCAGGGAATAATCAGGGAGTTAGAATTGTTGATGCATGTTACATTATATTCGAGTATTTTCTCCCTGTAGTACTCACTCAGTAAATAAATACAAAGATCTGTATCTCAGGAGGGCCACAGTGAAATGCAGCCCTCCTGGAGCATTCTAGCAGAAGAGATTTGACTGATTTGCAGACAGGTATTGCAGTCCTGAGAAACAATATGTAAAATTCCTGTTATCTGCTTTCTTTACATAAGTTTAGAGTGCTTCTCTGCACTCTAATATTAGCTTATCTATTCTGTACTAAAATCTCAGCTCAGTTTTCTTAATTAAAACATATCTAAACACGTATCAAAAAACAACAAAAAAACAAATGAACAACAAAAAAAAAAACGCAACACAAAAACTATGTAACAACAGCGTATTAGACATGCTGGAGCTAATGTGTCTGAACAATGAATTGGAAGACTCAGCACCTGACTGAGACAGTGGTCTTCATTTAGGTTGTGTAATAAAGCACACAATTAAAAATCCCTCCCCATCTTTTCCATCTTTTTTTTTTTTTCCCCCTTTTAACTGTTAGTTCTATAACCTCCTAATTTTCCTAAATTTGCTGAGTCTCTCTCTTTCTTTATGTTGTGTTAGTGAAGCAGATTGCTGATAGCACAATACCTAGTGCAACATGTCTTCTGCAGTAATTTTGCAGGTAATTTCCTCAAACACAAAAGAGACAACATGTATAGGACAAAGCTAGTCTGTAATTTACTTCTGGATAACAAATTATCAATTTAGTCACTTCTTTAACAAAATGAAAATAATTTTCATCTCTTAGATTGATTTTTAACTGTGCTATTACAATATTATCCAATACTACTAGTATCATGCATATTTAATTTTATTTCAGAGATAAAACATTTTGTGTTAGGAAGAGGAGGATAAACTGACACAAAATGAAACAATTCTTCACGATAAAAATAACCAGCATGAAAACACAGTTGCGAGGAAGGTAAATTATAAAGTATGCATTTATCCAATCATTTTAAATACCATAATTACACTGACTGCTCATCAAAAGACTTTTAAGACTCATTAAAATTATAAAACATTTCTAATTAAATCCATATTTAAATGAAGTTTCTATAACGAATCTACATGGTACTTTAAATCCAACAAAAAGTTCTGGTGAAAAAAATCCAATTAATTGAAGTTTTTGTAAGAATTCAAACTTAATGACAGGGCCCCAGCAGTTGCCTTTAAGTTAAAACTGAAGTTTGCTGTGCTGTGTCCATCTCTAGCCCAAACTTGTCCAAAAATAATCAAGCCTCATGAAATTTCACATGTCAAATATTATTATAGTATACTTTTTATTTTTTTTTCTGGGAAGTGTAACTTTCCAATTTAACAACTAATGCAAGTAGGTTTTAAGGTTTACATTACCTTATACATTATTAAAGTGACTCTATTAGAAGGCAAAGAGCAACTGCGTTCTTATTACTCAAAACCAGTCTGAAGCACAAGCATCTGCTCACACATACTCTAGCCTCTATGATTTCAGCTGCCAATGGTGGAGCCTGTTGGCCAGCCAAGGACAGGGCACTGGGATAGACCATCAGTACTCGGGCAGAGGCTTCTCCAGGTCCCCTTCTTTCAGGTCACATCTTTGAGGATTTACATCATACTCCCACTTTTGATTGTGAACGGCTTTACTACTTCTTAGTTTTATCAACAGCGTTGCTCTTTCTCAGCCTTACGGATAGTATCATACGTTTTGATCCTGTCAGTGGCATCTTTCCAGTGTGAGACTAATTGTCTGCTAAAGCACTTTACTGTCTTACATTAAGGACCAGATAGGTGGATTTTTGCAAGACCCCAGCCTTCAGCTAGGACTAGTAGGTTAAAACTGTTCCAGACCACATTCAATCCTTCCTTCTCAGAGAATTAACATATTCATTGCTATTCACTGTCCACCAATCCCAACAAAAACAGGGCAAAAAAAGATGGCATTGAAACCTAAGCTGAGACTTTTTCAAAGTTACTTTGATGTTCAAAAATGACTACTTTTAAAGGTTGTTAAACATGCAAATAGTATTGGTGACTTCAAAAACTCAAAAAATCAAGTACACTTTGATTACATACTAGTAGTTGGTTGAATATATCTCTACAATCTGTTGGTCTAGATATTCAGTTATGTTTTGTTGATACTGGTATTTATTAAGGAAAAAATAGAGTTGAAATTACAGTTTTAAATCCACAAAGGCTATGTTTTTATTATAAGTGTCTATGTTCAAAGAAAAATGGGAGGTCAATAACTACAAAGGAATAAAGTTATTTTTTAACATAATCAGGAGTAACTAAATAAGACAATAGCACATAAAAATGGCCATATGTAAAAATATACATATGTATATAAGTAAGAATACATACATAGAGAGAGAGAGAGTGAACCACGGAGTACTCATGTGAATGGAAAGTTGATGGAAGGGTCAACTTCACCTTCTGGAGCATTTTTTTTTTTGGGGGGGGGGAGGGATGTTCAATGCAGCTAAAAGAAAAAGGGACCTCTGAGGAAATGAAACACAATCAAACATTAAAAGAGTACTTTTTGGTACATCTTACCAAAAAGAAGTGAGAAAATGATCTGATGGCTGGATGAAGCTGTCAATCCTTAAAACCATTGGTCTACCCAGTCAGTAAAAATAAAGGAACATTTCTGCCTCACAAATATGCAGCCTGCCAGCACTCTGACAAATAAAGTGCCCAAATGTAGCCAAAAGTATGGATCTTACCTGCAAATGTGTAAGCACAAAGAATACCTCCTCATTAAAAATATTAATTATATCACCATATAATTCATCTTATTCCAAACTTAGATATTCTGAGGGAGTATATTTTATGTTTTTGTGTCTATTATTGTCTTTTTATCCTTATTAAAACAATGAACTGAATGACAATTAGCCATTCTTAACAACTCTAAAGCCTTAACGTGATTTGCTAAACAAGCACACCTGATATACTAATTGGGCTATTATTTCCATCTGACTTTCAAAAACTTTTAAGTGTGAAGTACTTTTCAACTAATAATTCAGGATTATGAAAAAGAGGTAACATTAAAATATATTAAAATATCCTTTATATGACCATACTTGACCTATTTTCTATATAAAATCAAGTCCTCTAAGAATGAATATTTCTAAGTTTTTTAATCTGATTATATCCATCAAATGCAAAGTGACAAAGATGAAAACTATGACTCAAATGGATATAACAGTATTAATTTCACAGTATATAAGAAGATTGAAAATGTTTTATATTTCAGATTGTATATTTCAGAATAAATCTGTATCACTGTCCTGTGGAGATGAAAATTCTCCATCTTAATCTTAAATCACAGGAGATCTAAATTTTACAAGTAGTCTTCTGCATAACTAAATTGTAGATTATGATAAATTAGCCACGTCTTTTTTCATACAAACCTGCAAACCTGTGATACCTTGGATAGAGCTGGTTACATTAAGTATCTTTGGCAAGGAACAATGATTTGCTTATCTATTGTTAATACAAAAGTCAAAAATACACCTTCAAAAAAATATTATCTTACTGCCTGGAAATCCCTGAATGCAAAATTGTCTACTATGTAATAATGTAAGAAACATGGAATTGTAACCAAAGTGTGAAGGGATCTCTAGTCCATCCTCCCAAACTCAGAACAAGTGGAACGAGGTCAGGTTGCTCAGGACAGCATCCAATCAAGTCTTGAACACTTGCGTGGATGGGGAATCTGCAATATCTTTGGGCAACATGCTCCACTGTCTGAGCACCCTCAATAATATGTACACCTATCCGCATCTACTTACAAACTTCTTTGAACTACATAGAATGATTAGTTATCAAACTTTCTTAAATTGCGGATCCAGTTCTAGCAAATGAGTCAATGTGGGATATTGTGCTGAGTTGAAGAGAGGCCATTTCTCTATATATTTCACAGAGATTCAAGATGTGGCCTTCCCTAAGGGTGTAGAAATCCATCGTGGAAGTTGTAAGGAGTAGAAATGCTTCCTGCTGCAATTTGATGAAACAGAGGAAACCTCAAGCATGAATAAGTCCGAGCTTCCTTGCTGCTTCTCCCTGTAGAAACATCACCTGCAGAAGATGCAAGAACATCCTTTTGCAAGAAGAACTTCTTCGAGAGATTGAAGTTCAAAAATAGTAGCCCAGTGGGCGAGCTCCAGAGGCATAGGAAGAAAACATAGATTAGATGGCAAAAGAAGAGTAACGTGCTAACACAAAAGAAGGAAAAAGATTTGTAGGTGGATAAGGGAAATGCTGCACTGATCTATGAATACATGAGGAAAAAAAATAATGTATTTTTGTAGCTCAAATGAAGGGGATCCAATGGAGGTACTGAAAGGTTTTTCCTTCTAAAAACATGAGCAACAGTTCTTCAGCTTTCTGTATAGAAATTTCTACTGGCACAAAAATGCATTTGCCTGAATATTGTACATATTAAGCTATGTACACAGGGAGATTTATCTCTATTTAATAGATGGGGAAACCAAGGTACAAAAAGATTCCGTTGAGCCAAAGTTCGCAGACTTCTAAAATGTACACACTGGTTTTCATTAAAGTTAAGGAAAGAAATAACCATTAAGCTCCATTTTTCTTATGGTTTTCATTTTCTTACTTATTCTGTTGGCTACAAATTGTTTCCTTAGAAATAAAGAATAAAGAGACAGCACAATCAGAATATCAGAGTATCAGGGAGTGGCTAGGTTGGAAAGGACCTGCCATGGGCAGGGTCACCTCCCCCCAGCCCAGGCTGCCCCCCGCCCCATCCAGCCTGGTCTTGGGCACTGCCAGGGATGGGGCAGCCACAGATTCTTGGGCAGTCATAAAGATCAGTCTGGACAGTTTTATTTTGCTAGGATAACAGTAACTGTTTCCTCTGCTCTGCCTTCTCTGTTCTTCATGGAGCCAGATGAGCTGAGCTTCTCCAGCATTTGGCAGTACTTCAGCTATGGGAATGATGGTATGAAGAGATAAGGAATCTCAGCATGTGAATATTTGAATATTGGTGAGAGGTTAAAAGAGTTCTCTCCAGCCTTCCTCACTCTGGAGTGCCTATATTCTAGCAGCAAGAGCTCTGTCCACTCAAAGTGGAAAGAAGGACACAGTCTAGTAGATCTCATTAAGCAGTCATGTTCAATGGATTCTGACATTTAAGACAAAACAAGCAAATATAAACAGTAACTGCTATCTTGAGTTATTTTGCAGGATTTCATTATTTCACTGTTTGCAAACTACACGGCTGTTGTTTTCATAAAGGATGTCTACTTTGTCGTTTTTTCCCTTTCTGTCTGTCCATGCTTGAAATTGTCACCCTTGATGTTCTTCATTTTCCTTCTCTTTTTCTTTTTTATGGGTCTTTTTTTTCTGAATGCTCAAGAGGCAAACAGGCAACAAGTCAGATGTGTTTCTCTATGTGCCTTATGTGTGTCTTTATGAAGCAGAATGATAGGAATTGTTCAGTTTTGTGCAAAAAGCGCTACAGATCTAAGGAAAGGAAAATGAGCTGCAGTTTTAACAATCAACACTTGTAATAGACTACATAAATTCTACTGTACACAGAAATAACAAGACCTTCTTGAACCCTCCCAGTGATTAATTAGAAAGCCTGTCTTACAGATTTTTCTCTCAGGTGTAGTAACCTTGTAGACCTTACCATTAAGAACTAATAAATAAATGCTTGGTTAAGCACAAACTGGTTGATAGGCAGTGAAAAGGAGTGATGATCTTGGTTTTATGCAAGACAGTTATCCTGTCATGTTACCTTAGAGGGAAAAAATAATACCAAATAAAAAATAAAAATTTCAAGTACCTAGTATAATGAATTATTTAGAAAAATTCATTACAGTTTTTCCAATATTAACGCAACATGTAGGAAGTATAGTGCTCAAGTTGCAATCATACGCTCTTTTCCTACTACTATATTACCTGCACAAATCTAAAATAAAAACATAGTAAATCTGAAAAAAATACATTAAATAGTATAAAATAAAATGTATTTTATGATGTGGTATGCCTGTATATTGAAAGATAATGGTATAGTTTTAAACTTTAAACATCATATTTTCAGTGTGCTTCTGAGCACAGTGTGATACAATTAACGAAGAACAGGAGATGTCTGTTTAGAGAAAATGTGACACCATAAAAGATGCAGTGAAAAAATTAGTTCTTCTCACAGATTACCAGGCACATTAGATGCTACATATTTGCTTCTGTATTGTACATGTTACAATAATAAACCAGCATCATGCTTTAATTCATTTAATGTCTCCTCATGCAATGTACAAACAGAAACTTCCAGGTTACTGAAAAGACATAATTCTAGTTCTACCCCCTTTGTTTTGAGTTTTCTGAAATGACGAATAGTTTAAGATGTTTAGAAGATAACAAATACAAATAATAGACATTTAGATAGGCAAATACATGTATGTATTTGCTGATTAAATTCTGAGATCACTTAAACCATACTACAAGATATGAGTCTTAGGCTTACTCTGAGTTAATAAAAAAATACTGTCTTATTAGATGAAATGGAAAAATTTTTTTATGTGTGATGCAGGAAAACCTTAATTCTGCCATTCAGTCCACACTTACATGTATATAAGCACACGTTATCTTCCATGTGTTTAGCACAGCTTTAACCTTGAATTTTCAGTGCCTATGTCTGCATACAGGGATACCTACTTTGATGGACTTCAGCAGGTGGGTGACATAGAGCAGTAACATATTTGTGGTAACAGCTCTTCCTCATTTTCTGGTTTCTGAAGCATTTTATTGTCCTTTTGCCCCTCACACACAAAATGCAGGTTCTCTACTTCTCCAGGTTAACAGTGAGGGGGATGCAGGAGTAAAATGAAGGAGTTACTGTGGGAAATTTTGGTCCAGCATGTGCCAAGCAGGAGAGATGTCTACTTTGCAGGTTTTCTGAGGATAAAAAGAACTTTGCCCCTCTGGTTGTTTCTCTCCACTTTCAGCCATCCAGAGTAATGGACAATATGAGAAGAAAATGCAATCCCCTGCAACATCTGAAGTGGTTCTTAGCTGGTCAGGTCAAGATGCTTCCATTCAGAGGATTCAAGGATCACTGCATAAGAGGATATCTGACTTTAAGTACAGACAGCAGAATCTCTTAGGAAACAAAAATCACATAAAAAAAAAAAAAAAGTATGCAAAACCCTTAGAAGAATCAGGTCTCAATATATATATATATTTTTAAGAAATAAAATATAAATAGAGTTGATAATATAAATGGGGCAGGCTTTTCGTATCCTGCAAAATAAAATATCTGTCTGTATTTTGAAACAGCATGAGATGTCAGAAGCTAAGCACATCAGTGGGCCTTGGAAAAAAGTAAATTTAAATAAGATATGAACTGTTTTATGCACTGGTAGGAAGCACATAAATTAATTTGACCTGTCAGATGAATGTTGAGGGGGTGTGCCTAAGCTTAAATAAATCCTCATGCGGCTTTTACTAATTAACTTCTGTAAAAATCTACCCTCCTGAAAGCACCCTTAATATTTCACTTAACCCGTTAAAAGTTCACCATTCTTCTCCAAGCTCTTTTCCATACCTGGAATTGCACGACAGAAATTATATACTTAAATCTCTGATGTTGCTGTATTTTAATCCTCCTTGTGTTTCTTAATTTTGAAATCCGTGTTTTGACAGCTCAACCCCCTTGATTAATGTCTCAAAGGAACCCCTATACGGTTTGCCTGTAAGTGATCTAATTTTGTGCGGGAATGCCTGGGCTGGTATGTTGAACCGATTCACCACCCAGGTGGCTACATTTGGACTAAATGAGCTGTGAAGATCTTCATCTAGGCCCATCGCAGTCTTTCTTCATGTAGTCCCACAGTATGCAGCCGCTCCTGCAAACATGATTTGTCACAACCCATCAATAGAAAATAAATTATTGCCATTCTCACTTGTCAATGGGCTTGTCTTCACTTTGGCTGGCCTAATGATTGGAAGCGCAAAGGGAACATTTCCAGCCTTTGTGGAGCATGATTATGACTGAGCACACTACTTCCCTATGCATCCTGGCCAGTAAAAACAAGCAGGGAAAGTAAATTATTTCAATGTTTTGCACCAATGATTAGACCATTAGCCATGAATGCTAGAGAGGCTTGTATTTGACAGTTAAGATTTGTTCAGTTCTAACATTTATTTGTTCATTTTAATACCAGGAGTAAGGCTTCAGCATTCACATTTTGTAATGTTAAAGTGCAAAAATATGAGTGAGAAAAACAACCCTGGCTAGATCACAAATCTTTAATCTGAAGAGATAAACTACATGGAATAGTAAAAAGAGTTGATTTAAATTTGTTTTCACAGCTGTAATGTTCTCAGACACATAAGTATCAAAGGAAGAGACATGACTGCAAAAATGTCTAAGTGGCAGCTTACTTAGAATTTTTCCTCTGAATACAACAAGAAGTTGTAGCTGACCTCTTCGAATGAACAGTGTAACAACACAGGAGCTTTTAAAAGTCCCTTCACTTTTCTTATGGCATAGAAAAGGAATGAAATGGTTCAAACAGATGGTATCAATTTGGCTTGTGAAATTCAGACACTGTAGGTCAGAAGACAACTCTTTTAAACATACAGGCAAGAGCACAGCTAGGATGTTCTCTGTGATGGATACCTCTAGATCACAGTAGAAACACCACCAAATTATCTGTTCTAATCTGCAGTACATAAATAGCAAGACGTTATTTTACATTTGCTAAACGTTATTTTACAGAGCAAGATGCTATTTTACATTTGAAACAGTTTCTGTAAAAGACTGACCACTATAGTACAGAGAAAAGTTCATCTTCTCTTGTTCGTCTTAGTAGAAAAGGCACTTAATTTCATTCAGTGAAGGTGCATTAGACAAAATGAGAGATGTTCTTCAAACAATTAGATGTCTATTTGCAACAAGTCACCTAACCTGTAATAAGTGGATATTCAATACCTTAGTTGAAATATCAAGTTGTGCTAATTAAGCATGTGGGATTCTAAGGGGGAAATTGATACACAAATGATATACTTGCCCAATACCTGAGATATTTCACAGATTTCTTCTAAAAATTGAAATTGGGGTGAGAGTTATATCTTTGCAATACAGTTACAATGTATTTACCATTTTAATTAAAACAGTGGTGTCAGCCTACTACCCATCAGCAGACCCTTATGGATCATACCTCCATCAGACTGCCATCCTCACACTGCTGTAGCACTTCCCACCTTGTAAGTCATAGAAACAGAGTAATGAATGGATGCTAAGTGTGTGAAAGGACCTGATGTCTGCTAAGACATTTGCACCTGGCCCTACAGACACCTACATGTTAAATGTATAATAGATTAGGGACATTACTCGGGTCCATAACAAACCTCATGAGCTGCCTGAGCAGAAAAAGTGAGCTCCAGAAAAAATTATCATTGGAATGAGCTGATCATGTGCAGACTAAAGATCCAACAATAAGAAGACAAGTACAAGGAAACTAAAATCAATTATTTATTTAAATTTCAATATACTCAGCTGCTGCTTGGGACCATAACTACTTTAAATGTGTAAAACAAAACAAAACAAAACAAACAAACAAAAAAACAACAAGCAAACAAACAAAAAATGAACAAGAATATATAAACCCGTAACACAGGAGGTAATTATTTTGCATATATGTAGGATATATGTACAGATACGTCGTCTGTTGCAGAATTGTAGGAAAAAAAATAAAGAGTTAGAGGTCAGGGATGCCAAGAATTCTAACCCAAGCCATTCTATGATTCTGTGATTCTCCAGACCAAGTAACTTGGTCTGCATACTGCACAAATTCTGTCTATGAGGCAATTCAGTAATTCTAGAACAATTCAGTAAGTCATTCAACTGCTAGGATCCTTCCGCTCTCCGTATCAGCCTGCTCATGCACACATTTCAACTCTGGTATTGCAGAAGTTGTTCACACAGCAACTCTATTCACTGTACAGCCATGATGCAGTGACATCATGATCCATGCTGTTCACAGAATGAAGGTGCCATTATATGTAAGAAAAAGTACTGGATCACATAACTGAGGCTCTCTCCTGCTGTAGGCAGAAATTGCTTGTGTACATTGGTAACATCTTTGGTATAATCTATATGGATGTATACATCTGAAGATAATAAATGTTTGTTAAGGGGTGTATCAGGGATATACCATATATGTAATTATATATTTGGGTGAGCATTTAATGATGGTAAACAGATAAAGCTGAGGTAGAGACTTATAGCTTAATATAGCAGACTTTTGTAAAAATTATCCAATATCAATAGTTATTCTATTTCTTGACATAACAAAACACAATGTTAGATATTACTTTTCCCATTATAACTTCTCAATACCCTGCTATTGTCATGAGAAGCATAATAGAAAAAAGACTACTGCGCATATATTATTTTCTTTTGATTAAACAGGTGCACTGGAATTTCAATCATTTTAAATCATAATTAAATGTCCCGTTTTTCATTGCCTTTTTTTTTTTTTTTTCCTTATAAACACATTTTGGCAATTAGATTATGAAAGGAGTTTTTTTTTTTTTTTTTGTTTTTTTTTTTTTTTAAAGTTACGTTTCTAAAGAAGTAGAACAGACACATTTATTCACTCTGCAAAGGTGGAAGACCTTATATGAGTGATCTGATTATACTGTTCATTAAGAGTCTGAATCTTCCACATCATCCTTAGTTTTACTTTACATCTTCATGGTAGCTTTGAGCTGCTTAAAGTCAGTCATGATTTTTCGGCTTCAAATAAGAATTAAAGCTATTAAATGTTGATATGAAGTGGCAATATATTAATACCTACATTATCAAAAATGTTTATGACAACAAGCTGGGCAAAAAACTGGTGAAGCATGACTAAATACTAATCAGGTAAGACGTTGCTAAAGTAGAATAGAATATATATAAACCAATAAAATCTTAAAAAACAAACAAACAAACAACAACAACAACAACAACAAAAACTCAACAGCCTGTACATTTAGAAAGTACTATTGAATTTAGAAATTCTTAGAGATCTTCTATAAGATGCTCAACACCACTTTCTCAAGACCTAGACACATTTTTTATCACCAAAAAAACATGATCAGTCCTCATCAAGACATACTTTCAGGCTTTGAGTTGTAGAAGGAGGCCATCAGCTTATCTTCTGTAATGGCAAAGGTTACTGTTCCTGTGTGTTTTATTACACTTGTTGCAATTTTCGTTTACCTGTCTGTGGATACAAGCAAGTAATAATTTTTTCTAAAGCATGTTATTTATGGCAAGAAAGAAAAGGGATGATTAAACTGATGATTATGAAAAAAATAAATGATGGAAACTTGCATCAAAATATCAGTATAATTTGTAGAAGTAACATGATAATTATAATAAGGATAAATATTTAAGAAAACATTTGTTTCTGTTCCTGGATTTCAGCAATGCATAACTGGCAAATATCATAGCCAGTGTACATAAGAAATATCTTACAATGAATATACAGCAGTAAAATTTGTCACAGAGGATGCATTGGTGCTGGCATGGTGGTCTAGAAAAACTTGCTTACATAAAAACAGATTGGTAAATCTTTCATTGCGTTAAAAAGGTCATCCTTCCTCTTAAGATTTTAAGAATTAAGAGTTTATTTACAGGCATGCAATAATCATATTGAAGAACAGCATGCAATCTATGTGACTATCCAGTCTGTGTATGTTTTCCAAAGTATGATTTTAAATGAATCTGTTAAATTAGTCATCTCTAGGTGATGAAATTTAATGCTGCATGGATGCTGAATACATTACACTTGAAATTGAAGACAACCATGTTGTTGTTGCAAGTGTCTCTATATATGTAATACAAACTATTTTAAGTAATGGTGCTGTGTAACACTTAATTGTAAAACTGTCTTGGTTTTAAGAAGAAAGATCAATCAAGAGTACCTATAGCATTCCCAGTTCTGAGCAACAGCTCAGATATAAAGACAAGAGTTAATCACAACTCTTTTAAAGGATGAAAGTCTCTTTAAAGGGTAAAACTACCTTCTTTAATTATTACAATGAGGATTTTGTAATTCAACAATATAGCCCTACTAATAATTCTGTCTAGAAGAAATTTGCATGTTTTAAATTGGAGACATTTTAAAATACCATAGTTAAATCCTGATTCCAAGAAAAAGTTCTTTTTTAGATTTATTTCAGCTTCTATCAGGTGGCATTATTTTTCCAATAGTCACTAACTCCATACATCTCATTTGAAGCAGCTATGTCCAACCTATAATTATTTTCTTCTAATTAGAGTAATTCGTGGTTAATTATTCAAAATGATTCTTCTTCAAAATCAAACCCATTTCTTGCCATGGCACTTCTAAAATGTAAGATGCAAATAAAATATTCCCAAATGCAAATTTTTGCAATAAAAGAATGTCTACTTTACTTTCTTAAAATAGCATTAAAATCTTTCTATAGCAGGAAGGACTTTCTTAATATCAAAGACATGGACAAAATTATTTATTGATGTTCAGCAGCACATTTCCATGCATATAGTGTCCTGCATAGGATCAGTGTATTTAATTCCTCCTAGTGACCAGGCTAGAATGTTTCTCTGTGCAAAAGAAGGCTCTGACAGCAGCAAGGAATATCCTGAGACCTTAGAAACAGTGCAAAAACCAGGAGTCCCCTCTGTGTAAGGTCTGATCAAATCTTACTTAACTGTAGCTTTGCTTATTCATGGTAGGCATAAACATAATGGTGTAATACAGCCACACCTTACATGAAGCTGTGTGTCACTCTGTTTGTATTTTGAAGTGAGACTGGTAAATCAGAACAGTTATTTCATCTCTCCATTGTGATTCTCTGACTGACCACCTCCAAGAATGAACTGGTGAACAGAACAAAATTCCTTCAGTTGGCTGGCCCAGTTGATGAATGCAGCCAGTCCTCAGCTGATGTGCAATATAACTCCTGTTTTTCATGACAGAGTTCATCAGAAAAATTCTGACTAAAAATAGTCAAAAATTTCAGGAGCTGTCCTGCAGATTTTAGTAATTAAATGGTTGGCTGATTTTTTTTTACCCTGCTACAGTGCACAGTCATCTCTAAATTTGCAAGGGTCTCACCACCCATTTGCCTCCACACAATTTCGCTAGAGAGGTATGTTGCCTGCCAGGGACCTGCATCTGTGATATCATGAAGGAGCAACCAAGCTTGGCACAGCCAGAGGACTACCACTCATTCCTACTTTTCCACGTAGGGCCAAATGAGGCTTCAAGAAGGAGACTACAAAATATTAAAAAGGACTTTATGTCCCATGGAAAGATGCTGAAGGGATCAGGAACACAGGTAGTGTTATCTGTCCTCCCAGCTGGAGACTGGGACCCAAGAAGAAGAAGACAAACAGATCAGGTGAAATGGCTGTGTGGCTAGAGGGATTTGGGTTCTGAAAACTCAGACACACTTTTGAGAGACTGGGCATATTGACTTCTGACAGGCTGTGCCTGACCAGGTGGGGCAAGAGTGTTCTGGGCAGCAAGCTGGCTCAGCTTAATCGCAAGGCTTTAAACTAGATTCAGCAGGGTTCTGTTACTCTACATCTGAGTGACAGAAAAGAACCTGGAAACACCAATATTTCAGGAAGAAATGGGGAAATACCATTGAACTGTCCCAAAGGAAATAGGGAGACCACCTCTAAAAAGGTGATGCAGCCCATAGCCCTGCTGAAGTGCCTCTACACTAATGCACACAGCATGGGAAACAAGCAGAAGGAGTTAGAAACCATGGTGCAGTCAGAAAACTACATGTATGACCTGATTACTGTCACAGATGCATGGTGGGACAAATCACACAGCTATAACATTGGAACAGAGGGCTACAAGCTCTTCAGAAGAGAAAGGCAGGGAGGGATGGGAGGGAGTGTTGCCCTCTATGTTAGGGAAGGGATTGATTGCTACAATGTGGACAATTAATTAGCTTGAAGGCTGCACCCAGCCAGTGGTGAGCAATGGCTCCATGTCCAGGTGGAGGCTGGTGACAAGTGCTGTCCCACAGGGGTCAGTCCTGGGACCAGTGCTGTTTAATATGGTGATCCCACCATCAATGACATAGATGGTGGGATCAAGTGTACCCTCAGCAAGTTTGCAGATGATACCAAGCTGAGCAGTGCAATTGATACAACAGAAGGAAAAGATGCCATCCAAAGGGACCTGGACAGGCTGGAGAAGTGGACCCACATGAACCTAATGAGGCTCAACAAATCCAAGTGCAAGGTGCTGCACCTGGTTCAGGGCAGTCCTGTACAGGAGTCCAGACTGGGAGAAGAACTCATAGAGAGCAGCCATGCAGAGAACGACTTGGAGGTTCTGGTGGACAAAAAGCTCAACATGAGCCAGCAGTGCGTGCTTGCAGCCCAGAAGGTCAACTGTGTCCTGGGCTACATCAACAGAGGGGTGGGCAGCAGGTGGAGGGAGGTGATTGTCCCCCTCTGCTCTGCCCTTGTGAAGCCCCACTTGGAGTGCTGCGTCTAGGTCTGGGGCACCCAGCACAAGAAGGACGTGGGGCTGTTAGAGCAAGTCCAGAGGAGGGCCATGAAGTTGATCAAGGGGCTGGAGCACCTCTCCCATGGAGAAAGGCTGAGTGAGCTTGGGATGTTCAGCCTGGAGAAGAGAAGGCTCTGGGGAGAACTCTTTGTGGCATTTCAGTACTCAAAGTAGACTTACAAAAAAGATGGAGAATGACTCTACTCAGGTGAAAAATGATAGGACAAAGGGGAATGGTTTTAAACTAAAAGAGGGTAGATTTAGATTATATGCCAGGAGGTAATTCTTCCTTCAGTGGGTTGTGAGATGCTGGTACAGGTCATCCAGAGGAGCTGTGGCTGCCCCATCTCTGGCAGTGCCCAAGGCCAGGTGGGATGGGGCTGGGGGCAGCCTGGGCTGGTGGGAGGTGTCCCTGCCCATGGCAGGGGGTGGCACTGGGTGGGCTTTAAGGTCTCTTCCAACCCAAACCAATCTGTGATTCTATGATTCTATGAGTCAGTCATATCAAGAGATGAAATTAAGCATAACTAACTTTGCTTTGACAACCAATTGCATGCTACATTCCTGCAAGTTATTTCTGGATTTTACATGGCAAAACAGTATAATTTGCATGACCAAGGCTAAATCTGTTGAAAACTGTTTAAAAAATGAATATATAAAGCAGAAGTTATAAACTACAAAACTGTATCATGTTGCATTTAGTAAAATAACTTTCTGATTTTTTGACAGATTGAATATTTTATCACATCAGTTCCATAATCCAGAAGTAGCATGCTTTGAGGCACTTTTGATATTGTATTTCTGCTTGTTTTACATTTCACTTAACCTATGTCTCTCAAAGGAGATTAAATTAGTCATGAAGATCCAAATTTTAGTAATATGTGGAACACCATTACTGTATGGATTAACTTCAAGAACTCGATGGCTTCAATGGAAGTCAAACTCATTTCTTTTTCCTTTTCTTTTTTTTTAAACTTTTTCTCTATAAAAATGATGTTATAGAAAAAACACTGCTAGTAACTTGTCAGTACAGTTCCATGACAACAAAATTCAAGGAGCCACAGCATGGTTTTCTGAAAGTGTTAAGTGGAGTATATAGTTATAGTATCATTGACCAAGCCTAAATGTGACCACATAAAATTCCACACTCATAAGCACATACGACAAAACAAAGTACTGCATTAACAAAAGATGTGTAAGAAAAACAGTCTATATTATTATCTAGTCAGAAAGCTCCTGAACTTTCAGTTTATTTATGGCTGCGCAATAAAGCTCGGTGATAAGGCAGTCCTACACATTTTCAAGATAGGTAATATATTATAAAAAACAGTCAGTCTCTTGTTACAAAGTTCAAATAAACCTGTGCCTGGTTTTATTCTATGTTGCTCTATGTACCTGTTATCTAGTATACGAAAATATTACTCAGACATATAAGAACATGTTATAAAACAGAATTTGCCATATCTTTCTGTTGGAGCAAACAGAACTTTTTATTCTTTTTTATTGCAGAAACACATTTCATTTCAATTTGAGAGACCAGCCACACTGCAACAGAACTGTTTTAAACTTCACCTTTATGTTAAAAAGGCCTAAGAATTTATTTCTTGATTCATGTAAGAAGCCCCCCCCCCAACAATAACAATAACAACAATAATAATAACAATAATAATATGAAAAGATACAAAAAGTAAGTAATTAAAAAGTAAGTAATTACCATGGTAATTACTTCAGTAATTACTATGGCAGTAATAGTGTAACATTTTCCTCATAATTCCAAATCACAGATATAAACTAGTGCTTGCAATCCCCATATTCTTACAAATATGCTACCATAATTATATACACAAAAAAGGTACCTATGCCTGCCTTCAAATCTCACCCTAAGTTGTCAGAAAAATCTAATATATCTTTAGTACCTTAGTAGAGTAGTTCTTTATAGTAGTCCCCAAGAAAGAGGACTTGTTTCACAATTTCATAAACTTTCTTTATTTAATCATCTGCTACTTCTTTCTGTGAGTTGCAGAGCTTTGTATCTTTTCTCCAGCCCCTAAAAGCTTGTTCTAGCTTTTTACGGTGAAAGATTCTTGGTAACTATACATAACTTTCCCACAAGATGCCATATATATGCAGCATATTTTAAACTAAGTTGTTTTGCTTCTTTTGTTAGAGATAACTACTGAAGAACAGGCAAAAAATCACTTTGTGAAGTTTGTTCACTTTAGCTTTATGGCTCGTTCTTATCTACACAGAATCTGCAACTCTTCCATTACTATACTATAGACACCACTGCCTCCTAGTGAGCCTCTTGTAACATCTGTGTCCCCAACATCTGCCCCCCCACAAAATGCCTGACTGAGCCCCTTCAGAAGCTCTGGAATTCACCAAACTGTTTTCTGTGTTCTTTATCAGAATCACGTACTGTGATAAGAAAATGAACAAGAGTGCCTCTGTCACCAAAGAATCAAAGAAAAGAAGCAATGCCAGATTTCCCCAAGGACAAAGCTCCAAGACAAGACCTTCCTGAACTATTGCTGTCAGCTTATATTGGATCCTTCCTGGAAAGCAAGCTCTGCAGCCCACTGCCTGGCCACAGTCAGTACTGCTGGACACTAGGCAATGATCTTGACCAGCTGATAAACAAACCCCAGAAATACAAAAGCTGGTGGCTCTAAGCTATTCATCTCGGTACCAGACTGAGGTAGCATTTCTGTATAATATTTCCTCCTATGCCATTAACTCCCACTTGCACACCCAAAATTCTTACTCCTGATTGTTCTACTTGATCTTTCTCCAGCACTGAAAACTTCTTATCTTGTAGCCTGTATATCCAGAAGTTTTTTGCTTCTGAAAAATATTTCAATGTCGTCTTTCTGTTTGATATACCATTTGGTTTCTCCAGCTTCCCTGCTCCTGTCTCCCATTTTGCGTAGGTCCTTGAATCAATAGGAACCTTTGGCTTCTTCGGTAGATAGTCACAAGATAAGAAAGCTTTTTCTTAAAATCAGATTCAGCTCCCAATGCTGAAAAAAGAAAATCCCTCAAAAACCCCTAAGGAACATAAGTTCCTTATTTTTTTCTAAGTAAGAAAAAAGAGGAAGTCTACACATTTGTTCTTTTCTACCCTCTCGCAAAAGCTGCCAGCAACTAAAAAATCACCAAGCTGATAAAGACACCACACAATTTCCAGAAGAAAACCACAAACACAAAAATCAACCAAAAACCAACCAACCAACTTATAATCAAAGAAAGAGAAACTTATGGAGGAGGTCTTACATCTTTTAATGAGGTGAATATTTAACATAATGTGCCGTATTATAATGTCCCTCAGTAATGTGGTTTTGACTTTTAACACTGATAAAGTCCTGTAACTTTTCTGTGGTTCATTTGGTATTTAGGCTTTGGTTTTCTGTTTGGCTGTTTGTTTTTTTCTGGCTTTACAAGGAGATTATTAACCCAGGAGTTTCATGAAGAAGTCTGTGATAACACTGACATGAGCTGCACCCACAAAACAGCACAGAAGCACAGATTTGGGGAGGAACAGACCCCCCCAAAATGGTGGTCTCCTTAGTGAAAGAAATGTCAGTAAAATCACACGTTCAGACCTGCAACAAATCATTGCATGTGATTAGCAATATCCCTAGTAAATAGACCTCACAAGGGTACTTTCCGCTCTGCTGCTACCTGTTAAAAGACCTGCTGTACAGGTTCAACAGCCAGTGGTGGTCAGGGAGACAATCCAGACAACTTCTTAACCAGTCCTTCTTTGCTATCAGAGATTCATTAATTCTCACGCTGTCTTTCACAGCCACAGATAGAATTGCTATTGCTAATTTTCAGCTACCTGAAAATATCTATCAATAGATGTTTTTTTAAGGCTTGAGTAGTCATTCAACACCTTGTGGAGAGGCAGATGAATACTGAAACCGAGAGTGAGGTGTTGTCCAATGGTGAATGAGTTTGGCAGGGGAGTAGAAAATTCACAAGCAAAGGGTTTGGTTATGACCCGAGAACAAGCAAAGATACTGGAACAGACCAGGTATAGGTTTGACCCTTTCAGAATACAACAAGTCAAACTCTCTACTCAGATACTATTAACTACAAGGAAGACCAATGTTTCAAAAAGAGTTGGAGTTTAAAACATGAGGGATTAAAATACTGGAGTTTTACACAAATAGATATAAATATTAAATATATATATATATTTCATAAACATAAATATACTCAACATTTTCTAGGACCTCCTTTTAAAGATTATTTTGCTGAACATAAAATTACTTTCCTGCTCAAACCACCACCACTTTGTATTTGCCACAACAATCTTTGATAGTATATCCAATCTTTCCACAATGTATAATGTAAAATCTTTACACGATTTATATTTAAATCTGCCAAATCATAGCTATCAGCTGCTAGCAACCAGGGAAGGTAAATTTCCAGCTAGTAAAGATGAGAAGGAAGCCTCACACTGAGTTTCTGACACCACAGCTCTTGTGAAACAACTTCATACACTTTAACAAATCTGTCTTCATTCACCCCATTTCTGTTGGCAATGCTAATTCCACTAGTTCTGAATTATTGTTCTTGCATAGCTGAACAATCCCAGAAGCTGTGGCCCATCAAGTAAATTCACTCCACCTTGTCCCTCCCTCTCAATTAGCGGTAAAGGCAAAGGAGAAAGAGAGCTAAACCCATCTGACTGTGCACTGTTGCAGGAATATCCATGGCTACTGCATCCATCAATGAGTTTTTCATGTTGGCTAGTAGTTATATGGAAAAGGCATGAGCAAACTAAAAGAATGAGAAGAAGAAGAAGAAAAAAAAAAAGTTTGATACCTCTTCCCTGAACAGCTGTAGATTTTGCTAAGTATCCTGCAATATGTGACAGGAAAAATCACAGTCTATTTTTAAGGAAAGGAACATTACAGTACAAGCTATCTGCTCATAATATTAAATGGTAAATAATGCAAGTGTTCACCTGATGGTTCCAATTATCAGTTTTGTTAGCACAACAAAGTGGAACAGAAACAATTCTCTTTGATATAGTTAAAATGCTGCATTTAAAGTGAAACAAATAGATGAACGATAACATGAGATCAGTTCCATATGGGTGGATGAATGGTGATCTCTCATGTATTTGAGTCCAGTAACAATCCTAAGACTTTACAGGCTTCTGAAAGACCAGTAGGAATCAATGAAAACTGGGGAAAAATAAATAAATAAATAAATAAATAGATAAAATAATATAAAATAAAATATCAGAATACCATATTCTCACTGGCTGCTGTCTTAAATTTATGGACAAATTCCTTATGCAGTATTTGAAATCTGCACTGCAGATTACTGCACTGTATTTTCTTTTATTGCAAAGGTAGATGATATATAACCAGTATGGTTGAAAGCAAAATTCCGGAGTGAGTGTCAAGATGCCCTTTAGTTTTCACAGGAAGAGGTAATGCTATATTGTGGTCATTAGAAACAGAGAGGTTGTGCAGTCTCCATCAGTACAGGTTTTCAAGACCGGAAAGTCATGAGCAACCTCTTCATACCTCACAGCTCACAAGACGGTCCCTTCCAACCTGAATTGCCCTATCAGCCCATCATCACTCGAAGTGCATTACCTGTTATTGACACTCTCTACATATAGTTTGTCACTTGGTATTATTTATTTTGTCCATAAACCTGTTATTTAACTCATTCTTGCCTTAGTAAGTAATATGGCAAACAGAAGGCACATCTTTCTGTGTTAGCAACGTTCATTCTCGAGCACTTACAATGATCTGTACATTTCTTTTATGCTGATTTGCCCACACAAGCCAGGTCCTGATTCCAAGTGGTGGGTGTGGAAGAGGAGAGAATCACCACCATTTATCGAAGGTTAAGACTACACTCTGAGATAATTTGGCTTCTTTTAAAAGAAAGTTACTGCACAACTAGAAATTCTTAATAATTGTACTCTCAAAATTGAACTTTTAGGCTAGCAATAAATTGTTGAAGAAAGCTGTATTCAGTAGAGTAGAGTAACTGAAAATATTTTGCTTTTCCATGTCATGAACCATGTTCAACTATTAGTTACTGAAAATAAATAATTTTAGATAATAACTAATTCTAGATATTCTACATTTTTTGCTCTATTCATATGCCAGGAACCTTTTTAACTTTTTAACTTTTCTGTTAAAATGTCTAGCCAGGCAATTTATCCCCTTAGTTTTTCTCATAGAAATAACATGTGTCACTGAGGTGCATTGTGGTCTCCACTGTATTTTCAATTTCATATTTGAACAATATTAAATCACCAAAAAGCTGTATTATTAGACTGTTAAAAAAAACTTGTCATTCTAGAGTGTTTCAGCGATATTAGAAGAAGGTTCTCTGGTTTGTAAAGGTGTGCTATTCTAGCAGACATTTTGACCATTATTACCAAAATGAGCATTAATGTATAAAATACAGTTCCAAATGCTGCAAAGTTTAGAAATCTACTGCAATTTCTGTTTCTGACTGAGTCACTTCGTATAAATTAATTTTGTAATATTTGGCATTTTTCTTTAGAGAAAGGCAACAAAGGAGACAGAAAAAAACTCTATTTTTACAAAAGAAATACAATAATATAAAATGCTACATATTCTATGAGTTTTTATTCAATTGAATCAGTGTATCTATTTTTTAAAAAAAATAATATAATAGCTTAAATTGTCCTTTATATTTACAACCAATTAATTACTTTACTTTGCTAGAAATAAAGGTCATTAAAATTATCTTGAAGCTTAACTTAGAATTCAGAACTAACCTCCAAGTTGTAAAACCTTTAACTATGTTCCATTTAATGCATTTAATAGATGTAAAAGCTCACAAGTGATGATATAAAGGATAATTTACGCTTGCAATGCATTTTTGTCCAATTAATAGATTGCCTGTGTGTTGCATATTTTGCATGACAAAAGAGCAGAATATTAAACTGCCATTCATAATGAAAATGCACTTTGCAAATTAAAAGTGCCGAAACAGAAATTTTTCACCCTGTTTAGGAAATAAACAGTCCTTAACCAATTAAACTGCATTGTAATAATTCCATGATTTATTGCAAGTTGTTTAACTTTCAAAACTTGGCTAACCCATATTAAGGTCACAATCCATCATGTCTTGCTTGGAAAGCCAACAAATAATGGCTGTTGTATTAGCTGCTTTTGATGATAGTATGAAAGAAGTATTAGCACTTGTCAACAAAACTGCTTACAACATAACATTAGCATGCATGGGCTGCTGTACCTATTTATTATTCTGGCAGCTTCACACATATTGTTACAAGCTTATAAAACATTTTGTCGGGTGGAAACCGAATGTACACTGTTTGGTTTTCTGATAGACTGGCAGCATAAATGTCTGGGCTGACTTAGTTTAGTTTAAGTGTAAATAGAGACACAAATTCTTCAACCTGTTCTCTTATTGATACTGAAAAGTGCTGAATTATTCAGCATCCAACTCTTCTGTTTGTGTCTATCACAGTTATCAATTACCCATCAGTCTTCTTGTCAAAACAGAATGGATTAATCTGGCTGAAAACAAGACAAATAAGTGGATACTATAACAGGGGTGTGGGGTTGCCAAACTGTCAAAGGGAAATCCAGGCAGTGACATTTGCCGTCAAAAGTCAGATATCTGGCTTAAGTGAGCAAATGATTTCCCTTTACGAGCCAAGAATGCACTTAGCTTACCGTAAGTAAATTAATCTGCCTACTTTGCCTACTAATGCACTATCAACAGCAATAGTCACTGCAATTTCGTACTTACTGCTCATATGCTTTTATGGTCCAATGCCTTGTCTCTGGATTGTTTAATATAAATATACCATAATAATGTTTTATTTTATAAATTAAAATAGAATTACTTGAATTCATAGCTTCTACATGTGGTTACTCGTGTTAGTTTAATCTATTATACTGATCAGTTGGTAAGATACCATGTAATTTGAACAGCTGGTTTGTGGAATACACCCAGCTTCTGTTAAATCCAGCCTTTAGTTTTCCTCTCTAGATTAAAACTTCAAGATCTTGCTTGGAAAACTCTCCAGGTCCATCTATTGCTCTGATATATGCATGTGATTTTGTCTGAAATTTAAAAAAAAATGTCAGTAATATGCCACCCAGTTTGGGACCAATATTTGGCACCAGTTGAGTCATATCTTGAATTCCTATCAGGGGTTTCTGGTTTGTTTAGCCTTTTTTTTTTTTTTTTTTTTTTTTTCCCCTGGGGTAATACTAACAGAAATGACTCTTCTATTCTATTTTAGGTAATCATCACTCATGCCTGGAGCCTTGCAATCATGGCAGCAGACATGAAGAGCTTAGTGTAAGCCAAATTTGTCTATTATTTAGTGTAGTAAAAGCTTCTATATTTGATATAACTTACACTTATTTTGTAAGCTCATCTCCTAGCCATATATCTTTAAGTGTCAAGTTCTGAACTTTAAAATGCAGGTAGAGAGCTGCAAACATTTGCTGGTATCTAAAAATTCTATCAAGAAAGAACGTTATTTATGAAATCCTGGACAAAACTTGCAATGTCTGTTAAACATTTTGACAACACAAAAAATTATACCCACACATCTCTATATCAATTAATATAATTACATGAAAGTAAAAGTATGGCCAGGAATATTTTAAGATTACTGAAACAGTTTATGTTCTTGCTCTTATTAAGTCTCTAATTGGTTTACAATAATAATAATAATAATAATAATAATAATAATAATAATAATAATAATAATAATAATAATAATAATAATAATAAAAGGCAGAAGGGTATTTTAGCAAAGGTATTTTGCAGTCATTGTTCCAACATATTTGATCAAGGGCTGATCTCCAGAATATTCACTAAAAATACAGTAAAACCAATTATACATAGAATTTCAGTAATGTGGATAAATTTACCTGGTATGTTAATCTTCAGTCTTTTTATTTCTATTAAGTATGAGCAGTACACAGGTGGCTCTGTTAACCACTTGGTATTAAGCATCAGGATTTATTGACAGACATTTAACAGTCAAGAAAAGATTGCACTGGATCTGCTAGTTATAAAAGTTATTCAGACTGTATAATTCAGCATTGCTAGACATCTGCTCAGTTCTTTGACTTTTAATAACTCTAAGACTGTACTGTCAGAATTGATAAAGAATATATATATTTTAATATTTCTTGTTCTTCTTTCAGAGATATGCTCATTGTGATCTGTGAATTTTTTTGTGAAATTACTGTCAGGTCCATGTCTGATTTATCTCTCTTGATCAGTTCTAAGTGAAACAGTGTAGAGAGATCTCAGAAATTTTTCAGCAAAACCTTACCGGTTCCAACCAGGAAACATAATATAAACCTCCCTGTGACTTAACTCTTGACAAAATCATTCTGTTCTCTAGCAAATTAAGGAATAATTTTTCCTGTGATTGGTGAGAGCAACTATTATTATAATAAAAGATACAAAATAATTTAAACAGAAGAAATTGGTTGCTTCATGTCAAAGGTTTTAAAAACTAGTGTCAGAAATCAATCATTACAATAGAAAGAAAATTGCAGAAGAAACACTGCTTCTCCACTTTGGTTATGTCAAAGAATAATTCTCATTCTAGTAAGAGTTTCTCTGACTTGACTGAAGAGCCAGTGTATTTGTTTGCTTGCTTAAACAGTTATTAATTACGACTAGTTTGAGGTTGTTCAGCCTGAAGAGAAGGCTCTGGGTAGACCTCACAGCAGCCTGCCAGTGCTTAAAGGGGGCTGCAGGAAAGCTGGGGAGGGACTCTGTGTCAGGGGGTGTAAGGATAGGGCAAGGTGTGGTGGTTTTAATGTAAAAGAGGGTACAAAGAGGTTAGATATAAGGAAGAAATTCTTCCTTCAGAGGGTGATGAGGCATTGGAAAAGATTATCCAGAGGAGCTGTGGCTGCCCCATCCCTGACAGTGCCCAAGACCAGGCTGGATGGGGCTGGGCTGGTGGGAGGTGTCCCTGCCCATGGCAGGGGGGTTGGAACTGGGTGGGCTTTAAGGTCCCCTCCAACACAAACCATTGTACAATTCTATGACTACTAGACAGGTCTCTATCTGAATGCGTGAAATGTACCTATTTTTTTATTTAATGTCCACTGGACTTCCAGGTCTTCCAGGTACCTTCTGTAATATGAGAAAATAAGGAGAATAATAATCGTTGGCATTATCAACTTATTGAAACACCGGGCAAGACTTAGCTTTCTTTTAATGTGAAAGGTGAAATTGCATTAATCCATGTTACTCATAACTTCCTAAGATGGATTCCTACGGCAAACATCTTTCAGACCTAATCTTTTTTTTTTTTTTTTCCCCTGCCCCCAAAGAAAGGCATATACCTGGCTTTGGTAAAAGGGTTATTATTATTATTATTATTATTATTATTATTATTATTATTTTAAACCTAATCATAGTGAAACCTGCTTGTCATGGAATGTTATCTAGATGTGCATTTGAAGGAAGGAAATGGTTACATCTTCTTTGCTTTTATTCTGCAGTTCAGAAAAATATGCTGAACTAAATTTAATGAAGAAGTATAAATTACTACTGAGCTATTGGTAAGAGGCAGGCAAGGCAAAACTGAGGGGTCCATACAGTGTCAGAAACTCCCAGATGACAAGGCTGCTGTAATCTCCTTTATAGCCTGCTTTAGCATTTGGGCTGGGGATGAGGACACCAAAGGTGTAGAGTGCTATTATCTGCCCACGTCTCAAGATATTTATGAAACTATGCAAGAGGTAAACACTTACTAAAGAAGCAAATGGCATATAAACATGTAATAAAGCACATTTAGCTTGATAGCTTCTTATACAGGCTGAGAAAATATATAGCACACTTGATAGTAGCGACAGAATTACAATGAACTACCTAAAATCTAGCACGCATATATATTATAAAGGAGCATTTGAGATCACCAAACTTTCCATGCAGATACTGCAAATTTACATTTTAACATTTTGAGTATGTTTATATAAAAATAAAGAAGGGTTATCCATCATACATATAAGGTTTCTGTGCAATTTTCTGAGCCTGAAAGAGGGAAAAAAGTAGAAAACTGAGCTTTTCCCAAACCTACCTACAGAGCTATAGGGCTGGGATGCTGCTAAAGAACACTTTCAAACTTCTTAAACAGGAACTATCATTACTTTTTTTTTTTTTTTTTTTTTAAACTAAGCAAAATTTAATAGTGGCAAATTATATCTTTCCATAGCTTTAATTTTTAGTTAAGTTTTAGACTCTCCAAGGCATTAAATTAATTATGAAGAAAGGAGTAGTGTTAATGTTAAAAAAAATAAAAATAAAATAAAATGCTTCCAGTTCCCAAACTGAAAGTTCTTGTTACTAATCTGTTTGTTTCAGTATGGTAGAATGGTCTTGTTTAAAGTATTATGCCAAGCAGAGTTAGTATCAACAAGCTTGTGTTTGAAAATATTTGTGGAATCACAAGTCTAGAAGACATTAAAAATTTTAAATTTTCATTTTAAAAGTATCTTATACTGATGTGATGTGTTATTTTTAAATTCATGCTATGCATTTTCTTGGGGGGGGGAGGGGGAGGGGACAAGTAGAAATCAGCAAGATAACTAATAGATTCAGGAAAAAATCTATAACGAATTGGTAAATCTGAGTAATGCTTTATGATAAACCAGTGACTGTACTTCTGCCAAAACTTTAGGCAGACAAGTTCCTTTCTGAGTTATCCATGAAGAGCACACATTCCCTCAATGTTCAGGGTTTACGTCCATTTTCATTCGAATCTTTCACTCTTCAAAGCTGGTATGGAAAGTAATTCCCAAGAAAAGTCTAAAGAATCCCTTCTCAGACAGTCCACATGATATAAAAGATAAAAAGAAAACTTTGCCTATGAAATTAACATTCAAGACTGTAGTAACAATGAG
The DNA here is from genome assembly GCF_964211825.1 of Aythya ferina. NCBI lineage: Eukaryota > Metazoa > Chordata > Aves > Anseriformes > Anatidae > Aythya > Aythya ferina. The sequence continues at coordinate 83,362,604 of NC_140299.1, forward strand.
AGAAACAAAATGAAAGTTAATTTTTTAAAATCTCGCCAAAAAAAAAGATTTATGGCAAGTCAAATCATGTATTGGGGAAATGTCAGGAAGCAAAATTTGTCTTTCAATAAAGAAGAAATTCTACTCAAAAATAGGGAAGACAAACGTTCTCTGCTTCACATTGGAACTTTTGAGTTCTTTTCATTAAGAGCCAACATGCCTATTAATACTGCAGGTTGCACTGAGTCAGAATCACAAGTCTCTGGAACCATAGTTTAGTCAAACTCAATAGGAAGGTCTACATGCCTATACTCATGCTTTTATATTTTATTTTGACTTTAAATGTTTTATTTTGAGCTGTTTTCTTGGCCATGAGGGGAAACAAATACCAGCCTTTCTAATTAGCACCAACTTTTTGAGAATGAAGTGTCTCGATAACAGCATCTTTATGAGTAACTTGCTTTCAGAACACACCTACGGGTATTCAGTAGTACAAGATCTGTCTACTTTGATAACACTGTTACACTTATAATCATGGATACATTCCAAATATCTCTCAAAATGTCAAAAAGAGCTACTTAGAAAAATATAATTGAAATGAACAGCAAGTTAAAAATTACATTCGTTGATCAAAATGAAAAACACTGATAACATTAACCATCATTAATGAGTAGAGCTGACATGGAACTTCATAGTTTCATTTTGAAAATTATCTTGATGGAAAACGTTGCTTAACTCGCTGAAGACCTTCAGAGGAAAATTATTTTTTCACTGAAACTTTTGACTTTCAAAGTGAAGAACACAATAAAAATAAAACCTCTTTCTTTGCATTATTTTGATTAAATCAAAATGCTTTATGTTAGGTTAGTTTAGCCATAATGTAATCTTATTTGAGCTGCTCCTACACCTTGGATGGACTGTGGTTTGAGATGCCTCTTATCTCTCTTCTCTATGGAGTAGATTTTTTATGTGAACCTTTGATGTTGGTAAGCATGAGATTTAAATACAACCTTGATAATATGAAGAAAAAGAAATTTTTAAATTTAAGGCAAAATGCAAAGATCAGCTCAAACAGTGATGCTAGATACTGAACCATGTTTGAATTATTTCCAGATTAAATTCTTCAAAATCTACATTTTTGGAAAAACGTAGGTATTATTTCTCAGTGTTGATAAAAAATATTTAATTATAGATCATCACGGATCTGAAAGACTATGTTTTGTAGTACTTTTAAGTAAAAGAATACAAATATGTTTAGTTTCTCATAACCTCCAGTTATGACAAATCTACTCTTTGGAAACTCTGATTCAGACTGGATCATTCTATTCATTTTCATTAAAAAACTATCTAAAATCCCATACCTAAAAACCTGACACTTCATTGAAATTAAAAAAAACAACAGTCCAAGTAAACATTACATAGCTCTGTGGATCCTTTTAATCCATATTGAGTATTCTAGGTTTTATATATTATGGTACTTGTAACTTGAGAAAGGATCAGAATACACCACTGACTTCAAACAGCATTGTATTTTTTCACCATTGCCACCACGTAGCCATTCTTAGTAAGCAGGCACTTAAAATTATATTAAAAATTTCAAATATATACAAACAAAGCTTTTTGCTCAGTATCTCATATGACATTAAAAAATAGTTATATTGAATTTAGCAATATTACATTCACAACTGTTTCTATATTAAAGTTTACTTTTAAAATATGATACAGATAACAGATTATTTGGTATACCTATCTAGCATTGATCTTTTCTTCTTCTTCTTCTTTTAAACTTGTCCTTATCAAGGAGAGGCTAGCAAACAATAGCAAACCCCCCCTTTTCTTCATCCAAAAGTTAGGGTAGTTTTATGCTGAAAACAAGAGTTATGACGATACACATAATCTTAGAACTAGGTTTCCAATTGATAGCATAAGTATCAACAAAAACACAGCTATATTGTACTGGACCTTAGCAAGATAAAAAAAAAAAAAAAAAATTACTGGTGAAACTCCACAAGGTACAGCAACCCTAACCTGTGTGCTGCTGTGGCAATGCAACTGTTGATGACGATTAAAACTAATTTAAAATAGCTTAGAATATTGATGGTATAAAAAATATTATTTTGAGATTAGAAAGATAAATTACCTAAATTATATGTATGAAATATATACAATAATTTATGGAAATTAAAGGAATTATGATTTACAGTTTTGGAGAAGTGCAGAAAAGTCAGGGATAAGTAAGGGGTAAGGAGTAAGTAAGGGGTAAGGAGAGGGCACTGAGCTAGTCAACTAGGGAAGACTGACAGTGTGCAAAGCCTACTCTCTGCATGAACATACTTTAGAAGGCACAAGAAAGTATTTTGCAAAAAATTTTCATTGGAAGTGTTTGAAAAGGAAAATCTAGAAGGCAGGTACATAAAACCAAGTGCACCATCATCCACTTCCACACAATACTTCTGCCAATCATTACTACTTAGAAGACAGCACAAGGCTACTTCTTATCTGTTTTGTGCCTTGCTTATCCCTATCAATAAAATGCATGGTTCTGAAGTAAAAAGCTTTCTATTTTTGCCAGATCTATCTTGCTTACTAAAATAAATGTGTAGGAATTACCTTTACACTAGTTATGTGTTGTGGAAAAATACATTTTATATCAGCTATGAGTTTACCATCTTTCTATTTCCCTTACATCCTCCAGTAACAGCAAACACTCCAAGTTTATCCTCTGTACGAAAAACCCCAAGTACATCCTCTGTACATTAGCATATAGGTGTCCTCAGCACACCTATTTCAAGTCTGTACTGTTTTCAGGTACAATGTAAACTTCCTAACCATGCACCATTCTATCTGAGCTTTCTCCAGTCTGCTACACCCATCATGAGAAGGGTATCCAGCATGGAAAATAACATTCAAAATGAGAACAAAATTCTGTAATATTTCTGCTTTATTCTCTAGCCTATTCTTTTTTCATACCCTAATTTATTTTTGACACCAACCTCACTTTTAACAGAAATCTTAATTCTCCTTCTAAATTAATATTGCTAATATAGAAAGAACTGAGCAAAGTACATGAATGCTTCACATTTCTCTCCACTTTTCTTTGTACTCCATCTGACACTGTCCTTAACATTTATTTCGTGTGGTCATGATTCTCCTCTAGTCTTAACTAACTTGAAAAAGAAACAAAAAGAACAAAAGTTTAAAACTTGGCATCCATGAGCTCCACTGCAATTTTATTTGAAACTGTCAGCAAAGCCATTTCATAACCAAAGGATTCCCTATGTCGGAGATACATTGCATAAAAAATGGCTACTAAAACCTCATTTAGTTGTAAACTGAAATACTCTATTACTGTTGTGACCATTGCACTGCTACATAACTCACATATTGACGCTAGAGACTAATTCTGCTTGTATAATAGCATAACTGGAACCAGCCATCAGTTTAAGTCTCCGTAAAGAATCATTAGAACAGCTAATCAAATTTCAAGGTACAACTTAATCAACAATTCATTTGTGTTATCTCCTTCACAGGTCCCTTTCTCAGGAAGTTATATACTGTATTTAAGATGACATTAAAGATTGAAACCTTTTTCTATTGAAATTACAAACAAGACCTGCAACAGTATTCCTAAAGACAGGACACATCAGTATGCATTTTTTTACAGGCAACAGGATCTACTGCCAAGGCCACTTAATCAGCTGGGCACTAGCAATAGATATCTTTAAAAACTAATGAAAAAGTATTTAACAGGATATTTCCTGCCACTATTTCACAAAATATGATTCAAGTTATAATCTTCTTTACTATACTAGATGAACAACTAGATGAACTAATGAACAACATTGCAGACTGATTCATCAGCTATTTCTTTTTGGGAGTTATTAAATGTAATTGTTAAAAAAATGCAAGATTTTTTTTTTTGAGAACATATGGCTCTCTTCATAAGTAACAATTTGCTAAAAGTGTAGTCTAATATATTTTGCATGCAAGATTTAAGTAATGAAATACAAAATTGCAATAAAAATACGAAGACAGGAAAGGCAAGAGACCTGCTTCCTCATTGCTACTACAAAGAAAATTGTGTTTAATTGTGAATTAACTTATAGCTCATTGCAACACACAAAATCATTATCAATTAAAAAAAAAAATATATCAGTTGAAGAAAATTAACATTTTCTTTTTTTTCTTTTTTTTTTTTTTTTTTTTTCAGACTGTCATATTCTGACTGTTCCAATACTTAGGGTAAAGTAACTATATGCCTTTGACTTTCCAGGTCCATTTAATACCTAGAATTAACAAAATAAACATAAACACTAACTGTCTGAATAGATTTGAGATATCAGATATGATAGTCTCTGTGAACTAAATGGGAATGTATTTGCAATTTAAAATATAATTCATCATAATGAAAATGTAAAGTAGTAGTTCTGCTTTATTCAGTATGGCAGGTTAGGGATCCCTGTGAAGCAACATTGAAGCAAAGAGTAGATTAATAATTTAATTTGGTTCAGAACTGTGCAAGTGAGGCACTGTGAGCTTTTATTCTGTAACCAGCTGCTGACCCTAATATGGATCAACCAATTAGACATCTCTATTTAACTGTTGGGTGACCCATCTAAAACTCACTAGGAATTTTCATTATAAACAAAACTCAGTGGCCTAAAAGAATCCCAGTTATCCCCCTGGTGGAGACAGTTGGTTTGATAGAAGCACACAAAGGAGCTCAGCAAACGAAAAATTGCAAGATCATTTTAGGCTGTGTTCTGTGAAAGAACATCTTAATATAATGAGCCTTTTTTCGATATCCCTTGGCGAAGCATCAGCCCTCTCAGATAACCCCACACAAAGCAAATACCATTCGTCTGAAGTTACATTTGCTCCTTGTTATCACAACTTATGCCACTTAATTCATTATTCAACGAATTCACTTTCTTGTTTATTAGATGCAAGGTAGCCGCTCATCCCTAAAGGCCATGTATGCAAAAGACTGCTTGTAATCCTGTCACTTCAAACCTCTCTAGGCTTTTACATTGCTTCAGGAATTAGGAAGAAAGAAGCAAACAATTTAGATTTATTCATGCTGATATTAAATCTGTATATGATAAAAGAAATAAGAGAAATGTTACATAGCTAACTTAAAATCTATTGATACAGATCAACAGAATACTTTATTGCCTGCATTTGTAAAAGCTAGCACATTCATTTGTGTAGAATAAAACCAAACCAAACCAAACCAAACCAAAACAAGCAAACAAACAAACAAAAACAAAAAAGAAACAACAACAACAAAAAAAACTAGACTGCATCTTATGTCTTTAAAAGATCCGATTAAAAAATAAACAAGTATTTGTTTCTCACATTCATTCCTTCTACTGAAAAGGTATCTCAATGTCTTTTCTCCAGTGCATTTGATAAATTCAGTCTACCAGAATTACCTGCTCAAGTAGCGAACATATTAAAATCAGCAATCAAATGCTATAGATATCAAATTCCAAAATGTTTTTAAAAGCCTTTGTTATACAATAGACCTTGAGATATATTGCAACAGATTTTGGTAACTTATTTAATACACGTTCTTTAATGTTTTTGAATTCAGATTTTGCTAATGATGTATTAAATAGATTTAAGAGTGCAAAATAAGAGCTTCAACTCTTTTCACACTACAGTAACAGTCATCGAGATGTTTCAATTTTACTCTGTAACCTTATGCTGTTAGAATCATTAAAATGCAAATGAATTACTGAATTAAACAGACTTTCAGTACACTCTTAGCACAATTAATATCGTATAAAATTATCTGCATAATTATACACACTAACATTTATATAAGGCACTTTAAAAAGTCACAAATCAGAAACTGGATGTAAATCTGGTAAGCACTGTAGAACAGACTTCTACATATAAACATGTAATTGGTAGTTTACTGTTAGTGTTCTACGTGACTGCAAATAGACATCTACATTTCACATTTTAGATATTAAAATGTTTAAAAAAAAAAACAATACACATTTTTCTTACTACATCAATCTCATGAGACACAGTAATGCACTGGTCACAAAAGTTCATATCAATTATTTTCTTGTTATTAATTTTAATTTTAAAATTATAATTAGTAACCTAGAATGACATAAACATTGAAGGTAGCAACAACAACGAAACATCATTGCAGGTATACATCACAAAACAAACAAACAAACAAAATAAAAATCACACACACAAAAACCCACCACCACCACCACCAACAACAAAAACACCACCAGCAACAACTGAGTAACTAAAAACACCATTCATTCATGGCTGAATTTGGTAAAATAAAACTTGCTTTTTAAAAAACTATTTCATGAGTGTGCTGTGCTATGGATTGTTACTTTAAAAACATACGTACGTTTCTTAGTAATCCTGCTCTTATTACAGAATACATGCACTATGATCATGGGAATTCAGGAACTGATTCACCAGGATAATTAACCTTTTACTCTAGCGATATGGAAGTACAAGATGTATGTCTTATACTCAATTTAAAGATAGGCAACTATAAAAATATTCATAAAATGTAATGCAAAAAATCAGTTGTTTTCTGTATGTCATGTAATACTGTCACTAGCTAGACTGTAGGAATCTGTATTCATGCTCACCTGATATTCTGAAACAATTCTGAAAAATTAGAAGTGAATAATAATGAAGGAAAGTTTTCTGTTAATATACAGAGTCCTAACTTTATCCTTTATTGTGCAATGTTTGCATTTTTGCACGTGGGAGATTTTAAAAGTCACCCAGTGATTTTTATAGTGCAACCGTATGCTAGATAAAGATATTTAAGCTGTCAGTATAAACTGCTTCTGTTTTCATTTTGCATTTAATTTCAATGCCAGACTCAAGGCATAAATTTTTCATCACCTGCAATGCTATGAATAAAAGATTAAAAAAAGAACTGAGAAGAAATTCTAACACATGCGGTGCATGCAGCACATTGTGCAGACACACTGTGCATAACTAGATGTTTAATTTCCATCACTTTTTCCTACGTCAGGAACATTATTATTTGGGTTCATACATCATGCAGTTAATTTCCAACATTTCAGCTCTGCAGAATTCAAATTTATCTAGCTCTGGACAATAATCCATTCAACACTCTTGAAGTCTGGAGTTGATAGACATATTGGTAAATTCACATAGTATTTTCTTAACATTAAATAGAATATGTCTCTTGCCATCTAGTGTTGGCAAGTTAAGTACTATTAAAATATTTCAACAGAACATATTCTTGCCTTACTTCCTGAACTAGCAAATGAATTAATCTTTTCCTAAGTTCAAAGAAGAATTACTAGAAATTTCCAAGCTAATTTCAATTTCTCATTAAGGATCACTTCATATTTTGAGCCGAAGGATGTGATCAATCCCATGAGGTGAAGTTATGGGCTCACTCTGACAGAATTTTTTATTTAGCACTTAAGAGTGTTTTTAGTAGCACTATGCATCTTCGGTTTTACTTTATTAACACTCAGAGGGCCTGGGATGAAATTCTGTTTATCTCTCTGCAACAGCCTCTGCTGCATGAAGAAATGTGCCATGAAATACACCTTTCTTAGTATTAATAGTAGTCTTTTATTTATCAGAAAACGTTTAAGATTCATAGTTTGACTTTTACCTGACAGCAAACTGTCAGGTACACCATATATTCGGTCCTATCAAAGTTAAAAATACGTTATTTGTACATCTGAAAATGTACATCTGTATACTAATCTAAATATGCTGAAATTCATTTAAGAAAATAAATGGCACTGTACAACATTCAGTTTTAATGTAATCATTTGTCAAAATACTTCTTACAAACTTAGTAAAATAACTTCAGACAAGGAACAGTGATGCATAAAGAAGCACCTGTTCAAGGCAATGTAGTACTACTCCAGTCCCAGAACTTTCCAAACTGGAATAAGCAGTTGCGATCAAAAAGTCATTAATCAAAAAGACGCTTAGTGGATGGTAGCTGAATTGTTTTTTAGAGTACTCAGAACTGGTAGGGGGAAACAAAGCAAAGTTGCTTGCTTGACTTGGAGCAAAGCAGGTGAAAGTCATCACAACTGAAGAACCAGGGGTGTATGTAAGTTGTTGTCAAAAGCCATTGCTAATGTTTCTACCAAGTGTTCAAGCAGAATTAAAAATAATAATAATAATAATAAAAAATAGTAGAAATAATATGAATATCAAACTACTGTCACATACATTGAAAAGTTATACTTTTATAATGGACTGAGGCATACTTCTGGGGCTGCAAGATGTGCACTTATGACACTCGCACTCATTCTGTACTTTTTCTAAACAAACAAGATTAATTTCTGCATTCCAAGCTGGCAAAACACAAAAGTAAAATTGCACGTTTATTTTTAATGGGGCAGCAGCAGTGGCAGTGATGTAGCTATTGGCAATTCATTTCTCAGTTTCTAACATCAGCTTTGCAACGTGCTAAGTACTTCAGCCTTCATCCAACACAAATGTTTGCTTCCTTAACTCTACTTATCAGTGGATGTGAGGCCATCACTTTGGGGGATCTGAGCTCTCTTCTAGTCAAATTTATCAAATGATAGTCAAGGTCTGCAGCACCCTTAACACATCAGTCAGCTGGCAACAGCTGAATATGGAAATGTGGTCTCTTTGGACAGTTCTGTACATTTTGCCTAAATGCCTTTTTAAACTTGATTTGTGAACTTATAGAAGATATTTATATATCTTTATATATCTTTATTTGTGATCTTATAGAAGATTAAGCTGCAAACTCATTTTTTAGCTTTCTGGATGTGTATGAATAACATGAGTATGGTAACTATGAACTTGCGTGTACAGTAACACAAACACAAAAATACAGGAGTGTTGTACTTCAAACACACAAGGGCATGTAGGATTCAAGAAATTAAAGTAACAGTGGAAACGTATAAGAAAACATAAGAATCTGTCCTGTAAAAAAAAATCTAGAATTGTCTATAGTTCTTTACACCAGTGTTTTAAATCAATAGTGCTGTGAAAATTAATTGGTAGTTAGAAGGCAACACACTTTTTTCCAAGTCTCATGCTGAGAGAAACAACTTCAACATATGCTTCCAGACTGAAGATTCTTTCCAAAATTCACAAACACTACTGGAATTCGCAAATGGGAGGGGGAGAGAAGAAGGTATTATAAAACGTTTATGGAGAGACATGAGCGGTTGAAGGAAACAGACTTGTAGACTCAAGGCACTTTCTATTTCAAATAATGTATTCCTTTACACATACTTTTTTTTTTTTTCTTCTTTTTATTTTATTTTCTTTTCTCCCCAAAAAACAAGAATGTGTGGTATGACTTTTATACCAGTATCTGTGTATGACATCACTTAGGGTAGTACTGAACCTGATACGACCACCCTCGAACTGCATGAGTAGCCCTTTGAATATATGCAGATAGCATGCTTCTTCCCTTGATTCAGGTGTCAAGACCACTTTGAGAATGTGAAACCCATCCACTTCAAAACAAAAGGTAAAGAGCTACTGTTGATTTTCCACATGTTATATTGAAGTTTGAGTTCTCTTGCAAAGACATTAAGAACATGAGACCTTAGCACATGTTCCCATGTTGAATGTTATCATGTATCTTTCCCAATTTTTGGTGTTGCTAACATGTGTACTAATGGCAAGCATCTTGATGCTTTTATAAGACGGTATGATGTAAAAGTTTGCCTCTTGTTTGCCCAGGAATGTTATTTTAATCTTGTTTAAGCAACTTTCAGTTACAAATTTTCTAAATATGAAGTTTGGGAATTTAGCAATTCTAGTACTTCTGAGTACTTTGTAAGGGTTCATTTTGAGTTAAGATATGACAGATTCATCTGCTTATAACCAGAATGATGTTGAATATTTGTGTGAAGATGATTGCAGATTATCATTTAATTACAGGACAAGCACTTAGTTCTAGGATTGCACAACATAATAAATGCACAAAACCGTGCTTAACTGCACTCATACAGGTTTTACATCAGCTGGGTTCCCATTTTAAAATGGCTGTCAAAGGCCTACTTTTAAGTTCCTTGGCTAAGCAGGATGAATTAAGGAGACAGCCTGTTACCTGCTTATGAAGCAGAGACACAGAAATTTATGGCAGGGGTGGAGCTCTGTTCTTATGAAATGAATATTTACTGTGCACTCATTTGGTTTGCATTCTTTTTCACTTTTTACTTAGCCTTAGCACAAGTTCAGACAACTTCCAGGTTTTGAGTCCGATAGCATGTTTCAGCAAAACAACTCCATTTATGAAGCTCCGCCCTATGTCACTTCTAAGTTTTACTCAGAAGTGCTATATAAAGATAGATCACAACACATATAATATATAATTACTGCTAATTTAAATTAATAATATAAAAGTGCCACATAAGGTGCTAAGAACTTGATAAAAATCATTTTTCAGTATTCTGAATCTGCTTGCCTACCTACAACTCAAAGATATTCTTTCTTTCATAATACACTATAATATGGTTACAAGTGCATTGAAATTCATCTTGTTAGAATGGTAGTAATATATCCCACCAGGACTACTGTTCCTAGTAGCAATTTAAAATAATTATTGTGAGACTTGATGCTAGACATCAGGTTTGCAATAGAATTACAATGAGGGAAGTGTATTAGAGACAAAACATTGCTGGAAGAAAACTTCATAATGGCGCAATTTGGAACTAAGCCTCAATTTTACAGTAATAGATTCTCTTTATGATGGCACAAAGGAGTAAATGCACTTAGCAAATTTAAATCTATTATTAATCACACTTTGTGGATTGCAGAGCAGAAAGGAGAAAAGAAATTAGCTTTTTAAGTATGTTTCTTACATAAAACAAGTTCTACTATGGAGAACATTTTACAAAAATCCCCTTGTTATAGCTCAGAAATACAGCAAGTCTTCATAACTGCAGAGAGTTAGAAAGGTTCTAAAATCTTTCTAAAATAGTTTTGGATATCTTCGTTTTAGATGAACTCAAGACTGTGTACTCCAAATCATCAAAACACTTTCACTTCTATAAACAAAATATTGAAGAAGAAAAACAAAATAAATTCGATACTCATGCTTGCTTACTCTAATTACTCTCCTAAAATGGAGGGATGCATTTGTAATATGCTTGCTTTCATTACGTTAGTTATAGCAAAGCAAGGTTTCCACAGCAGAGTGGATAGATGGGTTCACACTTTTACATATTATTGGATGTTTTCAAAAAAGTATTTTAGAGAAAGTAATAGAAAGTTACCCAATAAGGATTTTTTGAAGTTGTCAAACAGTAGTGGAAAATGGTAACATTTCTTATGCCATCACTGTGAAAAACTCTAGTTTCTATAAACCACATTGCATTTTTATTTCTAACTTAAAAATAACACATATTCAGTGCATCTTTTGTTTTATGAATCACATTTTTGACAAAAACCATTATAGGTTATATCAATGTGTTAGACTCCCAAATTAAGGTTGGTGGGTTTTTTACTATCACAAGTTTGGCAGTTCAGTTCAAAATAAAACTCCCAATCCCAGCAGAAAGTAACATGATACCTGTATCTACCAAAACACCAGCATGTGAGAGCAAATAGTCCTTGTAAATGTTTGTAATAAGAAACAATGGATTTAGAGCTAATTGGACATTTAATTTTAATGTTAATAAATAAATATTTAGGAATAAACCTTTGTTAATAAACTTACATAAATTATCTTTGAGAGGAAGGTTAAGTTTATATTCACATTCATTTTACATTGACCATTTAAATTGTTTCTAAAATTAGGGTTGGGCAGAGTACCTCGTGACCTTTAACTATTTCAGTTCCATGCATGCTGCAGCCCCAGCCAGACAATAAACACATGCCCACATGTCAGCCTGCAAAGAACAGCAAGTTTCCAAAGCTATTTTTAAATGAACTAGCTTGGATACCAGACGCACTCTACTCTCAGCAGCACAAGCTTCATGCAGGCTAATTTACTCTGCTGCAGAAAGGGAAATTAGCCTGTGGGGAGCTCCAGACTGCTTAAGCTTCTAGTACCTAAGGTACCTCATTTATAATACCTCTATACTATTTTTGCTATCTTGTAGTCTGTAGCAAAGACATGCCTGGAGAAAGACTTTCAGCTGGTCCTTGAGACTAAACTCAAGAAATGGTTCTGTGTCAATGCCTTACAATGAATGAACACACATTACCCCATATATCTCCCATCATTTTTTTTGGGGGTGACAGAGGATCATCATGCAGCCTGCAGAATTACATGTGATAACATTATGAACCAAAAGTTCAATTAGTCAAAATGGCATTTTAAAAAGAAAAGGTGAAGACAAGCAAGCCTTTTCTTGTTTCCACCCCCCATCACTTAAAAAATTAAGGGACAAATGAAAATATTTGATTTTTACACATCCCCTAGAAGAGGTGGTATAACATTATTTGTTTTTATACAAATAATTTGTTTTATACTATTTGTTTTTATACAAATTATTTGTTTTATACTTGTCAAGGCTTGAGATAGTTCATCCTACCAAAATGAAGAAAAACTGTTTCCACTTTTCTTAAAGGAAAATTTTAAAGTAACAGGAAAAACCACACATCTGAAGACTTAAAAATTATCACACAAACTAAAGAGAAACAACAACAACAAAAAACAACATAAGTTAACATTATCTCTAGGTAAATTCATGACTTTGTGGGACCTGACTCAAACTGTGAATACTTGTAATTGTTATGGATTTTGAGAGCCCAATTTCATTTAAACCAAGCTATACAGTCAAAAGTTTTTGTGTATATTAGAAATTCCAAAAGTTATCTCTTTACTACCTCTTCCTTCTTAAGACTACATGTCAATGTCAAATGATCATTTTCTTAAGAACAAACAAACACAATCACTTCCTTAAATATCTGCCATTTAGCATTCCTAAAAAAATTTAAAAAAAAATAAATAAATCTTATCACCTTGCAAATGGTCTTACAATAATTTTAAATACTTACATTAATTTATCGTGATGTTGAGATAACTTATATCTGACACACCTTGTTCAAAAAGCCTCCTAGTAATGTGCGAGTCAATTAAAACAGTAACATATTTCTACTCTCATGGATTCCTGTAAGAATACCACTATAAACCTATTGATTGTCTTTGCCTTTACTCAGTCATCAGTATAGTTTACAGCACTTGCAATGATAATGCAGCTGTGTAATTATAAAGCTGTGCCTTATGGCTACTAGATGGAATATAGATGGAGATGGTCTGCAGTCCTGCAACTATCTTTACATCATTAAAAGTCCATCCCCAAAGCACCCTTAAAAAATGCAGTTGACCACAGCTGGCACATGATGGTTCAAAGTCAGCCTGTAGTCAAGGATTACACCCATGCTGTGTGTCACACTGACTCCATGAAGCATCTCTTCATCAAAGGCATCAAAGAATGGCATTTCTCACAGACTCTCATTCTCTTCTTCTCTGAAATATTCAGCCTAATGATCAGAGGTCACCAAACTAAAATAATTATTAGAGAGAAAACAAAAGCCTGTCAGTTTCCCAGGATAATTTATGAATTACATAATGTTGTGTTAAAGGACAAGGAAAAAAAAATAATTAAAAAAAAAAAAAAAAGAAAGAAAACAACCAGAAAATAAAATATATTGTAGCAACAGTTCTCAAGGCTGATGAAAACAATTTTTATAGTACATGACTTTGTACGTGACTTTAAAACCCAACAGCACAATCTGAATAATCGTGGAGAAATGTTCCCATAACATTCACCTGACAAAATAGGTTGATGCGACTACATCCTTAGAAGCCCATCTTACAGAAATTCAAGACTACCAGTGCAATTGCATATTTCAGAAGGCTGTGCTGAAATTCCATATTTTTGTCTGTTGAGAATTTATTGTCTTGAAAACAAGCTAATCAGAACTATTTCTGTTTATACAGTAGCTACTATAGAATGGGCATAGTTGCTCTGACTACGTCCTCTAGACTATGCACATGGTCACCCACAATATGTAAAAGGAAAAAGTATAAGTTAAATCTGGTTTAATAATTTATATAGGCTTAGCATATGTTGGTTCCACTTGAAATCCCCAACAATGTTTCAATGACAGCACAAATTTCTTTTCCGTAATTAAATAATCTTGGGGCAAATCCAAATTATGTGAAGCAGAGAACCCCACAGAGCAATTTCTGCAGCAAATGTCAGAGGTATTAGACTCTATATCACTTAGACAAAGGGATATAATACATGCAAATTATTAATTTCTTATTGGACTGAGAGCAGGACATTTTCTGTCTGATATTATCACAGTTTCCAATTTTCAGTGTAAGAGTGCATCTGTGGACTTCCTGCAGCATGAACCAGGGTAAAGGCAGGACAAGAGGCTCTGTCATACTGAGTAATGTTCCCATATATATGAAAGCTGTAAACATCAAAAACAGACGGTAAAATAAATTTGGCTTACAGATGAAATAGTATAAAGCTTGTTTAAACACCCATTATATTTGTAAGCTTACGAAGAGGAAAGATTAGTTTTGCTCCTAAATGAACATGACTGAAGAATGAAACCATGGTGAATTACTGGGTACCTGCTCAGTATTAGCAGATGACTTCACTGCTGAAGTTAAAAGAGATATAAATATAAGTTCAGGGAAAACTTTGCAGACTGTGACAGAGTAACAGCTGTAAATACAACTCATTTTGCCCTTCTGTACACATCAATAAAAAGTCATACAACGACTTCAACTGGCTGTTTATAACTTTAGAAAGAAAATCCATCAATGGCTACTATGAAGCCCAAGGTCAGAAGGAGGCTAATAGAACAGTAAAATTTTAAAATAGATATCACATGAATAAAATAGCTGTAAGTGAAATACGAAGTATAAAATATGCTACACAGGACTACTGTGCTTAAGAATTTAAATGAACCACTGTCTGTATATCCAGAAAGAAGCTTCCCCTAAAATCAAATTGTCTTTCAGTGTTTCTCTTTCTCAAAGCCACATGATAGTGGTTCTGGCTGAATACAAGGTCTTTGTCGTGGTGGATCACAAGCCTTCCCCTCTGACAATTCTGCTCAAAATCTGAAATATTCCTGTTATATGTTTTTTGCATCTATTAAGCTATATAACTTTTCCATAACATCACCCATAAATATATCCACTGTACTCTTCCTACTCTCATCTTCTTGTCTGTGATCTGCTTATTCTTCTCCAGAGTTTCTCCTGCCACAACTATTTTCTCACATGCCTTTTCTACTACTTCTCTGGTATCTCAGCCTTTATCTGCAAAGTCTTGTCTCTTCACTCTTTCACGTTCTTGTTCTTGTTCTTGAAGTTGCACAACTAATTTAAAAGTTTATTACCCTCAATATCCTTCCTTTGCTCCTCCTCTCATTCCTCACACTCAGTTTAGGCCACTGCCTGTAAAAACATCCCCCTTGCCTATCTTCCTTTCTTTTGAGCCTCCTCTCCAATTGCCTGAATTTAGGCTTAAAATCTTACTGTCAAGAAATCTCTCCCTGTTCTCAGACCCATCATTCTATCAACTTGGTGACTACCCAGCTTTGTTATTCCAGCACATTCTAAATAATTCCTGTCATTTATTTATTTATTTATTTATTTATTTATTTATTTTCCATCCAGATCTTATCTAGTCCTGACATATGCCATTTTTACCCTCACCAAATTATTCTTTTCTATGTCCACAACTAACAGAAAGAACAAATTTTACTACACATCTCACTGTAACAAGGCTCTCTCATGCAGCCATGTGCCCACTAATCGTGATGCCACTTTCTTCAACAGACACAAACTAACCTTTTTTTAGTCCAAAGTCACCTTCCAAATTACTGGGCTTCTTGTTCTCCTAAACCTGAGGTTAACATCTTTTTACTTCTCCATCGTTTCTCTCAGGTACTCCATAAAATAGGACTTTTCTCATTCCAGCTACCTTTCTAGTTTTTAGCTCATATTGTATCCAAATGTCTATCAACAGAATTTTAATAACATCAGTAGGACGTTAAGTCCTTGGGTAACCCCTTTCTTACCTTGTGGATAGGAAAGACACATTTAAGCCTGTCTAATGCTTTTAAAATGCTATTTTTTTTAATTTTTTTTTTTTTTTTTTTTTTTTTTTGCCTAATTATATGTAGGACATTTTACGAATTTGACTGCACAAACCAAAACTGGGAACAGACTTTCAGAATCATTGTTCATTCTAGTCTAAAAAGTGACATGTTCCTGTTTGTTGCTGTGGAGCTCTAAGATAGAAATACAAGCAACAGAAGAAGTCAAACTGATTACAACTGAGGACAGGAAAGTGATATTATACAGAATTAAGCTTCAGAATACATCTACTCTTACAGATAGTGCAGGTACACAGCTTCAGAGGGATGCTGAGAATTCTGGGATACTGGCTCAGTCTATTTACTGAAACCAAACACACTTGATGTCAACTGTAGCTGTCTGAAGAAAGATAGATCCTC
This sequence comes from Aythya ferina, assembly GCF_964211825.1. Classification (NCBI taxonomy): domain Eukaryota; kingdom Metazoa; phylum Chordata; class Aves; order Anseriformes; family Anatidae; genus Aythya; species Aythya ferina. The sequence continues at coordinate 83,379,065 of NC_140299.1, forward strand.
TAAAGATTGAAATTCAAGACATAAATGGGAAAAACATAGCACTGGAACGATGTTAGTGACTGCCCGACCAGAACTGGTGGCACTGCCTGTGATATGCTGAGGGAGGGCAGACAGCAAGGATGCAACGCTAATGTGAGATTCGGGTTACTCTCTCATGCTGTGGGTTGGAAAAATATCACTTTGTGACCTGATGGTATGACTAAATTTCTAGACATGCTCAGCAATTGATTGATGGGGCAGTCTGTTTAGTGGCCCATGAGAGAAGAAACAACCTTTGACTTGGTTTTGAGCAGAACAGATTTGATTTGAAATGTTAGTGCCAAAAGTCTACTCTGCAAGAGTAGATATGCAATTAAGATGCAGTTAAATTCAACATCCTTGAGCAACCCCCCAAAATACTCTATAACTATGCCTCAGTACAAAAAGTTGTGCTGAACTTCAGAAGCTTTTGCTACATATGAAGAAGGAAAACCTTATACGCCAGAGAGAGACAGTCAAGACAACTAAATCCTTGCAGGCAGTGGAAAGTCAAGGGACACCCTGCTGGATGCAGAAAACAAATGGTCAGGTCAGAGAACAGATACGACAAAAAGAATTTAACATAAATCATACAGGAGGAAAAGGGAAGTTACAAAAACAAGAAGGTTTCATTCTGAAAGTTCAAAAGAGATAATTTCATATACTGTGGTAGTTTAGTTATAAAAACACAGTGAGACAGCCCAGAGGAGAGTGAGTAACAATTCACACAAGGCATTAAAAGCTTAGAATAATATGCTTTCAAACACATCAGGAACAGGATGTCTGCTTAATTGTTCATAGAGTGAGAAGACCATCAGTATGCAAGTGTCACAGATTTACTTTTTTCTTTCTTTTTTTTTTTTTTTTTTTTTCTGAATAAACTATTTGAGAAGGTGCCTACACTTCAATCTTTCTTTATAAAGGTCTCAGAAGAAAGTGTATCTCATACTGAATGTCAGTAGAAAACAGTATAAGGCAAACAGAAAAATAAAGATAAGTAGGGATTGTCAGGACCGAATGGCATTTGCCTTCTAGTTTTAAAGGAACTCAGGAAAGTAATAGCTGAACCACTAAATGTAGTGTGCAACATACAACCACTGTGGCAACTAAGGACTGGAATGTGGCAAATGTGCCACCTATTTTTGAATATCTTCAAACTGGTAAGCCTCAAGAATGTATAAGGCAAGTTAGTGGATACTAAAATAAAGAAGAGTTGTGTAGAGAGAAATAAATTGCTATACCAGGAATGAGGTACAAATCAGACCACCCTTGTAAATGGAATTAATGTATGACAAATATATCACCAGTCAGGTTTGTAAAGAAGATCTGTTCAATACAGTTTACACGTGTTTTCAAAAGCTCCATGTCTTTCACCAAAACTTTTTAATGAAACTGAACAGTCTTGGTAGGGGAAAAAAAAAAAAAAAAGAAAAAAAAAAAAGTCATGACATGGATAAATCTAGTTAAAACACAGGAAACAGGTAAGGATAGATGTTCAGTTTGTATGGTGCAACCCAGAGAAACTTGACAAGTATCCACAGTGTTCAAACATATTTATAAATGATGAGAAAATGCTGAGTGAACTGTGATATGACAAAGTTTGGTAATAACACAACACAATGCCAATTGGTAAAGGCAGAAACTGATAGTGCAAACATCAAGAAAGCCCATATGAAACTGAACTAATGGAACTGATACAATTCAACAAAGACAAATGCAAAATGATGTACAAGGTAATCTGAGTCCTAACTAGTTACAAAATGATGGGCCTTGAGCTGATTATTACCACACATACATAACATCTTGAGGCCTTAAATAGTTCTGGGAAAATTGAAGTTCAATGATGAGTAGAAACTAACTTAAAACAAACAAACAAACAAACAACAACAACAAAACAGCCTTGGGATATGGGATGTAACCATTTTTAACAGGAAAAGAGCACTATACTTTGCAATAGACAGAAATCCATGGCTTGCTCTGTCATCTTGAATACCATATGCATTTCTGTTTCCTCCACTGCTCCATCCCAATTTAATATGTATATATATATATAAATAAAGATACAGAATAACTGAACAAGGTACAAAAATAGGTGAGATTACTTCTATCTGGAAAACAGATGGCAGGGCAGATTACAACAGAAGACTACAAAACCTTATACGACATGAAATTAGAGATAAAGAATCCATTGTACACCATCCCTTCCAACACAGGAACTGGTAGCCCCAAATGCAGAGAACATCAGCAGGTCAAAAACAAGCAACAAGAGGGAGCTTTTCATGCAACATGCAGTAAAGTTATACAGTGTTGTGGATGCATAAAGTTCATGTGGATTCAAGTGGAAAATGCACAGGTTCATGGAAGAGAAATCCTTCACTACCTGTTACATAAAGATACTTCCCCTGTTTAAAGAAAGACATGAGAACTGAGTGAATATCTCAAGAATGGCTCAGGCTTCTCAGGAAGCATGGATATCCTGTGATTCTCAGCCAATTGCTCCTTTGCAATATCCAGTTTCTCGCTGTGAGATGGGAAATTTGGCCAGATGACTTCTGTCCTGTCCCGGGTTGCCATTATTATGTTCTTATGAGTGTTGTCACATGATTTTTCAAGGCAACTAAGGTCTAGATCACATCACAAAGGTGCTGGACCAGGTTTTACCAGTCCTGCCTTTAGACAGTACGTCAAAGAGGCTGAGAGCTCTTACTGGCCTTGGAAAGGCATGTTACAGCTGAACAATTTTCATTGTAGTAATGATGGACAATGTTTAAAAACTGCATTTATTTAGAAAGTCTGTTCATTCAGTAAACTATAAATAAGAGACTTTGTGTCCTCAATTTTTACAATAGCCTTGTGTCACTAAGTTTATTATGTAATACTCAGAATGGCATCTACTAATATCACCTTTTTTTTAATGCATGGAGAGGTATTCACACCATCTACTTTGGCTGCTTTAGGCATCTAATTTAGATTGAGTCAGAATACCTAAAATTAGTAGCTACCTACATATAAATGAGCAGAAGTGTTTCCAGATGGACCCAAATTAAATGCATAAAGACAGAATCCATAACTATTCCCTCCACTTATTTCTACCTTACCTACTATTTGCCTATTAATATGGTCTGGGAGAAAAAGAAAAAAAAAAAAAAAGAAAAAAAAAAAAAAAAGAAAAAAAAAAAAAGTGAATGCTTCCCACATATATACCTTCTTAATTATTAGGAAAACAAATCTTGTAATTGAGTATTGGCATTTTTTAATGCCTTCTGTTGACATTTCCATTGCAAGTCTATCTCAAGGCTAAACTGATTTTGACAGTGGCATTTTATGAAAGAAAAAAATATATACTTTTGTACATCTTTCACTTCCAATATATTTCCTGATACTCTAACTTCACAGTACCTAAACACACTAGTTTAAACAATATCTTTACATTAACGAAAATACAAAAACCCCACCTTTAGTATAGTCTTGTCCTTTTCAGTAACTTACCAAATCTAATAATCTGCACCCTTTAGGTTATTTCAAGGCACATCAGTAGCATCATTTACATGACTTGTATCACATGAAATTATAGAAAGGATGCTCCACTTGGCATCTGCCACGATTTTAGCTTAAAACAAAGTGCAGCTTCTCCCACATAGCATCCTGATTAAACAAATTAACTATGGCACTGACTGCAAATGTACACACTAGAGTGTAAAAAATGAACAGATACAATGGCCAAGTCTGTATTTAATTTTAATTAAATTTCATTCGGTAGCTCAATTAATCCACAACTCCAAATGTCAGCAGGACTTAGGCAAATGGAATGACATCTGCTGCACTGCACACTGACTATAAAACCTTCACTGCATGCTAGAGCTCTGGAAATGCACCAGAAAAAAAAAAAAAAAAAAAAAAAGAAACATTCTTATTAAATACATATCGATGTATAGAAGTCTAATTTCAACAGAACACAGGAGAGATACTTGAAAGAAAACGTGGGCAAGGTTTCTTTTTTTCACAGTTCTGCCTACTACTGTATATCTAGAATTGTATATAATCATATAATATCAATTTATTTGGAATGAAAATGTGCTATTTTAAAGTGAACACTAAATAAGATCTCATATAATACTGTTTGACTTAAAAATATATATATCATATAATAAATAATAATCATATAATAAATACTCAACATTAGCTTTATTTATTGTAACTATTTATTTGCATAGAAATATTATCCAGAAGCTTCTGTTCAAGTTTGAGAGCTGTAGGAAGACACTATTTCTGTCACAGATAACTTGATGCATACTTCTAACAGCATTAAGGTATTTCAATGGTAATCTGACATCTAAATATGTTTACAATGCCAGCCACATGACAGGTGGATTAGAAGAGTAGTTGAGGAATTTGAGTAAGGGAAAAAGAAGACACTAATAGTGAAATTAAGTTCACAGACTTTCTGAGTCACATCATCACTGTGACTGTATCTGTGTTATTCTTTCATTACATTTTATTGCTCTTTTTTATTCTGAAAGAATAGCCATCATATTAGCCATCAATTTTGACTGAGTTTTATTACTAATGACAGACAAAGCAAGTGCGAATGAGAGAACTAGCAACAAGGCCCCCATATCTGATATGAGAGAGAGCTTTCTGTAATAGTAGGTGTGAGGTAAACAAGCAATTTTTAATGAAACATTACTATCTGATTCAACTGAATTTATTTAAAATACATAACCAGTGCAGAAAGCTAAAATGAGTAGGAAAAGCCTGTACTTTATGTGTAAAAATCGATTAAGACTTCTCCATTTTCCAAATAGTCTGTGGTTTCATTTAAAAAATATAAAATAATGTTGAACTACATGGTAATGGCTGCTCTGTCATAAGATCTTAGTTCTGCAAATACTTGAGTCAGTTGGATACTGTTCAGTGGACAGAGGCTGTCATTTATTTTTCAATTTAATGATCTGTATATTTTTTTCCTCCCCCTATTGATTATCAAGTTATTGAATATGCTAAAAGTGAAATAGAAGCTTCCATGTTTTTCCTGAAAAAATATCATTATAAGTCCTTCCAGCAATATTAAACTGTGTTTTTTTGCAACTCTTGCATATTTTGGATGGTTGTAAAATTATCAACTGAATCAAGGAAAACACAGTGTCATGTAGTGAAAACAGAACTTTATGTTTCAAATGTTTATTTTTACTTGGGTGGGTAGATTAAATGATTTTAATGAAGATAATAAGAGATAGAGATATTCTTAGAGATAATAAGAATATTATATACTTAGACATACTTAGATATAAAATAATAATAAAAATACTATTTGTTTTCAGGACTGAATTCCTTTCAAAGGAAGAAATTATTTAAGTTCCCTTTTTATCCCATACATTTTGAGCCTATTTCGTAGCAAATGCAACAAAGACACATATTTCAATTTTAATCTTTGCACTACTCAAATCCAAACACCATTGGACTAAATAATTTTAAAATTCTGTAATCAACTAGAGCACCGAGTTCCTTAATTCCTTTTTTTTTTTTTTTTTTTTTTTTTTTTTAACTTCTAATATTGCTTTCTCAAAGACCACTCTCCTGTTCAAAGAAACCGTTTCTCTAACATATGAACCTACTTTAGAGGCAGCCGTATCTCTTGATGTTAAACTTCTCAAGAAATTTAGGATCTCCAACTAACAGAATAGCTCAAAATGGCCTAATATTTTCAAACGGCTTCACAGCTTTTTATGTATGTATTAGCAATAAAAGATTGCATTTTTTTATGACTACTTGCAGGGGTAATATCTCCAAATATTACAAAGCAATATTTTATAAATAAATTTTAATATACACTTAAACATAAACTTAATATATACTTAGAACTATAAATCTATGTAAAGCATTCTTTCCTTAAAGTTACATGAATTCATAAAAACAATTATCAGTTCAGTTTCTTCTGAGGTACTTAAAGACATGAATCCCAACACCAGTGAAGTCAACAGCAAAACAGTGATGAATCATATCAATGATTTTAAGATTTCATCCCAGATCCAATAAATATAATTTTCAGCATCAGTGTAATTCTTCTGTTCCTAATTCCATTCCCTCATCTACAATGACTATATGACAGACAATAGGATTTTAAGTATTGAACTAATCACAGTTGTTTTTGTTTGTTTGTTTGTTTTCTGTTTCCAGAGGGTATTACATAAGGGAATTTCACATAACTACCACAAGGCACACTAACATGTGAGCTTAAGAAAAAAGTACCAGCTTGGAGGTAGGGGATGGCAGAAGAGCCCGAGGAAGGATCACACTGACACTGATTTGGCAAGTGAAGATATGCACTTTGTTGCATGATTGTTTATAGTCTGTAATTTTCTTTCCACTGTGGCTTTCCTGTCATGCTCTTATCCTTTTTGTCCTTTTTTTTTTTTTTTTTCTACATCCCCTTTTAAATTTTTCAGAATATTGTCTTCCCCTCTTTATCTTTTTAGGGCTTTCTTTTCATCTTTTGACTTCTTGCTTGTAACAATACCTGCAGGCATCTCTTTTCCAAGTTCTAATTCAAAATTGATTTAGTCATTTTAGTAGCTTTATGTTAGTGCTCTCAAAAGATTATTCCATTGTCTGGAATTCAAGGAAAATTTCACCTGTGTGTTTAAAAGATCTGGGATTTTCTAGAGGTCTTGTTCATAATTCAAAATTAGGAAAGCTTATTGAATATTAAAGGAAATAGGTATATAAAAAAATCACATTTACCTGAAAAAAGCTAATGCCATAAAATAATATGAAATCATAGTAATGCAAATGAAACAATTAATGTGAATTCGTGGCTTTGAAACAGTCATTTGAAGTGAGATATACACACTGAACAGGTGAAAAGGTAACATAAATATAGTCTTGTCCAGTTCCACAAAAATATAAAAAAGGGTCAGCTACAGGAACCTCAGATGCTTTAAGCACACATCTCCCACTGTCATCGCAAGGAGGGCCAGGTGCCCACTACTCTTGTTCCCAAGAATATCCAGAACTTCCCCTGCTTGAGCCCCTTCGTATCATTGCATGATGGCATCCACCTGAGATACAACTTCCCTCTTCCATATTTATGTGTCTACCCATAATCCGTCTGTGTCTAAACATTGACTTCTATAAAGATATGATGTTCAGGAATACTGATTTTATGGAACCAAATGTGTTCTCCAAACAGAAAATTAACATTCATGCACAAAATAATCATTACTGTAATAGCAGCAAAGACAGTCAACAAAATGCTTTCATTTTTACCTTGTGTTACACATAAACATGCTTGGTTATTTAGCCTCCTCTACCACTGTCAGCAGGACTGATGATTACTAAAGTGTATCATGTATACACTTCAGATGTCTGCTTAGTTCTTCTCCTACCTGGGCACACAATTCATAAGCTATCAGACTGACAGAAAAAACTGGATGATATCCATCCACATTGCTCCAGCCATCAGCAGTCATGAAGGAAGAACCTATTAAAGGCTACAAGAACTGCAGTGTCTATTCAAGTTAATACTCCCAGAGCTTCTACTTCTGATATCCAAAAAGCTGCTCCACCACATCCCCTGCTGTTGGTGTCACTGTAAAATTTCAGGTAATGAGGTAAGGGGCACACTTGGGTTCTTTATATGCCAAGATGAGGAAAATTAATTTTAATGCTAAAAAGATGGGAGTACCAGTACAGACGGCCACTAAATGCTTCCAGCTGCTCTATGGTACTGGAATCTGGAAGGGGAATCCTGTTATAAACAAAGCAAGTACAGAACAGTCTCTTATATTCCATTAGCACAAAAGGAGTATGGGCAAAAAAGCAGCTTTGCAAAAGGAATACAGGAAAAATAGAAATATAAATGAAAATAATGTATTTCTCCATGATAGCTGCAACAAATATAATTGATTAGGAAAAGAAAATGTGTCAAATAAAAATGTTTCTGGAAAGAACTGTGATAGAAGTTGATCATCCTCATGATTGGGTCAATCCCCAAAAGAATCTTCTGTTCTTACTGTTTATTTCTGCTTCCTAGTTTGTAGCCAAACAGAGCAGATTCATTTGAGAACAAAAATTAATGTTTAATTATTCTTTTGTGTTTATTCATTGGCTGATGTGTGGACAACAGTGTCCACTTAAAGAAAATTGGACATTAAAAACAAGAAATATATATATATTTATATATTTAATGACAGAAGGGAAAGACATAGATTGTGGATCCAGGTGATTTTCGTTCTTTTGAAAATACTTTTCCTTAATGTTTTACATTTAGATTTCATTTTTTTTTCTACAGAAAAAAAAAAAAAAAAAGTTCTTTTTGTTTATTTTCAGTGCAGCACCTTTTATAATCAAACTGTAAAAAATATTTTTCTACTTTGTAAGCAGAGGTACAGCTTGCAGTTATTTATATATGTACCACATTGATAGTTTTATTGATAGAGTGGACACTTTTGCTTCTAGCTCCTAGAATTCTCTTATGATTTTAAAATCATTACATCCCTTAAAAAATAAAATTAGAAAGAATGTGGTATATACAAGCTTGAATACAAGCTTTAAAAATTCAAAGATAATTCAATCACCTTTTCACAACTTTGCAACCTTTCACAACCTTTTTTAATGCAGATAAATATTATAAGCAAGGTCTTACAAAATACTGAACTTCTCTAAGATTTTTTATGTTAAAAGCTACAGATCTGTAAAAATAAAAGTAAAACATAGACATTTCTCAATTACTAATGCTAAAATTTTGAAGTTGATAAGAGTCACCCACATCTAGAACATAAAATATACATACTAAAAAGCTTTCATTTGCCTCTTGGCTAATTTCATAATTATTAGTAATATTAATAATACAATTGAAGCATCTGAAGTTTACAAATCTTTAGAGAGTATGTAAAAAAAAACAGATATAAAGCTGAAGCCATCGAAATAATATACAGAACATTTACAGGCACAGTTCATTTGTACACTATTCTCCAGTTAAAAAAATAATCAGTTTTCTGCATTTCCATAGTTTAATTTTTTCCCCCCAAATTTTAGTTAGAGAGAAGTGGTTTTTATTTACTCTAAATGTTATGTTCTAAATCAATGAGCTGTGTGTATTTTTAGACAGACAATAGTACTACTGCTAATCTGCCTGCCACTGACTGTCAAACTTCTGCCACTCTTCAGTGTGAAACTCACAGGGAATATCACAAACTGATGTGCAGACAGGTAAAATGAACACCTAATTTTCAGCTTAGACTCACCATATACCCACCATTATGCATTTTTTCGAACATATTTTTATATTAAATGTATGTTTGGAAGAAAAAAGAAAAAAAGAGAAAGAGAAAGAGAAAGAGAAAGAGAAAGAGAAAGAGAAAGAGAAAGAGAAAGAGAAAGAGAAAGAGAAAGAGAAAGAGAAAGAGAAAGAGAAAGAGAAAGAGAAAGAGAAAGAGAAAGAGAAAGAGAAAGAGAAAGAGAAAGAGAAAGAGAAAGAGAAAGAGAAAGAGAAAGAGAAAAGACCTTGAATAATATTATAATACACCATGTGAAATCAGAGTTAATAGGTCAAAAATATATACTGCTCATTCTGACTGTGTAACTCATTAACTAGGGTTATTGCCTAATTGCTATAAGGTCAAAAAGGCCAAAAAGCAGATGAGAAATATCAGTATTGTTATGTTTTACTATATTTTGAAGTTGATATTACCTTCTCTTCATAGCAACTGAACCCAAATAAGCACTTGTCCAAATCACTCTGAAACGCACAATAGTTTTCATGAAGACGACAGCTTCAGTGTGACAAGCAACGGTTTCATAGTCTGCCCTGCAACTCAGACAACTTTGTTTTTCAGTTATCACTTTTGTGAACTCTTTATGGATTTTAAAGCCTAGTCGACCACAATTCCTAGCATTACTACTACTTAGTAGTGCCTACTATTAGTACTACTATTACTACTACTAATAATAATAATAATAATTCAAGAAACCTATTGTCTAAGAAAAATTGTCAACTCTGACTGCAAAATGACAATGAATTTGAGAACACACAGACCAGAGTCAGGTCTGGGTGGGGCATCAAAAGCATGCACACAAAATTTGCCAGATAAGACAGGAGAAAGGAGAGAACCTGGGTGGACAGTATGAGTCACAGGACATGAGAAAAGCCCAAAGCAGAACATGCAAAGGGAAACGTCAACCAGAAATCATTCGTGTAAATAGAAAAGAGGTAGCAAGTTTTACCAGCAGAAATTTTGAATCAACATTTCATTCTGAAATTTCATTTCTGAAATTTCATAAATGTGAACAAATTACATTACCCTGAGTTTACTTGTGAACAAGTCTTCTTTCTACTTTAATAATTTTATTGATGTTATTTTCTTCCTTGTCTGCTGGTAAACAGTAGTTTTGAAAGATTCCCAACTCTATAGAGACAAAAGTTTATTTCTAATTTAAAGCAGAATTGCATTCTTCATTTGCCAAATCTCCATATATTGTGTACTCTGCTAATGTTACACTTATCTCCTCATCAGAAATCATCTTATTTTCTGGTTTACAAGAGGAGTATCAGATTCAAGCAAGTGATCACAGTGGAATCATATAAGAAGATACAGTTCAAAAGCAACACATATGGTGTTTGGTAACATAGGTTGTGTTTATGAATTATTCTCTTTAAATATGCATGTATATGCATGTGTGTTTATACACTTTTATTTTTAAGTCAGTAAAAAGCTATTCAAGACTGCTATACAATACCTTAACATAGTAGTAAAAAGTGCAAAGCTGCACAGTAAGAGTCAAAAGGTTGAGCCACATGAAGGAAATTGAGGTACAAGTGCACAGTACACTAGCATATACTAGTACTCAGGGCTGAATGAACTGATGGAAAAAAAAAAGAAGGCTTTAATGTCTGATTGACACATACCAATATTTCTCAGATTTCTTTTCTACTGTTAACTTTGAACTTTCTGGTCTGTTTTCAAGCAAGGTCCTTTTCATTACATCTGCTTAATTTTATAGCCTGGCTCACCTGCACATGCTGGAATCAAGTTAACTGTATGGACCCATGCTAGATCAATACGCAGTTTATCCCTATAAGACAATGTGAAGATGTTAAGTCTTCTTGTACCATATCATTTTATTCACAAGAAATCACTTATTCATAATGATCATTTTGTAATGACGTGGACACAGTATCTACAGACCGCAGTAGAAATCAGTTGTACAGAGCTCAAGACATTATGAGGAAAAAAAAAAAAAGATTAAAGAAAGTACAGTATGATCACACTGACATTTTTGGATGATAGACTGTTCAAGTAAAATACTTTATCATGTTAGAGCTATAGTCTGTACTACAAATAATAATAATAATAATAATAATAATAATAATAATAATAATAATTTTATTAAGACCTCCAATCCAAATGGAGGAAAGCATTTTTCTGAGAAGAAGGAAAGGTATAAGAATTTACACAATAACCTTATTTTTTATTTTTTTTTTAGTGCACAGGTTCTGAGGACAAAGAATTTATTCCAAAACCTCTGTGGCCCTGGTTCCATTGTCAAAGCTATGCTTTGAGATATGCTTATGTCAAAACCTGTCCTGTCCCACATGGAACTTCTCAGGCAATCAGGGTGCATGCAGGCACTGGTCACTGTGAATCTGGCTAACAGATGAGAGTCCTCTCCAGTATAAATATTTATATCCTGGGTTATCATTACTACTTTTTTCTGTTTCTTCTGGCTATCTCTTTTTAACATGAGAGAAGTGTTTAACATTTATTATGACGTTGAAATCATTGGCTATTTATGCACAGGAAGAAAAAGAAACTGTGAAATGCTCGTTCAAATCCTATGTAACTACATTGACATAACAAGAAAATGTTTTGTATAAGACAAGTAGCGTGCATACAGAAGCTATCACTTGTTCTTATCCATAGCAGGAACAATAAAATATTATTCCACCCCCACAAATGAATTGTCTGAACAATCTTTCAAATAACAGAAACAAGCAAAAGGGGATACAATTAAAATCAAATGAATAGATGCATGTAATATGCTTTTTGAGTTGTGCTGGACATTCTATGTGGCATTCACATTATTTTACATCAAAAAGCAAGACCTCCTGGAAATCTTCTTAATGTCTCATTAGAACTACCACAAATTCTTCCCAAGTAATCACTCTTTACGGATGTGTATGTATCACATGCTACCACTATATCAACTTCTCAAGGAGCAGTAACTAAAAAGTAAGAAAATTACCTGTCTTAAAATTACGTTTTTACAACACTGAAAGAAAATAAAATAATAAAACTAAAAATATATATATACACACAAATACAGACTTCTTGAGAACTTCTTTAGAGATATAGGTATTTCTGACGTTACAGACAAGGACAACATAAAATCAAATTCCCCTCAAAATTTACAAATAACCATATCAGCCTATGAAGATGAACCTTGTATTCAAGATCAAAAATACACTATAATCATAAACACGATGTCAGGAAGAATTGATTCTGTTGTAATTGTATGCTTCATGTGAAAAAGGATGTCTTAACTGTAAGTTTGTAGATTTTATTAAAATTAAAAAAAAAAAAAATCAAATATTTTTTAAAGTATTTTAAAACTTTGTTTATATTATTAATTGTACCATGAAATTAATACCATTAAACATCATATTTCACAAAATGTGTTTAAATGTCTGGGGTATAAAGGTTATTACCCATTTATAACTTATTAGATGCTTCCCTTTCTTCCATAACACTGTTCATCTGGCTTACACTTCATGCTCAAGTCATGCAGATTGGAGCTGACTCTCAATTACACAAAGTCTTTCTCCAAAGATGACAGTCCAAATACAGTAGAGATAAAATACATCAAGGTTTAAAATAGGTCCGTTCAGCCCCACTGCCGCTTCATCATGAAATGATATAATTCACTGAAGACTCTGCCTAGCCTAACATATGTTCTATTCACAGCCTGCGTCACTCTTCATTTGTAATTATTTCCCTCTTTTTCCCCCCATCTTGTAATACTTTGCTTGGTTGAAGACAAATACTGAAAGGAAAAAAGAGTATTATCATATGATGACCTGTTCCAGGGTGTTAAGTCCCTGTCAAGATTTGATTTTAACATGGGGTATTGATGACAGTACATCAATTCAGGCATCATGTCCGGAATTAGACTATATTAATTATCACTTGAGTGCAGTATGCATGAAAGTGCTGTTTCATTGACTAAAAGGATTTGACTGAATAAAAATCCATTTCTCATCTCGTTGCTTATGGATAAAGACATTTTTTCTCTTTGCTGTGGATTGTTCTTTATTAAATATGATATTTATAAGATTGAATAGACTGTCTCATTCAAAAACAGATATGAATATTTTTAAACAAAGAATATTAAATCCATTGTTCTGTTGACAAGTGCTAAATGATGTATCCAAGTCTACAGTTTAGACGCTGCATAGCAAAATACAAAGAGTATATATACGTGTATATATATATTATTAAAACAGTATTTAAAAAAAAAAAAAAAGAAATATAAAAAAAAAAAATTATAATGGCATATAGGTGAAAAAAATCCCATAATTTAATTTAGTTTCCACTTAAAAAGAAAGTGTTTGCTAATGTTGAGAACTATTACTGTTTTCTTCATTTAATAAAAAAGAAAAATGAATTTCAAGATCACTGAAAAAATTGGTAATGCAATCATTATCCAGAAAATTCCTACTTTATAGCCTTTACTATGTAAATTATGAATTAGCTGCTGAGTAACTAAAAAGAGATAAAAATATGAATTTTCAAGTGTAACTATCCTCAGAGACAGGTTAACTAGCATATGGAAATACAATTACATTCAAAAACTTAGCTTTATGATTTATTTTCACTGATAATTTTTTTAACTTTGTCTTTTTCAGTGATCATCCAGAAACATGAGTTTCCAGTCTTCAATTCAGGTGACTTCCTTAACTTTAGGTGCTTCGATATTTGTATGCCATTCTGAAGTGTCAAAAAACATCATCACGTTAAGGCCATTGAGACTTTCCTCATGGTACCCAAACCTCCTCTAGTGCAACTGAGGTTCTTCTGTTCTTTGTTCCATCCAGCTGTGCTGGGATATGTTGTTGGGAGAAACTGAAACTAAAAGAGTTGGACTTACTGGAAAGCCTTCTACTTAACTGCTGTTGATACACAACACAAGCTGTTGATGCATGAATTTGGATTATGACTTTATTTAGCTATGTTTAACTACATATGAAAACTGTGTTCATCAATCTATATCTTTATTTAGAATTTTCCTTAGAAACTTCATACAGACGAGAACCACTATGTGCTGTTAATTTCTAAAAGCCACATTATACAATTAGACCACTAAGGAAGTGGAAGAAACTATTTCATTGATTAATAGGTTTCGATAGTTTTGGTAAACTCTTCAATTAATAGTATAATAGGCATATGGAAATTGAAAAAGATGCATTCTCAACATTTTCAATCTTGTTTAATCACAGTATTCAAATATAACAGAGATCAGGTTTAGGTAGTTTTAAAGAATCACAAGGATTAAAAAAAAAGCCAACCAGAGAGGGGAACAGGAAATATATATACATGTATACATTATCCAATGTTTCAATAAGCAATGAGTTTCAATAATGATAAGTTTCAATAAAGGAATAAGCTAGAAAATGATAACGATCATTAAGAAAGCATCAGAAAAGGCATTAGCAAATCACAAAGATCTTCCTATCAGCTAGCAGATAATATATCACCATAGCAGGCGATGCAGAGACTTTTTGCTTGTAGAATTTAGGGAGGGTGTTAAACTTCAACCAATGAACACTGTGGGATCAACAGTCAGTGATTTTCTCAATTTGGTAGGGATATTTACGCTCTGATCCTTTATATTGTGCTAGGCCTCTTTCCTTTCCAGGCTACAGTATCCAGAAACTCTCGCTTACTCTTCCTGTCACAGGCCATGATAGGTTCTTGCCTTCCCACAACCCTTTACTTGTGTACCCACAGAAGTCTCTCACTTCTCACTCTGAACTTCCTTTGCTGGAGAATTTCTCTCCATATTTCCCTAAAGGACTTCAAAGTTGTGCCTGCATCTGAGCTGTGCTGAGCATGGCTGTATATGATAACACCTGTAGCATGAATGACAGTACCTAAGATTTCAGAAAATTACCTGAGGTAAAAATTAAATCTTTGTTTCTGAAAGCAAAAAATAAAACATGTAAATTGTTAGGGAAATGTGTTCTTAACTTTTGAATGCTTGAAAGTCAAAAAACATCAAGATTGCTTACCCTTATAGTTGCGCTAGAGGAAGTTTGGGTGCCATGAGGTCTACGCAATGGCCTTAACATGACGTTACATAGTGACAAGTATGATCACACTAGTTTTGCCTTCTGTTTTGTGCTCCCAGGTGAAAAACCCATTGCTGCTAGCTGATAGACCTGTGGTAGCAGAGGTGAAACCAGCTAGCCTTCTCCCTTCTTCACTTCTTACCTGGTTTGTGTACATCCTTTGACTGCAATGCCTTACAATTCTTACAACCTTTGCACATTAAAAGTCAACTGCTTGTTCCTTGCTTTTGAATGGCGTCTGCAGAAAAGTATGATGTGAATGAATGGCACCATTCATTCGAATCAAAAGAGAGCCAGAGAGTTTACTGTACAAAAATGAGAGTGATTGACAACAGAATGCTGCATAGGTTATGCAAAATCAGGGAGGCTACAACGTGGGAATGAATGAAAGGGAACTGTGTGCTGAATGGGTGACTCACCACACCTACACCCTGCAGCGAGGTGCTTGCTAATATCTCAGGAATAGTCTCAGTAAAACATCATTATGCCAATGGTTAAACTCCATCAAACCCTAGGAAACTACAGAGATTATTTTAACACTTTAAAACGTTATTAAGGGCATTATTTTAAAATACTTTTCCTGATTAAATACCAACTGCAATCTGCTACCTCAGAAAAACTGCCAATAGAGCTTCATGCTTATTTGGATGACTCAGTGATCAAATTAAATCACATTATCTTTGATCTTTTGGTTACGGTGATGTAATCAAGAAACTTTTGATCTGAGAGTAACATCTTTTAGCTTGCAGCTGTCTTCTATGAATATTTGCTACATATCCATCTTTATATGTATAATATAGTCATTGCTTCCTGTTGAGAAGTAACATGTTTTCATATCTTTCACAAAGTAAAAGGGGCATGACAAGGAAGAAGACAATATGCTTTGGGGTAAGAAACAAACATTTGCCAAGACAGGCTGAGGGAAAACATATTCTGACTGCCTCAAAATGTCTGAGCCTTGCACCACTACAGTCAAAGAAACATCAGGGAAAAAAATGATCAGCTAAAGAAAATCAGACTAGGATTAGACAAGAGAGCTAACAATTCCTTTTTACATGATCTTGCATTTGAAATGAACCTGAACCCAAGATCTAAACATACAAGAACTCTGGTGTCACATTAAGATCATGCATTTGATCATGTTAATATTTAACATATTAATACTGGTACTAGTATCGCTATCAAATATACAACATAGAAGCAAAGATCTGTGAACCAGATATATATAATGCAAGAGAAAAAATGCTGTCACTGTCACATCTTCCACACAAACCATAAGCCACTATTAGCACCGAGCCACTGCACATTATTAAACTTTTTTTTTTTTTTTTTTTTTTTTTTTCTGACTTGTTCTCCTTGATTCCAAAGATATCGCTGCTTACCCTCCAACATCTGCACTATAGATGCACATTTGAAATTAATGAATCTGTAACCATATAGGAAAGTTTGTGGGAGGGTCAACACAGAATTCTTTTTAACCCACTCAAGCAAAAAATGCAGGCAGGTATATGAGACCTTTGTGCACAAAAAACAACAACAACAAAAAAAAATAGTTAAAGCTGAAAATATTGTTTCCTTTGTATGTATAATCAACCATATTCCACTGTTTCAAAATAGATTTACACTTTATATTAAGTATAATAGAGAATACTTGTACTAACGAAGTTGCAACAAAACCTTTTCAGGGATATAGCCATGAATCTTTTGTTGTTTTGAATAATAATAATAAAAAAAAAATCTTCAATATTTATGAAAACGAGAACAGTCACATAACAACAACAAGAACAGAAATTGGGCTAGTTATTTAAGAAATTACTGCATACTTTCACATGGTTAAGAGGGACTCACAAACTCTGATCTCACACTGAGGTAACTCATGTAAAATTGCTGCAGCGAGACTGCATTGAGACATCAAATATTTTTATGTAAACAATTGTCATGAAATTAAAGAAAAAAAAAAAAAAAAAAAAAAGGAGTAGCACTTCCAACATCTTACACACTATCCAAATACTTTCACATGCTGTCCTTTTTATTAAAGCAAGCTTCCTGTATATTCAAACAGTAAAGTATTGATCAAATACATATATAGTTAGCCGTGAGAAGTCGATATTACTCAGAACACCAATGCCAAGTAGCTGCCTAATTTTGCTGATGAACAGTACCTCTCAAGAATTTTATGCATCTGCATTCTTACTGCCTTCTTGTTGTCTTATGACTTTCTGTAATAACTTCTGACTCAAATGAAGCAAACAATCAAACTCTGGATCAAATGCTTACTGTAGAGACCAAGATTCAGGACATTACAATCAAGCCAATCTTTTAAACAGTTCATACTAAACAGTGACCAAAGATTATCATCCTCCATGACAAGTAAATCAATTAACAATTTTGATTGACCAAAAATCCCCAATTCCAACACATTCTTCTCCCTGACAGAGAAAAATAGCATTAAGACCATAAACTAAAGAGCAAGAATCTACTAAGTTATTCTTGTACACTGGCCTCAACCATCACTTTACTAACCACCTTGCACATGCTAGCAGGCACTTACAGTTTTGACTTACTGATAGTCCACATTGAAGAGAAAATGTGGTAAATTTGTGCACAAAGAGCAGAACAAAAAAGCTAGCATGCAATCATTTTCTCAGAGGTTATGCTGAAGCTTTATTATAGGCCAAGATTATTTTTTTATCTGCCTCCATTGCATCTGGCAAGGTCTATCTCAAGAAGTTATTCAGAAAACATTTTGTATCAATCATAAGAAGCTTCAACTTGTGCCAGAGCCAAACATCTACCATTACATGAAACTACTATTCTGTTCTATGTAGAGTAATAAAAATGTATTGAGGAAGACTACTCAAAAAAAAATAATTTTTTATTTTTTTTTACTTTCCAACTTTTTCACAATTCATTATATTCACTCTTCAAGTAGTATTGTGCAACAAAAGGGCAATCTATGTGAATCTCACTAGTGCCTTTCTGCTTTGCATATAAGCAATAAATATCAATTGTCAGTACAGACTGGAACAGTCAACATAGTGCTTCAGGAAAAAGCTTCCCTTTTTCTTTTAAAAATGAAGGAATGCCAGAATGAAAAGTCAGCAAAAATACCCTGATTACATTAATTCTTGTTAACTTTTGCTCACCATTAACTTTCCCTTCTTCAAATAAACTCCTTCAAAGCTTATTGAAAGGTCAAAACAAGTTTACTTATTAAAAAAATATTGAAGACTTTTTGAAAGTTGTGCAGGATATAGAACTGAGAGTGGCACTGCTGTGTAAGTTTCTCTGCCAGTGGACAGTAGTTGACATTCATTCTAATCTTTGGATGTCTCCACAGCATTAATGCTATTGCCGTAATTTGTAATACTATTGACTGTAAATAATGGCTAACTCTTCTGTGAGAGAATTCCCAATTAACTTGCTCAAATGCAGTGAGTCATTCCTCAATGTGCCTCACTCTATTTCTAGACAGTATACTAAGTCCTACAACTTTATTTTAATTTCTTCATACACCCATTGATGTTTGGGAAGAAATATCACACAAGGAAGAATCAGCAGTATATTGATGATACTACACTGTTATGCATCAATCACTACCTACAGCTATATCAATACCACCTACCAGTCAATGGGTGAAATCAGATCAGAAGTAGAAAGAACTGTGTGATGGGGAACAAAAAGCAAGACAGATAAGCAGAAAGAAAGCATTTCTAATGGTTCCCAACAAATGTACATTTTCCTTTCCTTTAAGGGAGAAATAGATAATATTAGTCAATTCAATTCATGAATTAGAAGTACTTTTGGATTTTTCCCTGACACTAAATTTCATCCATTACTAAAGCCTTCAATTTCTTGTTGCTAGGAAACTTCTTCCAATCCTGGTGGATGATCACAAGATCATAGGAAAATTCAGGTTGGAAGGGACTTCAGGAGGTCTTTAGTCCAACCTCCTACTCAAAGGAGGGTCAGCCATGAGGTCAGAACACGGTTATCCAAAAATGGCTGAATGAGTGATGCCCTAGCCTCATTACATGTACTTCTTAGTGAGACTATCTGTAATAATTGGACACAACATTTCCATTCTAAAAACTTGCCAGTATAGTGCATTTTCTCCTTAACAAAATGTGCATTCTTAGCATTAGAATTCATAGCTAGGGTATTCTTACCTCTGAACATCTCCACTTTCCACAGTGGCTTCCCCTAGAGTTTAAATGATGTTCAAAGTCTGTTCAAATATTAAAAAGATGTCAGCCGCTCACCTAAAAGACTGACTAAAGCTAGACAGTAGTCTTCTGACCTAAAGAAACTCTCACAAAAGGGAAAAAAGCCTTCTTGGGGATAGTCTGAGACTACGAAATGCCATCCCACAGTGGCTAAAAATTATCAGAAATCCCATCACTCCAAGAATTATGTTCAATTCTGTGTGTATTTTTATGATACTGTATTTTTATGATTAATATGTATGCCTATATACAATTATGTATGTAAAAAACTACTTTTACTTGTACATATTTCTTGCTCTTGCTAGATGTACAGAGCCTTGTATGTTTTAAAACAAATAAAAAACCAAACAAACAAACAAACAAAAACACAACAAAATGACAAGAACATTAAAAATATTTAGGCATTCCAATGTACATGCATTGAATGAGAGAATGAGAGAAGAAATACTTTCTAGCTTCACAGACTGACAGTGTACAAAAACTTTCTGGTTTGGCCTTCAAATACATATCCTCAGCTTATACATACAGAACTTGAATCTCATTAATTTTCACATAAAGGCCTACTTTTACTAGGAAATAAAGTTTCCACACTAATGGAAGTTTATAAAAATTGAAATTTAGAAAAAAAAAATAATGTCAAAAATAAGGAATGTTTCCAAAGAGAAGCTTCAGATAATCAGGATACTTAGTAATCATGAACAGAAGCTGGAACAGAAGCTTATCTGGAACAGAAGCTTTTACTTTACACTAGAGTCACTCACAATAAGAAAAATCTGCCTCATAAAAGACTGAAAACATATAACTAAAATGTACTGCCTTAATTTTTTGTTAATTTTACATATTTTTGGTTTGCAGTCAGTCCTGATGTTCTGGATAAATGTAAAATATTGTGAAAAACGAAAGAAACCATTAAGTTCTGATAACACGTGCTCAGTAAAATTTAGAGACAGGTTAACCTAAATGTTACCTGTAATAGACTGCACAACTGGTTTATTTGCATATTGAATAAAATTAGCAGTATAAAATATTTAGCATTTTTGATTCATTTGATGCAATTAGCTGGTTTGAATGACAATAGGATTCCATTCATGCTTAATTTCTTCATATTTTCATGTGTCCACTCTCCTGCCAAATAACATATAGGTCACCACACAGACTGGGTAGTAATTAAATCCACTTCCTTCATTATTAACCATTCTTGCTACATCTCCCTTACAAGCTTCTTTGTTCAAATAAATAAATAAATAAATAAGAAATCCGAAGTCTTTCAACATTTGCTACTTATTATTAGAGCTTTCCTCATGACAAATTCATTGACTAGCTCCATTCTGTTATAAGAGAATTAGCATTTTTACTTACAACAATTTATCACTGAGGAATTTATCTGCTATAAAGACTGGAAATAACTCCAGTTATTGGCTAAGGATTTTTCATCTTAATTAGAAGGAACTAAATGTAAGGACTTGATGTCATCCATGGATTTTATATGTGCTATGAATCTTAAAGTGACATGTACCAAAAGAAACATGTATCATCCCTTTAAATTTTAATTTTTTATACTACCGTCAAAACTCAGACCCAATATTGAACTGAACTGTGAGTTTTTGAGCAAACAGATCTAGTGAGAGGTGTTCCTGCTCATGCTGGGGGGGTTGGAATTAGATGGTCTTTAAGGTTCTTTCCAACCATTATAGACATTCTATGATACTTTGATTCTACAATAATTATTTGCTGTCATGTAAGTCCCATTTACAAAGCATCTCAGAAGCATCTCAGAAGCTTTCTTAATATGAGAGATCATGTCATTTATCATGGAATATTAAGATTCTTTATTTTCATCTTTCCACTTTTTCTGGAAATCTAAACCAACTAAATTCTGACATTTTCCAATACTAAGGGCATACTACTGGTCCTTTAACTTCTCTAATTTTTTACTAATTATGTATATATATTGCCTCTTGTGAGAATAGACCTCAACTGTATGTCTTGAAAACAACATAATTGGATGGTTTGGGGTTTTTTTGTTCGCTGCATAATTCATTTTGTTTTTAGTATGACTTGACCTTAACACATACATAGTTTTAAAGAAATTACAGATTAACATTTTTTCTACCGGTTTATTTAATTTCATCCACTGAGATATCACATTTATACAAATCCCATGCAATCTCACTTTTAGAATTCATTCTTTTAAGTGTTGTCTTCTTTCTTTCTTTCTTTCTTTCTTTCTTTCTTTCTTTCTTTCTTTCTTTCTTTCTTTCTTTCTTTCTTTCTTTCTTTCTTTCTTTCTTTCTTTCTCTCTCTCTCTCTCTCTCTCTCTCTCTTTCTCTCTTTCTTTCTCTTTCTTTCTCTCTTTCTTTCTCTCTTTCTTTCTCTCTTTTTTCCCTGTAGGTTTAAGAAACAAAATCATTCTCAATGCACTAGCACTCTCCCGAAGAAACTGTGAATAATTTTACTGGGCCACTACTTCATTTTGGCAAGGAAATGGACTGGACTGCTTTAATTGGCAGCTGGAAAGCCTGACTTGCTCATATTGGCTTGCTGCCAGAATATAAAAGAAAGTCCTTGTTTGGGGAACTGCTGGGAAGGAGTGCATTCCTGTTTCTCAGTCAATGACAAATTCTCCTCCCACCTTCCACCTCTTCATTATCTGCTCAGCTGAAGCTACTGGAAAGGCATCTTTTACTAATTGATGATGATAATATTACATAACATTTACAGGCCTCTTTCAGAATTGTGACTTCATTGTTCCATCCCAACAGAATAAATTCATAGTAAGAATTTACCTCATTACTGTAATCATGTTTACAGTGTTTTACAGTAGCACATCAGCCACAAATCAGGACCAGTTTTGTCCTGCAAAATAAATATGTATATTACTGAAGAGTAACAGTGATTTATGGTGGGTTAGTAGAATGTAAAAGAAAAAAAAAAAAAAAAAGTAAAAGTCTTAAAAAAGTCTTAAAATCATTTTATTGCATGCTTGTGGTTCCTGCTACAGCTACTGGTTTTGTCTACTTTTAGTTCTTGGCTAAATATGTTAAGGAGAGCGGGTTGCGTATTTTTCCTGAGTTTATTCTGTTCTATTCATTGTCCTGTCCAACAGTGATGGCTTTCCCACTGAATACTGGTAGTTGTAGGGTCCCAGGTATGTAGGTGGGACTTGAAGCTCAGTAAGGGAAGCTCAGTAAGGATTTGCTACTATTATACCAATCATGCTCTTTAGTGTTCAGCAGTGCTATCCCTAAGCATCATCAAGTAACTAGTAAAGCACTATCTGAATATGGTAGAGAAAAGCACTTTGATAAGAAAATACAATTGAAACCATCAAATAATCACTTCAGCAACCATAAAAAATTAGGGCGGTATGCCAGAAATGTCATTTTTGCAAGTGATATAAACTATAGTTTGAAAAACAAAGAAGAGGTGTTGGACATCAGGTAGATCTTTACTGCTATAAGAATTACCCAACATACTAACACTTTAGATTCTGCATTTCTATGTATATTTTTAAACAGAGTGGTTTGAAGTAATTGTTTTCTCTATTTCAAATAAATAGCAAATCAATACTTTGGGTCTGTTTGAACCTTTGGCCTCATTTTCTCAGTTTAGGCCTCTAAGGTGAATAGTAAGATCCCATCTATGATTTACCCTGCATTAAGGAAGAGCACAAAACTGAGATATACAGCTCTTACGTATCCCTTCACACAGACTCTATTGAAAACTGGAAGCATCATGGAGAACAGCATGAAAAGTCTGGATGACAGGTGTTGAGTGATTAAATATCCCCAGCTGGAAAGTCCACAGGATCCTAAGCTAACATGTGCTAGGAAAGACAAATGACTGTCTTTATTGTACATTAATTTATAAGACATGTTTTTTTTTTTGCACTAGAACTTATTTGAGGGTATGTATTTTTTCAAATTTGGATTGCAGTCTAGTGAATGCTGACGGGTGGCACTGGTAGAATCCTAGTTTTCCACTCTTCCTGAACAGCAAGAGAAAAAATCTTTAAAGGGTTTGAGGGTAAGAAGGGAGCAGTGAATATTTTGTTCTTGGCTAGTTCTCCCAGGGACTCAGAAAAGTCAACGGAAGCTATCATCTACTCTCTCTGACACTTTAAAACCCCAGAGTGGAACAGTGCTACATACTACTCATAGCAGCTATCACATAACAGGCACTGGGGGAGCTGCTAAATCACTTGGACAGGATAGCAACAGCTACTTCTCAGAGAGTTTCCAGCCTAAGCTGATGCTTAGGGGAAGGCAAAAAGCAACAAAGAAACCAACACTTGACTAATATGGCTCTATCAAACAACCACAAGAGTTTCCAGTAAAATATATTTTCCAAAACAGAAGCATATACTTCCAATATATCTTTTATCATGATAAATATTTTTCCCTGGCAGAACTAATTTCAAATATCAAAACACAATACTCATAGAGCCACAGATGTCTCTCTGAACAAAGCCAGTTACTCCTGGTCATGAGCACAGTCCAGCAAGGTTCAGACCCCAGGTTATAATCCCAAACCTCACAATGGTTAAATCACAGTTAACCACAAAATTTATCACAGCTGTCAGCCACTGGAATGTGATTCTGCTAGAGATGAGATATTGTTACCGATGCACATGAGTTCCTGTGTTTGTATGGCCAGGCAGGTTTTCCCATATTGTACTACACACTTTCAGCTAACAGGTTCCACAGTGGGATTGTGGAGGAATCTAACTTTGTCTTAGCCTGAATGTGTGTGTCTCACTCTCCAAAGTGAGGCAGCACCAAAACATTTCACAAAGTTTATTGGGCTTTCTCAATTAGTGTTCATTGACTGTTGTATCTCCCATAATGGATGGTAGCATACAATGCTGTAGAAACAAATATTTGTATTGGATTTGTTAGAAATAAGCAAACTGGACACTCCATGAATTTAGTTTTTTCCATGAGTGATAAACCCATCTCTCATAAGAGTGATGAAAAGAACATATTAATATTTTTTTTCCAACTCATGTAGAATATAGGTTCTCAGCTTAAGACCCTGGCTGCAAAATGGAGAACACTTGCATCCTGATGTGTCAGAAAGATTTCTGACATGGAAAAGAATGAAAACATAAGGATATTGATTTCATTTTAAAAATCTCCTTTGAGACTCCTATGGCTACAGTGGATGGATTTCTCAAGACCTTTTAGCTCTGTTCTTATGCTAATCAAGTGTAAAACTTGCACTTTGCTCATCAACTGAATAAAACATTTAATTATACATATCTAAGGACATAACAGTTATTTTGATGGTAATTTAATAGTTCTATACAGCTATGGGTGGGTCTTCACTGTAATCTAGCCAAGTAATGGCAATTTAGCTAGATATATACCACTACTAGATTTAAACTAGCTTTCCTAGAGAGTGATAAAAGCAATTGCCAGTAGCAGAGGTTTCAATGCAGATACAGAATCCCCATGGGACTGGAGATAAATACACACACTGAAAACTTTTTCCAAAGGTCTATACCTATAATGCATACTGTTTAACCAATTAAGGAGTTAACAAAATCTTAAGCATATACTTGTTTTATTGCTTAAAATTATTTTAAAAAGATCAGTGTGCACAGTAAAAGATACAGGCTGCATTTTTTTTTTTTTACAAAAACATAAAAAAATTTGGAGTAGCAAGGGTGACCTCCAGTGTGCAATAAGTTTATATCATTGAATCTTATATGCATCAAACTACTTTCTAGTCCTATTATTAATTTTGATCATTCTACAAAACCAATTTTTTACTTAATTCCTTCTGCACAATACAGAAATTCAAAGCACCGATTTCTGTTTGACTTGTTATTTTCAGATAGCATTTTAACTGTCTCTTTAAAATTGTGAGCCCTATAAAAAAAAACATGAGCAGAAAAATTAGAAACTTTGTCTCTTCTTCCTATCCAAGTGCAGATTATCATGGTCTGAATTTTTGTTCTCGAGTAAGAGTAATGAAAATTAAGATATTATAGAAGCTTTTTTATTTTTAAGAATACAACAACATTACGGATTCGTAGTGCTATGTACAAAATACCTTATCTCATATAAGGTATTTTAAGGTATATTATAAGGTATTTTAAGGTATATTAAGGTACATCTAATATAAGGTTTCACTTAATATGCATTTCATTGCAAACTTCTCTAAACATGGAAATATTCGGGAAGTTAAAGAAGCCCAAAGTATCAAAACTAGTTATGTAAAAGCTATGCACATGCATTTCAGTAAGCTAACCATTTGGCATACAATAAACTCCACAATAACCTATAATGAATATCATCTATTCATGAAAAAAAGTAAAGGCTATGTTCCACAAAGTAAATTCATTATATCAATGAGTTTTGTCAGGTGGATATTTTTGAACAAATTCTTTAGTTAGTTCAGTATCTTTAAATAAAATTGTAAAAGATGTGGTCACAATGAATTCAAAAGTAAGAACAATTTTTTTACATTCCTTTTTATTTCCATCATCAGTACACAACTTACCTTTTGATGATTAATTTTGAAATAGTTTTTCTAATAAACTAGGGAGCATTTTTTAGCTAACTGCAAGCGCACAAAAGATCTAATTATGGCTGCCTAGTGGTGCTACTGTCTGTCAACCTAAGTGTCATTCAGGGTCTGTCAGTGTTCCCATTATACATCCCTACTTTCAGAGGGTTATAATGCGAATGTTAAAATTTGCTTCAGGCTGATTCCAGGCATATTGTGCAAGGTATCAGGCTAGAACTGATTTTTTTTTTTTTCCTTTTTATTTTTTATTTTTTAAAATTATGGAGTTAGGACATTTTAACCCATACCTACAGAAAAGGAAAGATCTAGTAGGAGCATATACTTTTCCAAATGACAGTAATATAAAAGCAGCTTATTGTTTTAGAAAGTTGAATGCTGCATACTGATTATCTGAATGTATAAGAAAGACCACCATTGCAGCATTTAAGTCAAATGATTTCATTTGCCTTCCTTATTCAAATAATCACACTATAGACAAAGAACCCAATTTCATGATTGAGGATAGAGAGAGTTGGCCCTATGATTTCATTGATCAGCAGACTACGTATTTGTAGGTATTCTTGGAAGTACTCTATATTCTAATTCTTCCTTTGGACTTCTTGCACACCACCACATAAAGTATCTTTACATGCCACCAGTATGTAAATACTATATACCATTACACTGCAAGTCCTATACTTTATGATGTTTATAATGAAGATTTCCATAAAGTCACAACTCTGACTTTCTCTACACTAGAAAGCAGTGTGTCATAAACTCAGGACGTCAACAGCAGCACACAAACTATCCCACAATAACATCAAATATGCATATTTTCTCCAGTGCACACTAAGTGCAAGACTGCTGGAGAAAACAAAAACAAAAATTAAAAATATAAATAAATCCCAGCAAACTAGAAGAGGTCATGCAAAGAGTTAGTGCAGATTGGCACTTTGTGAATTCATCTCTGAGTTTATTGAACATGAGCATGTAGAGGGATGTTAGAACTTAGTGACAGCAAAAGGAACATTGATTCTATATACTGTATCAAGATGAGGACTGATATCAAGGACAGCACGTGAACAAAGGTGTTGTTTTGTTTTGTGTTTTTTTTTTTTTTTTTCTTTCACAGATGGACAGATTTATTAGCATTATCAGTAAGAAATTACAAAACACTTTTTTTTTTTTTTTTTTTTTTAAGAGATGCTTTTTAAAGCCTAACTAGAGCAAAAAGATATTAAAATAACTAACTATATCTCTAAAGAACTGTGGATCTTTTACACAATCCTTGCCAGAATAGCTAATTATAACAGCAACTATGAATTCTTTGAGGCCAGGAATCTATTTTTTATGTTTCACAGAAATGGGATTTAAACTTGCTGGAGTGCTGGTACGTCTTTTTAACCAATAAAATAAACAAAAATGTTTTATTTGCCTGTTGTATTTGCTTTTATTTACTTATGTGACACCTGGGTATTATTTATGTGGTAAGGAGGGCAGAGAATGCAAGAAAACACACTTCCTGTTCCTTGACAAGATAGATATTATTGTTTGGCCTACAGTTTTTTGAAGTGTTTGACACCACAAAAATGCTACAAACCAAAAGCACAGAAACAGATTTAGATTTAGTTTATTTTCATTCTACTAGCTTATTTTGTTTAATAGATGTACATCTATGCTTGTTTACGAGATGAAATAAAAAGCACCGAACTCAGTATGCCACAGGCTCCAGGTAAAATCAAGGCCCAGTTCAAATCATTATGAATTGTCTTAGGATAACAGTTATAACACAGTTGTAACACAAAGACATGTGAATTTAATTATACTGTAAACTGTAAATTTCTTGTTGCATTATAATTAACACATGTAACAATCAAGGAAAATCCTCAAAAACTTAGCTGGAGTACTAGAAAAAGATGTACTACGAACAAGCTTAAACTATCATATTAAATTTGGTCATATTATCTACTGATGTATACCAGTATATAAATACCTGCAGCAATTTTTGTTCCATCATTTTTCAGGGAAGGAGTCTTTCCTGATATTTTATGTGTATAGATATATATTTAAGTAGGTTTATGTCTACACATAGACTTTAATACAAGGTTTCAGCAATCTGCAGTTTTTTTTAAGGGAAGGCCTTCCCCCCACCCTCCTTCTATGTATCAAGAGACCATTTTAATTCACTCACCAAGAAATCCTCAAAGGGACTGATATGTGTGGTAACATAGGAGCCAATATCGTAGCTATCAGTTTTCATACAGCCTGGCTGGACCTTTACATTACTGCTGCCCCACATTTATTGTTCTTTCATTGCAGCTGTCAGCATTCCCTGACAGCGTATTATGGAGTACATGGCTACAAAGTCAGTATCAATCAGGCCAAGATCATGCAGATAAAAGTAGCAGACTATTGATAATAGGCCTTAAATCAGATCATCATGGCTTAAGTATAAGATTCTTAAAAGCTAGCAACCTTGTGGGACTTTCCTTTCACTTCCACCTGCTGCAAAACTCATCAACTTAAGTAACACCTAAAACTTTGTATGACTGTATAAATAATAATAAAAATAAATAATAAATCCCTACCACATTTTGAAAGTCAAGGCAAAAATTAGCAGAAGTTTTCACTATCTTGTAACTAATTTACAGCAGACCTGATACACAATACCAGTCATTACACTAATGCTCCTTCTCCCCCCAACATACCTCTCCCCCCCCCCCCCACCCCGTCTCCCAAATAACAGCAGTTTTGTTGTGCTTTGAAACTCTCTTACTTCAAAAGCACTTCAACTTGATATGGCCATTTAGCAAGAAACATAAGAGAATGTGTATAGTTTAGCAGCGTTCTTCACCAAACTGAAAGCACCATGTTAAAAACAAAAGGATCTAATTTGTCCTAGACATAAATAATAAAACAAAACAAGAATCGCATGCAAATTTAGTAACATAAAATTTTAGGTGATAAACAGAATGGAGCCTGGCTTCTTGTTTAGTATTCCTTAGTTATCACCATAATTGCTGCATGTCTGTCATCACTAGGAAAAGAAAAAAGTGTCTCTCTCAGCTGCTCCCCTGCTTGTTTTGTTCACTGTATTCTTGTAAAGTGGGAGAAAATAAGTGTCATTTAATGAATAGTGCTATTCTTTGTCTGACAGCTTCATATCTGTTAGGTGTAGGAGGCCTAGTACTTTCCTTTTCTGATAATGTTTTTGACAGTGTGCTAAATTCCTCCCCCAAAAGGCCGGCGTATATATTCTGCTAAAAGGGGCTTCATCTATCCTGAATGGATGCCCTCTTTTAACCCCCTTCAGCTTCTGTTCTTACATTAATTGAGCTGATCAGATTGAGCATATGAATTTGTCTTTGATGTATTCGTATGTTTAGTTGACGCTGCTCGCGCTCTCATTGGCAGCGGGCAGAGCTCTCAGACAAATAGGGCTGTTGCCATAGTAACAAGCAATAGCTAGGGATCGCTTGAAAAATATTTTTATTTCAAAATTCAAACTGGAAAATTCTCACTGGATATGGTTCTCAGTTCTAAACGTGTCATATCTAATGATGAATGCAATTAGGAATCCCACCAGTGTTTTAAATAATAAATTAGGCTAATTTTCTAGGTCTGGCATGATGACATACAAATACTAAAAAGGAATCTCTCTTTTTTTATCCATGACAAAAGACTTATTAATGACTTTTGTTCTTAGGATTTCAAAATTAATTGAATGATAGAATAGTGATATCGCCTTCTATGTGTTGAAGATGAGAAGCCTAGAGGTAAACTTTTTTTTTTTTTTAAAGTACTTCAAGCTGCTCCGATATTTGGTTATTCCATATAAAAGCAGGTGAAGAAATCATTCTACAAATGCTATAGCAGTTGGTAAATCTCAAAGGATAAAGAATGCCCATAGCCATTTTTAATTACTGAGCATGAAAAAAGGAGAGATGTTGAACATAAGTTTTGTAGGCCCTTACAATCTGAGAATGCCAAGATTTTAGTTCTTACTAAAACCTCATTTGAAATAGATGGAAACAATGAAAATATCTAGCAGTGAAAAAAAAAAAAAAAAAAAAAAAAAGAGAAGAAGAGAGAGAGAAGACCTGATGATTAGGCTATGATGATTTGTAATTAAAATACATATTTTGTATTAATCTGTCTACTATTATTTTCCCTGGAAATTGGCTTTCTGACTTTGGCTTTTCAGATACTGCCTGTCAATGTGCAGTAATAGAGTTTCAGGGTTCTGCTTCAACATATAATTATACTACATTGAAATCCATTGATATTATCATCTTTTATGCTACTGCCAATTAGACTTGTTCTGTCTTGAAGGGTCAATCCCTTATATTTCAGCATTCAGGAAAAATCAGTTAAATGTTAAAATCTGACAATTCCCTAAGATATGCTGTAGATTTCAGGTGAAGTACTTAAAACATAACCTATCTGCAGTCCTTGTAAGGGGAAGATAGTTTCAAGAAGTTTCAGGGTCATAATCACACAGAATGAGTAACAATGTAGAGAAGAAAAATTTAAGAATCCTCTTCCACGGTATTATGAATGAGTCTTATGTATAGATTTACATTCTCAAGATGCTGCTGTAAAAGCAAGCAAGTAAGAGAAAACTGTTCATATATTTCTTAATTGTCACTCTACCCTTTGTTCATGTTACATGCAAGGAATTTTGTACATCTTAAATGTGCACTACAGCATTAAAGAATTTTACTATCCTTCAAATGTAAAAATTTGTCACCCAAGAGTAAATCATGGCTTTATTCAAATTTTGTCATTGTTTTCATTAGGTTCATGTTTTCTGTCTGGGAATGGCTCCTTCAAATCAAAGAAACCAATGTCCTAGGCCATTGTGAAGGTCCATTTAAGATCAGAGCATTCTGCTTTACCAGTCTGCTGTCTTCTAATGGTGAGACTACAAAACTAGGCTCTGGATTTGCTTATATAATGCATTTTTTCAGTTCTTAAGACAGATTCCTAACGTAGCTATTTTTTTACTTTATTGCCTTAAAAAGAGATGGAAATGACACTATAAATTACTTTGTTTCAATTTAATAAAGTGGTTCTTGTTTGAGAAGTTTCTAGCATTATACTTTTTATAATAGTGAATTTTATCTTTTTTTTCTTTTTTACTGCTATACATAGAAATACATAGTCTGTTGATAGTTTTGAATATAGATTCTGTATTTTTAATAAAATAAAGGTTGCTTTACCTCAGCAGAACGGTATTTTCCACAACATCAAGTAACATGAGGCAATAGCTGACATAGCTATCTTTCCATGCATCACTTATAAGAGAGAACCCAATAAGACAAGTAATTACTAGTCAATGTAAACATTAATAATAGTTAACAATACGTAAGAGAAAATGTAATCAATTTTATCTTCATTAGCAGGGTTCATCAAATTGCAGGGCATAGCCATCTGATTGGATAGTGGTCAGAGCTATCACGAGGACTGGAGACAACCAGAGAGATGTGCGACAAGTGAGACTTCCCAATCACAGTACTGGGGAATAACCCATCAGGTAACACAAAGGGGTCCACATCCCCCCAGGCCTTGTTATAAACACAGCCCTTAACAGTCTAATCTTGAAATCAGATAAATTTATTTTGTCGTTGTACAGAATCCAACAGTGATATTACTAACACATCTGAATTGCAACATGAGATCAAAATTTATTTAATGAATATATGGACTGCATATATATATATATGTATATATATATATATATATACACACACACACTGTAAATCTGAATCACGAACTCCTCCTTTACAAGAATATGAATCTCTCAGTAGGGGGAAGAAATACCTTATGGTAGCCAAAAGAACTATTCAAAAATACATTATGTTAACTATTTACAGCAATAGTTCAATATGCTTCAAAGTTACTTCAAATAGGATGGAAGAGTAGAGACTGGTTCTGTATTAACAGCAGTCTTTATGTAACCTATGAAAAATACTGCCGCTTAGTTAATTAAAGCTATTTGTTGTAAACCAAACATATCTATGTTTTAATTTAGCATATACAAAAATATTTAAATCATAGTAAAAGTAAAAATAAAAACAGCTTGTATAAAACACAGGATGGTATTTGAAAAATACGAAAGGCAGTGGGTAGATGGAGAAATTCAGATTAATAGCTAGTATAACATTATAGGACACGTAGTGATGATTCTCTTTTCTGGACTTAATTTGTATAATTTTATATTGGTGTTTTGTTTTAAATCAGTTCCATCTTGAGATTTCAAACTGAAGAAATTCCATAACTATTAAAAATAGTAGAAGATTATTACAGTTATAAGAACTGTGAACGACTCATCGTGAAATTCAACTCCATAATTAAGATAAAAGCATAGCAATTTACTTCTTTCCAAAATGATTTCATGAAGATTAGAATGTGTTTTAAAAGTTGCTATAACTTTTGCCTTAAGCAAGACCTTTTGCTAAGTCTATACAGCCTATCTTATTTTCAGAAAAATTCCAAATTTTTCTGAAATAATCCAAACATTAATGGATTTGGTGAGGTAGACTTGGGACAAGAGCTGGGGTGATGATCTTGTTACAATGGAATAAAAGATTCATTCACTATTAAAATGAATCAATATAAAGTAGTTAAAAAAAAAAAAAAAAAAAAAAAAAGGAAAGAGTTTTACAATTTTTTTTTTATTATTATTATTTTTTTTTACAAAAAGAGATCAGTGGAGAACTTAAATTCAAACCTGAATTTGGGCAGTTAGGAAAGAAATTAAATGGCACTGAGTGTAAATTGCTGACAGCATATAAAAATAAAAGTTCACTGGGTAAGACAGAAGCTTGTACAAGCCTGAAGTTATTCCAATGAGCCACTGATTTCTACAGATGCATACTGAAAATCAATTAATCAATTAATTAATTAATTCTTTGATGTCATAGTAAAAAGATTCTGGATTGCAATATTTGTTAGAAGACCACAGAACTGCGGGAGATAACATCCGTCGATCTTTAGCCAGTTAGCTGCTAATCCATGTAGAATAGCAGTGTTTTTTTGTTTTTTTTGTTTTTTTTTTTTTTTTTCCAGAACAGATTCACATTCAGTAATAATGTTTTAAAATAGGAAAGAAAACAAAGAAAACAAAACAAAAGCAAACAAACAAACAAAAACCCATCAGAGGTACATTATATTCCTGCTAAATGCACACTTGAACCTGAACCTTGCTGATCATTCCTAGAGTAGTTAAAAGTATGCTGAAAGGATGAAATACAAGGGATAAGAATCAGAAAAAAATATTGAAATTAAAAATATATTTCATTGCATGGTATTGCCAGTTCTGTGCAATTGTATCTTCACAAATAACCTAAAACTTGCCTTACCTTTTTATGATAGCCTTTATAAATGTTTTCAAGGTAAAAAATTGGCGTAAACCATACAGGTAGCTCCAAACAGTTTTCTTAAACCCTGAAATAGGGTTGAGATCCCCAATTCAGCAAAGCATTTATGCATGTGATTAAGTGCACTAAAGTCTCATGCTTGAACTTTAATCCAGAAAATATATTAACTTTGTATCAACGTAATTAAATACGTGCTTTAGGTTAACCATCTGCTTGGCAGCTTTCTGGAACTGTTGTCTTACTCAGCAGAGGGATAACTAAGTTTTTCATTAATATTTCTTTAAATTGTCTTTATGTTGTAATATGAATTCATATAAATTGCAATGTAACATTTCAAAAACTTACTCTATAAATAGGTCAAGAGCCTCACAATATTTTAAAAACATACTACATAACAAATATATGTTCTTATCTTTGTATCAAACATTTACTTCCTTGAAAGTATTTAAAACCAATGGGAATTTTCTTTCTGGTAGACTATACAACCACCTCTATAGTGCATAGCCACACTTTGCACTCCAGCTGTAGCAGTAAAATTACTGAAACTGTAATTCTCTTAATATTTAAATAATATATTAAAATTTAATTTTCAGCACCTGGAAGAATCAGTTTGTGTGCCAGCAAATGAGGTAGTTGGGCCTGGAGCTCCTATACATATGGGACTCAAAAACAACCTATCACAAATAATTACTAAGCTAGAGCAGCTGTACTCACCACACTAGTCATTTAAAAATCAGGTCAAAGTTGCCTCAATTCTTTTTCCATTTTCAAAGACTTCTACAAATAAATTTTATAGTCTTTTTGCATTTTTACATGTTAAAATTATTTCTATGATTAATAATTATGGTGGAAACATCAGATGTTTTAACTTCCCAGATATTTCAGATATTAAATAGATGTAGTTTTATGAGAGATTGTAAAAACATGCAATTTTTATTTTTCAGTAAATCTTTCAAATTCTTAATAAGGCTATGAGCAAATACTATAATATGAAAATGCATTTACTGATATATAACATACATGCTGTGCATGCATATACACACGGTACTACAATTCACCACATACACAGAGAAACTATACATATATATGGATTTTTTTTTAAAACAAAATATGTCATCTGGCTCATAAACAAAAGATGTCTTGTATAGTAGGCATTCATTTATTTTTATGTTGGCAGTTTTCAGATGGAAAGTAACTATTTCTTTTAAAAGCATTTTCCAAATTATGTGCTTTCAGACACACTTTGTTTTCAACCACTTTCAAGAAGTTGCTTTCTAGCAACCACTACCAACTTTACGATCATTTGTGAAGTAAAGGCCTGTATCCCATCATTTTTTTCATCTTGTATCTTTTCAGAACATTGTGAAGAATAATATAATCTGAGATCACATTTTTCACCAGTTACATAGAGTTCATGATGTTTGTATTGAATGCAATTCATTTTTAAAGTTCAAAAAAAATCAGATAGCAGTCTTTCTATTCATAATTTTAAAATATTCTAACCTGCATTCCTATACATAAAAATAAAAAGACCTACAATGAAAAACATATATTTTATAATGACATACAGAGAAATAAAACACATTAAATTTCAGGAGGAGAGAACCAACCATTTATACACTATTACCTTCAATCACTTGAATGCAAGTCATTCATACCACCACTATTGCTAACAAGGCATCCAATTTACTAAACAATGAATATTGAAATTACATTTAAAAGGTACAAATGACTGTCCAAAGAATGACACTGAAAAATATTAAGTAACAGCTCTACCTCAAGATAAGCCTCACAATTAAAGAGTTTTAATGAAGAGAGCCTTCAAAGGCTAAATCAGGAGGCATTGATTAGATTGCCTCTAACTTTGTGTTTTGACACCTTCGTCTTTCATGGCATTATATTGTCTCTGTGCATCTTACAAAGGAAGCATTTTACTAAGCCCACACATGAACAGGAGACAGCAGTGCTTATAAAAGAGACTGTCAAGGGTGTGAGCCAAAATGGGTCTCATTTGGATTTCAAGTGAAGAAAACTCCTAATGCATTTCATTACAATGTATGTGAACCTCTGAAAAGAACGATGGATTGGGATTCTCATCCCTATTAATTTATTGAAATGGATTCAGTTTTTTTCTTGTATATCAAGAGAGACCATGTGTTTCAAGCAAGGTAACAATATTATAGTACCAAATAACCAAATATGCTATGATGCAGTATACCCTTCTGTGAGATAAAGACGATGCAATTTTCTTGATAATTGGGATTTGAGTTCAGGAGTAAATCCTACAATAGCTTGGCAACAAATAAATATTCTTTGTTACTATCAGGTTTAAAGATATGATCAGGAAGCTATGCAACATAGGGATAAATTCAGTCTTTGTTACCTCAGCAGGTTTTTACCATTTGAAATCCTGTGCCCCCCGCCACACTGTCATTCAAATACTGACTTTTTATTTCATTCAGAAATTGTGTATATGATGTAATTAGGATAACACCTATATAAGTCATATTTTATTAAAAGATAGCAGAACAGGACAGAGAAAAGTAAAAACATTTCAAAAAGAATGTAATACTTTCCAGATTAATTTAGCTCTAGAGAGATGCCATAGCTAGCATACCACCAATTATCTTATTCATAGTAAGAAAGTTTATATAAATACTTATTTGTCTTTTTCTTTCTTCAACTTTGGTAATAAAATCCATAATCTGCTATTCAAAACTGTAAATCCTAATTTAACACAAAGGACAGGACACAAATTCCTTATCTGTGCTAAATAATTTTACTAATATAACAGTATTAAAAATAAGACATATGTTCTCATTGTTTTTAACACCATTAACCTTTAGAAATGATTGATTGTGCTACACCAATAACATTCACTGAGTTCAAAGCTCATCTATTTTTTATGGAAATCTTACAACCTGCTAGTTAAATTAAAGGTTAAATATACATAAAGTCTTAGAACAAAACACAAAGTATTCCATATGTGTGTAACTCATAAGCATAGTACGCAAACATGTGTATATAAAAATCCATCTCCATTTATAAACCCATGACCAAAAAAAAAAACAAACACAACTGCTATGTGAAGATTTCAAAGATAGAGTTAAGGAATTTAGTCTGTGGAATATTACGCAACTACATCCTGCCTATTAAGTTAAGAACTCTACAGTCATTGCAGTTATACAAACAAACATCAAGGAAATCATAATTAGAGATGAAGGTGTGCTTGCTTCCACACATCAGTTCTCAACAAGCATTATATTTGAAGCTAGAAGAATGTCTGGGTCCTATTTAACCTCCTTAATAACAATTAGGCATGTGCATATATGCATAACTATATCACTTTCTTTTTTTTTTTTTTTAACATGCGACATGGGGAAGCACAAATGCCTGTATGTGCAAATACATGCATGCATTCAGTGTAAATTCAATTAACATTTTGAACATCTTCAACATTCGATTTAAAATAATTTTTACGTTTTCATGTTGTGTATGTGGCATGTGTATACATATACCTAAGCAACAGAGAAATTATCAAGAATCATACAAAACAAAT
The DNA here is from genome assembly GCF_964211825.1 of Aythya ferina. Lineage (NCBI taxonomy): Eukaryota > Metazoa > Chordata > Aves > Anseriformes > Anatidae > Aythya > Aythya ferina. Next base: position 83,416,109 of record NC_140299.1, read on the forward strand.
TCATATCCAATCATAGCAATAAAAACTGCACATTTCCATGTACACCATCAACCCACATGGACACACGTTTATTTTATTTTTTAAGAAGAATCATAATTGAATTAGAATGATGCATGTTCCATATTTTATCTTGACAGCTTCTGTATACTCAGGCAGAGCCCATTAAAAGCAAACATACAGCAGGTTACTTGTTGAATAATGTATTTCAAGTACTTAAAATTACTAGGGATTTGACTAAGATCTGCACATGAATACATATTTTGGACTTAATTTTCTGCACTGGCATTACTTTAGCTGAATATACTTTAAATTCTACAATGAACTCAGTTAATATTAGGCTTTTCCAGGACATAACAAAGGTAATAACACTATCTTTACAATATAAACTTTATGACATTATGAATAAAACTGACAAGTGTAAAATTTGATCCATAAACTAAGTGATATACTTATGTTAATTTACCTTTTAAAAGATATTATGTGTTGCTCAGTTTTTTTGACAGGGCTTCCATTCATACTGACGACATGTTGAAAAACACTATATTTTCTCTCAATAAGGAAAATCACTTTATCCACTATCATTCTCATTCTGTCTCAATAAAAAATCAATCATCAAATGCTTGTTTCCAAGTTCTACTTGTTAAACTGCCAATTTATGCATACTGTTCAACTCAGCTCAAATTTTTTCAAGACTACTTGTTATTCTTTTTAATGTTTCCTGTAGTCAACTTTTAAAAGAATAGGGAGAAAATAAAAAATTATATACATATTTTAATAATTTTATATTTAGAAGTTGGTGATCTGATGAGGTTCAGAACCTTCATTTTTAAAGAAAAAATAAAACACAACTAAATCTTTTATGTGGTTTTCACAGTAATAAAGGCCTGATTGATCTCACTCACTAAGGCAATTGCATCGGTTGTCTAAATGGTAGTAATGTCAATGTCAGATATGTGGTTATCTTTTCATCTTGGCCTATTCTCAAACGTAAAAATCAAATGTTTGAAGGACATTTCACTGACCTGTTATGGCCTCTGCAACTCTTAAACACAATACTACTATTCCTCATATAAGTGCCACATTTTGGATAAAAAAACAGTTCATCAATGATGTCTTTGCGACATCTGGCGGTCCTTATTATACATAAACTTTAGGTTTGTTTCATTGTTGGGTGTTTTCAGTTGTTGTTGGGTTATTTTAGCATATCATTTTTATTTCATTTATTTATTTATTTGCAAACTTACTAGTATGTAAAACTTTAGTCCAAAAGGCTTTGATACCCCCTAGCGGGGGGACAAAAGCAATCTAGTCTGCAAAAACACAACGTGGTCTACCATGAATCCATATGGAGCAAAAGGTCACAAATCTTGAGATGCAGTGACATCATGACAATAAGACACTTTTGAGACAGAAGCTGGCTCATTTTGAATATAAAAAGGATACTGATCAAATGCTCCCACACATTTAAAACTATAGAGAAAAATAAGCATCCAAAGATCTTGATATAAATGCATAACGTAGGAGAGTTGAAGCATACCTATGGCTTTCACAATTAAAAGATGCCACTGAGAACTTGACAAGTTTGCTGCAGAAGATAAAAAAGCTTCATTTTTATGTTTTTATCTGATGCTGAGAAAATGTCATTAAAGAAAAACATAACCAGTTCACAGGGTGTACATTCTCTGTAACTCCCCAGCTCTTTTAAAATTAAGTTAGTTATACCAAAGCTTGTTCTACATGTTTCAGTCTTTTGTTTATCATTGCAATAAACATTATTTTAAGCAACAGAAGAATGAGCTTCAATTCCTCGTCCCTTTTCTCAAGTTTTTTTTTTTTTTTTTTTTTTTTTCATTTTTTTTTTTTTTCAGTGCAGTAGGAAAAAATGATTCTAATTCCTTCCTTACATTAACCACTGGAATATTTGACATCCACTATATAAAACCTCTACTAATTCTTAGTCCACTGGGTAGAACTGATATGCTGTTTAAACTCAAATTTTCACTTGTTCTAATAATTAGCATTCCAGAACAACAGTTGATATAGTAACCAAAAGATTCAATGTGTAATATTAAACGTGCTGTGTTTTTTATTTTTAAAAGTCAACAGAACATTTACTTTAATATTTACTCATGGCAAATACCCCCTTTAATACTTTGCTGTTCTGGAGCTTGGAACACAGAATCTTGTATGGGCACATGTTAGTCCTCAGAACAGATATGAACAGATATGTAGCATGTGTTGATGACATTGAAGAATAATATCTAATAAACTATAACTGAATCAGTTTGAAGAAATCATATCTCAAAACTGTGCATGGGACTGAGTAGACTAATGTATATTAATGGTATAATTCACTATATAACTCACTTATTTTACAGAACAGAAGAGCACTGAACACTCAAAATATCCAATAGGCCCCCACAGAAGCTATCATTCAATTTTGAATTAAAATTACTGCAGCATCTATTTTTAGTGTACTTACGTGGACGAGATACAGACAAAATACTGTGCTGCAGGCAAACAGTTGTTTGCAGATGACAGAAATGCAACCACAAGATGACTAGATGGCCAAAAAATCCCGCTAATTCTAAGTAGTCTCCTCTTCAAGCCCCAGAACTGCAAACATGTAATCTATATTAACATGTTGAATTCAAGTTATTGTATTGAATTCACAGAGGCAACTCATTAGATTAAGGATATGAATAAGCTGTTTCAGGATTATGTTTTAGTATGGAATAAAAAGATTAATCGTTCATTAATTCCCATGTAAGAAAATTCTGCCTGTGACAGCAAAGACAGATTAAAGTGAAAAAATAAATTTGACAAAATTAACAAAATACAGAAGAAAATGTCATGGAAAGACCATTACAAAACAAAAATAAATAAATAAAAATTATCTCCAAATCACTGTAGATGAGACTGTTAACACGAAAAGAAAAAACATACATTTAGGGATGGTAGGGGCTGTAGAGTCAGCAATGTAAAATTCAGGAGTAATATAAAAAATAGAACTGAAATCCAAAGCAGCCAGCTCTCCATGTTCAACAAACATCTATACATACTCAGAGAAGAAAAAAGGAGATTCCACTGATATTAAAAATACTGAAGAATCATAATGGAATCATGCATATTGATGGGAGGTGGAATACTCACATATACATACACTACATAAAATGGACTGATTATATTGCAAAGATGAACACAGAGTGATAAAAATAAATGTCACAAGCAAAACCATTCTTGTTAAAGCTGTATGGACAGACATTCTAGACTTTTAGAATACATGCATCCTAGGGCTATCATGACAAATCCAGACTTACCAAGAAGGATACTGACTGTATAAAGACTCGGACTGAGGAAGAAACAAAATCTACAGGGATGCTACTTAGGATGGTTTTAGGTGTTTTCATGTAAAATGATCCAATAACATTGTTGTAAAATGTCTGCAAATAAAATATCAACACTTTCAGGGGTTATTTTGTGGAAGAATCCTGTACAGAATGAACAGGAAAAGTTGTTGATATTCTAATTGAATTATATACAAGAAGCTGAAATTAAAATTAAAGGAGATGAGATCTGGCAATAGTACCTTACTTTCATGTAATTACACACACTGCAAGAGGAAAAAAAAAATCAATCTTAATATCAGTAGATGAAAGTGGATACCATCAAAAGCCTATATTGTCAGAAGACGCTAGGATCCATGTGGCTAGCTCCAACCCCAGTGTGGGGTTGTGGAGGGTCCAGAGGAGGCCCATGAAGTTGAACAAAGGGCTGCAGAATCTGTCTGAAGGACTGAAGGATTTAGGTCCTTTTCATCCTCAGGAAGAGAAGGCTCAGGGGACACCTCATCATGTTATTCACATACTTACAGGGCACCTATAAAGAGGATAGAAGTTCTCTCTTCACAAGAAGCCACATGAAGGGGGTAAAAGCCACACAAGGGGTAAAAGGTTGTACGAGGTGAGGTTTCATCTTCATATATGTAAGAAATTTTTAACACAGAGATCAGTCACTGGAACAACCTCACCAGTGGTGTGGTCAAATCCCACTAGAGGTTTTCAAGATGCAACTGCACAGGTTGATAAATAATTTCATCCAGGCTCTCTTTTCCCTTGAAAAGCTGGACTTGACAACATAGTCATCGGTCATAGCCAGCTGGGATTCCTGAGGGGAAAATCCTGCTTAACTAGCTTAATTACCTTTTATGACAAGATTACATATCTAGTTGACCAAGGGAAGACAGTAGATGTGATCTCTTTGGATTTCAGCAAAGCTTTCAGTACTCACCTCACAGTATCCTTCTGGACAAAATGTTCAACATATAGCCAGACAAGTACCCAATAGAATGGGTGAGAAGTTGGCTGATGAGTCAGTCTCAAAGGGTTATAGCAAATGGGGTTACATCAGGCTGGTGGTCAGTCATTAGTGGGGTTCCCCAGTTCCATTTTGGGGGCCAGTTCACTGCAACATTTTTTCTAAATGACTTGGATGCAGGACTCAAATGCACACTAAGTTTGAGAATCATATTAAGTTAGGATGACCTGTTGATTCCCCGGGGAGTAGAGAGGTCTTGCAGAGAGATCTTTAGAAATTAGAGTGCTGGACAGTCACCAACAATATGAAGTCTAATAAGGGCAAGGGCTGGATTTTGTACCTGGGATGGAGCAATCCCAGATATGTGCACAGACTTGGGGATGAGAGGCTGGACAGCAGCCCTGTAGAAAGAGATTTGGCAGTTCTGGTTGACAGCAAGTTAAAAATGAGTTAAGAGTGTGCCCAGCCAAAAGGGGTAACCATATCCTGGGATGCATCAGGCACAGCACTGCCAGCTGGTTGAGGGAATGAACTGTCCCACTCTGCTCTGCACTGGTGTGGCCTTACCTCAAGTAAGATCAGTGTGCAGTTTTGGTTGCCACAAGATAAGAAGGACATAGACATAAGACATAAGAGTATCCAAAGAAGGGCAACAAAGGTGGTGATGGGTCTGGAGTGCAAGACATATGTGGAGTGGCTGAGGTCCCTTGGTTTGTTCAGCACAGAGCAGAGCAGGCTGAGGGGAGGCCTCATGGCGGCCTGCAGCTCCCTCACGAGGGGAGCGGAGGGTCAGGCGCTGAGCTCTGCTCTCTGGGAACAGCAACAGGACCCGAGGGAACGGAATGGAGCTGGGACAGGGGAGGGTCAGGCTGGGGGTTAGGGAGAGGTTCTGCACCCAGAGGGTGGTTGGGCACTGGGACAGGCTCCCTGGGGCTGTGGTCATGGCACCAAGCCTGCCAGAGTTTTAGAAAAGTCTGGAAAATGCTCTCAGACATAAGGTTTGATTTTGTGGGCGGTGCTGTGAGGAGCCAGCAGTTGGACTTGATGACCCTTATTATCATCAAGAATATCCAGCTCACGATATTCTCTTGATTCTGAGTGTAACATGACGCTTAAAGAGACTAATAGTTTGTTGTTGGGTTTTTGTTTGTTTGTTTTTGTTTTTTAAGATTATTTATTCATTTATTTTTTTTTAAATAGGGCTTGGAAACCATTTGCAAAAAGAATTAAATTGATGAAAGACTTAAAAGATCATGGTATAAAGAGAATAGTTTCCGCAAAAGTAACTCAGTCATCAGTGATCTAAATCAATAAAGTAAACAACAATTTGACAATGTTCATATTTCTAAAAGCATTAGAGCAATTCCTTTACACTGCTGTAAAATAAATTAAGGCATGATCTTGACAGAATAAGCTCCTCATAATTTGTTAATTTTCTGTTAGAAATGTTTAACAACAGTGAAGACACTAGAACTGTGAAAATAGTCACACAAATCTTGTTCTCGGCCCACTGCTTCTTGTGGTTGGTAAGAAAAAAGGAATAGGTACCCTTTACGAACTGATTGTCATTGATTTTTTCTTGTTCAGAAAGTTATGGCCTGAAGCTGGCTAACTGAGACTGGTTAGTATTAAGTCATTCTGGTTTGGGCACAGTAGTGGAGAATGATCTTTGAGCTAAATTTTAAAATGTCTTAATCTCATGTCACCTTGATCCATGACAATTTGGGTTTGAAGTTTACACAGAAATAGGTCCATGATCTCTTTATGACACATAAGGAACAAATGTCCAGGGGAATTACTATTGTGTGTCACCTGTATTAAGTCCCTGTTATACCATTAAGCTGTTTGCAGATATTGGAAAAAGTGAACAGAACTTTTCTTTGTAAGTCTACTACTTCCCTTTTCAGGAGTGCTTTTAATTTTTTGGTGTCTAACAGCACTTGTACTTACTCCTTTTCCTAGAGAGGTCTCAAGTTTGGGGTCCCATACAATGTCATTCTGTTATTGCTAATCTTCAGTGCATACATGGAATTTTTTGCAGGTGATGAACAAAAGGAGAGACAGATTTGCTGTTGGCAGTGGCTATTTATATTTGAAAGATGTGTGATCTTGCATCTTTTGCTTGTCTTTTTTTAATGTAGGTTGATGCTTCAACTAATTGTAATTGTGTGTAGATGGGGCTGGGTCTAAAAATAATGAGTCTGTTCTTAGCCTGAGTCATATTTATGACTTATTCCATATAGGGAGCTTCTGCTTGTTTCTCTGAAACCCCCTTGGGGTATTGTGGAAAAAGTGAGCTGATGAACACATTCCAGCTCATGGCTATAATACAAAACAACTAGAAAATTGACACTTGAGCAAGCATCAGTTCACCTAATGAACTGAGCGTATGCTTATCAGACAATTTGTGATTACCACAAAGGACCCTTGGTCTCCAGATGAGCTTAAGGTGCTGACTGTGACCTCACAAAAGCAGTAAATAAACTGGGTCTGACCTACTAGAGAACTATTTTCCATCTGTGAACTGCAATAGATGAAGCTGAGACATCCCAGAGAAAAGTCCTTTTTCTAACAATGAAATAGGAACTAAAGAACATCTACAAGATTAGCTTGACAAGATTAGCATATGGGGCAGTCACATCATCTGAAAACCAAGATCAAGAAAGATCTTGAATATTGTATTTCTATATTAATGAAAAAAATCATCTTACATTACAAATTGTAGTTTCTTTCTTTTTAAACACAATATTGGCACTTATTTCTTTTCCAAAGTCATATATTTATCATCCAAATGCTGTTCCTGTTTATTGCTAAAATTCTGAAAATACTGCATCCGATTTTTTTACACAACACCCATTTATTCACTATGAGCTACACAACAGAACAATTGGCTTTATGCATCTTATTCTGAGATGAAATACATTAAATGCTATAGAATGATCTGACAGTCATTCCATATGAAACAATAAATAATGTGATGTCAAAAACATGAGGGAAATGAAAGAAAACTTACTTTTTAAGAGGTGCTACTATTTAACATTTTTAAAGATTTCTTTTGTACTTGAAAGACAATAAGAAAGCTTTTGATTTTCTATATACCATTTACTGAGGTTTAACTATATATCATAGAAATGCTTTCAGTTTTTATCCAAATGTGCTGTTAAATTACCCATGTAATTATCCCAAGAGAAATCATTATACTTTTTTATTACTAATTTCATTAACACTTTAGTGGGAAAAAGAGTTTGGTTGCATTTAAAATCAGCTGTCACCATCTTTATTAATACAGTTAAGGGGATCATTTCTATATTATTGTGAAGAGCGTTTTTTGAGGGGGTATTTAATTACTGAGTTAAGCAACAGCAGGAAGTTAATGGGCACAAATACAGGTAATAATCTTTGGTCAAATTTGGAAAAAAATAAAAAATAAAATAAAATAAATAAAAAAAATAAATTTTTCCCTAGTCCCAACAGGGACCATTTGTTTTAAAATATGCTACCATTAGAATGGAATTACAACTACTCTTTCTAAAATGGGTGACGTGACATGACGGTATTACATAGTTTAACAAGTTTTCCAATAACAGAGTAGCACTGTGTTGAGTAATCAAATTAAAATCTGGTGCAGATATATCTTAAAGACAGATACAGTCTAAGATCTGTTCACAGAGCCTTGTAAAGACAAAGCAGATATGATTTTGATATACCACTATTATAATACCTTATTACGTCATCAATATATGCAGCACCATTTTTTTGTCTTTTGTGTGCATTATGCTATCACTGAACCTGCAAGCATTACACTTTATTCAGTTCCATGGATTTAACTGGAATTAGACCAAAATAACTTTGCAACTGGTGATCCATACATAAGACATGGAGAACGTGGACTGCAAAGTAAAGTTAAATTCATATATGAAAATCAAGACCAGATTTTTTTTTTCTTTTTTAAAGGTGGGGGACACCTTCTCATCTGCTTCAGACTGTAAAGAAATATTTTTATTATCCTGAGCATCCATATTTGGAAAAAAATGAGAATTAGGGAGACCACGGAATTAGCAAATCCAAGCAAATTTATATTCATTGCTCTTTGTCAGAGTAAAATTATTTTTTATTTACAGTGAGTATTTCAATTTCAATTTCAAAATTAATGGGGCACTATAAGACCTCTTACTTGACTTTCCTTAATTCCGTGGCATACACAGAGTTTAAGGAAGAATGATGTGGAAAAAGTGTACAGAGATTTCATTCTTTATCTTCTTATCATGTTTTTCTCCCATTAGTGCAGGTGAAAAATACAGGCCTAGTTGATTAAATAAGATTCTGAATCCTATCCTCTACATATTTTAGGACTTTAGAACTTCCTGTCTACAGTACAGCACTACAGAATAACTAAGTTTTTTGTTCCAGATATTTTTTGTACTAGAAGAATGGACTTGAAAATTGTGAAGAAAATGGTCTTTCATTTACATGCATAAAGTCTCTCTATTAATTTTTTCTGTTGAAGCTTTTGTTCACATTTCACAAGTACAACAACCATATAAACTTATCATTCCAAATCAAAACTGTGTGCTTAAATGAACTTTTATTAAAATGAGCAACAACTAAAACAGTACCTGTTTTTCCTTCTGTTTTAAACAAAAACAGTGTCCCTTACAAAAGAGATTATTTATTTATTTATTTATTAAAAGTCAATAGTTAAAACATTGCAGGGTTGTATTTTTTCCAACTAAAAGGGGAAGAAAAAAAGTTTAAGAATGTTTATAGATGTGTCTAGTTTAACAGTTTCATGTGTTGGATGTGACTTTCACAGTCTGTTGGCACTTTGCAGGAAAGCCATCACACCTGTGACTTGCTTGTTGATTAATGAGTCTTTCAACTCATCACTACCATCCGAAGAAGGGCCGTGGCCTTTCTAAGCTTCACTGGTTTATTCGCCTCCACTGTAGTCCTACCAAGGTATCTTCTATAAAGAAAATCACACCTGGTTAAGACTAATGAAAACCTCAATATGTCATTTTCTAGACAAGTCAAAAAGCATGTAAAACTAGACAAAAGATGTATTCAAGCAACATGAATGCAGTTTTGTCATAACCTGTCAATCTAAAGACTAACATAAAAAAGCTCTCTTCAATGACATTTTCCAGTGTCAACTATTAGAATGACAATTCTGAATTCCCTCTTTCCTGCATGATGCAGGATGCATAATGGTTTCCCAATCTTTACAAAGATATTTTTTTTTTTTGTTAGATCCCAGAAAGATGTTTATAGTGGAAAAACAAACAAACAAACAAAACACACCACCAACAACAACCACCACCAGTTTTTCTGGGCCAGACCATCAGTCAGCATGTTAGCTCACAAAGACCCAAATCACAGTGCTTAGGCAGGTTTGAAGGTGACTACACAAGTCACAGTGCCTATTGTGCACATGTGGAATTGCCCGACTCTCCCATATTTAATCATGTCATGATCAGAAAACTTTCTGGGGAAGATTTACTTTGTCAACTGGTCCTGGAGGAGAGGCAATTAGATCTTTGGGACTTCTCATCCTTCCTTAAGCAGTTAGCTATTTAATCAGGGTAGGCCAGGCAGGATAATGGAAGTGCATCCAGCAAGGCCATGTGAGAAAGCCAAAAAAACTGTGGGAAAGCGGTAGCTCTGGGAGAGAGGGTACAACATGGAGAAGGAAGAGTTATGACTATGAAAAGTCTGTCATCGCAGTAGCACCTACCAGTCCTTGCTAGTTGATATGTAGTACGAACAGCAAATGTCTCAAGGTCAAGACAAAGCAACATTTTTCCCCCCAATTCCTTCAGCAAACTAACCAGCCTGTCACTTCCTAAGAAGACTGCAAGGTAATTCAAATTATACTTAAAAGAAATTGCTTAGATAAGTAAAGGTGAGACACTTGCCCTTTGTTGCCAACTGGGACTGTTGCATTTTAGCTTTTGCATCTTAAAATTTACTTACAAGAGCTAGCTTCTACTCTTGGATTTGCTACGGACTAATTTCACAATGTTGAAGAAAACTTAAAAGGTAACTATAGAACTAGATTTTCCATCTGTTTAACTTTGATATTATTACTTCCCCATCTACCTTTCAGGGGATTTACATGTCTCAACTCATTACAGCTAGCAAAGAAATTGAGATTCCCTGTATGGAAACCAAATTATTCTGTATTACTAGCACCTTGCTGAAAATTCCTGATCTAACAGAAACAGAAGAAAGAAACAATGGCTTGGTGGGCAAAACAGACTTTTAGTTTGTTGGCTTGTGTCTTGTAGCCTCTTCCTTTGTGGGTATAGTGAGAAAGCCTATAGATGAAATGAGTAGCTTAGTAGTGTGTATAGTTAGGGTAATCAGTACTCAGAGTGCATTAATATGCATTTAGAGCTTACGATTCCTATGTATCTATTAAGAGTGAAAACTTGAATCAGAAAGAGAAAGAAGAACAGATAAGGCGTCAAATGTGATTTTCTCCACTTAAGAATCCTTACTTAGCAACAGGATCCAAGACAGAGTTGAAAGGAAGGCAAATTGTTTGCAGATGAAAAGACACATCTATTTTTAAGAAAAGTCAGCCAGGTCATGGGATGCCAGTCATCACATTAATTAGATAGTGGCATAAAATGTCAAAGTGTCACATTTCCAAATAATCATTTGTGATTGCAGTATACAAAAATATCTACTTATAAAGAAGATGTAGACTTTAAAAGAAACTGACGAAACATGAATTATAACACTAAATGTATATATGCATTATTACCATTAATGCATTACATTTACTTATTTTTTGCATCAAAACATATCAAAGAACATACAAACATGGACAAATACTACCTGATTTTAATGGGGAAAGCAAGATACAGTGGGACAACATTAGCAAAATGCCTTTTCAGTCACAGGCCAAAATAGCCAGAAGGCAATGCTTTCTACACATTTTAATGCAAACATAGCCAATATTTTTTTTTTTTTTTCCCCTTTTTCTATAGGCAAATTTTGAGCAATTGAAAGCATCAAGTTAGAACAAAACCTTATTGAAGCAATATTATAGCTGTTACTTCAGGAAGAGCTGCTGAATACATACTTTCACATCCCATGTAAAGCCTCATCATAAAGAATTTCCAAGTATTAAAAAGGAATTTACATTAACTGGGATATAACAGTCTTTTCCTTTTTAGCATCAGTTATTGGAGAATATTATTTTATTCATAGGATTCATCAACATGTCTGCAGGAGAGATATACTGGTAACAAACAGAAAAGTCTGAAACATACTACATATGGGAAATCTCACCTTTCACCTCACTTTCCTTTGCAATTTGTGCTAAAGTTGTATCCATAATAGTGGATGAAGTGGCATTCAGATAGCATTTACAGAGTATCATCTTTCCTTTTGCTTAGCAATATACATTCTGTCACCAATACTTTAAAACTGCCAGGCAGGGTACTAAGCTGTTTTTGACAGATCCTTTGAGATCAGAGTGTAGTTTCATTAGTTGTATCAGAAGAAGATAAGCAGAAGGAGGATAATTCTTATGTTGACGGATCTGACATAAAACTTCTCCTTGACCAGCTTATTTATGGAAAAGAGACCTTGCCTATCCAAAAATTCAATGAACTCTTTTTTTTTTTCTCCTACTTTTTTGATCCAGCACCAGGATTTAAACCTTAATCTGTGCCCAACCAAGAGATGTGCAGTGAGGAATTAACACCTTTCACCTGTTTCTTCTGATTTGGTAACAGTCTGATACTGTATTTGCTAGCCTCCCATGTATATTAGAAAGCCTGTTCACATATACATCATAAGGGCATCCATTATAGTCTCACCAAGCAGGTGGTAATTACTGCAGTATTAATGGCATCACAGTTCCCCAGCAACACATCATTAATAGTTGACATGTAGCTTTAACAACAATATTGATTATCAATATCTGGCAGTGTGGATACAAAAGGTCTAGGAGCATCTGCAGTTTAGAAGAAGGCTTGACTAACACATGCAAAAGCACATTAGACATAACACTGGCATGCTCTGCCATGCAGATATGGCCTCTCTCTTGGCAACATGCCAGTAACTCCTCTTCCACCATTTGTTTCTACTACAAAGAAAATTGTCAGAGAACTTGCTACCTTATCATATGTATGGTATCTTCATTTCTCAGACTTGGGCTTCTGTACAGTTACATAAAAATCCTTCACAAGCAGCAAAGTGCATGCAGTTTGCTGACATTCTTTTCAATCTCAAAACTACATAATGCATTTTTCCATGTGTTGATAAACTGGATTTTAAAAGAGCATTTTCTGGATATCTAGATAATCAACAACACAATGAATATAAACATTTTCTATAAATAGTTCACCATATGGCTACCATTCTCAACAGATGGTGTCTGTGTATCCACTAGAATATACAAGAGCTATGCAGATTTTGCCCTGCAATCACTCAAAATTCTAAACAAGATTTTTTTAAACTAAATTTCAGTTTTATTAAGCATAACCAATGGTAAATAAATAAATAAGTAAATTAATAAATAAACAGCTAACTAGTGCTTGAATAGTAATGCCATAACTATATTAACAAATTAATTCATAAAAGGCGAGTAGATGGTTCTTACCAAGTATAGTCAAAAGGATTTCAAATAGAGACATTATGTACAAGATCAAATTCGACAGCACAAAATGATTTTCTTTATATTAGTATAGCACTCTAGTGCCAAGGATAGTCTTTGCCTTCCTAAACAACAGTTTCACATGTAAACAGTGCCAGCCCAGTAATTTATCAGACAGAATAAGGCCAATGGCATCCTGGCTTGTATCAGGAACAGTGTGACCAGCAGGGCTAGGGAGGTGATCGTCCCCCTGTACTCAGCTCTGGTGAGGCCGCACCTCGAGTACTGTGTTCAGTTTTGGGCCCCTCGCTACAAGAAGGACATCGAGGTGCTCGAGCAAGTCCAGAGAAGGGCAACGAAGCTGGTGAGGGGTCTGGAGAACAAGTCTTATGAGGAGTGGCTAGGGGAGCTGGGCTTGTTCAGCCTGGAGAAGAGGAGGCTCGGGGGTGACCTTATCACTCTCTACAGGTACCTTAAAGTAGGTTGTGGCGAGGTGGGAGTTGGTCTATTCTCCCAGGTGCCTGGTGACAGGATGAGGGGGAATGGGCTAAAGCTGCATCAGGGTTTAGGTTGGATATTAGGAAGAACTTCATTACTGAGAGGGTTGTTCGGCATTGGAATGGGCTGCCCAGGGAAGTGGCTGAGTCACCATCCCTGGAGATCTTTAAAAGATGTTTAGATTTAGTGCCCAGTGATATGGTTTAGTGGAGGACTTGTTAGTGTTAGGTCAGAGGTTGGACTCTGTGATCTTGGAGGTCTCTTCCAACCTAGATGATTCTGTGATTCTATGTTAAAAACAATTCTGAAATTATAAGAATGCGGGTGTTTGTGCATATTTAGCAGCAAACACTACTACAAAGCATACATATTTTACCTAATTGTAGTAGAAAACACATTTTTAGTTTATGACAGTTTCCCTAAAGTCAATATATAAACAATTCCAGGTTTTCTACTCTACTTTGAAAACTTGCTGCTGAAAAAAATCCTTAAATGACAGGTGTCATTTAAGGTCTTCTGAACACTTTGAAGATCATAGGAATGAGTGCAATAGATTCACGCACTCATGTGTAGCCAACAGTGAGCAGTATACAACAATTCATTCTGTTTTAACCAGTCCTAAAAGTCTTTTACTTTCCCCTAACCACCAACCAATTAATTTGCCTACCACTTGCTGGCTCTGGGACAATGCTCCCATAACCCCCTCCCACCTAACTCCGTCATTAACTAGGTTAGAGGAGCATTTCCCTTGTAAATGAGTCCCCTAAGCATTGTAAAACTTTTTCCCTCCCCCTCCCCCCACCCCCCCCCCAAAAAAAAAAAAAAGTGAAAGTAGAACATACCTATTTTGCTTCATATACATCAGACAGTATTTTTCTTTAAACATATAAATAAATAGACTTCAGTGTATAGGTAGAATAGAACAGGTAAAATATTCAATAGAACAGGTAAAAATATTTTTATCTGCACAGAAATAACTGATAAGAGAAAGATTTAGAGTGTGTTAAAGAAATGAGTGCTTGTACTCTTAAGTTACAGCCCTTGGTTTTGATGACCTCATCTTAGGAGGCAAATAGTAAAAACACAATGGAGGAGGGCAATGCAAGCAGGAGGTCAAAATAAGGATCACGCTAAGTGAGTACGTGATTAAGACCTAAGCACAAGTAAGGCTGAGATTTATGAAGTTTTAGGAAGGAGCATGAAGCATCATGTAAAGATAGGGCTTACTTGAGTCATTGTAAGGCTTGCTGGAGTAACCACCAGACCAGCAAGAATTGGTTTAGCTAGCTGAAAACATGAACAGAAATACTTTCTCTAGGCTAAAATTTGAGTCATTTAAGGACAAGCTGGGTTGGAGATGCTGATCACTGTGGGAGATACTGGGATTAGCAATTCTGCTTAATGCTCACAATGGGTTTAGATGATCTGTTGGTCTGTAAAATAGAGAGGAGAGGTTTGAATAATAAATCCATTAGATAATCATTAATGTCTTGCATAATGTCACTTCAAGATGAGAATTTTCATATCATGTAGAAGGGCAGTGAATGGAGACATTTGCAAATTAGGAAGGATGACAAAAATTAGGGCAGTTATTGAAGGGAAAAAAGAGATGCAATAGATGATGTGATAAAAGCATGTAATACAGAGGACAGAGAAGGTATATACATGGCTTCTTTTTAAACTTTGTACAGGGATCAAAAGGAAAATTAAATGTGTTTAAAGACACTGGAGAAGAAGTGACCACAGAAGATGTTCCCTCTGCAAAACAGGTCTCTCATTTGTCTCATATGACATCAACACAAAGGGAAGTATCAGAACCATCTTGAGTCTAAGATTATTAAACTCTCCTTTAAAAGGACAAACTTTTTTAGTTTACTTCATTTTTAAATGAAGGACAGGAGTTACTAATCAGCAGGAGAATTATCAAATTAAAGAAGTAGATCTGAATCATCTCTGCCATTTAACATAAAAATGGCACTACTGGTGCAGACCAAGATCTCCACATAATCCTATATTCTGCTTGGTTCTGGGTAATAGAGGACATCAAGAGGAGAACTGACTGGCAAAATGGAGAGCACATTTTTGCCAGCATAACTTTCTATGCAATTGTATTGAAATTTTGGAAAATAACTATTTAAGTAAGAGAAAAATTCATCATAGCAAAATTAAGATGAATGGAAATAAACTGCAAAAATATTTTATATATAAAATGAGGGTGGACTTAAGTGTGTAGGACATTAATTGCTAGTGATAAGTTAAGAATGTGACAAAAACAAATATTTTTGACATGCAAGTAATATACTTTTGAAATCATCAGCAGTTTCTAAATAGAAAAACAGTTCACTTTCAAAGGCAAGTGATACAACCATAACAGATATTACCCTTACAAGGATTCAGAATTATGAAAGGAGCATTAAACTTTTTGGTTCACAACATATGTTTTCCAGGTCTTACAAGGCTATGTAAGAAGTATTTTATAAAATACACCCATTTTTTCCACCTATAATTTTTGGAATTTTAAAAATTGCTCTTTCCGAAATTAACAAGTATAACCTCAATTTAATATCTCCTTAGTTGGTAAATAGATATAAATTTTAGAAGTAAAACACTGTTAAAGTAAGTTTCATTAGTTAAAACCCATTAAAGAAATACTTCATATTTCTAGCTATATTTTTCATGCTCCCAGATGAATTTAAGACTCATTACAATTTGAACAAACATCCCCAAAGTTCTGTGCTGAAATCTCCATTGGCTGTATAGCTCTAGCAAAGTTAACAATTACTTATTTCTTTTCAAACCACAGTTTATGGGCAATATCAACATAGATTGATGTCTAAGCCAGAAATAACTATGTCTTCAAAACAGGAATTCATCTTTGCATGAATCAAATACACAAAGACAATAAGTAACTCAACTTAAAAACTGCATACTTAAAAATAAATATATAATTTATTTTATAAAGTTCACCAGAAAATTATATATTCACTGACCATTTTAAAGTAATGCAGACAAGTGGAAAGCACAGTTAATTGCCAGAATCCCCTTACCTGTGTGCCAGCAGCACCCTGAAGGTCATCTGCTTCAGTCCCAAATAATTTGGCAGGAAATTTGACCAATCCCAGTTCCATTCAGTAATGGTTGACTGTTGATACATGGCAAGAAGCTATTGTTAGTTATTAATCAGTGTTAATATCATCAGCAAATTAAAGCTCCAGCTGTGATATACTAACCAAGAAGGAGGGGGGTCTAGAACAAGGACTTAGACAGATGATATCAATCATGTCCACAGGAGAAGGTTTTTATTCCAATACGACAGCAATTAATTTATAAATCCATTTGGGAATGTAACCATTATTTATAAAAAGATAAATCAATTTTTTGAACCGTTATTCTTCCAACTGTTAATGGCATTCTGCCCAACCACTTTGTCTGAGAGCTTGACTCTTTGTTTAGAAAGCAAAATAATTGTCAACTTTTTATGTAACAGAAATTTTTATTTTCTGCCATCAGCAAAAAGTTTGTCATGAAAAACTTAGCATAGTTGGAATTCAAGATGTAACCTGTATCTTAATTACAGTGATGGTTTACTTGTTTATTTTTTTGCAAGGCACTCCAGTCACCAGATGGTTATTATAAACAGCAGTAAGTCTAGACAATATGAAATAATACAACTCTATGCTGCTTATTTAATAAATAAAAGCAACATAAAATAAGGGTGGACAGACAAAAGACCACGCACCACATTCTTGTATTTGTAAAATAATAACTGCTGTGTAATAGTAATTTTCATTGTCAGTACTGGTCAACTAGTGATTACAATTCAACATTCTTCAGAAGGAATCATTAAAAAAATTATTATTGTAACAGTAAAATACCACTCAGTTAAAAAATAAAAATAAAAATAGATGAGTTATTCATAGCAATGGAAATATATCTAAATAGGAAGACTGAAGCGTGTCATGCAGTATATATTTTCCATCTTATAGACATCACTTGGTTGTTCTGGGAGAGCTGGATCAGTGCAATCCCTTTCAGGTAGTCCTTCCCTTTCCTTCCACCTTTAGTTATTCTCTTCCTTCTTTTCATTTTCTTACTAATTGCCGTCTCTGGGATGCACTTAAAATTAACATAGAAGAAGAAAGGTGAAATACAGAAGATAAGGGCAGCTAAAGAAGGAATAACAAAGTAAAAGTGGAAGGTACACAAACAAACAAACAAACAAAAAGAATCAGTGAACATCTAATAAACAAGAAATAAGGAAAAAATTCAACTGAAAGAACAGTAGAAAAATAGAGAGGAAAAAACAGGCAACTGTTCAATACTCTGAAATGAGTTAGAAATTAGTAAATACAGCGGAAATACTTGTAAAATCAAGCAAGATAAAAAGGAGAAGCTGAACTGCCAGTAGTGGCAACTAGGAAAATTTACTCGTCTAACAGACAAAATTCAGTCCACCAGGCTGACCAATTCTGTGAAAATAAATAAATAAATAAATAAATAAATAAATAAATAAAAAGAAAGCAACAACAAGAACTACACACACAAAATACCTCCATACTTCAGGAAAGGGAAAATAAATATATACATATATATTTATATTTATTAAATATTTTTCTTCATTGATACTGTTGAGACATTGCACAGCCTGGACTTAATCTTATTAGACAATAGAGCAGCAGTACTGGCAGAGACTGAAGTGTCAGGACAAATTGATAAAATCAAGAGCAACAAGTTACTAGGAACAGATGGTGATTATTCAAGATTTTTGCAGGAATGTAAGAATGAAATAGCTGAATTGTTAACAGAAATGACATACTTCATAGAATCATCTACTGAACCGAGGGTTAGAAGGTAAAAAACATTACATATCTTTAACAAAAATCATAGAGTTGATCTCAAAATATCAGTTTGGTGGCCTTTGTTTCAGGAGCAGTAAAACTCATAGAAGTTATGATTAGGTAACTTGCCAAAGACGGCACAGTGGGGATGAATTAGCAAAACAGAATGGAAAAATCAACAACCCTAATGTATTGCAAAAACTGATCAAAAAGCAATATATGATATGTCTGCTATAACTTACCTTTCAGTTATTATTTCAGGAATTATTTCTGAAATAATTCCATATAAACAATCCTCTACTGAGGAAACTAAGAACATGTCTACAGTTATAATATAGCATAACATAATACAAACATTCTCTGGCCTGCTTGCAGGACTCAATAAGCAGCATTGTCTATTCGTTTAGCCCTTCTTAGAGAGAAGCTTTTAAATACAATACAAAATTAACCCATCAGTAAACAGCGTTGTGAAACCAGGATCACAATGGGCTTATTTTGACTTAGAATTTATTAAGAAACAAATGTTAGTTCCTGCATTGAAAACACATCTGGCTACATTAGATTTAAAGAAAAATAAAAAAATTAATAATGGATTATATACTCTTCAGATTCATGGCAGTTGCCAACTACTAAGAATGAATGTAAGAAAAAGATACATCCCATAAGAATAATTGTTCCTTTGCAGTGCTCTGGCATCTTCTCACAGTCCTCTAGGTTAGCAAATAGTCTACAAGAGACCAGACACTGAACTACACTGATCACTATTTAATAAATAGCAGGTCCCACATCAGTAAATAAAAGTGTAATTTGTATTGAAGGGGAGAAATCTTTAATAATATTATTAAGTTCAACAAATATGTCTGTCATTATGAACAACAGGGGTAGCACCCGATACTTTTAGCTTTGTGATCTACTGCATTGTGTTTTTTTTTCCACTTAATTCTAAGATATTCTTCCATATTCTGATAATAGACTTTATGCCAAAAGTTTACAGAATACAAAGTGATTTAATATCAACTATCTATCCATTGTCATCTATTGATTAATAGAGCACTACAAACCCATCATATAGCAGAAGAATTCTGCCCTGAGTTGTCACTACTTTAAGGTCTTATTCTACTATACTATTAATGAATTGAGGCATGTAAACTCTTTTCTGCATTTCAAATTGAATCTGTACCCCCTTAGGTTCTGTCAAGTGAGTATATACATAAAGAGACCAGTGGAAGGAAAAAAAGACACTTTAAAACATGTTTTTCTGGAATGAGAAGCCATGTGAAATTGATATTAATCTCCTTTTTCGGGACATTAGCATTTTGATTGTAACATGACAATGATTAAGTATTGATTAAACAAGTAGAAAAAAAAAAAAAAAAAAAAAAAAACAAACAGGTATATTTTACAGCAATACAACTGGTGAAATAGACCAAAATGTTCACAACTGAGAATGCAGATGATACAAATTAAAAACAAAGCTGTACTGAAGAATAGCGTCTTTCAATCAAAAGTCTGTAAAGTGAATTTCATGCAACTTTAATGCCATTTTTTTTTTAAATGTTTGAAATCGTAGGGGAAGAATCAAAACTGTAGATGATGGATTAGGAAGTCGAGAAACCATGGTGTAAGATTCTGTTGGTGTCCAAGTCCAATCAAATACAATTCATTTTGTGGAATGAATTAGTCATGTGGCTCCCTGGCATAGGTTTGTGCAAGTAGATATATTCTATATGTTTGTTATGATACCAGGAAAGTGACACAGAAATGCATGCTTTCATTTCTCCCTCCTCCAGCACTTACTCTCACTTCTCTGTATTTTCAAAGTTTATGTTACTGTTCAACATTTCTGTGAAAGCCTCATCAGGTAAGACTCTAAATATGCACTTGGAGATTTGCCATGATTTTTCAAAGGACTAAGACTAGCCTCATCTACCATTACACAGATGTAGTACATGTCATTGCTACTAATAGGTTTTCCTTCACTATACTGAACTAACACAGAAAGTCTAACTAAATGCAAATTGCTCTTATATGCAATAATTCTGATAAAAGAAAAGGACAATAATGGCTTTTTGAACACCATGATATTGTAGAGAGTGCCCTCATTAAAATCCTGAGTAATAATATTCCTTTGCACTTCATCAAAAGTGAACTCATGTAATTAATTCTTTTTTATAATTTCAGTCTCTGTCATTATCATGATCATAATAAGATTGACAAGTAAAAATTATACTATAACCAAGGTTTCAGATTTTCACAAACCTGATTGAACACTTTTGCACAAGATTGGCTGTACACCTGGAAAGGATTGAAGACAGCCTGCTCTTCTCTGCCCTTCAGTGTCAAAGGCAGGCATTGATTGGAGGTAACACTCTCTTCAGAGTAATTCTCACAAGACAGCTGCTCTTTCAAATATTCCTTTTAAGGAGAGAAAAAAAAAAAAAAAAAAAAAAGGAATTACATGCCACCTAGCCTTTTAACTGAAATTTCCCAAATTTCAGGCATAACTTTACTGTGTGCTTCCTAATGCTAAAGGGGAAAATAAAATATCTTTCTCAAAATAGAGACCTTTTCAAGAGTAATATCACCCTACAACAATAAAGAGCTCCTATGAATATCGAACTGAAGCAAATCAGAATAATCAGGTACTGTTTTGAATTTATCATCAGTGATGTTTAACAGGTCTCATTTAAGATATGCGTTAGGTCTATGTGGTAGTGAAAAACAAATGTTTTCTATGAGCTGTTCTAATGTATATAATCTCTTTTATATGATAAAGTATACAGGCATATTTGTTTTTTAGGCAGCATTACATAGTCACTACATGACTATAAAATCTGTTGTTTAAACACAGGAAATAAATACTCTACCCCTCTTCAAAACTATTTTTAATTATTTAAGCATTTGAAGACTAGAACTCATTTGTGATTTACATGGCAATTTTAGAAACTATAGTGTAACAGACACATGATTATTTTGGCCACAATCTTTTCTGTTTTCTCTTCTTAAACTACTATGTAAATAAATCATCATTGCATGCCAATAAAGCGTTTTGATTAAATAGAACCATTTTACGAAGAGCTAGATAATGAAACACTTACAGATCTATTTGCTGGAAGGACTATTGTGATTAAACAGTTTATTGTTATTAAAATGAAGTCCATAATAATAGGATTGCCATAACATTGAGCTCACTCAAGGTGAGTCTTTATTAAGATGGGTAGATGCAAGTGTTCCTCTTACTTTGCAGTAATACTGAGTTAATAAAAAAAAATAAAATCAGATGAGGGAGTGTGTAAACTACATTACATGACAGTGTACTTCTAAATTGATCCTTCTAAAACAATAATTTCACCGTCACTTTAAACTGATTCAGATGTGGCCTGGCCTGAAAGGCATGAATTTCCTCCCAATTTGGATTGTGGTTGTTTCTCCCTTGCATTGGCACTAGCATACGTTGTGAAATCGGAAAAAAAAAAAAAAAAAAAAAAAAAAAAAAAAAAAAAAAGGTTTAAGGTTTCAGCCAGATGAGAAAGTCACACAATTTCTAGTACTAGTGCAAAGGAGGCCCTAAGAGTTGCAAAACACAAAGGGAAGAGAAAGAGTAGGACTGACAATTGGCTGCAACCTGTAGACAGGACTGCTTAAACAATCACAAAATCATCCTAGTGTATTTTTTTTTTCTTAAATAGAACTCATTGCTTTTTCAGTTTAAACCAACAGTGTAATACAGCTGTCAAAACATACCATAAGTCTTCTACCTATATTTTCTCAGCATCCAAAACCATTGTGTTTTGGTTTTCCCTCCCCTCCCCTTTTTCTCCATTCATCAATTGCTTCATGCCATAGCAAAGATTTTGAAGTCATAACGAGTGGGTTTATTAAATAATAAATATCTTAAATAAAGATATTTCTACACATGTACTTTTTTTTTTTTTTTTTTTTTTTAAATGTAGCACCTTACATGCACAGATTTTCTCAAAACCTGTAGATAGCCCTAAAGCAACCCAACTATCTGAGCATCTCAGCTCCAGAAGAAACAGAATCTGTTGGTTTTTCAGAAAATATATTAGAACTCACTGTTCATGCTTGCAAGGGTTTTGAACATTGGAAGTGGTATACAGCTCAATTCCCATTACAGGTGTTTTCCTGTCTTTGGAATACCATGGATTTATGCTTTGACACAGAGACTTAATCAACAGTGATATACGTATTACTTTGAGGACTCCTTTAGTATGGTACATTTTGTAGAGTCAGAAAGGGTAATGTTTCAGAAATGTGTTAATAGATAGAAGAGAAATCATGACTGTAAACATGTGAGCTCTATCTTTACTACCAATGACTGGTCATGAAACAAAGCAGACAGATTATTTGTGAGCTTGAAAGCTCAGGTGGGTTGTTTTCTCTTTGGTAGCAATTAGTGAAAATTACTTTAAAAATAATTATTCTTCTTGATAAATACATGAAGGACTGTTGAATGTTCTGAGTTCTACAGTATCTGTAATAGGGCTTTATCACATTGTAGCTCTGTTTCCAAACATAGCTTGTAAGAATCTATATCCCTTTTCCCCTGACTTTCTTAAGAAAATTATTGAGAGCCAAGATTTTCCATCTCATCATTTTGTTCTCTATTCACTTGCAGTTACTAATCGCTGTAGCATAAAGATCTCCAAACTAATTTTAAGAATGTGACGCCTTGACAGTCCAAGGAGTCTACAAAGAAAAGCATGGACCTTCAAACAGAAATCAAGTCTGTTTAATGTGCCTGACTACCAAAAAAAAATAATCTAAATTATGAAAAATAATATTGAAAAATACATTACCGTTATGCCACACTAAGCATTAAAATGTTTTATAATGGTTTCAAAGCCAAGTTGAAGTAGTGTTCATAAGTCCTTCTGTGCAGTCAAGCTGGTCATGATTTTATTATTATTTTTTTTTCTTTCTTAAACAAGACAGGTTTTCTCCACTGAAAAATGTTCTTTTTTTTAAATGAAGCTCATATTATCTGCACAAATTCAAGGAGAGACACCTGGGATGTGGAAAGACAGACTGAAGTCCCTCTTCCACCTAATTTTCTCAGCCTCTTACATCCTATCGGAGCTGCTCCACTTTGTATAAATAACTGAATACTCATAGGAGTGAGATCTTGAATCAGGGTTTCCCGAACCTGATATGGGCATTCTACCCCTTCAGCTAGAATACAATTCTATTTCTGGCCCTAGAAGTTACAGAATGGATTTTTACAGCAATTTCTACAAAGCAAAACAACTCCATCAAGGGAAAATGACGAAGTTCTATGCTGATAGCTAATGGTCTAGCAGTTTGGGCATTTAGTTTGGATACAAATTCAATTCCCCAGTCTAAACCAAGAAGAATAAAGAGTTGAGCCTGCATAAACGGTCCCTTAGGTGACTGCCCAAGCTACCGTATTATATGTTATTTTAGGAGGTCTTGCTCATCATCTTTTCTTCAACTCATTATACGAAGAGTAATCCTGAATGTACTCCAGGTGAAAAGGTTTTGTTTGAATTGTATTACAGTAATAATTTTCACTTCACTTCCTGAACCGTTTAATTGTTTGAGATGAAACTTGAAAAGATTCTGTATTGTATTAATATTAGGTTGCCATCTCTACATACATGCTTACATTGCTTCTAAAAGTTCCAAATGCAGATGGATAAAGGTTGCTTGTAAGCCTGTACTTAGGAACTAAACAGTTGATCTGATTTTCAGAAGCAAACTGCCTGCATGAAGCTGTTCTTTATTGCCTTCATATAGACATAGCTGCCTAATTGTTTTTTGCTATCTTTTTTTTTTTTCCTAAGCAAAATCTTGGCCTGTGCCTATATTTGCATTATTTTGCATTTAATTATAAACACTTCAGTATAGTTGCAATGATCTTAACAGCACCTGCTTATGCATTCAAGGAATAGTAATTTAGTAATTAAAGCTAATAAACAGAACTTTCTTAATTAAGCTGTGTAGATCTGTTATCATACAATTTAAGCAAACCTGCATTTACTTCAGTGTATAAAATAAGAATGCTTTTGGTAACTTGCAGCAATTTAGTACAGCCTTAGAAATAATGATATAATTCTTTTACCTTACCGAAATTCCATGTGCAGCAAATAAATGTGAGTTTGTTTACTGTAATTTCAAAGCACTTTAACTGAACAGTTATCTAGATTAAGTAAGATTTTCATTTGGATGCGTTTACTTCCTCAGTACAGCTGTGGGGTTTGTTTGTTTTTTAAATCAGAAGAATTGATTTACCACATTTAATTTTACTTCCTGTAACAGTCAATTTTTCAATAGCCTTGCTATTGTGGTGTGTCTTTTTTTTTTTTTTTCTTTTCCTTTTTTAAACTGTACTTAAGCTCCTAAAATGTATCTATGGTCTACAGTACAAATCTAAAGGAAGTTTATGTGCCATAATACAGTTTAAGTACATAAATAAAATCTACATTGTTTCCCCATAAAGTAATCTCTTCTGTACAAACGCAGAAAAGCCTGAACTGAATGGATTCTATTACAATACAATATAGGATTTCATATTGACTTTAAGAAGCATTATCACCTCCTTGACTAACCCTTAGCTGCCAGCAGACGCTGCCTCAGGCCAGTACACACCTAATTGCTCGGTAAAAAGGCCGTTTCCCTACCTCATTGAGCCGGATGATGTGATAAATTTGCCTCAGGTACTCGCTGCCACCTGGTTTGTGGCAGATATCCAGGACCATCATGTTTATTTTCTGCTCAGTGAATCCAAGTGCAATGCCTTCTTCCTCTAACGGTGCACCTTCCACTGCAACCGAGCCACTGGAACATGAAAAATTAAAAATATTCTTAAACTACTAAAAATCAAAATATTGATACAAAGTCAGATGAAAACACGTGTAAAATCCTTAAACATTTGGCTTGCACAGCACAAATGTTGCTGTATACATTACTGAAACCTTCACACTAAAAAATGCTAAACAATTAAAAGGTCATTAAAGATAACATTTTAGTATTACACGAATTTTACCGATTTTTATCAGAAAGACCGAGAACTTAAAACATTCTTTACTGTAAGGACATACAAGGAGCAAATATTTTTTTATTTTCTTTTCCACTATAGAAGTATCTTTGCCATTCCCTGTAGCATTTGCATTCGATCTTTTGTACATTTTTCTTTGCCTGTCGCTGCACATATTAAAGCCTAATTAACATGTCAGAAAGGTAGCCATTACTCTAAGTATAGGTTAGAAATTTTAAATGAAGTCTTTTTCTTTCCACTGGTATGCTGGTAACCATTTCAAAGGTACCTATTTGCCACTTGTTGCACTTTTTGCCCTGTACTTTTCATTTTTTTCCCCTTCTTAATAATGTTAGTGTCCAACTGCTAAAAAAGGAGAGGAAAAAAAATAAATGAAGGTGACAGGTTGAAAAGCCTCAAAAAAGTGGACATTCAGAACTCTGACCATTATCAGACTGCTCTCTGGATAAAAACATAAGTTACCAGCTCTGTAGTTGCTTAATATTGTAGACTGGCAAAGTATTAATAATAATAATAATAAAAAGTACTAAAAGAAATTCTTTCCTCCAATTTTTGAGCTGCAACACAAGTGTATGTTGGTATCCAGACACGTCAAGAACTTGAAAGACCAACTGAAAATATTACGTATTCTCCAATCTTTATTTTGATTAATTTAAAGTCTACAAAATAAGCACTCTGACTAACACCCCCTCCCCCCAATCCCTCATCCCCAGTGTTTTACATTTTAGAAGTGAAAAAATACAAATACTTTGGTATTGTCAGCTGTAAGTTGCAGTTTACTGTTGAAAATGTGCCGTGATTACCAAGTTAGTTCTGCTGAAAGTTGCTGCTTGACCTGAAGGCTCACTTAAATGCTGCACAGCTGCTGGACATTAAAGCTGATATTGCTTCCACATGCAGCTTCAGAACTTCCTACAGAGCAAATAGTTTCAAAATATAAACTATAATTTTGTTCTTTGCTGAATGGAAGTAAGGAATACTCTGTTATTATGGTGTATTTTACACAAAAGCTTCAAAGACATCGATCTTTAAACTTAAAGTACGCTTAAGGCTGATGTTTCAATGCCACATATAGACATAACCTGAATTTCTTGTCAACTTCTTAGCGATTGACATTGAAAAAGTTGAGGACCTCTGACAAAGGAGTCTATCAGTGTCAGCGCCCAAATTTTATCCTTTCCTGTCCGTCAGTGTGCAGGTGAAGCAGATGATTGGATTCAGTCAGTGCTATGATTAATGAGTTCCTCTCTGGATTTGGGACTGCCTATCAATCATGTCATTAGGAAGAATGTGCCCTGAAAGAGGCAAACCTCAGCCAAGGAATAACTGCATTCATCTTAATCTGTATATGCACCCAGCCAGCCAAGTCAGGGTCACCATGATGAAAAACAATAATCTTCAACTCGACAAATTACTTTCCAAAGACAGACATTTCTTTTCTTTCTGGGCAGTGTGCTCTTTCAGAACCTAACGTGACTGTTTACAGCTCTGGTGCTACTATAAAGTGAAGGTTATTTTAATGAATAGTAATGTTTTCATGCAGTACACAAGACAGGCAATGCATACAACAATCTTTCACTGCAATTGTTTTTCCTTAAAAAGTAAGTTGAATTTGTATGCCATAATGCAATAACCTATATAATATTCACACTTTTTGTGAAGCCAATTTCTGATAACAATAATGTAACATAAAATTATGCAAGACTTG
Source organism: Aythya ferina (assembly GCF_964211825.1). Taxonomy (NCBI): domain Eukaryota; kingdom Metazoa; phylum Chordata; class Aves; order Anseriformes; family Anatidae; genus Aythya; species Aythya ferina. Next base: position 83,443,120 of record NC_140299.1, read on the forward strand.
CTTATAAAAGTCTGGTGCACATCAAAGTTGTTTTCCACAGCTGGGTCTGTGAATCACACATACATTTTTGGATTTCATTGTTTTTATTTTTCTTCCACACAACTGTATATATTAAAAATCTATAAACATGTATGAATATACATAAAAATGCATGTGCATAAATTTATCCACTAAATGATTGAATTATAAAAGGTTATACAGAACGTATTTTTACACTGAATATAACCATTCTGATTTCAAACAAATCACATCACAATACATGTAGTGTCCTTCAAAAAATCTGCCTTTAGTTTAGTGGTTACACAACCATTACCTAGTTTAAATATTTCAATTTCAGCTTTAATATATTAGTTTTACAATTCACATTTATAACAATATTTTATCTCTACACTGCATATCTCAGCTACCTAATAAATACATTTTTCTCCCAGTAATTGACTGTTGATACTTGAATACAAAATATAAAAATAATATTTATTCTGTACTCCTATTGTAGAAATCCCACTGAAGTCAGAAAAGAGTTTCCTAGCTGCATCATATATCTACTCACTAGGAGAGTTAAGTAATGCATTGTTCAGTTTCTTAAGCTTACTGTTAGAAACCCTGATCACAAACTGGTTCTCAATTTAGAAGACACTATAGACATACAGAAAACATTTTTCCACAGTGTGATACCTGTTATGAATAATATATTTTGCATTTTTCTGATATGTTAGAAAATTGATAGTACTTAAAAATTCTCACCTTCAGCAGACTTGCAAATACTAAAGCTTTAGCTCTTAGAGAGTATCGCAATATTTGTCTTATACTACATTTATACTATTTTTAAAAACACCTGTTCTATTGGTAAATTAGGAATTCTATTAGGATGCTCTCCTAATCTAATCTAAAGTATCTATACATTTTGTGCATTTTAGTTTTTTGGTTTTGTTACATGATTGTTTCAGTGGCTGGCATCTGGCTTCAATCCTTTAATCACTGGATTAGAACTTGTAAATTAGTATTAAATGGAAATGTAAAAGACCACAAAAGTCAATGTCAATGAGCATTTGTGTGATACTGTTGCCATTTAATACTACTCTTGTTGCCTGATTACTTGCAGGAACGGGATCCAGTGCCTTAAAGTGTTGCATGAAAGCCTCTTCATTAATAGCAGTGATTCTTACCTACAATCACGATATTGTTTATTTATGCTTATATTACTGTAAGGATGGTAATGTCTGGAACCTCCAAGAATATTCATGGAAATAAAACCACACAAACACATGAAAAACAACAACAACAAAAACAAACAAAACACAACAACAAAAAAACACCCTTACTTTCAGTGTAGCCAACCGTTTAATTCACTGAGTCCTGTCACTCCAATAAATCTACTATTGGGAAGTTGACAAATAGTGTTTTTACAGAGTGGAACACAACTTCAACATTAGAACAGGACTATGAACATGCTAACATGTACAGAAATTCTTGAAAAACCATTATAAGGATTTAAAAACTTGGACCTAAATGTCAAATCTACAGTGAAAGTTGGTATTTCCTCAGAAAGGAACAGCAGGGTACTTTCTTGTCCTGTTTTCATATATGCTACTTGCCCCCTGGGTTAGTTATGTTTTAAAAGGAAATATGCTTACTTTTTAATCTCAGATGAACATGGAAAGCCTTTTATTCCTTCTTAATTTAATCACTATAGCAAAACTCATTTATAAATGCATTGCGGTGCCCTCTAGTCAGTGTACCTGTTCATGTTCTGAAAGATATATTGACTAAATTATCCACCTTTTTGGATCATCATGAATATGTGAAAAAATATGAAACAAAACATGAAACAAACTATGTAACATTCTAAGCACCATAAAAGGACTTTTGAAACAACAGTTTCAGACACACAATTCACTTGCAAAAACAATGATATATATCATGAAAATACTATGATGCCATCAATATTAAGAACAAGTCTATTTCATATAACACAATATCATTAATTATCTAAATATTTTTTAGTTAAACAACAGCCATAAACATATAATTAATTCAATAAGTTAAAGAATAAACAATAGCATTTGGGAAGTACTACATTCTTACCAGTCTGTGCTCAATTTTCTTGCCTTCAGCAACTGGCTTTCGATCCAGTTTGGTCTTTGCTGTTCAATGCTCTGTATAACCTTCTGGGTCACTTGTTTAGGACCACTTTTCTGTTTTCCCATAATACTTTCTAAGCACACACGAATTAAACTGAGTTTTTCTTTGCTCCATCTGTCAAGCGTTGCACCTGTTAAAAGTTCTGCAGTATTTCCATCCTCAAATATCCGACATATAATTACAATCAAGTTCCAGACAAGCAGACCAGCTTTCTTCAATTCAGCAAAGTTTCTTGACATTTTTCTCTCAGCCAGAAAAAAGAAGTACTTAATTGGGGGAGGCAAACATGCAATCACTGTAGGTAACTTGCTGATTACAATAGATACTGCCTGAGCTGCAAGCCTTGTGAAGCCTTAAAAAAAAAAAGAAAGAAAAGAAATATGATTAACATTAACATTCTAGTTCTATCACAGCAAGCTTCTGAATGTTGTATGATAATTTCTAACTTTCTTTTGTACTGAAAATGGGTATAGAACGTAAGTACTCAACACTGTAGCTTGACTTGTATTATGCTTCCTCTATATAAATCCCCCAAAATCTAAACAATAACACAAATTAGAGAACCTACAAAATATAGAATTCACACTGTGACTCTGTTAACAATTAATCTTGCTGTGCACAGTTATTCCAGGACAAATTAAGAACACCCTGGTATTCTGAATGGTAAAAAAATTGCCTTCAAAATTGTAGTGCAATATTTTTTTCAAGAGTTGAGCATTGTACTGAATGTATCAGGATATTGCATATATTCATAATCTTGTTTTCTATCAGTCCTTTTTTATATTCAAACCTACAAAATTTCAGTTTATCAGCTTAAATAAAAGAAGCACGCGCTACATAGCACACCATTTTAAGTACTACAGATATTAACAATAAGCATAAAAACAACTACAGAAAATATGCTGTTGAAAAACCAAAGGCATATCTAAAATGAAACAAATGAACCAAAAGGTAAGGTACAATGCAGATTCGTGTGTGGATTAAAAACAACAACAACAAACAAACAAACAAAAAAATGACAAGAAGAAGAAAACAAAAAGCAAACAAATCAAGAAAAAAATTCATCCCTTTCACTTCCAGTCTTAACTCATTTAAAAAAAGAAAAGAGAAAAAAAAAAAAAAAAAAAAAAAGAGAAGGTAGATTTGCTCACAAATGTAAGCCTTACTTCTCATCTAGTCATATCAGACCAGGCTTATCAGACCAGCCTGAAATAGTCATAGAAGTTCTGGCATAGAGTTCATTTGTTAGAATGCCATGAGACTCAGTGAGAACACTGCTGCAAAAATGTGCATCAAGATGCTGAAGAAAAGATATATGGAAAGAATTGACTGATGGCCCAACACTCTGAAGCAGGCTTTCCCACAATCTACAATTCCAAACCTTTATGCAAAAATATACTACAGTGATTCTTATTGTACTAAAAATAATCAGGTGGCAATTAATTTCTGGTGAAATTCCACAAGTTAGCCTTTTGAAATGATGGAGGGCTTAGGCACTTAACAAAAGTATCTTAAACCTTTGAAAAATATCCTGTTATATACATTATTTATCTTTCTTCAGTCAATTTTTCAAAAGTCAAGCACCACGGAATTCAGCACCAATTTTAGTGCTATGCAAGAATAAATTGTTGTGTGAAGTTGAGACGAAAAAATAGGTATAATTTCAGTCAACACTATATACCTAAATTTAAACTGTCCAGATTGAAAAGTTGATAACTGTGAGAAGTTATTGCCATTAAGGCAAGAGCATAGATATTATGCTTTACAGTCCCGTGAATCCCTCCTTACAACTGCCAGACACTAAAAATAAATACATACATACATACATACATACATACATTTAAATGGTATTATTATTATCAGTACTACAGTACTGATTATTTTAAAAAGCTTGTTGGTGTATGCAAGGTATAAGCCTTAAGTAAAAAATAAACAAACAAGATGAATTTTAGCGCTAAACACTTAAAAAACAAACAATCAAACAACAAAGCAAACAGCCTCCCCCCTCAAAAAAACAAAAAAAAAACAAAAAAAAACAGTAAAAAACAACAACAACACAACAACAACAAAAACACAATCAAACAAAAACATTCAACAGGATGTTTGGAATATGTTTTCCTTAAGGTTATATGGCAACACCCATGAAGTCTAAATATTTAATTTTGATATATACACGTTAAAGGGTTAACAAGCCTTTTTAACAAGACAAATTTCTGTGAGAGTATAAATGTCACCCACATTTCCCAGACTCCTTTCTCTTCATTTCCCGAGGTGTATAATTCCATTCCTTTGGAACTGTTTTCAGTAAACTTTCAGGAACTATTTGCTTGTGCTGATATGTTCCATAGTTTTCTGTTGCCTCCCACGAATGCATCAAAGAAATTATCTGCTTCACTATACCCTTGACTGAATTAATCAAAGTCAACTTCAAGCATCTGATAACCTCTGGCTCCAACTCGCCACAACTGGAAACTTCAGAAGAAAGAATTATTAAATATTCAGTGAGTGTACAGTCATTTGTTCAAATATGTTTCAGAAAGAAGTGTTTCAGAATTCTTATAGAAAGAAAAGTAACAACATTATGATTCAAAACACCTTACATCTATCAACTTGCTACAAATTAAAGAAATAATATAAAGCAAAACAATGTAGCATCTTGTACCATCTTAATACACTACTGACAATACAATACAATTTCATTTTTTTCCTCTACTTCATGGCTTCTTGTCAGCAATTTTTTTTTTTTCAAAATTTAATCTGATTAATATTTTCCTTTTTATTTGGAGTACACTTAATTACTTGCTAGACATTAATGAGTTGAGTAGATATACCTATTTTTTTGTTACTTTCTTGTCTTGCAAGCATTAATACAGTGACATTTCTTAGCTAACCAAAATGTTTTATTAGAGAACAGCAAAGGAGAAATGATACTTTGGCAACAAAAATGCATAGAAATAATAGTCATCAACAGAGACATAGCATGTTATCAGAGATTGCATGTTGAAAATGGAACATCTTAAATACAGTTATTGACATTACAACAAGTATCAATCTTCTCCACATTCTTAACACCACAGAGAACTGCAGTTTCTCCATTGCAATGGAACAGCAGTTGTCAGGCAGAGTGCTGCAGGACATATCAGAGATATTTTTTGACACTAAGGTCCTTTGCCCTAACTTTTGCTTGTCTGTGCTTTTTCTGGTGTAAGTTTTTTTTTTCTTCTCTGCGGGGTCTTTCTCAAAGCTTCCTCACAATATTTCTATCTTTTTCTTCCTCTTAAGGCTCAGATTTCCACTTTTTGTAATCCCATTTTTTCCCAGAGGAACACCTGAGCTCTTTCACCACCAATATTATCTGTTTTAAGATATTCTTATTTCTGTTACCACTCATTCCTTCTCCTGTTTTATTACTTCCTTTTCTTTTTAGCCGTCATTTGCAATATCATCCTTCTAAACCTCATCTCCCTTTTCTAGTTGAATACAGCTTTTCCTTGGGGGTCATGAGGCAAAACGATCATGACGGCAAATTTCCCTCTCCATGGAAAATTAGCAGTCTGTCTCCCTTTTGGCAGCAGAGTCTATATGCCCACCAGACTAAGTCTTCCTCAAGAGTAGTCCTTCCTTTTCTTCTTCCACTCCCCTTCAGTTGATTCTCACTTTTAAATAGAGTTATTAAATGCACAGGGACAAAGATCTTGTGTTGGTAAGGACCTACAGACAATATCTGCTGCCAACCTGCTGGTAAGGAGATCCTGGCCTACCATACTGTTCTATCATACTCTTTTCTCCAAAATTTCCACTGTTCCTACAGTGACCTGGTCACTGAGAACAATTTATAGCATAATTTTGAAGAAACATACAATCATTTAATCACATTTATTAGAGCAAAAATAATATGCACTAAATGTCTGAAAACTGACAAGGTTTAACATCAGATTTAAAACACTTTCTAATAAACTAAATACCTGTCATGCTGTACAAGTAATCCCACAAGTGCTCTTTTTCCATGTAGGTCTCAAAAGCAATTCCTAGTGATTTGGGTGACAAAATGCAGTGAGATAATACCGTGAAGATTGTTTCAATCAGAGTAGGCTCTTTTGTATATATCTGTTCTGAGAGGGAACTTCGTTCATCGCGATTCAATACTTCACTTCCTTCAAAATAAACAAAACCATTGTTAATAATTTTCAGGTAATTCAAATCATAGAAACAGATAGTATAAATAAATAAATAAATAACAAAAGTAAGAAAACTTTATCTGAAAAATATTTCAAACAATATTAATACTGAATACAAAATTAATCCTGATTACAGATACTGAAATCTTATCTCCCCTGCATAATTGCATTTGACTGCTTTTCTGAATTATATGTAGCCATTAAGAAAAAAAAAAAGAAAAGGAAAAAAGAAAAAAGAAAAAGAAAAGAAACCACTATGAAATATATCTATTTAATTAAAAAACAAACAAACAAACAAACAAACAAAAAACAATAACAAAACACAACACGTTAGTATATAACTGGAATTAAATTATTCACTAAATATTAATTAGAATTAAGTTGGACTATTTCCACAGAGTCACAGTCAAAAATTATTACTGCTTAGCTGGTCTCAACAATATATTAGCTTGAAATTATAGAAATTGATTTGGTTATACAAAATAAAATGAAGTAGCTGTTGCATACTCCCCAAACTGACTTAGATTTGTTTTTCAGCATAAGATGAAACTGAGAAGAAATCATTTATCTGAAACAAAATCTGAGGTTTTCTAAGATACAAGCGCATATGTTTTAAAGTTAACTAGTGATTTTCATAGATTGGAGTGGTAACAGGTTATATAACATATATTTCTAAATGCTTTTCATAATAATTTAAAAACATTCTTCCAGCTGAAGGATAAAGATGTGTTTAAACATTTCTATGGCTTTGACTTGTGCTGACTTTAGAGATGATTCTTCACATATGTCTGGGACATCCTTTTGATGCTAATGATCCTAATAATGGCCAATTAAACACTTTTCATTCAAATGTATAGTTTGCAAAACTGAAAGTCTCTATAAGACTGATTTTGATAGAATTATGCTTAAAAATGTCATTGTTTTATGCCAGTTTGGTTGGCCCTATCTTTGAGGTCTCTTCCAACCTAGATGATTCTGTGATTCTGTTTAGCAACCTGTGCAGGAGAAAGATAAAAGAAACACAGTTTCTAGGCTTATTCTTCATAGTGGTTCAACCAGCCTTCAAAATCTACCACAGAGGATAACTGCCGTTTTCCAACCAGCTCTGTGAATGAGTTGAGAATGTTGTAAAATTCAATAATCTCATTTGAATCTCCTCTGAATTTCTGCAATCTAATTCACATGTTATTGTAAACCATACAGATTTTGTAGTGAAACCTAATAGAAACATTGCATAGTATGAAGAAATCTGAAGAATAAGACCAATCATTTCATAACCAACAAGCTCTCTTTCTCCCCTCTACCCTACAAGGCAGGAGACAGATTGTCCATTAGATTTTTTGTTTAGTCAGCTTTTTTACCTATGAGTTGAGTGAGCTGGCATACTGTGCTAAGACATCTTTTAATGCCAGATGCTCCTAAGTAAAATGGATTCCTCTAATTCACACAAACCAGTGATATGTTGTCTAATATAGATATGGCAGGGAAAGAACTGAGAAAACAGAAAAAGCAGTTCAAAAAGAAAAATCCAGAAGTACTCAAAACATAGGAAAAAAATTTAAATTAACTTTCATTATATTTACTTGAAGTAGATTTTTAAATTAATTTAATCAAGTTCTAAGGTTTGCTGAGAAAATTCTAGATTTTTCTAAATCTAATTTCTAATTAAATTTCTAATTAATTCTAAAATTAATTCTGACTAATTCTAAAATTAAATTTCTAATTCATTCTAAATCTAATTTTAAGTTTTCTAAGTTTTAAAAAAATTAGATACTACGTAAACAGTCTTTGCAGAACATGATGAGAAATTGCTTTAAAGGGGCTTGTGACTTGAAATTAAAGCTATATTTGGTCTATGGTAATGCCACATGGAAAGTTCAAGATACAGCTTCTTAACTTTTCTAATTAATTTGGTGATATCAATAAATTCAGGTAAATAGAAAGAAGCATAAAGGAATTTAGCGGGAGGTGGAAGTTGTACATGTATCTTCTTATAACTGGTTAATAATGTCATGTTTTTAAGTAAAAATCTTTGGGAATCCACTGGGAAACCATTACAAGGCTAAGCATTAGAAAATATGCATGCTTTCATCTGTTTTTTCTTGTTTTATCCTGAAGTAAATGTTGCCCTTATTGTAAGAAAATCTGACCCTTCAAACCTCAAGATGAAATGTGGCCTCCTTGAGTTTTCTGATTTAGAAATTGGCAGAATAATGTCAGCTGGTTTAAAGGTTTATCTAGTTGATTGGTACAGATGGTTAAATATTATGAAGTAGAGTCTACAGAAAGATATGTAGATTTCTCTTACCTTAGAATTTTTTTTTAACGTTTATTAGCTCACCTGTCATAACATTAAATATTCATCTTACTGTGAACTCCAATGCAGCCTTCTTGTTAATCATCACATAAGAACAGCATTTATATGATAGGCATAATACTTACTGCCCACTGATGCTTCCTCCTCTCTCTCTTTTTTTTTTTTTTTTTTTTTTCACTCACCACATTAGTAAATCAAAAGATAGTCTGTGAAGGCAATCTAAAGCTCCTATTGGTAGCACAGAGGAGATGCTTCTTTTTCCTTTTATCTGTACTTATATCCCTACATAAATATGGTTATACACTTGTCTTATGCACTGTTAAATACAATCTTCTATTGGTTACTCCTACAGTAAAATATTCCAAATGCACAGAAGATGCCAAAATAAATAAAATTTAATATAGAATTATTAATAAATACCTTTACAAGAATGTCATGTATTTAGTGAATAACAGCTGTGCTTTAACCAGTTACAAGGAATCATTCTTCTTATGACAAAATAATGCACTTAACCTCCTAGGATAGTACAATGTATTTTAAGGACATATCTTCAAAGAGGCAGACATACAAGTATAATTTATCCATATATCTTTCTTGCTGATAGAAATACCTCCCAGTAACTTGCTGACATTATCACACTTATCCAGATCTTTTCTGCTACTGGTTTAGCTATGAAATGAATCTTACTGAATTTAGAAAATCTGCAGTTTTTGACTGTAGACTTCTCTTTCCCTATTGAATCCTTACCAAATAGACAAGCTAGGAACACTTATGCTGTATTTTTTGATGAAAAGAGGTAGTCAAAATTCACATTTCTTCATGCTCTTTCAGTCAAGAAGAGAAACTGATGATAGAATAAGTTATTTCTGATACGGTTCTTTTATTTGCCAAGAGCATAACATTTCTGTTTGCTTTATAGTTTAAATAACAGCAGCTGAAGAAAATACAAAGAATGCAAAAATATTTTATTTGTTTATAGAACAAATACAGAAATATCTTTCAGCAAGCATTCTGCACTGCTTGCTTCTTTGCACTATACTCTCAGTGCCTCCCCTGTGGCTTTTTTTTTTTTTTTTCCTGCTCTGGCAGATGACTTCACTTGTGTCTCATAGACTTGCAATCTTCCAATGCAGTCATTCTCCAGTCAGCCTTGACTGTTAGAATCTCTTGTACATTTATACATAACTTCATTTCAGCAGAAAGTCTATTATTTTAGGTTTTTATTCCAAATATAAATTTTAGATCATATTACTTCTATCCTGAATGAAATGCAGATCTTAATCCTACCCATTTGATTTCAGTAAAATAAAAATCATAACATCCCCCATATTAGCTGCTACCTATGAATCCAATGAATCTTATTGAATCCAATGAAGCTTGAAACAAGTAAAAAGCACAACACAAGACCAAAAAAAGACTGTAACAAACTTTTTATCATTTGTTTGTAAATTATTATCACAGTAGCAAACTACTTCTTTGGCTGTATATTCATACCTCACTAATCTCATCATATTTTACACTTGTTCAGATTCTTTTATAGTATTTTCTCCCTGAATATAGCTTCACAGAAACTTATGATTGTCCGAATTAATTGCTTGTGTGAAACCTTACGTGTGTCAAATGGAAAAATTATCACCATCATAATATCTCAAACCTTGATTGTAGAGAGGACAGGATGCTGAAATTGTTGCTAAAGTATGAGGAGGTATTATTGAATTTAGTCCTATGGCCACATTACCTTCTTTGTATTACTGCTTTGGGGATTGACACTGTACAGGTCATCCTCTTAAGTATTTTGCCTGGAGCTCTAATGTACCCAGAGATTCCTACAGGAACTGATCAGGTCTCTACTTTGAAAAATTAACCATATGACCATATCTCAAAGGCACAGAGATATGCATAGATACATCACAGAGAGTATCTTCACATTTTATCAAGAGAAAGTGTGGGACTTTTGACAGGGCTTTATTACAGTCCAAATGGAAACTCTTATTCTTAAACTTTCAGAAACTCCCATAAAATCTCTTTGCTGTTTTCTTTAGCTTATCACCAGAAAGTCAACAAAAGAAAAAGGGTATCTGATTAAGATCCCTTTTCCACTGATCTTCCAGCTAGGACTACTTCATTCCAGTGTACCCTACTACTGTTTAGCCTCATTGTTTTTTCAAGTACAGTATCCGCAAAAAATTACTGGTCAGACAGGTATTTGTAGGAGACACACCCTTAAAATAATTTTCTAATCTTTTGATGTTAGGCTGCCATGATACAGTTTGCAATTATGAAGAAGCTGAGAAAACTTTTAGGAGTTCTGGACTCTATTCTTGCAAGCCTCTATTTAGCGCTATTTAACTGGATAGTCCCAAATATTTGGAGGAGAGAGATATCTCTGCACAAGCATATTAGCTCCTCTAAGAAACATTCCAGTGCTCTTCTAATGAGGACAGTGTAATGCAGACTAATCCACAAATTTTGTTAAAAAATTAGCATGATTACATTTCACCAGATATATTTGTGGTGCAACCATGGGACTAGTATTTTTTCCAGTTGCTCATTAGATTTTGTCTGAGGACTATTAAATCCAAGCAGTTATTGCAAGGATGTACAATTAACTTCAAGTACTTGAAACAGAAGTTTTCAGTTGTTATACAGATTTAGCCAATCTAAGAAGCTTCTTTAGGGAACATACATTTTCTTTTGTAACAACTCGCTGCTCTCACTAAAAGATGCGTGATTTCTAAGTGAGGTCAGCTGGTAAAATTACTACCTTTTACTCTTCACCTAAAACAACTTACAATAAATCAGTGTCATTTACATGAAAATGCTGCAAAATGTATTGTAGCAGTTAAAGAGTTGCTTCACAAAGGGCAATGAATTGGAGTCGGCAAATATATCTATATATATCTATATATAGATATATAGATATATATCTTTCCATTCCACATATACTATCAAGTCATTTCTCTTCAAAGAAATTGGTTTATAAAAGCACAGTCTGAGAAAAATCTTCATATCTATTAGTGTCTAGGGCACTGGCTGCACCAAATAATTTTACTTTCTCAGTGGAAATTCTTCCCTCCCTGCCCCACTTGTGTGTGCAAAGTAAATTATCTCATTTTGAAGCAGTTCACATTTCTTTGGGTCCATTTTCAAATTTGTAGTCTCAACTTACCACAGAGTATTAGCAAATGTCACTATCAGTTAATATTTCAGTTTTAGTGAAGACCAGGATATCATCTAGGTTTTAACTGTACAGGCTATACAATATCCATTTCCATTAGTCTCTCAAACAATATATTGTGCAAACCAAAAACATTAGGTTAAACTGCCAATAGCCTTGTCCTGCTGTGAAAACAGTTTTCTTCCAGTTTATCCCCACATGCCAGTATTCACTTTTAGAGTTGTATGTATAAAATGAAATTAATTATGTGTATCAAATGGAGTCTCACATATTCATTATAAAAAATAAGCATTTTTAATAGGATTTCATTTCATTTTCATGAATTCGCCAGTACTATCCCTTCTTAAACAGAAGTACATGTATGTGTGAAGCCTGAGGACTGATTGAAGCCCTTGGATATAGCATGTTGATGATTTCTCAGTGACTTTCTTATCTGCCTTTAGTAAACAGTAAGGTTGACTGAGTGGTTGCCAGTCAGTATTAATCCTGGGCTGGGAAGGTGTAGTTCAATACAACTACTGCTTTTTGCTTTACTATGTGAAGGATAACTCATGGTTCCTGGAAATAAAGGTTCTCAAAGAAGAACTCACAGATTGTTCTGCTGGCATGCTATGCATTTAGAGAAAGTGTAACAGAATTCTCAGAGTTCTCTTTCACCTTTCCCTTTTTCATATCAGCATCTGCTAGATTCAATAACTCATATCACACAAGCACCATTTTCTTTATTCCTTTATTATTTGTTACTTGTCAAAATAATCCATTTCTGTTTCAGATCCATGGGTGATAAAGCAATTCTGTTTAAAAAAAATCCCCCAAGAAAATGGCAAAACTAAATGTTTTGTCAGAAAATTAAAACAATATCAGATATTCGTTATTTCTCCCTGCAAAGGCACAGCAAAAGCACATAGACCCTTAACTGACTCAAAAATATGTCTTAAAAAATTCAGAATGCTGTACATTAAAAAATAGTTCTGGGCATACATTACATTGTAATTAACTGTAATTCAACATACCTAGGTTATTTGAACTTGTAGTTAAACTTGTAGTTTTAAGTTTAAGTTTTACTTGAAGTTTAACTTGTAGAGGTCCAACATCCCAATCCAATTTTCCAACTATTTTTGTAAAAAAAAAGAAAAAAAAAAAAAAGTTGGAAAAATAGGTCCATTTTCTCCAATGGCAGTATTCACTGGAGACACATAAGTGGTTCGGTTTTGACCATCCTAATTTATTGCTTTCCATATGTTTGGTGTGTCAGTTTTAGATCTGAGGAGCTATCTACTTCTATGTACATTTCATATATCATGTTGCACATAAAGTATTAAAAGTACAAAACTTTTCACTTGTTCAGAGAGCTTATATGTACGTAACATGGGGTTTCAATAGCTTCATCAAATATGGTAATCTTACAACATTTAGCAGCACTAAATCATGCATACACACATCCTTTAAAATACTCTGAGACAACTCTGTAAATCCCAACAGTACTTCCTACTATAATGAGGAAAATTTCTTAATTCTGCCCCTTACTATGGTACAATTATATGAGAACAATGGGAATAAAACTAAATGTGTTCGTATGATGCCTACTAAAAGTATCCTATAGTACAAAAAAAAATTAAAAAAAAAAAATCATCATGTTGGTACAGTTTATAGAAGGAGAAAGAAACCCCGTGTGTAAAATCAAGAAAAATGTAAAAAAGCCCTTCGTATTCAAAGAATTCTTATAATCTAGTTAAAGGTCACTGATATTTTTTATTTTAATTTTTATTGGCAGGACAAATCACTCAAAAACTACTGTATAATTAGCTTTTTATCTCTTTTTATGCATAAAATCGCACATTGCTGAAGTTTACTCTTGATGAGTAAATAATTCTGGAAGTTTTTTACCATACTAAACTGTCATTACTAAGGTATAACTTATTAGTCCAGGCTTTCTTGTACTATCATATAACAGCTCACACTTCAAAAATTTTAGCTTATCTAGCACCAGTAAAGTGTATGTATAGGAGAAGGAATAAAGATTATAATAATTTTACCGTTATATAATTAAACCTCATTGAAAATTAGAAGATATGCATCATTGTGGTTTTCACCTTTATCTAAACTGAAAGTTTATTCATAGCAATATTGATTCTGTGTAAATAGCATATTTTCCAATTCATAGTAGCATATATTTTCCTTAAGCTCGAGAGGTTGGTCAGTCAATAGATGAAAACACATTCTGTCAATTAATCCTTGTGATAATTTAAACACCTACTAAAATTCAGTACTGGGTAGTGCTAGAGTAAGAATATGATTCTGATCAAGCATTTGTCAATCTTTGTAAACGATGACACATATTTGAGTAGGTAAGTGAATGCAGTGCAGTTCTCAAAAAGATGCATGACAGAAGTGGAAACAATGTTGTATCCCCGACCAATGTTAGACAACTTTAAAATTACAAAATTAAATTAACTGAATTAACTAAATAATTATGTTATATTTTGTGACCTAATAGCTTGTTTGATAAGCAGAGAGAATGTTTTTGCTAAACAAAGATGAAAACTGATAGATGCTCATTCAATATTGCTGCAAAATTATGGCAAATGCATGATTTTTCCACCAACTTTTCAACAAACTGATCATTCAATGCAAAAGCTGTTAAAAGGAAAGATGTGAGAGAATTTGTTGCTTCAAATACAATGTTAGCAGAATTAAAAGAAAACCTCATAAAACCATTCTTTTATTTGCCCCACTTTTATATGACGTTAATGATAGTATTAAGAAGAGGGAGAACATAGATGTACTTCTGGAATGCCTACAGTGAAAAACATGTAATAACGTAAACAAAACCTCTAAGAAGCTTTTCAGTGAAGAAACATAATATTGAAAGTAATCTTTCAGATCCACACCTTTAAAAATCTTTGTTAAGCAGTTGTGGTATCAATGCACTATTAAGTTCAGAGTCATTTAGACTCCTTTGCATTTAAGACATCAGCCTACTTTATCGAATTGTAGCCTGCTTTGAAGCTATGAATACTCAGACTGACTGGAAAAAAAAAAAAAAAAATCATTAAAAAAACAATGAACCTTTCTTTTTCTTTACCCACTCAAGAACTGTCCTACTGATAACTAATATCCCAAAGTATTTAAGTAGTTAAAAATGAATTTGTGTTTCTCACTGATATTCTTGCAAGGATCAACAGCATAAGTACTTACTTGAACTTCTCAGTAAAATTCTCACTAAGAGACAATTATGATGTAGCAAGGTTTCCAAAAGCAAGTGCAAATTACAGTGTGGCTGGGATAAGAGCAGTTTCAGTTGACCCTGGGCTGCCATTTCTCCGGCTGATGGACTCCTTTCAAAATGCAAGATAAAGACAGAATAATGCAGTTAATTTATCTACGAAATTAATATCCTTAAAGTGCAGATGTAATGCTAACTCCCTTAAATGTCAATTCCTCCCAGATTACTCTGAAAATGCTTTCATGCTTGCTTACTTTAAGGCAGCTCAGGGAAGGAATTACATTTAATCTCAACTAGCTAAAAGCAAATTAACATTTGGTAGTCTGCCAAAGTTATAACTGATACAAAGCAACTTCACTTATCTTTTTCATGGAACTATGTATAGCCTTGTTCTACCAGGCAAGAAGGAGTATTTTCGTGCTTGAATAAATTTCAGGCTATTATTCTTTAATTTACCATGTTAATTGTTTAGTAAGAGCTCTGAACTGTCCTAAATGAAGGATATGAAACTGTTAATTAAAAAAAAAAAAAAAAGAAAAAAGAAAAAAAAAAGAGGGAATATTCAAAGGGTCTGCAGGATTCTGCATTAGGCTGACCAATTCTTGCACATAATGAAAAATTCACCTGAAGTATTAGACTAGTTGGACTGTATTGCCAGCACAGAGATGTGAGAAAGCTTTCAAGGAGATGTGAGAAAACTTTCAAGGAGATTGTACTTTTCTGTTTGCTGTTCCATGTTCTCCATAAGTTTAGGTTTCCAAACAGAAATATTCTAGGGCTCCCTCTGAACTCAGCCAATGTCCTAACACCAACCATTAGACTCATACTGGAGCAATTAAAATGATCGTGGACTTCTATTTCACCTTCACCAAATGTTTTCTGAGTTCAGCAAGCAGCCTTCTTGGGACTGAAGTTCCCCTCCTGGCTGGTCTGCTTCCTCTGAGAGAGCAGCATGTCTGGAATGCTTCACAGCCACCCTCTTTTTCTTTTCAAACACCCTTTTGCTGTTTCCTGCACAAATCCTAGGACCAGAAAGCATGCACAGTTCTGCAAGTTCTGCAGGAACTACTGGGTAACTACACAGGTTAAGTCTGTTGCTGGTGGCAAAGTGGAGACTCACCTCCTGTGCTCCTCAGATTTTTTTAATCTATTATTTCTTATTTCAGACATTTTAAAAATGAAGTTTTCAAAATCAGTTTGTCAGTAAAATTTTCCTTGAAAGCCTAATTTTCCCTTATTAACTGGCATATACATTAATTTTATATTTAGATAAGATTTGAGGGTTTTTGAAATAAAATTCTGACATGTTTACCTATTCTATTTTTTCATTTTGGTTGCAAGTTTATACAACACTGGTTACTAACTTTGAAAGTTTATGCACTGCATATGCAAACTCTCATGCACATAAATTTTACACCTACCAGTTATAAAAACTACATATGCCTGGATGCATAAACTATGCAAGCATAAACATTTTCTGCTAGTACACAAACACTGTCAGCATCAGTTAAAGCCTTTTTCATCAGGAACTATGTTCTCCTGCCATACTATAAAAGAATTACTAGGCACCTGCACATTTACTTTATGTGCTATTTATGTGCAGCTATTGGGACAAAATGAAAATGTTCTAATTCTATGTTGCACATTTCTGTGACCATCTGAGCAGTCCAAGTGTGCCACCACTCAACTCAGCTTGTATGTATGCATGAAAAGAGATGACTGCACAAAATCTTCACTGTTCATTCAAGGTTACTATATAGATAGTATATAACACTAAAACCTGGAAATGAAAATGCCAGTTGACATGCTTCTCTGGTTTAGTCTCTCACCTGTATGCTTCCAGTACCAGAAATTATCAGGATGCCATAGATCTTGCAGGGCAACCTTGAGATAGCCTAAGAAAATCAAACTTCCACAACACTGCTTTCCTGAAGGACCTTTCTAGCACACTATTATGCCAAAATTTTGCAGATAATATTGCGATAGCCAAAGGGGCTATAATAGCCAATAGTAAAGAGGGATTTTACACACTGAAGCCTTTGGGATTTTAACAGTAAAGCCAATACCTCGGAGTAGCTAAGCAACATACTTGCCATGAAAACTCATGTACATCTTTTTTGATTTTTATCTCGTACATCATATATAATCCTTGATAATGTAGCACTGTCTCGACAATGATGTTTTTGCACATAAGTACATATTGGATTCTAATAATATTTGTCAGAAATATATACACATATGCATTTAAATCTCAATAGAACTTGCAGCCAAAATAACTTTTCCACATTTAAACACATATTATAAGCATACTTTAGGGTTTGCATTCTTAGCAGTATTACTGTCTACACTTCGTATGTATTCATATGTACATGAACTCCAATGCATTTTAAGAGCTAGTTAGTTGTTTGTAATACATGTTTAAATTCAAACAATTACTATATTCACACCAGACTTGGTACTATGGCTATGACTAAACTCAATGTTTCACAAATTTATTTAAATTAAACGGGCCAGTTTCACTTTATTTATCTTCTTCCTTGAATGCCACATGTTATGAAGTCTAATAAGGTCAGTCACTGCCTTCAAAATACAAGGAAAGGGACAAGTTTGGTCAGATAGATTAATGAAGGATAATATTTTAAACGAATTCAGAAATAAATGCCATTTTTAGAATATTTGAGTTGAAATAAAACTTGTCTGTCATTGACCAGATGGGAAGTTATCATGTTGTAATATACACCCGTTCTTGGCTCCTCAAGCCTCTTGCAAATTGAAATGTACAATGGTGTGACTCACTTGGAGGAAAAATAAAATATAGCAGACATTCCCTACAGCCATGAAGCTAGCACCAATAAATGCACTGAGAAGTTTTGTAACGTGCATATGGAGAGGCATATGTTCTCTCATCCTCGTAGCTCAGTACTAGTGAAAATAAGACTAGCCTCATAAAAAGTGACAAAAGGTGAAGTACATATAAATATCACACATATAAATGTTCAGTTTTGTACAGTAGGAGAAAAAACAACAACAACAACAACAAAAAAAAAAAAAACAAACCAAAAAAAAAAAAACACATTTGCAAAGGCTATGATTATGAACCCCAAATGAAGCAAAGAAAGAATCACAGTTACCACTATAGGAACTGTAATATAAATTATAATCAGTGATTATTTATTTTGGTAATCAACTATACAAACTGGGGGAAAAAGAAAACCTCAAATGATAAATTCAACATTTTATAAGGAAAGTTGAAGTCAGATAGATAAAACAGACTATAACCATACAAATATATGAGAACTAATGTAGAAAACCTGGTTAAGTAGTGAATCTGTAAAAAAAAAAATAAAAAATTAACAATTGTAAACAAAATTATTTCTAGGCGAACTTTCTCCTAGAAAGGTTAGAAAGAGCAATTATTTAATATTTATATTTATGACAGGCTAGAGTCTTCAAAATCCACTTAAAAATTAGGTGCCCACAGCTGGGAGCTGTACAATGGCCTCAGCTTTCAATTTTGGTAACTAATATATAAACTATATATATAACTAACTAATATATAAACTAATATATATATATTTATTAGCTATGGAAAGAAAAAGCATAAAACAATCTAGGAAAAAGTAGGATCCTCTAATTAATAGTTTTCTGCAATATGTAAACATAATATGTCTTGTTATTATTCTAAATGCAGTATTTCAAGAAAGAAAAACTTCCATGCCAAAAATATGGTGTAAAACCAATAACAAACTTATAACACCTTAGGACATGTTCCTTAAAAGTACTTAACATAATATTTTTTCATCCCCCCCCCCCCCCCTTTTTTTTTCTGAGCACCTGAAAGGTGTGCTGTTAAAAGAAGACATTAAGTATTTTACCAATATAGTTCACTCATTATCACAAAGACAGTACATATACATAGACTATTATCACACAGGCACACTGTGTGATATGTTTTCAGAGTTGTCCTTCCTTTTGGACTTCTCATTTTCCCAGAAAACAAACAAACAAAAACAAACAAATAAAAAATAAACAAACAGCACAAAAAATAAACAAACAAAAAACTATATTTAAAAACAAAACAAACAAACAAAAACACAAAAAACAAACAAACAACAACAAAAAAAAAACAACCAGCAACAGAGAAGATACTTCATTGGCTGGCGAGATGCATGCTTTCTCACCTTTCATTCAGAGAAAATAGGTCTGGAAAAGTTTTTTACTATTTATTCAAAATAAATATGCCCCAAACAACATCTACAAAATCATAATTCCACCTCAGAAAAGAGAACTCTTTAAGACTGAAATAGTATCAACATTTCCTTTAGATACTTTTATGCTGCAAAGTGTACTAACTTATGAAGCCCTCTTCCTAAATTCAGAATTCACACCATAATTTAAATTCTGAATAGTAGCCTTGGACTAGGGGATCAGAAAAATGACTTTTTTTCTACTGTGAGTCCTTAATGAAGGATACTTTTTCTAAGAAATAGAATGCATGCATTTTTAAGTGATCATGTAGTCATTCCCTCTCCTATACCCTCCCTTTCCTCTCCTTTCTCTCCATCCATGTGCGACTTACAAAACCATTGAAAAATTTCATTGAAACTTGATTCAGAGGTAGAGATCCCACATACACATTATCTTTCAAGCTTTAGAAAAACTTAAATGACTACTTTGAGCAGAGAAAAGCACAAAATCTGAATTCAATAGTTAATTCATTCTGTGGCATTTCAGTAGGCCAATCACACAACTTTGACTCAGTCACAGCATCTATTGTGTTATTAGAGACACCAGAAAAGGACATAACTACTGCTGACATGAAATTAAGGGTGAGGGGTGGAAAGAATGTTCTGCACAGTATGGGGTAAAATCATAGGGAAGATATTGTGATTAGGAAGATACAAGGTAGGAGGTCAAAAACTGACAGCATTTTGGACTTCAATAGGTCATCTCTCAAGTGTTAACATACTTCTATAAAAAATAAAAATACTTTATCAGAAAACAAACAAAAAAAAAACCTCGGAAACACAGCTTTTCATAAAAATGGAAAACGAAAATCTCTTGGGAAATAACTTTTGAAGAGGTGGAGGAGGTGAAGGGGTTAGGAGAGGATCTACACTGGTGTGGGAGTGCTTCAGGTTCAAAATTAGAAAGGGAATGACAGCACAGCTGGTAGCATATGTCTCATATGTAACTTGTCATTATATGCAGTGACACAGAAAAAGAAATTAAGCTTTTGCCTCTAATCATACAGTAATCTCCCAAAAAATCAACTACGATCAAGCAGCATATATTTGATGTGTTATTTATATATCAGACCCTTTTTTAACCAGCAATCAGAAACAGAAAGACATACATTCTTTATCTCCCCTTTAATTATAAGTCTTTGAGAACTGCACCTGTGCTGAACCACATTATTGTCAAGAGCTATATACTCTAATTAAAGCAAGAAAACCTTAAATACAATTCAAATATCAAACATAATGAATGCACGGGCAAAAAACTACACAGTACACTGCTTTCAATGTGACCTTTCTTATAAATTCTTAAGTTTGAAGACTAGGGGAATCTGTAACAAACATCCAAAAATGCTTCTATATTGTTTCATTAGAATATTAATTAAACATGTATCCAGATATAATCTTTTCCAAACTATTTGATTAATGTTGACTATCTGGTAGTTTTATTAAAATCAACTTTTGTTACTCACTTCATTAAGGAAGGAAAGGATGATGGTATGCAAAATAACCAGTGTAATGGGTGATAAAAGTCTTTGGAAATAACTTGAGGAAGATGTTCTCCAGAATTGTTCTGAAATGTCCTGAAAAGAAAAACAACAAACAAACAAATAAACAAAAACAAACCACATCTGAATCACATGGGACACTGAAAATCCTTTTGAATCAATAATACAAATATATATCAATAGAAGATGGAGAATCCATTATGATAACTAGCACTACATACATATGTGCATACATGTAACTGCAAATTTATTGATCTTATTTGATGCTACAAATGTCATTCTCATTCTATTTGCTTTCACTATTTGTAGCTCAGTATCTAGCACTTTCAGTAGAGTTAAAGCAATTGTCTTCATATATTTAGTCTCATATAGCAGATTTTTGAACTATATTTTAAAATGCATTGAATAAGCAAATTGCTCTTCAGCCATTTATTTCTATTGATCTTTTGTTTTTGCCCAACACATGCATCATATTATCAATATAGCAATATCATAAACATAAGTAAAATATCTTTTGAAATTATAGTGGTCATCTTTTGCATTAACATCCAAGTAGACATAGACTTTGGATGAAACTGGAAAAAAAATGAATCAGAAGCCTCAGATCTCCTTCACTGGCTTGTAAGATATAGACAGAATAGTGATGGAAATATCTGCTGTTTAAAAAAAGAAAAATAAAGACTGCTGAAGAATCAGATAAATTAGTTTTATGTCACTCCTTCTCCATTATTTCTCTTACCTAAAGGCTGTGAGAGGCAAAAATCACACTCAGCGAACTGATAACAAAAAGTAACTATTCTTATTTGTTACTGATGTCATTTGACTATAAAAACACCTATGTAATTGTAAGGACAGACATGATATAATTAATACTTGACTTAAATTATTATCTAAGATTATAAAATACAAGAATAAAAATTAATAAATGTATTAGTGTTTGTACAGAGTACTTCTGCAGAAGGGATGTCATCCCTTACATACGCCCTCCATTAATCATTACCAATTATCATTCTTTTTGCAACTCACTTTTTTACTTACTTGGCTGTGAATGTTTCATTTTACTAACTTGCCTTCTCTAAGTTTGTTCCTTTATGTATCATGGCTGGAATTTTCCAAGTTACGTTGTGGAACAATTGGTGGAGGTGACTTATTGAAACTAAAGATATGTCCACATCTTAAGAGAAGGTTCAACATTGAGGATACTTTCAGAGTGAGAAGTGGTAGATACTCAAGGAGTCTGTTCCACAATATTCCCCCTGACAACATAACCTGCAGCCTTAAATATTGGTAACACCAGGGTGGCTTAGTGTGTGGAGTCTAGGAGAAATAGTATGGAGGGTAGAGCAGAGTGAAGACACTGCAACCAAACTCTGTGCTCTCACTGCAGGGATGGGGAGCTTGATGGTACTATGGGACTGACAGACTGCATAGCCAGCCCTGAGCCAAACTGATCATAAAATCATGTCCTCTGGTGAACTTTATTTATTATAAGTTCACTGCAATGACAAAATACACCTCCATCCCAAAGGCTACATGCCTCCAAGGTATAACCACACCTCACTGAGCATGTGCTCTGAATTTCTCTGAGCCTGTAACTTGAAAGCAAAGGCAAGACAATTTTATACCAATCATAATGAAGAGCAATTCAAGCTCCACCTAAAAGCAGGAACATAGTGAAAAAAAGGCTCAAGAAAGGAAAAGCGTTAGATGGTTTTTAAAGTTGTTTAATGTTGTGAGACAACATCACAGACAAGTCAGGAGGACATCGCTGACTTTTGGGGTCAGCTGACATGCTGTACTTCTCTTCCCCCCCCCCTCCATTGGGATGCCTACTGGGTCAGATTTGAACCCTAGTGCTTCCCTAAGAAACCTAACATTCTTTATAGAGTTATTTCGTAAGCTAGCTTGTATGTAGCTGGTTGTGTTAGTCATATTCTTAGTATTTGCACGTGCTTTGCAGACAGCATCTTCATCATCAGCAATCTGTCCTCCTGTAGCTTCAGTAAACTACACCAGTGTAGTGGGTTTATGTGGCAAGGTTTTGGTAGCAGGGAGCCATAGGGGTGGTTTCTGTGAGAAAGATCTAGAAGCTGCCCCATGTTTGGGAAGGGCCCCATTGTTTTCCAGATCCGAGCCAATAAGCGATGTTGTTTTGCGCCTCTGTGAGAGCATATTTAAGACAGGGAAAAAACGCTGCGCCACACAGCAGCCGGGAGAGTCAAGGGAGTGAGAGAACAGCCTTGCACCAAGGTCAGTGTAGAAGGAGGGGGAGAGGTGCTCCAGGCGCCGGAGCAGAAGTCCCCTGCGGCCTGTGGTGAGGAGCATGGTGAAGCAGGATGTCCCCCTGCAGCCCATGGAGTACCACGGTGGAGCAGGGTCCCCCGCTGCAGCCCGTGGAGGAGACCACGGTGGAGCAGGTGGCCCTGCACCGACGGAGGCTGCCGCCTGTGGAAGACCCCTGCCGGAGCAGATTCCGGGCCGGACCTGTGGCCTGTGGAGAGGAGCCCACGCAGGAGCAGGTGACCTGGCAGGAGCTGCTGCCCGTAGGGGAGCCAGGTTGGAGCAGTTTTCTCCTGAGGGATGGACCCCGTGGTACGGACCCATATCTGGAGCAGTTCTGGAAGAGCTGCTGCCTGTGGGAAGCCCACGCCGGATCAGTTCATCAAGGACTGCATCCCGTGGGTGGGACCCCACAGCACAGGGGACGAGAGTGACCGATAAGGAGCGGCAGAGAAGAAGTGCTGTAGACTAACCATAACTCCCATTCCCCCGTTCCCCTGCGCCGCTCGGGGGGAGGAGATGGAAGAGGGTGGATGGGGGGAAGGTGCTTTTGTTTTTTTTTTCCCTTTGTTTTCTCACTTCTCTCGCTTGTTAGTTGTAGGCAATAAATCTTACTATCTCCTTATGCCGAGTCTGTTTTGCCCGTTACAATAATTATTGCGTGATTTTCTCGTCCTTATCTCAATCTTTGAGCCCTTTTCACATATTTTCTCCCCATTCCTCTTTGAGGAGGGGGAGTGAGAGAGCGGCTGTGGTGGAGCTCGGCTGCCCACTCGAGCAGAACCACGACAACCAGTTGCTAATCTGCTAAACTGAAGGTGTATTGTGCTATTTGTGCATTCGTGATTGTGGTAATTTGGTATATTGGATGCGACAGGACTTTAGTGCTGAATTGGGCATCACTCAGAATTCAAGCCCAGCCACCCCCAGCCACTCTGATATCTGAGGACAAGTTGAGATGCAAGGGGGTTTAAGTCCTGCCAAACTTCTTTATTCTTTAACACAGCATATGCAAGAAAGGTAACTACCTTTAAAAATGTCAGTTCTGGACTCTAGAATGGGCATTTTAGTATATTTGCTTTACTTTCTGGAGAGATTCAGTTTTATTCCTGATTTTCAGTAAGAATTCTTTCTGTTGCAGTAAGAGTTGAAGGACACTTAAAATATCTAAGGAAGAAAGATGAGGTTTTTCTCAGGACAGGGGAATCTTTTTATATCGCATAAAAAAGTCACTGTCACAATATAGAAACAGTGTGAGTAGATTTAAACACTTAAAACTGGAGATAGAATTGGAATCCAATTGGAATCCAATTGGAATACAGTCTCAATGATTTCTTTACCTAAAATGTAAAATGTCCTTTTTCTTATAGGGTGCTATATCATGGTGGCATTGGCAGTATTTGTGTTTTGTCATTTTATTATTTCAAATTACTTTAAAACTTTTTTTCTTTTTTATTTTCACAGTTGTATATCGGTAATTTAGAAGTACAGCTACAATGTCTATAAGGTCACTGTTTGCTTATATGACTGCAGATGAAAGAAAATTATACTGTGCTTAAGGAAGACAGGTGTAGAGCTTCTGAACTCCTCCAAAAGAAAGGGTAATTTATTTGGAAATTACTTTACTGATCAAACAAAGCTAGTAGAAACAATGTATTACAGGCTTTTAGAATGATCTTAGGTAAGCAATATCTGACCAGAATGGTAAGCATATTGTAAATTTATACTCTTTGTGAATTCATGAAAAATTAAAGCAGAGATCATAATGTAGATAAAAGGAGTACTTAAACAGAAAAAATAATTATTTTAAAAACAGTAACTTCAACAGTCTGAGAAAATTCAAGGAAAAAAAAAAACTTATTGTCTCTCATCCCCTGAGATATTTCTCTTAATATAGGAAAGGACAGAGCCAACTTCCTACAAGAAAGAAGATAGGTACAGATTGGGCGGCTGTGAAAGAAAAATAAATAAATAAATAAATAAATAAACAAGTTTTAGAGATTTCTGGCTAATGCAGGTTGTTAAATAAGGTGTCTTAGCTGTCTCCTGATGACAAGCACAGGGCATACATTTGGCCTCTAAGACTTAGAGCAAAACCTCTTTGCAAATTTTGAAACTGACATGGAGAAAATGTGATGGTTTTAAAAATTATTTAAATTTTACTGCCTTCAAATACTAGAAAAAGTGAAGTGTCTAATGATAATAAAATGGTGACAGCAGTACTCAGTGTCCATTGCTCGTTATGTAATTTTTACCAGAACATAAGGCAAAACCAGCCCTCTGCCAGACAGTTTAATTCAACTACTCTTCTGACAGAAGTATAATAATAGGTAGTAGGAAATTTGTTTTGACTACAAGATATGTTAAAGCAGCTGCTTATAGTCTCAAAGCAGTGGATAGCATCTGTGAAAGTATTTAATACCACAGCAAGATTCCAAGTTACAGGAGTTTTATTCTTCTGTAGAGTATGACAAGGTGAGAGTTGATCTGGTAAACATCAGTGCAGGTGTGAAATAATGAAATGCCAACAAGATGTATCCTAATGGTATTTCCTTGTAGACTTTGAAAAATTTAGCTCTTTATATGGAAGAAACATGACTAACAAGTGAGTCATAAATTAGGGTTAAGAGAAATATCTTTTTTTTTTTTTTTTTTTTTTTTTAGTTTTTACCCAATAGATGGCAATTTTACCAATAAAAATTCTATTTATTTATTTAAATTCTATTTATTCTATATTCTCTAAATTCTTCTCTCAGAATTCAAGTTATTGGCCTCATTTCTTGTTGAGAAAACAAGACATAGTAATTTGTATTACAAAATCATGAAAAGCTGCATCCACCTTACTCTTTATGATCTCCACTAAAAGAAAGATTATGATATCCTACTCAGTACAAAAGACTAACAACTATAATATGTGTAATAATATATAACACATTCTACAAACAGCTGGCAGAAGTCGCACAATCACCAGCACTTGTTCTCATGGGGGACTTTAACTTCCCAGACATATGCTGGAAATACAATACAGCCCCAAGGAAGCAGTCCAGGAGGTTCATGGAAGACATCTTCCTAACTCAGCTGTTAATGAGCCTACCAGAAGAGGTGCCCCTCTAGACCTGCTGTTCATGAACAGAGAAGGAGGGAGCTGTCTTGGTTGACCATGACATGGTGGAGTTCTCTATTCTTGGTGAAATCAGGAGGGGGGTCAGTAACACTGCTACCTTGGACTTTCAGAGGGCAGATTTTGAATTGTTCAGGACACAGGTATGGAGGGTCCCTTGGGAGTCAGTCCTCCAGGGCAGAAGGGTCCAGGAAAGCTACATACTCCTCAAGAAGGAGGGGCTCCTTCACGGCGCTCCTTCAAGGCACAGGAGCAGGCCGTCCCTGTGTGCTGTAAGATGAGCCATCAGGGAAGAAAATGGGTGTGGCTGAACAGGGAACATTTTCTGAGTGTTCAGGAGAAAAAGAGAGTTTATGTCTGGTGGAAGAAGGGGCAGAAACTCGGGGAGAGTAGAAGGAGGTTCCCAGCATATGCAGAGGGAAAAAATCAGGAAGGCTAAAGCCCAGCACGAGCTGAACCTGACCACTATGGCTAAGGACAACAAGAAAGAAATGTTTTTACAAATATATTGGCAGTAAGAGGAAGGCCAAGGAGAATCTCCATCCTTTACTGGACGTGGGGGGGAACATGACTACTGAGGATAAGGAAAAGGCAGAGGTTCTTAATGCCTTCTTTGCATCTGTCTTTACTAGTCAGGCCAATTATCCTTGGGGTACTCAGCCTCCTGACCTGGAAGTCTGGGATGAGGAACAGAAAAAAAAAACACACTTCAGGTGTAAACAGAGACCTGCTGCTCCACTTGGACTGTCACACATCCATGGGGACAGGATGGGATCCACCTGAGGGTGCTGAGGGAGGTGGTGGATGTGATTACTGGGCCGCTTTCCATCATCTATCAAGCAGTCATGGTCATCCAGGGAGGTCCCAGATGACTGGAGAC
The DNA here is from genome assembly GCF_964211825.1 of Aythya ferina. Classification (NCBI taxonomy): domain Eukaryota; kingdom Metazoa; phylum Chordata; class Aves; order Anseriformes; family Anatidae; genus Aythya; species Aythya ferina. The sequence goes on from NC_140299.1 coordinate 83,470,188, forward strand.
TTGCCAATGTGACTCCCATATATAAGAAGGGCTACAAGAAGGACCCGGAGAACTACAGACCTGTCAACCTGACCTCGGTGCCAGGAATGGTGATGGAACAGGTCATCTTGAATGCAATCACACAGCATATGTGGGACAACAAGGGGATCAGGCCCAGCCAGCATGGGTTCACGAAAGGCTAGTTCTACCTGACCAACCTCATCTCCTTCTATGACCAGGTCACCTGCCTGGTGGATGAGGGAAAGGCTGGTGATGTAGTCTACATCAAAAAGGACAAAAAAAAAATAAAACAAAACAAAATAAAACAAAACAAAATAAAACAAAACAAAATAAAAACATGGAAGAGGACAAAAGTCCTCTTTTTTCAGAGATTCGGGTCAGCAGCAAGAAAGCAGTAACACCTAGGTTTTGAGGGCACATTCAGGAGGACATTTGTTAAACTGCTTCCTCGAAACTTGCACAGAACTGAACAGTCAAAATGCATCTTTGTGGATAACACGAAATTGGATGGAGTAGGTATGTGAGTTAACAAACAGCAAAGCGATGAATCAAAGATGAGAGGACCAGCAGAAAAATCATGGAGTTCGCTGAGGTAAAGTGCATCTTTACTAATGTAATAATGAGGTAAAGTGCTCCAGCAACAGAACAATAATAGGCTGGGAACTGATTACCAACCTTACAGAAGAACCTGGGTATTATGGCCTGTATGGTGTTGAATATGAGGCCACAGTGTAGTCTCATTAAAAATAGCACAAGCCATACACTGGGCTGCATTAGGAGGAGTATGGTGAGCAACCTAAAGACCTTAATTCTCTTCATCTACTTGACATCAGTTAAGACAGATGAAAGAGGTAGATGATGTCATTGTGAGACCTCTCTCAATTATTTTTTAAGGATCTTGGGAATATGGAGAGGTCCCACTTGACTAGAAGATGGCAAATATTGTCCCAGTTTTCAAGAAAGGCAAGAAAGAAGACCCTGGAAATTACAGGCCTGTCAGTCTCACTTTAGTGCATAGTAAAATTAAAGATCATTCTGGGAGTTACTGAGTAAACACTTGAAAGACAATGCACATTGGTGATAGCCAACACCAGTTCACAAGAGGTGCCATTGTGCTTAACTAACTTAATTTCCTTTAACGACAAAGTTACCCATCTAGTCGACCAAGGGAATAGATGTGATCTTTTGGATTTCAGCACAGCTTTCAATACCATCTCTCACACGTATTCTTCTGCAAAAATGTTCAGCACAGTTAGACAAATACATAATTGAAGAATTGGCTGACAGGTTGGGCTCAAAGAGCAATGGGATTACAGCAGCCTGGCAGCTGGTCACTGGTAGGACTCCCCAGGGATCCATTTTGGTGCCAGTTCTCTTCAATGTTCAATGTTTTTATAAATGATCTGGATGCAGGACTCATATGCAAACTAAGTTTGCAGATGACACTAAATTAGGATGAGCTGTTAACTCACTTGAGGGTGTAAAGGCCTTGCACTGAGATCACAGAATCATAGAATATCCTGCGTGTGAAGGGACCCACAAGTATCATCAAGTCCAACTACTGGTTCTACCCCAGACAACCCAAAATCAAACCATATTTCTGAGAGCATTCTCCAAATTCTTCTTGAACTCTGACAGGCTTGGCATCATGACCACTGAGAGAAGAGATTGGTGCCTACCCCTCCACTCTCCCTTGTGAGGAAGCTGTGGTCCAACATGAAGCAGCCCCTCAGGCTTCTCTAGGCTGAAAAAAGCGAGTGACTTCAGACACTACTCATACATCTTGCCTTCTAGACCTTTCACCATCTTTGTAGCCCTCCTTTGGACAATCTCTAATAGTTTTATGTCCATATACTGTAGTACCCAAAACTGCACACAGTACTCGAGGTGAGGCCACACCAGTGCAGAGCAGAGCAGGACAATCACTTCACTCAGCCATGCTGTGTCCGATACACACCAGGATTTGATTGGCCCTTTTGGCTGCTAGGACACATGGTTGACTCATGTTCAACTTGCCTTTGACCATAACCCCTAGATCAGTTCTGTGGGGCTGCTCTAAAGCCTCTCAACCCTAGTCTGTATGTACAACCAGGGTTGTCCCCATCCCAGGTACAGAATCCTCCCCTTGTTCTTATTAAATTTTATGTGGTTGCCCAGACCTCTAATTTGTCAAGATCTCTTTGCAAGGCATCTGTATTCCCAAGGGAGTCAATGGGTCCTCCCAGTTTAGATCCTGATCTTTATGTCTCACTAGAAGTGCTCAAGGCCAGGATGGATGGAGCTTTGACTAACATGACTTAGCTTAAGGCATCCCACTCCGTAGCATAGTAGGCCCCTTCCATCCCAAGCATTCTGTGACTATACTGAAGTCTCTTCAGAAAAGCCAGACAAGGGTGGAGAAAAACGAAACAAAAAAGAGTGAGGGCTAAAAACTGATGATGGCCCAAGATTCACAGGTGAATCTTGCACACTATTCATACAGAAAATACACTAAGTGACAGCAGGAAGCACGAGGTCTGTTCTGAGAATTAGGAAAGAGAAACCATCGGCCAGAATGAGTTCATTTAAATTAAGTATATTATTAATTTTTCAGCAACCCCAATATTTTTGCTGCATTTGAACTGCATAATAAAGATATTTGAGTAATTCTAATTCCCTGGAAGTAACAGCCAATGCCACATCTCTAGTAAGTTGGAAATTAGCCAGTCCTATTATTAGTAAACTCCTGAAACACAACGGTCTCTCATTAGCACTTTTATGATTACACAGAACTTTCTTAAGCAGTCTAAAGTTTAATTTAAAACTAACCCCAGCAGGGAAATCTTGTGGTACAGATAGAGAGCATGATAGATTTAATAGCAAAATCTTTACTTCACTTTCAGTTAATTTTACTGAAGTTTTCCAAGGTATAGAATGAACATAACAGATGGAAATTTTGATTATACAGCTGTAATTCTAAAGACAACTGATGAAGGATTAATATTCCCTTAAAATCATGCATAACCTCTAAATTTGTTATTGATAGATTCTTAATGTGATGAACTATGTATAGCTCAGTTACTAACGAACTTAGAAATTCAACATAAAATTTGGTATATGAAAGCAGTTGGATATAGTTATTTGAGAAACTAATCTGGTAAACCTGTCTTTTCTTTGTAATCTGAAATATAATTAGTGGGTTAGGTTACCTGACAAATATTGGTTCTAATGAAACATGCAGTATAAAAGAACTGTTTTGATATAGAGTCTCATAGGCTTTTGAAAACAAAAGTGCTGAATACACAGTTCATAAAATGTATCCCTTTTAACTCAGAGAAAAACCATGCATCATCTCTCTAACAATGCTTTTCAGTTTTAATGTTATTTTTATTAACATAGAACAAAATATGACATTTTTTATATTCTTCTTAAGCAAAATTTGTCAGCTTTGCTTGCAATTTGCAGAGGACTTTGTAAAAATGCTACATCCTGTACATGTCAAGTTTTTGATATTTAGAAAACCAAATTAGTATCCTGAAACTTAGATGCGTAAGTATGAATCACAGAATCACAGAATTGTCTAGGTTGGAAGAGACCTCAAGATCATCAAGTCCAACCTCTAACACTAACAAGTCCTCCACTAAACCATATCGCTAAGTTCAACATCTAAATGTCTTTTAAAGATCTCCAGGGATGGTGACTCCACCATTTCCCTGGGCAGCCCATTCCAATGCCTCACAACCCGCTCAGTAAAGAAGTTCTTCCCAATATCCTAATAACATTCCTAATAACATTCTAGTTTACCTTGAAGAGGTTAATCCAAAGCTAATAAAATCCCTGTAGATTGATCTTTAAGCAAGATCATAAAGATGAGTTAAAGATCAAATCAAGAAATATTCAAAGGTTATCAAATTGTTTCAACAACATGCATTGCATTTGTATTTTAACACAACTGTTTATCTTGAGAATACATCAATGTAAGTTCAATAACCTATCTTATCTCATATTGAATGTTTATTTCATACTCACTCATACAAATTCTTCAGTGGTGAAGTTAAAATAGCTAGCACAGAGAGCAGATTATTGCAGTGGGTATGTATTTTATAGATCTTGAGATCTCTATCTTCACGTGGATTCAGAAATTCCTGTACTGAACTGCAAACTGACCACAGCATGTTCTCAGTGGATATCAAAATTGCTGCAATATCTATTCTGTAGGAAAGAAAAAGGGAAAATAGTATTACATAGGACATTAGGATAGTGGTAAACTTCAATTAAAGAGTTCTCCTCTAACAACAAAAAATACCTAAATTATAGCATTGGCTTGAAATTTCATCTTTCATCAGTCCGTACTGTAGAAATTCTGAAGCTATTATGGTGCAAATATGCAGCTCTGTCACAGAAAATCCATTACTGACACTAGTCAACAGAAGAATAGCAAAATACCAAAATGTCCTCTTTAAAAGGACAATGCCACTAGATGGGAACAACTTAACTTCTACACTACATTCAAATAAATTTAATTTAGTTTTCCTTATGATAACACTAGATTGTATATACTATTTTCAAATTCTACTAGAGTTAAAAATTAGTAAGTGAACTAAATCTTCAGTTTGCAGAACTTCAACTTCCAGGCAATACATTATGATGCGGAATATTTCTGAGTCAGTAATCAGTTACTTTGATATTGAATAGCAGAGTATCATGGGTAATTGGCCTAAATAATAGCAAAAGCCCAAACTACAACAACAAAATTTCACAAGAGGATGCTGACATACAAGAGATAGTAAGAGATAGATGGATAACACAAAATATATGGCAGGCGTGAAGTAGGACTTCAAGAAGCACCTAAGTGCCTAAAAGCTGATGGGTATGTATATGATCATCTACATTTTAAAGATTCCTCTTATTTTTCAAAAGCCTATGCAACCAGATGTGAAGTGGCATTTGGCAATATTATAGATTTCTAACATCTCAAGAACCATTGAGAGAAAATAAGCCCCTAAAGCACAGTATATGTGTATATGTGTGTGTATATACATATATAGATAGATAGAAAACCAGTGATAGAATGTATTAATTAATATTCATTATAATTTGCTTTTTCATTTGCATACAACTGGATAACTCAATTCATTTAGTGAAAAATTCATGAATTACCTTATGCAAAACAACTTATCTTCAAAAAAGACAATGCAAAAAATACAGTTTTGTTCATTATTTTGAAGCAAATGATTATTTCTACGTTTAAAGAATACAGTGTTAATACACATTCTTATATGTCTGAGATATTTTTTTCCAACAAATTTTCCCCCCAAACTTGCATGAAATTATTTTCTCTATACCTGAAAATAAAGAAAGACCTAGAACTGAAATTAAGGCAGAAATAAAGCATGTAAACATTGGAATACCCTGAATAACAGGTTATGTTTTTGTTTTTGTTTTTTTTTTTTCCCAGCTATATCAAGAACATGAGCTTGTACAAATTACTTAAACTTTCCATGACACTGTTTTCCTCTTCACAGTAAATGCTTAGCTCACTAATCACATAGAACATCTCTGCTGAATGTTTTCCATCTCCTACAAATGACAACCTCTTTAGTTTTTCACTCACAAAGCTACCGTGGAGTATATCACTTTCAACATTTTAACATGGACACATATATTCATGTAGTAAAGAGTAGCAAAGAGCAGGATGACAAATACACCGATTTATTCAATCAAACAAAAAAAAAAGTGAAAGGACAGAGATAGGATGAACTTCCACCTCAAAACACCTGTTTTAATATTTATTAAAAAGAGCCTCTGGGAAAAAGAATCCCAGCAAGGAGAACTTCCAACTTCCTGTTTCCTAAAATGACAGGGGAAGGAACAGCCTTCTGTACTGCTGTCTTTAATGGTAAATATTTTGATGTGACCCAGTAGGTCTTCCACTTGAAAAGGTGTATGAAGAAAATAGAACACATGGAGTTTTCTTCGTGAATAAATGGTTTGATTTCTTAGGATGCCAATTCTTTTCACATTTTTTGGTTACAACTCCACTCTTCATCAAGAAACTTTCAAAAAGTCAAGCAATTTATATCACAATTTCATAAATATTTCTTTGATTCTGCCTTCTTCAGTATACAACTACCAAATATTCTTAAATATACAAAATATATTGGATTAAAATGACCCTGAAAATATTTGTTGTGTTTATATTCCCTCCCACCCCCTCATGTATATTAACAATTGACTTGAACTAAAGCAATGTATAGCAGAAAACAAAGATTCATGTATTTTACCCATAAAAAGTGTATGTTAAATATAAAACTGTTACCTGATTTGTGGGGTTCTCTTGTAACTGGGGCATGCCTGCATATATCTGGAGGACAGCACAGCCAAAGATTGCTCTAGCACATCCATAAGAATCTCCTGGGCTAACTTGGGAGGTAGAATGGTGCATAGGTCATGATGAAGAGCACAGCAGAAATAATGCCACATCTGGACAGAGAATGAGCATCTTTCCCCCTAGCAAAACCACCACACAGTAAATAATAGAAAAACACCTTCCAAAATGTCAATTTAGTTTCTGCGAGTCTAATTAATTCAACCTGAAAGGAAATAACTGAAGAATTTCAAGCACATGATGATCAAAAAATGGTCCTTGACAAGATGAGAAATATCTTTATTAGCAAAAAAACACTTGCTCCATTTCAGTTACAAAACCAGAATTCTGCCACCAAACTAAAGCATGTGCATTTGCCCTTCTATATCCTTAACTAACCTACTCTCAAAACCTGTAGTGTTTTAAGTCCAATTTAAAAACATATTCTATAGGCACTAAATAGTCGTATGAATTTGATACACGAGTTTCTTTATTATCAACAGAAAATAGTTACTTAAATAAAAAATAGTTACTTAAATAAAAAACAGTTACTTTAAGCTTGTGTATTTCCCCACATTCATAATTATGACATAATATAACCATGATGACAAACTTTTTGGTTATGCATAGTGAGGGCACAGTAAGAACAGGGTTTAAACAAAACAAAACAAAACAAAAGAAACAAACAAAAAAAAAGAGCAATTAAATTATTAATACGAGGTACAAAATGTATATGTATATATTTTCATCTGATAATGGCAACTGATTTTAACAAAATATTTTCTGGAAAGGAAAACTGCTATTAATATTTCATTATCTATGCAGAACCACTCCAAAAACAGAGAAAAATATAAAACAGTCAAAATCATAGTAGCCAATTCATAATATATTTATGAAGAACAAATTTTAATTCAAATTCAAATATTTCAACTAAGAAAATATTCAGAAAATAGCACTAGAATGAAGCTGAATCAACAAAAAAAGTCCTGAACCTTCACCTCCCACATTCCAATGGAGCTGCGAAATATTTTAAGATTTTTTAAATATTTCTGCATTATCAGATATAGAAAAAAAAAAAAAAAAAAAAAAAAAAAAAAACCATGATTTTTAAAACACTCTAAGAGTTTGATAGACATTTTTCCCTAAAGAAAATAATCTAGCTTCTTTTTAAATACACCGTGTAAGCAGATTGTTGGAAGTTGTTATTATTCCATGTTTCTCTGCCATCATATTTGAAGTTTAATTTATATTAAAAAGCAGCAAATTATGACAAAGTACTGGAGTACCTAACTTATGACCATTGCCCTACTCATTACATTTCTGATTGACATAGGCATCTCTAACATCTCATTAAAGGGGAGGAAAAAGAAGAAGAAAAATAAAAAGAAAGAAAAATCATCAAAACTACCAATTTTCCCATTTTCACTAATACAGAAAAGAAAAATGTAATACAGGCAAGTTTCAAAGATAAATTATATGCCTAGTTTTCTTCACATGCAGAGCCAGTGAAGTTTTAGAACAGGTTCAAGCATGATCCAACAAAACCAGTCTTTCTGATACTTCATACAGTTAAGCACTAGACATGTGTTTGCACACAGGTAAAATAGGATCAATATAGATCAAAAAAGGATCAGAACATACAGAAGTCAGATTAAAATAACTTCTCATTTTTCTTATGTGAAACAATCTTTAAATATTATCACAGGATATAATGAAACATCATTATAAGAAAGTACTAGTTTAATTCATAACTCTACTCATAACTTCATAAGTTTGCATAACTCAGAACTTAATAATACATTTACGTAAGTGTGGATTTCTTAGATATAATATCAAGACTACTTGAGATATATTTGAGATATATTCTGGCAGAATTTATCCAGAAAAAAAAAAAAAAAAAAAAAAAAGCCCTAACCTCATCTTATAGACACTAACACTTCCGATAGTTTGCAAAAACTTTTCTACTTGTATAGAACAAACATAGCAGCTACAAAATAATTAATCTGAATCCCTAATGGAAACTAATTCATTTTCATCATATCTTTGACATATAAAACTAAATCTAAAAAATTACAAAAAAACATGAACACTTAACAACCAGATTTATGATTTATAATTCTAACTGAACTTAATGATGTAGGGTATTTATTTATAATAAGTAATTGAATGTCAGCTAGTTTTATTTTTTAACTATAAACACGAATGACTTAATTTTCTTTGCGTTATTTAATTGAAGGTGGTAAATTGAATAATACTTTTTTATAACTTTGTACCACCACTGCAGAAGCAACAGAGTCTCACTGAAGATTTAAAAGGGCTTCATTCCCCTTTTCTGACCTGTTTGCTGTCATTTCTAGACAATTCCACTGGTAAACATCTGCTATTTTTGCAGACTTCATATAAGGCTCACAGATGTGAGCTTTTATTTAGCTTATATATCAGGAAACAAGCAGCTGTGCTTTATTACATAAACCATGTTCAAATATTATCTTTGAACAGACAATTCTTTATTCTTTGTCTATTAGAAAACATAAGTTCCTAAAGCTACAGCAGATGTCTATTACACTAAAAGCTTCGTTCCAAAATATAATCTGGAGAGTTGGCCCAGTGGCACAGTGGGTGTTCAGTGCACTCCATCAAAGAGATACTGAACCCTGAGAGTTTCATTCCCTGGCAGCTTAGACTAAGTGCTCTATGCTCAGTTCAGATCTCACATTACCAAAAAATCACTATATATATCTTTAAAAATCACTTCTTAACTTTTTAAAAAATATATGATAAAATCACTGTCACCTCACAGTGATTAGAATCTGTGTGTTTAGTCTCTAATTATAACAGTTCTTTTGGCTTTGCTTTTAATTCCAGTTACTGTTTAATGGACTAGGTGCATGTCAGAATGAGGACAAATGATCTGGTACTGAAGTGGTTATAAGAGTGCAAATCTATTTAAAAAAGCATTCTTATTTTAACAATGTAGAAAAGAAATAATGCTTTGTTTTATAGATAGTAATAACCATTTGCTACCAATGTTCTTCTCCTCAGATGTTACTGTTGTACAAATAAATACAGAATTGGATATGGAAACTGCAGCTCTTCATAATCAAACACAGACACTGCCTCCCCTTACTCCTTTCCCTTTGTCTTTCTCTCAGTGGTTTTCTCTTCTTTCAGGATGATTTACAAATCAGGTAAGCCAAGCAGTTTTTTTAGACATTGTAGCATTAATGACTAGTTGGGAATGGGAGGGAAGACCATCACATTCTTTAATACCATTTGAATGCCCTATATTATCAGGGAAAAGGAAGAATAAGGAATAAGCCCATGTGGTTGCTGAAATGTAGGATAGCCATTTAGTTTGCTTATAAGCATGCTATACAAGACTGAGGGAAGAATGGTTTCTTCCTCTTTCCTCTCCCCTCCTTATGCAGTGAGAAGGAAAAGTGTTAGTGGAGAACTCAGAAATGTTTGTTTGTTCGTTTGTTTTTCCTTCCACAGAATCACAGAATCACAGAATTTCTAGGTTGGAAGAGACCTCAAGATCATCATGAAATTGCATTCAGGATTTACAAATGATGACTGATTTTTTTATAGTCCTAATGTAATATTCAAAACTGGGGGACAGAAAAGAAAAGGTAACGAGGGTCCTGAGCTAAACTGCATTCAAGAGCTAGGCTACTCATGAGAAAAGCAGAAGTACAGAGCCAAGAGCAGCTTCCCCTTAAAGTAACAAGATCATGATGCTGTTTACAGCAAAGGATACACTGAGAAGGCAACAAGGCCCATGAGCCACTGCCTTGGACGAGGGCATGAGTGTGTCTCCAGTCTGACTTAAGAGAAAGAACCTCACGCTTTCTGCTGAGTTTATATGTTGGAAGGAGCATCTTTCACAGCTAGAAGCTTCTGTGACAAACAATAGGTCTTCAGCTATCCTGTTCTGCTCAGAATGCCTACAAGACCAACACAGAAGTCAACAGTTGCTCAGCATCATTCTTCCTGGTGGCATTCTTAGGAGATCTTTCAGGAAAAAGAGCGGGGCAATGATATAAAGTTACATGTTTCTGACCTCAAGCCCTGCAAGCACACAGAGCCAAAACACCAGCTTTCCTCCTCCCTTCCTACACGTCAGTTCTGATCAGTAATGATAAAATAATTTAGCTAATTAATACTCTTTTCTTTGTTCAGATGTCTATTTGTGATGATTAGGTTTCCTCCATTATTAATAACTGTCCTGTGGGGTTTATTGGGTCAGCAATAAACAGACACGGCACCATAGGAACTACAACCAATTAAAACCAGATCTACATCAGTTGCCAAAAGTCACTCAATATATTACTTTCTTATCAAACCAGTATACGTGGGCTCACATTCAAACAAAAGTAAAGTGTTTATTTCCTTATCTTTAAGGAATGTCATTTTTATGCCATTACTTATATTAAGGCCTGTTTTATCACTACTACAGACTTTTGTCATTGACTCAGCAGCTTTACATATTATATCTGTAAAATACATATATCGCATTATCTCGTGTAAGAACTACAGAAAACACTTAACAAAACTCTCCTAGTTCCCTCATATAGTAAATCAAATAAGGCAGGGCAGGACTTTGTCTTCAGGAGATCACAGCTATTATACTTCCACTTCATCCTTAAATTATGTGAAAAAATTTTGAGTAGTATACATCTATAATATCTTCTGCTTGTAAGAGGAAAATCAATCAGTAAATTATAATAATATATTCATTTGACCTTAGTGTTTTTTTCTTAGAATCATTAGGACTGTAGTTTAAGAGCATACCCACAACTGCAAAATGCAGGTGAAATTCCACCAGTTATTTCAGAAATTCAGCTGAATGCTGAAGATAACTATATTGACCATCTTTCCTTGTTACATACCTCACTCACAAAAGGTCAAAAAAAGGAAAAAAAAATAATTGAAAATAAGCATCAAAGAGTATTTAATCAGATTAAAGATTTCCAGGAAAAAAAAAAAAAAAGTCTGTCTCGCAATTTTATATGTCACACTTTCTGCAAGAAGAAGAGTTAAAATGACAGTGACCTTTTTACTGAGTTCCATAAGGCATCCTGAACCTGCCACACAGTATTTTATTAAGCAAACAACATAAAATCTCTATCCTAATTACTTATATCACCTATAAATTACTATTTTTTCTTATATCATTTCCACTATATCTGCAAAACCAGATATTTCAAAAAAATTAATTCCAACAATCTTTATGTAACATTAGGCTGATCTTATGTTTCTAATTAGTCAGAGAGCTGGCAACCAGTAAAACACATTTTGTAAGAAGTAGGAATAGTAAACTTAACTTCACACCTCATAAAAAGCTTTGTAGTCTTCCCAATGGTGGCTCTCAGCATCCTGCAAAATGCTTGTAGCACAAACTCTGACGCAGTAGTTCGTAACTTGAAACTGGAGAACGTTGATGAATTCCTGATATTGTTGGACAGGCACTAGGAACAGGGGTCTGTTCAGAGAGAATGATCAAAGAAGCAAAGATTGAAAGGCCATGCAGTAGGAGGTAACAATCCCCAGTACTGCAAATGCTTTTGATTATTAGGAATCAATCATTCATTTCCTTTCATTCCTGGAGTCTGAACCCAACATTCACTTTTGAAAAAATCTGGTCTTTGTTTCTCAAGTTCTTTAAGTATATCTACTCCTGTATAAATTCTCATTTAACCAAGTCACTTGGAAATACATTACTTTAACCTATTTTCTGAGGTAAGAGTGCATTTGTCGTTCAGTTACTGGAAGACTCTGTGTTGACACACAAATACACCAACATTAAATGTGATAAAGAAAACAAACAGTCTGTTTCTAGTAGGTAGATATTCTGGGGAAACATTTCAGAATGCATGTATGTAGAGTGATTGAGCCAGATTTCAACTCAGGCTTCCCCTTCATAAAGGCACACTTCATGAAGCAGCAGAGGGTTAAAATCATCAGAGGGAAAGTAGCTACACAGTGTATATAACCCTTTAGGAATCATAATTGTTGTAGTTCAGGTGCTTCCCTCAAAAGGCCTAGTTTCCGATTTTAAATCACATATGGCCAAAACACATGGACCAATAAAGATATTCCTAGTATCCTAAGGCAAATAATAATAATAATAATAAAATAAATAAATAAAAAATCCTAAAAGCACAGCTAATGTAATTATATTACCTTCCAGGTCAAAGAATGTCTTAGATTTTACTGTTCTGAATTTTCCTAATTTTGAATAAAAATTGAAACAAGATACATGAATGAAAAATAAATTCTGAATGTAGATTGTTCACATTTCTGAACAAAGATAATATAAGGAAAAACTGCAGGAGTGTTTGTTAATAAAGTTCTCTTGGACTGCTATGTGCCAAATTTGATTTTAAGTAAATTCAGCTATTGCAAAGGCCAGAAAAGAAAATTAAGGCTGTAGCCTTCTGTTGATATGATAGCAAAGTACTTTTAGCTCTCTAGAAAATGCCAGTTATTCAAGCTTCATAAAAAAAAAAAAAAAAAAAAAAAAAAAAAAAAAAGGTTGATCTGCAAATCAAATGCAAATCTTACACATAAATAATTTGTTTTGTAATGACTGTTTTAGATTATCAACAGCTTTGAGAGCTTTGAGTCAGGTCTTTCCATAAATACTCCATGTAGTGCTTGTGCTAAAAAATGCAATGCAATTTGGAAAACTATCGTCATACTGCGTCACTAAAATGGAGTGAAGTCCTATATTACTTGCATTTGAATTAAATTATTACATGTAAAAGGGACTCACTTTTTGCTGTTTTCTCTCATTAAATTGCTATACATCGTAAAATGCTGAAAGACATAGATCGCTGTGGAAAGAGCAGCATACAAGTTTTGCAGAGGAGCCTTGGAGGGAACGTCTTTGCTTTTCTCCTCTAGTCTTGCCAGGACAGCTGTTGCTACTTTGCTGCAGGCCTCTACAAAGTTTGCTCTAATTTCCTGAAGAGAATCATCTCTGCATGCCAGAGCCAATGGAAGCAATGTGTCAAGTTCTTCCATGATGTCAGAACAAAACTGGGAGAAATAAATGTGGCATCAAGTTATTTGTATTCTGACAGCATTTAATTTATACACTCTAGGGTCAGATTCTTGAATAATGAAATTGGCACAAAACAAATATATTGAATAAGCTTTACAAACATTTCATTCTGTTGTACAGGGGAGTAACATTTATCTACAGTAAATGAATTATTACTTCATTCCTTCTTGCTTTATATTGAGAAAATTAAAAAATTAAAACCATATTATGTTACTCATGCCTTCATTTTGTTTATGACTTCATTAGATGCGGATTCAAGACATAAGGTTAATTCCTTGTTAAATAAGGTAATTTTCTAAACTAATTTATTTTGAAAAATATACATTTCTCAATACTGAATTTGAAAGAAAACTTGACATCTGTTAGTAAGTTCACATACTGAGCTCCCTAAAAATATTTCCCCAAAGTTTGTGTTACTTTAAGCAAATATTAACAGCATTCCAAATTTTCTAGAACATTTGCAAATCTCACTAAATTCAAAAACTTGTAAACAAATATTCCCTTAGACAAACTATTTAATTAATTGTCATAAATGACCTTTATGTCAATTCAAAGAACCCTAATGTGGCCACATATTGGTTATGCTGATTAGTTAAATGGCATGTCTAAGGATTTAAATACAGGAAATCCCTTCATAGTTATGCTTCAAAGCTTTCAGCATTTTCCCATCGAACAACTTGGTAACAGAGCAGACACTAATCAGAATGTTTTAGAACTTTTTGGATGAAAACAATAATGCCAGCAAAGTTTAAAAGTTAATTCTTTCAAGTATAGACTACGGGCTATTGTATAAAGCTCTGCTCAGCCTCATGTTGTAATGCTTCTCACTTTCTTCTTAATTCCATTTATATAAGATATAGAATATTAATGGTACTGTAAGTACTTCAAAGTGTAGATGGCAAACAGCCTTGGCATTCTGTGTCTCCTCAAACTTCAGATCTTTTGATACCTGCCTTAGCAATTCGTTTTGGTTGCTCCTCCGGTTGGACTGCTCTGCAGGACTCCCTCATTTGCTGGTTGTTTACAACACTCATTGCATAGCCTGCAGCTGAAGACTGTTCTTTCTGCTCATGTTGAAGAATTTTAGTTGAAAAATCCTCAACTGCTATTGTTATACAGTGAGCCACAGAAGAAGACAGGTCTTTAAACGCATTTCTCCAACTAAATTTCAGTAAAGTAGGCTGAAAGACATAGTTTTATTAAATCAACCCAAATTCAGTATTGAATGTTATTTTTGTTACTGTCTGAAATTTACTTAAATATCCATAACTAAATGACATTAAAGGACACTATAATCATTTGAAATTAATATGAATACATTGAAATAACACAAGCCTTGAAATCATATTAAAAGCAATATATGCACTCAACAAAAATGAACAAGTGAATAAACAATATTAAATTTGTCATCAAGGTTTTAAGAAAATGAATATATAAAACCCCTTGATTAAACACAACTGTTTTTTATAAGTCATGCATCCTTAAATTATATATCATCTTTCATACACATTTAACAAACACAAATACAGTTATAACCTTTATCAATAGTTTAACAAGTAATCCAGCAATAAATACCATGTGATAATTCGGTATTTTTTTTTATTATTATTTTATTTTATTTTATTTTATTTTATTTTATTTTAATTTTATTTTATTTTATCTTATTTTTTGCAAGGTAATAACCAGGCACTACTAACCATGAATATTAATGATAAGGAAGTTAGAGAAGGTGGTTTTAACACAGCCACACTGGATTTCACTCTTTAGAGATGGATGTAGCAGAGATCAAAATGTTTAAATAGAGATCTCTAGTTTTTAGCCAAAGCTGGATTTTACTTTGGTTTATATCCATTCCCTGTCTTCTCTAGACAGAGACTTCTGACGTTATCTGAAGTGTTGCAGTTACACAAAAGACACAGTGGGATGTAGTTACTTTTCCACTGTTCTTGGTTTGCATGGTTCATGTAACTTTCAGCAGACTTCATGCTTACCAGAAGTGACCAACTGAGAATTGCAGCACTGTAAGAGAAATATTTCAGTGGTGTAAGATGTAGTGTAAAGATCCCCACTATGAGAACATTGTAGGAGAAAAGAGAAGTATTCCTAACAAGCTGTAGTTACAAAATTAAACTGAAAGACAATGAAAGGCTACAAACCAAAGGGGCTTGCACTTCCAGCTTTACTCCAATTTAGAAGCTGCCTTCTCCTTCCATGCCCCTTCCCCAGCCCCAATACTCAACTCCAGAGAGCACAGACAGCCTACCCAGATACCCATTTCTGTAATTCCCTTTTTTGTAATATCTCTTTTTCATTTTTATTTATTGATTTATTGATTTATTGATTTATTGATTTATTGATTTATTGATTTATTTTTCCTGTGATCTTGGGTCAAGTACAGCTCAATCTTCAGAAAATGTTCTTTTTAATCTATAAGATACAGGAACATCTGTCCCACAAATGGTTTAAAAGTACATTTCAAAAAGCCATTTCAGCATTAAAATTCAGCCATTAGGAAATTAAATTCCACCACTGCACAGCATCAGACTTGTTAGAGCATTTAGGTCCCATAAAATCAACAGTAAAAATTTGTTTAGTAGTAAATGACTACTAAAACTTAATCTTGTATGTACCTTCTACAAAGAACACTGCTTTGTACACAGTAGTTTGTTGACATCAAAGAAACTGATCATCATGTGTGTAGGTATCTCTACAGGAAGCATGATGATCAAATGCTTAGAACTTGAACGATTTTTTTTTAAAGATTCTTATTTATTTTACAATATATTTAATATTGAATAAAAGCTAACATATTTTAGCATGTTTTTACTGTTTGGTTATGAAGTATCTTATATTTCTAATGCTAAATCTATTCTATTATTGCTCAACCTTAACAACACTAACCAATTCCTTATGAGTGCCCTAAGATTTTACTCCATCTTAGCAGAGAGTTTGCACCTCAAATTAATTGCAGTAGCTAAATAATGAAACTCTCAGAATAGGTGTTTATAATGAATATGGTGTCAGGTGGCATTGGAGACACAGACAAAAGAAAATCTCCCACAAAGTGCAAGACTCTTTTCATACTCACCTCTTTTACCTGAAGTAACTGTTCAGGAAGCACACTGGTTTCATTTGCTCTAGTTTCTCCTATTAAAAGCTCCCCACTAGCTTTCTTCAGAACTCCTGCACAGTATGATAAAGGGGATCAAAGTTAAGATTAATTCTGTAGAAAAATCAGCAGCCTACAACACCTTCTGATATATCAATATGAAGCATAAAAAAAAAAAATCAACAAGATGTAGTGGAATACTAATGTTATGATAAAGTCAAATTCAGGTTATACACAGCTCCTTTTATATAACATGATGAAATCCACATTCCATTGTATTCATATTTTATACATACACACGTATAATGTGTAAAATACAGTTTCTTTTGTCATTAATTCATTTTTATACTGATTGCACAGTCATCTATTCCTAGGGAGAACAGATAATGTTAGAACAGCTGTGTAGAAGATAATTTCTATTTTTTGTTCAATAAATTAAATGAATTGCACACTACCGTATTTTTATAGTTTCTACTTATTTGGAAATGCCAATATGGTAAGAATAAAAAGACATTTAATTAATACAGTTATTATAAATAAAATAATGGAAAAAGAACAGGTGAAGCTCCTTGAGATGGGCTGGTACAAAGCTCACTCATAAATCTTCAAGTAATGGAAATATTGCCTGGTTTGACAGGGACAAGCAAACATCTGGGGTAGACATTATTTCCATCAGTGTATCAAAAACAATAGGAGAATAAAACCAAACAACCTAATATTTTTAAAATCCATGTCCTAGCATAAAGATGGCAAAAAACACAGGTGTAGATATTCTTAATTTAACATAACTGATTTGAAATTCCATCCAAGAAGTTTTAAATGATTGAGTGCTGTCAAGTATTACTAAATGTTATCTCTTACACATAAACTTAAATGTCTTCAGTCACCTGAAGATACTAGTAGCGTACATACCCAGGGTCTAAAGAGGTCCTATTTCTATCAAATATACAGTATGTGGAAATATATGGGATTTCATTTACCTAGAGTAGATTTTACTTTTGTCCTAAACAATTCAACCTCTGAAAACGAACACTCCAATTTTCATATGCCCATACACCATTCTAAAGTTTCAATTTTTTATTATTGTTATTATTTTCCCAGGAACTGTTTTCATACAAAACAGGTCAGGAAAACAAAACAAAACAAAACAGATTTGAGCTATGAAAAATGAAAGATAAATTGGTAGAATATAAAAAGAGAAGAGACTAGCCAGATAACCTAGCCCTCTGATCATTCAAAGTATGGTGTTACAGACAGTACCATAAACACAGTACTTATTTTGATTTGTTCTAATGCATGTTATGATGAAGTTTCCTATACCTTTCTTTAGAATTTACTTCAGAATGAAAAAGAGAACTGACTGGATATTTTTACTCATATTTATTCTGTACTTTCTACCTGAAATTTTCCTTACTTTTCCTGGCAATTCATCTGTTTTTATAGCTGTATCTTCTATTCTAACAGTGAGCACAATTTTAGATCAGCTATTAATATTTTTTATCAACACTTTAAAGAAAAACAGAATCACAGAATCACAGAATTTCTAGGTTGGAAGAGACCTCAAGATCATCGAGTCCAACCTCTGACCTAACGCTAGCAGTCCCCACTAAACCATGTCCCTAAGCTCTACATCTAAACGTCTTTTGAAGACTTCCAGGGATGGTGACTCCACCACTTCCCTGGGCAGCCTGTTCCAATGCCTCACAACCCTTTCAGTGAAGAAGTTCTTCCTAACATCTAACCTAAAACTCCTCTGGCTCAACTTAAGCCCATTCCCCCTCGTCCTGTCACCAGGCACGTGGGAGAACAGACCAACCCCCACCTCACTACAGCCTCCTTTAAGGTATCTGTAGAGAGCGATAAGGTCGCCCCTGAGCCTCCTCTTCTCCAGGCTGAACAAGCCCAGCTCCCTCAGCCGCTCCTCGTAGGACTTGTTCTCCAGACCCCTCACCAGCTTCGTCGCCCTTCTCTGCACCCGCTCAAGCACCTCCATGTCCTTCTTGGCCACCTGAGCACACTGCTGGCTCATATTCAGCCGACTATCCACCATCACTCCCAGGTCCTTCTCTGCCTGGCAGCTCTCCAACCACCCGTCTCCCAGCCTGTAGCTCTGCAATAAGCGCCCCAGGTGCAGGACCCGGCACTTGGCCTTGTTGAACTTCATGCAGTTGACCTCAGCCCATCGCTGCAGCCTATCCAGATCCTCCTGCAGAGCTTTCCTACCCTCGAGCAGATCGACACACGCACCTAACTTGGTGTCATCTGCAAACTTACTGAGGGTGCACTCGATGCCCTTGTCCAGATCATCGATGAAGATATTAAAGAGGACTGGCCCCAGCACCGAGCCCTGGGGGATGCCACTAGTGACTGGCCTCCAACTGGACTTGGCTCTATTCACCACGACTCTTTGGGCCCGGCTATCCAGCCAGTTTTTAACCCAACAAAGCGTGCGCCAGTCCAAGCCAAGAGCAGCCAGTTTCTTGAGGAGAATGCTGTGGGAGACGGTGTCAAAAGCCTTGCTGAAGTCAAGGTAGACCACATCCACAGCCTTTCCCTCATCCACCCAGCGCGTCACTTTGTCATAGAAGGAGATCAGGTTCGTCAAGCAGGACCTGCCTTTCATAAACCCATGCAGACTGGGCCTGATCGCCTGCTTGCCCTGCAAGTGCTGTGTGATGACTCTCAGGAGGATCTGCTCCATGAGCTTCCCTGGCACTCAGGTCAAACTGACAGGCCTGTAGTTTCCCGGGTCTGCCCTCCGGCCCTTCTTGTAGATGGGCGTCACATTTGCTAGCCGCCAGTCAACTGGGACCTCCCCCGATAGCCAGGACTGCTGAAAAATGATGGACAGTGGCTTGGCCAGCTCCATTAGTACTTAAAACATTAAAAAAAACATTAGTACTTAACCTAAAATCCTTCTGTATTTGTAGAATTGCTCTCCAAAGTTATCCAGAACTCAAAGCTGAGACAAGTTTTTTTCTGATGGCAGATTTGGATCTCCAGGACCAAAGACAGAGAGCCAAAGGATCCTCCCCTTAGCATTAGTCATTTTAAATGTTCCTTCATTTTTTAAATCAATAGACTCTTACTAGACTTCCCCACTTCCTTTTCTAACTAGCAGCCTGAGCACTCTTGTCTTTTATTTGTATATACATATATACACATATATACACATGTGCATGTGTGCTCACACATAGATAAAATATTTCATCTAGTTCATTTTAACCTCCAGCCAGCGGGGATGCCCTCACACCTTTTATCAATCACTGCACACTAGCTGCAACCTCCCCAAAACCTAGGCACTTTAGATGCTAGCACAGCCTTCCCCTGGACAACTGTTTCTACAGAGATACATATAAAATTACTCCCTTCCTGTCCTGTTACTTCACTTCTCTTCGGACCGTCTTGCAAACTCCCCTGGGAAATAAAAGTGCAGCTTTGTCCAAGAGGATGGTACTATAGTAAGTGCAAGCTGCTGTAGTGAAGCTACTCAGCCCAAATTAGTTCCCTTTGCAGATAGGAACTCGGACAATCGGTAGGAGGAAGCATTCCTACCTAGACAGATACCATTTTCTACAAAAATTCTTTGAGGCCTCTCTTCTCCAAAATTTCAAACTTCAAATTCCATTTATGCATAAAGACATAAATATGTGTTGTCATACTCATATTGCTGTTAGAGAAGAAAAACTGCAGAACGAGCACAATACAAATGTCACAAAGGAGCAGAAGAAGTAGAAGGAAGAATCAGTTTTTTTTCCATACTTGCTCCCTCTCAAGGGTATATTCTATATCTCGATGCTTAAAACTGATGTTCTTCATCGCTATAGAAGACTGGATCAACCACAAATCCTTGCTGTATCTTTCTTGAAACTTACAGTCTACAAACTTGATAAATTGCTCACAATCTGTGTTACTGTAGTATCTCAGGCAGGCAGTTAGAATCATTTTAACAGCAGGTATTCAAAATAAGATTTTATCAAATGTTTTACTTAAAATCAGTACTTTTTTAGCCAACTTTTCATGCTTAAAATTCGTCTGGGATAGGTCTTCTCTTGAAAGCAAATATTGTTACCTATGTTTCCACTGCCTTCAACATATTTCATTTTTTGTCCAGTTCAGTATTGTTATATTTTTGTAAAGATCATGACAGTGAGACTTTGTGCACTGTTTATATATATACATATACATATGCATATACATATATATATATATATATGCATATACCTTTCCTTTAAAAAGTTCTAGGAAATTATTTTTTTACAGAATTCTGAAGCTTCCTTTTTTATTTATTTATTTTTTATTTATTTTTTTCCATAACATTTAGGTTCTAAAGAACTGTCAAAGTAATTTAATCTAACATCAGCATAGAGTAGGTAAGCCTTGAGGAAACTTTTTATGACTGCTCAGTAACTGTAAATAAGGTAAGTAAGTGTCACCAGAGCAGCTAGTTGAATTCAGTAGGCTCATCCAGAATTTTTATTGAAACTGTATTGGAAACAATATGTCTTCGATAACGGGAAAATACCATTCCCCAATAAATACAAATACAGAGAAGAAACAAAACATATTTTACATGTGGTAGATTAAAAAGCCTCCGACTTCCTTTCTTCAATAACAGAGCCTCCTACTTCCATTCTTCAATAATGGAATTATTATTTTTTTGTTCTATGCTCAGTATATTTACTCAGCAAACTGTAATAAAACATATACTGAAAATGTACACCTGAAATCAAATCTTTTCTGATGTAAATCCCATCTCCACTTCAGATTGATCTGCTGATAATTATGTATTTCTTAAAGAAGCTACTTGAACATTTTGCTTCAAAAGCAAAGCAAAAATCACACTTTTCTTTTTTTTTTTTTTTTTTTTTTTTGAATCTTTATAACTTCAAAGTCTATTAGGAGGATGTACCCCACAAATTTGATTCCGCACTCCTCTTATTACACTCTCCAGAAAAGGGTATAGAGTAAATGATTTCTTATGCTGTGAAGGAAAGACCTTTGCAAGTCTTCCAGGTCCCCTGAGGCAAAGCTTGTAAACCTAAGGGCTTGACAACTTTGCCCACAGTGTTTTCAAAGAGCTCCATTGGAAAAAGCTTTTCTTGGTACTCATTATCTGTTCTGTCCAAAGTTCACCTTTCTCACTGGAAGGAAAAAAAAAAAAAAAAAAAAGTGAGGCACAGATGAAAGTACGTTAGATGTTTTTGATTTCTTAAAAGTCTCAACAAGAGGTTTCTGAAAAGCCAGAGGGAAAAGAAATCTACCTTAAAGATGGGAAGAGAATGCAATTTGGCATGATCCTAAACCAAGATCTTCTGCTTAACCTTTGACTGCAGCTTAGTGTTCCAGGTTCCTTCAAAGAGAACAGCTCCTGTGATGCTGCATGTACTAGGTAGGTCAGAACATCTCAGGGAATTCAGCTGAATGTAAATTAAGAACTAGACTATCTCATCACAGTAGGCATGATGAGACACCTGCAGAAGAAATGGTTGAATGTCTCTTCAAGAAAAAACAGAAGGTGGTTGGTTACTCCTTCCATTTTCTGAAACCTATTGCTTCTAGTACAGGAAGTAAGGATATGAAACAATGAGAACAAAAGTTCTGTAACTGTTAGAAAAATACAGATACTTTTCCTCAGAAAGACAGAGTGTTAGTCTTGTCCAGATGCCACACTAAAGTTCAGGGATGGGACAGAGTTCCATCATAATTTCTATTACCATGAGAACTTTTTCATGTTTTTTTTTTTTCTCATTATATTTAAGAGAAAAATCGAACACTACACTGATAAGAGATTAAATGAGTACTTAAACTGCTTTTTTAATTTTAATTGAGTTTAGATAATGAAAATATAATTCGAAATCACGTGCAAAACTTAGTTCTGATAAGGAAAAGTCAAAACATAAAATCTGGAAGGACTAGATGGAGACTACTGAAAAAAAGTTAGAGTGGAAAAAGTAATTCACAGATTTTTTTTTCCATCTATGTAAAACAATTTGGGAAAATGAGTATTCTGAATATATTCCAGAAGATGTCAGATATAGAACTCTCCAACTGAACTCAGAACTATCCGTACCACCTAAAAAAATCTCTCTACATCCATCTCCCTACAGAGTTCACTCTGGTTCACTGTTTCCTTTGGTGCTATTGTCTGCCATGGGGTTACCATCAGAGAACACTGGTAGGCAGTACTTCCCTCTAACATCTATTTTCAACCGCCTAAATTGGTCTTCATAGGATTCCATTGTGCACACTGCAAAGAAACTTGTCTTGTTGCCAGCTAGAACTGTGAACTACATGTCTTTCTTTTCTTCACTGTTCTTTTTTTGGTTCACAAGCAACCTCCTACCAAAAGCAGAATCCGCAGAAGAGACTACATCCAAGCGATAATGCAATGAAAAAGTATGAAGAGAAGCCCAGGTGGCCACCTTGCAAATTTCCAATGTGGAAGCCTTCGACCTCTCCGCCCAAGAAGCAGCTATAGTCCTAGTGTAATGAGCTTTACAAACCCTGGGAGCCTCTTTACCCTTAACTACATACGCCTCCCTAATACAATCCCTTAACCATCTAGCTAAGGAACTCTTAGAAGCCATTTGACCCCTCTTAAGACCCCCTAAGAGTACAAACAATCTGTCAGAAGATATGAAATCTTTGATTCTTCTGTGATAAACCCTAAGTGTTCTTCTTACATCCAATTTATGCAGCCATTGCTCTTTGTCATCGCTGGGTTTAGGGAAAAATGAGGGCCAAGAAACTGTCTGATTTAGATAAAACTCAGATGCCATCTTTGGGACAAAAAAAAAATTAAAAAGATGAACTGTCCAAAGAACCACTTTGTCTCTGATGGAACTTTACATGTTCTATATATCAAGATTGAAGTACTATGGGATACACTGAACAAAAATCAACTAAAACTGCCATTGAAACAGCTATACAAATAAAGTCAACGCTTGGCATAAGCATATGAAAACATGTTATTTTTGTTGCATCTCTGCATGAATTACAAAGATAAAAAGGCTCCTCTCAATACTAAAAGTAACCAGAAAGAAAAGGAAGCAAGCGCAAGGTTCAAGTCTATGTGATGTCTGGCAAACTTTAGTTCTCTTGGATATTCACCTACCCTTTGTGAATTGGTCAACTTCTCATAATTTGCCACCAGTACTACTTGCAGAGCACTAATATTTCAGAAACACCTACACTGCAGTGACTGCAGGTGAGTTTGCATTCACCCAACCTAGCTTTAAACTAGTGAGAGACAGTAAGTCTATCAACAGCAGCACACAGTCCAATCTGGGCTAATTTGCTCTGCTTCTTAGGCTAGTTCTGCAGCCTATGCTGCACTGTATACCTGATACTCATACCTGAGTCAATTTAAAGCTGCTTTGGACAGATCTGCACCATATATTGTTAAATTAAAAAAGATTTATTGTGATAAAGCTTTTAAATAAGTAGAGAAGATGACCATCATATTTTATATTCACATATTACAATGTATTCTGATGAAAATAAACTGAGGTTTCTGATAAATTGTTCTTATCAAACGTCAGCCTTCATCACTGGGAAAAAAAATAAAAAATAAAAAAAATTATCAGCCTAATGTAGGACAGTTGCAGAAAAAATCTTAAAGCCCTTTTGGTACTGAACAAAACCTGGAACTACTGGAAACATAGCTCTCATTCTCTCATATCAAGTCAGCTTTCACTTCATCACTACAACTTATATTTCTAACAACATGAAGTAAAAATAACCCTAATAAATCTTTCCTTTAGTCAAGATATTTTTTTAATTTATTTTTTTTTTTAATTTTTCTGGCTAAGTCTTCTCTTCACTTCAGACACTGATATAGCTGAACAAAGTTTTGTGAATAAAACCATTTGATCAGAACAGTAACACTGGAAAAAAAAAAAAAAAAAAAAAAAAAAAAAAAAAGGATATGTCTGATGACTTCATGAACATCACCTGAAAAGATCTGCCTCTACCGTCCCCTGTGTCTCAGAGTAAGAGTAATTGTACATTTTCTTTAGAACAAGCCTTCTAACCAGAAGACAACTTCCTATAACCTGATCTAATCATATTCCCCTTTCAGATTTGGTAAGTAGAGATGCCATTTAGGAATCTGCTTATTATAGACATGATTACTGTAAAAGAGTATTTCTCCAAAAAAGAGGCTGAATGCACTTTTGAGGAACACTTCTGAATGCTGTTCAGCTTGGAGAAATGCCTCAGGATAAAATCCTTACTACATTTTCTGAAAAGTAAAATATTTCTTGTTGACATTGAAATCATTATGTTTTCTGAATTATTTAAGATCATGTCATTAGCTAAACATGACAAGTCAATTGCCCTTTTAAGAATTTTTCAAATTTTTAAAGTTTTCTTCTCAGAAACCACTAATAAAAAGAATATCTAAAATTATCCTTACTGAATATGTACCCTAACCTCCTCATTAGCCCTGTGAGAAGTTTACTATAACACTTTTGTAGGATCAAGGCCATAAAACATAAAACATCATGTATAATAGCTTAGAGAGATTAAAGGAATCTGAAATACATTGAAACCAATAGTAAAAATGGAACTTGAATACAAATTTTATTTGAGCTTTGATGTAAATTCTAAGAATACATAGTCTGACCTGCATTTCTTTATTTTAGAGTGTCAGTATTTCAGATGAAGAATCTATCAACAACGTGTGCCTCTGAACTCTTTTCATCTTTTTTTCTTTTTTTTTTCAGTTTTCACCAATTTAGTAATCTGAGACCACATTCCCAAAACACCTTGCTTCTCAGCCTGCAGCTTGACTACAGAGATACCAAATATTTGACTCCACCTGTCCTTTCTCCCTAAACAGCCTGGCCTCATTTCTGGTCTGATCCTTTCCTGCAATATAATCAAAGCTCTTGAAACCACTTGTTCTCTGGTGACCTGGAATCTCTCCACTGGCAGAAGCAGCAGCATAGAAGAACATTTTTCAGCATAATGTGCTAAAAGGTGTTATTCACCTGAATTTTCATGATTTTAGGTTGTCCTCATCTGACAAGAATTCTATTAGACTAAAAACAGAGCAAGCTTGGAATCTAAAGTAAATATGCGCATCAGGCTTGATAGTGAAACATTTTATATTCTCTTGTACAGTCTTCTTTTACAAAAACAGCTACTGACACCTAAACTTGGTACATAATAGTAAGCACTTGTGGGAACTATTGGTGAAAGCAAGTCTGCATACTAAAACATTTATTTGATCATATTAAGATCAATAAAACTGATGTACAAGTCTGTTTTTCTCTCTTGAAAAAAAAAAAAAAAGCAACACAAAAAACAAACAAACAAACAAATAAAAACACAACAGATTTCAAGGGCAAGTACAGAAATAGTCAGTTTCAAGGAATGCAGACTTCATATAATATTTTGTTCTATAAGAAATATAAGGTATTTATAAGAAATTCAGTAGCAGTCACAACGTTACAATGTTTGATGGTTCAACAATAACAACTGTACATCACATCTTAATACACAACCATCAGTTCTTTTCTAGAAATCATTGTATTGAAATGTAAATCTGTCTATTTCAAAAAAGATTTTTAGTGAATATAGTAATACACTTTCTTCTATAATATGATGGCATAAATTACATAACTATTGTTGAAAATCATATAAAATTATCCTTTTGCACCTGATAAAATCAATAAATAAGGAAAAGCATTCATTACCTTGAACATTTTTATTCTTAGTCAATAAAGGCACCAACAAAATTTCTGCGGAGAGTTCTTCAATTTTTTCTTCCATTAATAAAAAGAGTTTGATGAGTTGAGAAAGACACTTGAGTTGATACAATGTTAAACAGAAATTCCTTCCTTTTTTGTGGTATTCCTGGGAGGCTGTTCAAGCAAAATCATAAAATAACTTACTTTTTCTTCAAAAATGATCCTGCAAAACTGATTATGTAGAAAAGTATAGTGCATCAAGTAATTTAATTCTTTTGCCATAGCACAATTTATCTTTTTTCTGATTATAAAGTTTCTCATTATTAGTTCTTCCTAAGTCATTAGCATTTCTCAGCTCTCTGGGAAGGTACAACTTAACTCCAGGTTTTGTTATTCATTAACTACCATTTTTTCAAGCAACAGATCTACTCAGAAACCATCTCACCTGCATTTAACTGAAAACAAACCCAACAAACAAACAAAAAACACATTATGTTACAAAAATGAATAGAACAAAAAAAAAAAAAAAAAAAAAAAAAAAAACAGAAAAAAAAACACACACATCATTACTATATTTTCATGGTTTGGGACATCACATCACTACACTGTCACTCTGCAAGTCACCTTGTCTGTTTAACAATCTGCTAGCACAATACCGTTGATGAATATGACATTTGAGTGAAAAGAAACATCAATCTAACACTCCACAAGTTTAAATATGTGGGGTTTGAAAACAAGAGAGACTGTCGGTGAACAAATATCAGCAAGTATTATACCTATAAGCATCTTGTATTTAAAAGAAGAAACTGAACATATTATTTCGAAAGGTTAACACCTGTAATCATAACATATAGTCATGTCACGTAATCTAGGGAACTCTGCTTTGAGCATAGTCAGACTACAAAATGCAGTGAGTTGTTTCCAATTCTGTATTACCAAACCACATGTCTTTAACTATGTTATTTTTGTAACTTCTTTAAATGCACTTCTATGGAAATTGTAGTAAGATGATATCATTTTCCTATGGCGTTCAGTTGCAGATATAACATCAGCAGAAGAGTTTACATAGACATTGTCAGAGTGAGAGCCAGAGTAATTTGAAAGAGAAGCTCTGAAAGATGAAAACAAATAGAAATTGATTGAAATGTACTTTTATGTGTCAAATCTCTCTTACCTTTGCATTTCTGAAGTACTCAGTACCTCCCTTTTCCCTCAAAGTTCCAAGTTTTTGTTTTGTTTTGTTTGTTTGTTCATTTTGGTATTCACAAATCACTTTTAAATAGACATAGATCTAAGCAGCAGAGCTGAGCTCTGAATAAAAATTCCCTAATTTGCTATCCTTATTTTGCAGCCTTAGAGGTTGAACTGTGAGTTTTGCATCCACATCTGAATTTCCTCAAAGTTCCAAACAGATGTATTCATGTTAGCCCCCTGCATTTCTAAGAATGCCAAAAGAAAATGCTATAGATAATTGCCTCTGCTGGTGCCTTGACTCTATGAATAAGGAGTAAATAATATCTGCAGCACTGGATTTCCAATTTCAAGTCTAACTCCCCCCAGAAAGATATTCTGCTATTCAGAGAATTCTCCTTTACCTGAAAGGTTGATAACATAAACTGAGTTTAACTGATAGGAAATGACTGCCTGAGTCTACAGACAGACAGGAATAACAGATGCAAGAAGTGAGAACCATGAATCACATCATAAAAATCAATGGAACATTAATTCTGTCTCCTCTGATTTGAAAACCTTGTGAAATTCCTGTCCCCTCTCCCCAGGAACAAGGGAACCTTCCAATTATTTGATTGCCCCCAAACTTTTGTCCTCATTAGACTGAAAGTAAGTGGACCTAGAAGCCAAAGGTATACTACAGTAATATTAACTTTAAAATATATAACCAAACTCAGAGAGAAGTGAAAAGTTATTTTTTTACTTTCAGTGATCACTCATATATTAAATATCATACATATTTCAGTTGGAAGCAGAAGATACAAAGTTCAAAGGCACCTCTTTTACCATGTCATTAATAATTTGAGAAAACACTTTGATATGTGATAAGCATATTATTGTATATGCTAACAAACACTTTTATAATCTTCCAAACAATGTTTTACTATTTAATACTACGTATGTTCTAGAAACATCCAGAATAGGAGGCTGAGGGGAGGCCTCATGGCAGCCTGCAGCTCCCTCATAGGGAGAGGAGGGGCAGGTGCTGAGCTCCGCTATCTGGGGACAGCGACAGGACCCGAGGGGACGGCATGGAGCTGGGACAGGGGAGGGTCAGGCTGGGGGTTAGGGAAAGGTTCTGCACCCAGAGGTGGTCAGGCACTGGGACAGGCTGCCCAGGGCTGTGGTCACAGCACCAAGCTGCCAGAGTTCAAGAAATGTTGGGACAATGCTCTCAGACATAGGGTCTGGTTTTTGGGTGACACTGTGTAGAGCCAGGTATTGGGCTTGATGATCCTTGTGAATTCCTTCTGACTTCGGATATTCTATGATACTATAAAACTTTCATACAAAATTAAGAAGAAATCTGAGGTAAGCATAATAGAAATTCTGGTTTTGATAAAAAGATACAAAGAAAGCAGGTAAGAGATTAAGGGTTTAAGTGGTGCGCTCATGAAAGCCTGAAACATGAAGCTGAAATTCCTCTAAATAGATGAATTAGCTTGATATTCATCATAAACCTATGAATATGGGGAGTGACAAAATGGTGATCCATTTCAACAAAAAGTGATATGCAAACCATCAACCCAGGAGTCTTGATTCCTTCAGCTTCTGGAGATACCTTGACCAGAAGACGGTCAAGATAAAAGCATTAAAAAACAGAAGGGAAAGATGAGACCACCATGTATGAAATGTTTTTCCTAGAATTGCTGACATTAGGAAAACAGGCTGAACAATCATTCTTCGCCAAAGCTGGAAGCCAGAGAACCCTTGAGCTGTGATGATTCATGTGACCCAGAACCTAAGACTTCTCTGGAAGGATATAAATAAACAACTAACTAACTAACTGATTTCTATATCAGATTTATAGACCATTCCATATATCATTCTTAAATCTTCTTTCACTCTGTGTCAGGCTCTGTTTTGTCAAAGAAAATGTAATATGACTTAATATTTGACATCACAGTATACCAGAGATGCAGATGTGACAAAGATTAGTGCATCGTTTGCACAAGTTCTTTGTTGCAATGCTACAGCTGGGTCAAGCTACATACTCTCACATTTGCATTCAGCAGAAACCATGCTGACGTACTGCTTAACCTGGCTACCTACCACAACTGATGGTACTAATGCTGGTCCAGTAATGGCAGGTCCTCCAGCACGACCTGCACAGCTGACATAGCTATGTGCTATTCTGCACAGATCACATAGTTTATAATGCTGCTGACTCAGGGTGGTAGTCTTTGCAGTAACCACCTGTCTTAACAAGAACTACCACTGTAAGACTCTGTTCCACCTCGTTTTATGTATACAGAAGCCATGGGTCTTTGTTAAGACAGTGTAGTCCCTAGGACAGCAAAACAGAAGTGTGCCAAACACAGACAAACTCTTATGTAAGACTGGTGATATTTCTTGTGAATTTGGATAAGAAAAACGTGTTATTGGCTACTCCAACTTTTGGAAGAAGTTAGCTTGAACATCAATTTGCTTTGCTCATCCACAGCAATTTGGAAGAGCTGGTCAGGGGAAACCACTAGACGTAAATGTTCTTTCACATATGGTCATCTCCATGTCCACAGTTTTATTCTCCCAGAAATGACAACTCATGCATTTAGTGCATCATGGCAAATACTGTGCACACACCTGCATACCTAAAGCCTGATTGAAAGATCTTACATACATCACAGGCCCTGTGAAGTTTCAAAACAATTATGATGGTAAGATTCAGCTTTGTTGAACAGGCTGCTTGAATGAGATGCTTGTTTTATATAGAGAACACACACATCATAGTCTTTTTTTTTTTTTTTCCCATTTCTGATGTTATACAAAGAGGTCAGAGAACTCACACAATTCAGAAGGAGTGACATCCGTCTGTGATGAAGATGGTATAAAGCTGTTGACAGCATCCTAGCCAATTCACAGAGAACCATGCACAAGCGGATTGGAAGCACTTGAAGCTGATCTCAGCTTCCTTCCTGAACAGCCTGCAGGGTGTTTGCTACTCTCATTCTTCTGAAAGTGATTGTTTCTGCATTTCTGAGTTTAATTCATGTAAATCCTTTTACAAGGAAACAGCTGCAGTAGCATCTTTAACTACAGGCTTATGTCAACAGGACGTCCATGGAGCCCTCCTAACAACAGGACATGTGGACTTCCTGTTGAGGCACTACCTTGAGAGGAGAATTTCTGAAAAGGGCGTGAAAGACAGGTTCAGAGGCTACAAAGAAGCAAAGTGGATCATATAACCAAGATTAGTGTTACAGTGAGCCAATTTTGCCAAATAGTGGCGAAGTCAGAAGCAAAACAAATATGGAGAAGTCAGAAAATGCTCTGAGCTCCTGAGCATGGCCTCAGGCTTCATTCCATGAAGAACAGGAATCACAAAAATGCTCTTGTGCAAATCCATTGCCTATACTGAAGATTTCTGAACTGAAGAGGAGGCTCAGAGGGATTTCATCAATGTCTAATACTTGACAGGAAGGTGAAGAGAGGATGGACCAGGCACTTCTGAGTGTTGCCCAGTGCCAGGACAAGGGGAAGTAGGCACAAACTGGAGCACAGGAGGTTCTCCCTGAGCATCAGGCAGCACTTCTGTGCTGTGCAGGTGGTGGAGCAGTGGCACAGGCTGCCCAGAGAGGTGGTGGAGCCTCCTCCTTGGAGATGTTCAAAAGCCTCCTTGGCATGGTCTGGACAACTTGCCCTGCTGGAGCAGGGAGTTAGGCCAGATGAGCTCCTGAGGTCTCCTGAACTGTGCTGGAGACTGAATGTGACAGCAGAAGAATCCTAAGCCTGTAAGATAAGCTAATTCTCAAGCACAAAAAAAAAAAAATAACAATAAAAAAGGATCCAATGCAAGCATGGTGCTAAGTAGCAGCAAAGGCTAGCTGCTTTCTTAGGGACAAAGAGAAGAGCATGAAAACATGGCCACAAGGTCATGTTCCTTACCTAGCAGGACCCTGTTCTGCAGTCTCTATGCAGGGCACAAAGGGCAGACCTGAGAAGATAGTCAGGTTAAAACCAAGAGTCCAGATCATCAGCCACGTTTGTGGTGATGACACAAGTATCAGGCCAAGCCAGGTGTCAGGATCAGGTCTGGTGAGTGTAACCAAGGGTCAAACCCAGTCCAGTGATCATCAAGCAGGACCATAGCATTAAGGCAGGTCCAAGCACAAGCCAAAAAATCTCAATCAGGTGGGTCCATGTCAAGTCATAAGTTCAGATGTGGTGGAGCTGGACAGGACATCTGTGATGTACCTCTGGTAGGGACTGAAGGCCCAGACCTCAGCTGAAATAGGGATCATGGAGAGGCTGCAGCAGAGGTCCCAGAAGAGCTGGTCAGGACAACAAAGCCTACCAATACACCCAGGGTTTTGTGCACAGCTCTGAAGGAGCATTGGTTTTCAGGGTACAGCCATAGAAGAAGAGGTCATTTCTGGAAAACACTATTTCTGCTTCACATCCACCAAAGATAACATAATTACTCTGAGAAGAGGAAGGAAAGAATGCACTTAAGGCTTCTGCTATATAGATGATGGGGCAGGGAGAAAGACAAAAATTTTACTTGAATTAAGTACAGCTTGCACTACTTTTGTTTGGACCGAGTAAATAAAGCATGAGGGTTCACAACAGAAAACTGGAAGGAATCAAAAGAATAAGCTCATAAGGTTCATCCTCTTGATATGTCTACATTTAGAAAATCTGTACTCTTGACTTCCTCAAGAAAGGAAGAAAGCAAGAAAGAAAGACTAATAAAAATATCTTTCAAATTGTGCAGGGTTATGAGAGTGCTAGGTAAGTGCAAAGTCTGTCTTTGCCAGAGACCATCTGGCTGATTGCACCTGTACAGATGTAAATGTAGATTATTTTTATAATATTTTATAATATTATAAAAAATTATAATATTTATAACATTTTTTATAATATTGTTAATTATCTTACAGATGTAGATTATTTTTCTTCAGCAGGTAAAAATGAGCAATCTGACTTAGGTGATCAACCATCCTGATAAACTAGAGGTTAGAGACAGACTACACTGGGTTTTGAGTTTCTGTTCAGACCTTATTGAGGCCTGGCGACATCAAAAATTAGCAGATGCAGGATTCTTTCCAAAGCAACAGGAAAGCCTCAAATGCAGGCAGGTCCAAGGATGAGATAAGGCTGTAACATATCAGATATTACATAGAGGAAAAGAGGCCCTGAGTGAAGGCAACTATACCACGCCCATAAGGAAAAAAATAATTCAAGAAAACAAACAACAAAATCTGATAGTAGACAAGGTAAAAATGCAGGTAACAAGCAGAATAAGCCAGGTACAACATCCTCCAAATTAAGATAGCCTCCAGGTATGATAGACTTACATCAACAATAAAGCACAAATCTAGTTTTATTTTTTTAAACAGTCTGTATTAGCTCAGAAATGTCATTTTCTCTCCAGAAGAAGAGTTAACAAAAATTAAAGAATGCTTAAAATATTTTCTCTTTGAGACAAATTACAAACTGAAACCATGTAAGCTCCTGTTCCATCTTTGGCTATTATTCAGCTGGAATTCCTTAGTTCTCACAATTCTCCTGTAAGTGTTTCAGCATCTTGATTCTATGTTTCTGTGATTCTATCATCTTAACACGAAATCCACAGGTCCTGCATTCTATACCACTGTTAATCCAGGTTCTTAGGTAAATTTTAGCCAAAACAGTCCTACCATCCACATGGAAACCCTTTTCACTTGCATTTTCAAATGTTCTAAGCGTAGATGAGTTTTCTTAGTGTAAATTAGGACAGAAGATCCACTGTAAACCAGGTTATGGGTCATCTTCTACCCAGCATAATCACTCAGCATAATCATTCACACCCTGAAATTCTCGTGGTGGTCATCCCACAGCTTTCTGCTTTTCTTCCTGCTTCCTTAGAATGCAAGGTTCTCAGAGAGTAATCAAGAAATGTGTCACTTTGCTTGAATATTTCATCTGCTAGTTCTATCTGATGCCAACTTATTTTATCAGTCAAGTACGGATACCTGTTTATTCATTTAATGTCTCCCATCATTTTATAGACACTTATACTCACCTACCTTCACACAGTTTTTGTTTTCGAAGTGAGGAATCCTAGCTTGCCTATTTTTTCCTTATATGGAAGCTTTTCTAGCTGTTTATCACCTTCTTGTCCTTCCCTAAGTATCTTCCACTTTCTTTTATGGCAAAAACTAATGAATATGCCTATACAGAATACAGAATAGTGAAATACATGCTATAAATACAATACGAAGAGACACATACACAATACTAGTGAAAGTGGGGACAACTTTGTAATGCTATCAGACAGTTAAATTAATAATAATGAATTGCAAATTAATTAATAATAAATTAATAATTTATCTTTTTAAGGTAAAATAAATACACTGTAGATGCTAATTCTGCTCAAAATTAATTCTTACAGAAAACACAGAAAAGTTACTACAGAAAGAAATTGCCCTTGTCAATAAAAATATGAAGAAAATAAAGAATCAAGCAATACAAGAGACAACCTAAAAATCAGCACATCATTCAAACTTCAAGGGTAAATTCAGTGTGGATGCAATATGTCTTCAACAATGAATCTCAGAAATCTGTCTCTTATTTGTATATAACAAAAAACATTTTCTGCTAAATAATGTGACTACTTGGGAGCTCTTTGGAATCAAAAAAAAAAAAAAAAAAAAAAAAAAGCATGGTACCATTTTTTTTTTTAATTTTACTTTACCAGTGATTAAGCTTAGAAGTGCCCATGTGAATTCTAAGCCAGCAAATAAGTTAACTAAAATATTTTTCAAAAAACATAGAATAATGGACACACTTTCAATAAAGTATTTGATCATAATACCTAACCTTCTCCTAAATACTTAAAATCAGTACCAAGATTTCTGCCTTTACCTTACCACTTTAAAAGATATGTTCTTATCTCTAAAAATGAAGAATCATCAGAAATAAGGCTGTTCTAGATCTTAATGATCTGGGTACAACTGCTAACTTATAGAAAGTTTCAAAAGTGGTGTGCTTCTCAAAGCTGTAGCTCTTGAAACCATTAAACAAAGTGTGTTCCAGTTTCCTTGGTTATAGCTTGGAAGCATTTAAAATCTCAAAGGCTTATGAAAATATGCATATGAATGAATCCTATAACCTTAAAGCAACTTTTGTGATTTTGTATTTTTTGGGCCTGGCATGTTATATTTTTTAACTCTTAGGCATTCATAACATCTCAAAAAATGGAATAGCTAATTCTGGTCATTTTAAGTCACCCAGGGATGTGACACAGTAAAGTGTGGTACCAAATATAGGCGAGCTGGCTGTGGATGTTCAAGAATAGCTACCCTACGACAGTGCTGCTCTCAGATTAATTAGCCTTACTATTCAGTGTACAGAGACACATGACTAAACTGCTTCTGAGACTCAGGATGAAATCCTTGGAAAGCAACCTGATGACTGCCTTCTTTAGTGATTACAGTGGGGATTTCTCCCTCAGCAGGAACCAAGGGTTTAAAATGCTTTTAATCAATTTTACTATAAAATACCTTCCCAAAACATTAAATATCATTCCCCTGCCCCCATTTATAAGGCTTAATTTCATATAAGATATATCTACAATATTGTTCTTCTAGGGACACAAGAAAGTGATGTCAGGGATTTCATCCAATAACACTATATGAGGAAGAAAATTGAAAAGAAAACCTGTAATATTAAACTTAAAATCTAATGACAACCTGCATGCAAATAACAGAGTCATTCCATAAATGGAAATAACATGTTGTTAAGATCTGAAAAGAAATAGCCTAATAAAGCAAGAGAAACTCAACTACTGGTAGTCACTGTGTATAGGGATATTTCAAGGGGTAAATTTTCAAAGCTGTGCGCAGGGAGTTGCATACATAAATTCCATTAGCAATAATGTGTTCCTCACCTCTCAGCAATATTAACTTTTAAGTGATGCTATAGCTACTGTAGCAATCTTGCATTTATGACAGCATTCATCTGCACACAGTAACTCCTAGACAGGGCTTGTATATAAACTGTACTATTATTTCACTTGCATTTAGTAATGATATATTCAATTTTTATGGACATCTGCTCACAGTTTTCTCTTCTTAAGCTGCATGTTGATATATGATTTTTAATGTAACTGCTAGGTTTAAATAATTACTATTGCTGGATATAATCACTAATTTCCTCATACTGTAAAAGGCAACTTAATATTTCTGCATAGCAGATGTAATACACAGTACTACACAGACCTAAATTATTACAAACAGTGCCAGCAGTTTTCTATACACAGTACTTAAGATAATTATAAAAAATCATCTTCATTACTGCATGCTAGCATTTTTTTAACAGTTTAATTTGGATAGGTTACAAGATACATTCAAATCACACAGATACAATTACTGCAAACCCAAGAAGCTATAAAATGTTCCCCAACAAATCCCTTTGACCCTGTTAATGTCTGTTCCTTGTTAATCTAAGGCAAACATTGTTTGTAGTGTGCATTTGTTATGGAATATGAAAAAAAGAAAGGAAATCCCTTAACAGTTGTTATTGATTCCAGCATTTACTGACTGAAAGATAAGTGCCGTTTACAAAACAGAACAGATGCAGATGCTGACAAAAAGGTAAACAATTGTTGCATGGCTTACTGCCAGATTCTAAGCCAATATATTAAACTCCAAGTGAAGCACATTTCCCCTATAGATTGCACTTATTGCCACTTCATTTCCTATGTGCTCTGTCTCTCTATTGCTGTGCCTGGCACTAAGCTATTTTCAGTTCTTTGGTGACCCCTGAGGCCTAGTGCTACCTCACATAGCCATTAGTGAAGGGAATTGCATGTGTCTGACATGGCCTGAAACCAATTATTTGATATTTTCTTCAGAATGATGCCCAACTCTGTTGGGAATGAGCAATCATGAAATAATTTACCTCCTGATTTAATTTTTTCCTGCACAAATTAGTTGTAGCTGAGCTAGCTATACACAGCTGCCTGTGACATATCTCTGTCTTATCAAGGTTCTACTTGAAATGATGAAAAAGGGGAGGGGGGAGGAGAGCTGAATAGAATAGGTTGGGGAATCCTGCTTTAAAAAGGCATTGACAAGTTTATCAGATATACTGATCACATCTACTCTCTGCTGATTGAAACTGACAGACCCATAAAGAACTATCAGTGCAGCAAAGGAAACCACACGGATGCAAACTGTTATCAGCCTGTTTAAGGTTTTTTAAACACCTGTCTTACTTTGCAGCTCCTTTTTAGTGCCAGTGAAACCTACAGCTGCCATGGGACGTTGATAAAAAAGCTCATGCAAACAGATTACATGTTGGCTCTATGTCGTGTCCCCCTCCTCCTCCCCTTTTTTTAAATGGTCGCAGATCTGAAGATAGAAAACATTTTTGTATTAGACATCACCATTAACTTATGGCTTTTGTAAATGCTTATACTGTACATCCATACTGTGCACTTGTCAAAAAAATGCAGTGAAGTACGGGATTTCAACTTATGTATAAACATGGTAAGCATGTATAAATTTGCATATATATATAATCAAGAAAGGGTGTCTGTCATAGGAAGAGAGATGTCACTGCCAGCTATTAAACAACCTCTGTGAAGACTACACTAATCTTTTGAAGGAGATTCACTATACATGAAATTTTAATCACATCTACTCCATAATGTCTCCCCAGTTAAATGAAACCAGTTTTCACCTCATCATGAAGGTTGATTCCAACATCAGGTTGCTAGATGCTATATAGCAAAAACCTAAGTCCTTTGTTAACAAGGAGTGTATACATCTGTCAAAATTAAATCTTCAGTTGTAATCATGTTCACTGACCAAATGACACAAGGATAGACCATTGCTGGATACACAGGCTGGAGAGCAAGAACAACAAACTGACGCTAAGTTTATGTAATAGTCTTAAGCAAATCATCTCACCAGTCTGATTCCTTGACAGCATACAGCTATTGCGCTGTTGAACAAGCTGTAGAGAATTCCTCAGGTGCTCTGAGGATGAAGTGCCCTGTAATAATGACTAACCAAAAAAACTTTACACGTGGACACCTATCTCAGCTTGATCTGCTACTACATTGTGCTCCTTAATTTTCCAAAATACATGTATTTTCTAACAAATTAGAACACATCCTGATAATACGCTGCAATTTCTGGTACACAATCACATTGTAAAGAATTCAAAAGTAAACCAATTAATTAGTCTATGAATTAAAACTAATTATTGATGGGTCCTTTTAAGGAATTTTGCAGGTGGTATCCAGTCATTTTCAGATACTTATAGTTATCAGAGTAATGAAGTAGCAGAAATTCTTTAAATTTCTCCTTAGTTAAAATGGTCTGAAAACTTGCAGGTAGCTATTTTTGCAGTTGTATTTGTGGCTTTTTTAGGTATTTTCCTATAACTGACAATTTATTCTTAATTAGTGACTAAAGGTAAATGGTTCTCTTCAGAAAATTGCAGAAATTATCCTATGGCAAAACACTATTCCTTGTAACATTTCTCAGTAGGACTGAAATCACATTCTGGCCTTACCAATGCCAGAAACTGACTCCACACAATTATTATTATTTTTTAATTGCTGTTGCCTATATAGTGGGCTGAGGGAGTTATTGCACTCCCTGAAGTCTTCACACACACAGGAAACACCAAAGGAGTGTAAAAGAAAGCATAACTGGAGGCGCCTGTAGCAAACTGGAGACACCACCTATTTTGAAAGAGAATAGTTCCTGAAGAATTGTAAGAAGTTCTTCAGTCTTTGCTGGAAGAAAATTATGTACTGCCAGGTACATCAAACTTTTTAACGAATGCTAACTTTGATAGGACTTTTATGTGTTCCCCTGTAAGCTATTTAAAACACTTAGCTGATAAAAACACCTGTAATTTTTATTTGAAATCAGTGTAATTAACATATTTATTTTTAACTGACTTAGGTTTCTTAAATATCTGCAAATACAAAAATGTCTGCTAGCTTTTTTTTTTCTATCCTCTGTACTTACACTCACAGTAGAATGCTTGGGTTTCACACAGATAGGTTCATTACAACAGATTTACTCTATTAAAATTAGATTGCTAGGAACTTTCAACCAATCACAAATTTCTATCAAGCGTTCATCATTTCTTTGTGTAGTCTACACTTGATATGTATTTCCCTAAATAATAGATTAAAGTGCTTCTGTCACTTTTGCTTTCTTTACTCCTTGGGATTTCCAAGATATAACAGAGGCATATAGTGACAGCTTTTGTTCTAATAGGAGAAAACACTCAGAAAATTACTTATAAAGCTGGAGTCAATACTCGTATTTCTGCTTCCTACCTCTTGATATTTCAAAACCCTATTTAGGCAAAATCACCACAAACTTCTCACAAATACTTTACAAAGAATATAAAAATCAGAAAGAAGTTTAGGCACACAGAAAAAAAAGCAGATATTGCCATTTCTAAACTTCTAGAGAAACATCTTTGGAAATTCATAACCTTTTAATAAATATTTTGTAGAATGGATAGAACATTTTCCATGTTACAAATACAGAATTAGTCATAAATTAATGTAAATGTGCACATATTAGTTCCTCCTCATTGATACTATTACTATAATACCTATACTATACACTATAACACCTCTTTAGATATATGATATATGAGATCTTTATATAACTCCTGTTAACTCAATCAACTTTAGAGAGCCCCCAGTGGTTAGGGGTACTAAAAATCTTGAGAAGGCACCAAATGTTGAATTTCAAATTCAGATGTTGGATTAGGTTACAACAATGTTTATTCTCTAGATAAGACAAGACAGGAATTAGCATTGCCTTGCTATATTCAGCAAATGCAGAGACACATACTATAAAATGACCAAAAGATTTATCAAAACAAAACAAAACAAAAAAACTCAGTAAATACAGCATCCCCTTCATTGAAAATAGAGGGTCTTTTTTAATTTCTAAGCCTAAGTGACCATGAAAAATAGGTTTGTGTTCTAAGTTAGCACAGAACATCCATCCCTTGGATATAACACATCTTCAGTTTAAATAGATGTATTTTTCTGCAAAACAACCTATTGTGGCTAAAATCATTTTGCTCTTTAAAGTTAAATTTTCTCTCTGAATACACATTTTGTGACAGTGTAGGTTCGCTGTCCTGACAAAAAAAAACACAGCTAGGAACATCTAATTAGCTTGTGCTTACATGATGGTGGAAATACATGTTGAGAAGTCTCCTCTAATAACTTTTTTTCAATCAGTAATGCAGGAGTCTCTTTAGAAGACATTTTTGAAGTCTTATCTGCCATGGTTCTACACATTTTTCTTCACACAGCCATATATTCTGAAGTAAAAGAGAGCCTAGCTTAGTAATTCTCAAATTTTGTCACTTATAATTAAATAGAATACTACAGTATATAAATCTCAGATTGACCCCTGACCATTCACAAAATATCATACTGGAGAGTAAATCACTTTCATCTTTTAAACTTGGGAGGAGAATGCAATAATTAGAGGGCATAGTGAGTTAAATGCTCTCTTCATGCTGAGGAAGAACAGCCAGGTGTGCTGAGGGAGCAAAAAGGAAGATAATTAGTTGGTGTTTGCTAATTGTGGACATTTTGAAAGCAAAAATAAAAAAATAAAATATAATAATAATAATAATAATAATAATAATAATAATAATAATAATATATTTTTTTTTTTTTAAAGAAAAAAGACTGGAATTATGTCCCTTTGAACTTCTACAGAATTCAGTAAACAGATTCAAGTTCCTGTTGGCAAAGATGAAGTGACATAACTTCATTAGGACGCAACAGCCTCTAAAAATATGACCCCAAAAACACATCAACTATTTCTGATTTAGTAATATATAACTTTGAAAGAAAAGTTAGCAGTTACTTATCTTGGTAAATAAACAATATGCCAATAAAATCCCAGAATTGGCATCTTTTCAATATGACAGTGGATCAATAATGAGATTTCACTGTCAGTTTTCACATTATGAGCTTAATAAGTAATTTCAACCAACTGCTCTAAAAAGAAGGACTGAATTCAGGCATGCTACCAGCTTTGAAATTCTGTCAGTTCAATTGACATTTCAGTAACTTAGATACTGTTATCTTACCCCCTACTATAAGCTTAAAAAGTAACAAGCTTAGTGCTTTTGTAATCTTTACAAAAATGTCATTCTCCCACTAGAAACACATTTGTGGTCCTAGGGTATTATGCTCATGTGGCCTTTAAAAGAGTACCTCTTTCTTATTAAAACTTCCACTCTCTACGTTCAAACAGATGGTTTTATTTTCTCCTCAGCTCTACTCATATTTCCATTTAATATAATTGTGCAGTAGAAATCAAATACAATACTTGCAAGGATAAGACATAAATAATATGTGACAAAGAGGCTATGAAACACATTATTTCCTAGATTAAATGCAAAGACATTTATTTTGTTTCCCCTGAGTAATAGGATCTTGTTTTGGCTGTCAAAATTTTATAGGTTTTCCAAGGAACAAAGACAACTGCAGAAATCTGCATCATATCTGTATGTCCGTTGTTTTTCTATTCTAACTCCCTATTATATATCCCTACTCGCACTGTCTGCTCCGTATTTTTTTACTAGGTGGGAATTAAACCTGTTGAATATCTCAATACTGATTGATTTATGATACAAAAATAGGGATCTCCCTATTTTTAAAGTAAAAAAAATAATGAAGACGTGGATTTTTACTCATTCCGTATATAGGATTTCTGTAATTTTCACTACGATGTCCTCTTCATGTTTTCTGTGAAGGCTATATACCCATAACATAGAAGTACCACAGTTTTAATTGATACATATTTCTTCCCTGTCTTTCACTGAGGGAAACTGCAAGCTTTTTCATTCCACCTGTGTAGAACATTGGGAAGACTGTGGCATAGATCATAGATAGAGAGTGGAGTTCAAGGAGTCACTAGCTGTAAAGCCTATTTACATACATGTACCATTCTTCATCAGCAATTGTCCCATCTACTGCTTTATACAGGCCCCCTATAACCTGCTCCTATAAAAGCTGCATTAGCAGGCACTCTGCAGTGACAGAAACAGCAAAAATAGAAGAGAAAAAGAGATGTCAAGAAGGCAGAAATATAATCGAAGTACATCAGCTACTTTTGTCATGCAGAAATAGAAAATGAATTGCAAAAAGAAGGGATGTGCAGTTTATGGTGGGCCTGCTCTAAAAAAAAAAATAATAATAATTAAAAAAAAAAAAAAAAAAAAGGAAATATAAGGAAGCAAGGAGGTTGAAGTTACAGTTTCTATTACCTGTATTTTTGTCTTCACAATATCTAAGAGTTGCTATGGTATACATGTAGGTCTTCAAATAATTTAAGGCTTAAATTTATGGAAATGCCTTTAAATGAATTTCATAGAGTCCCAGAATGGTTTGTGTTGGAAGGGACCTTAAAGCCCACCCAGTGCCACCCCTGCCATGGGCAGGGATGCCTTCCACCAGCCCAGGCTGCCCCCAGCCCCATCCAGCCTGGCCTTGGGCACTGCCAGGGATGGGGCAGCCACAGCTCCTCTGATGTCTAATCTAAACCTACCTTTTGGGGAGTCTAAAGCCATTCCTATGTCCTATCCCCACACCCCCTGACACAGAGTCCCTCCCCAGCTTTCCTGCAGCCCCCTTTAGGCACTCACAGGCTGCTGTGGAGTCTACACAGGGACTTCTCCAGGCTGAACAACCCCAGCTCCCTCAGCCTGGCTGGAGAGGTGTTCCAGCCCTTGATCATCCTTGTAGACCTTCTCTGGACTCGTTTTAATATTTCCATGGCCTCCTTGTGCTGGGGACCCCAGAGCTGAGCGCAGGGCTCCAGGTGGGGCCTCACTAGAGTAGAGCAGAGGAGGACAATCCCCTCCCTCACCCTGCTGCCCACGCTGCTGTTGGTGCAGCCCAGGGTACGGGTGGCTTTCTGGGCTGCAAGCACACATCGCTGGCTCCTGGTGAGCTTCTCATCAACCACCACCTAAAGGTCATTCTCCTCAGGGTTGCTCTCAATCAATTCTCTGCCCAGCCTGTATTTGTTTTTGGGATTGTCTCAGCCCAGGTGTAGGACCTTGGCATTAGGTTTTTTGGAAAATTCCACAATCATAAATTTCTACAATTAAATTATTATTATTTGTTTAAATATATATATGTATTTCTAAAGCATTTCACCTTTAGTAATAAATT
Organism: Aythya ferina; assembly: GCF_964211825.1. Classification (NCBI taxonomy): domain Eukaryota; kingdom Metazoa; phylum Chordata; class Aves; order Anseriformes; family Anatidae; genus Aythya; species Aythya ferina. The sequence continues at coordinate 83,512,812 of NC_140299.1, forward strand.
GTAGATATAACTGAAATCTTGCTTACATTAATGTAAAGATCTGGGATATATAATGGACTGGAACTATTGAGGTGGGATGTTAAATGGGACATCTGATGTTAAATGGGTAATCTGTAATCCATATGGGCTACTTTATATTAGTGTGCTTTACAAGCACATCAGAAAGATGCAACAGGATTTTCTGGGAGAGAATAGTAGTAAGGCAAGTGACCACTACATACTATATACTTCTTCCCTTCATCCTAAAACTTCTTACAAGCAAGATTTCATCAATTGACTACACATAAGAAAACAATCTTTCTGAAATCAATTGTCACTACAATGCAAATATTGTAGATTATCTACTATAGCTTGTAATATGGACAGAAATCTTAACAAAGGTGCAAAGGCATAAACATTAGTTACATGAAATCAAGTCTGGGATTCTTTAATTTCCATATATAAATGTTGAATAAATTACACTAAAGTTATTGAGTCCTAATTATTCCCAGACATGAACTGATATATTTTTTTTTTCATTATGCAGCCACTTAACCAGCAGGTATCAATGCTATTTCAGGCTTATTTTTGATAGATATGATGAAGATCATACAAGATTACTTGTAGGCAATAATCATGGCTCAAGAGATCACAAACAAACATTAAGTGGAAGGATAAAATAAAATCTGTAACTAAGGTTCTTCATTTCAAAGGGAGAAAATGATAAACTAGTGGAAATAAAGCCATGTGGACACGAATGTAGAGGAGAAATGAAATTTCTTTAAGTTAAAGGTGCAAACCTTAAAATTTGTATTTCAGCTTAGCTGGAAAGCAAATTGCTGGGAATGTTGAAGAACAAGGGACATCAAAATAAACTGTCCTTACCAAGTCCTTTTATTTAATCCCCCCAAAAAGATCTTTATGGAAAGATCCAAAGCCTGTTTCTCTTCTTGTTCACAACTCTACTATGCAAATGCTGCTCCTCTAAACAACATTCAGTACTTCTACACAAATTCAGATAATACATCAGATTTTTTGTTCCAAAATCACAATTATGTTCCTTAGCAGCTCATGGATATTGAAATGTAATAAATAAAAAACATCATAATTGAAAGCACATTTTGTATCTACCTACTCAATATATTCAAGAAAATGATACTTGAACATATCTTTATAATAGTATCAAGTTGGTTATATTTTGGAGAAAGAAAAGAGAGAGAAAAGAGAAAGGAGGCTTGCTGGACACAAGTAAGATGTTGGTAATATTGAGGTAAAAATGAATATTAAAACACTTCAGTGAAAGTGATTTAATTACTTTATAGCTTATACTTTATAGCCTATCTTCATCACCTTAGTTTACCTTCATTTTTCAATAATATTTTCATAGAAATAAGCAGATACCGATTTTGAAAACCATGCCACATATTGTTTTACATTTTTTAAAAAAATCTCATTTAAGGTTTTAAAGTTATTAATTATTTAAGTATAAAAATGTATTTCCTAGGGGTAAGTGCAAGTTTACTACAAAATTAAAATAATAAGTGAATGAATTTGAACAAGTCAAAATAAAAGAAAACCCAAAGCTCTATATTTAGTTTTAATCATAGGAAATTAAAAAGTAGGCTAATTAATCCACATTAAGTATTTTTTCTCTCTCTCTCTTCATGTACATAAAAAACCCTATATAAATAAAACCAAAGAAAACCTTCCACTAATACATAAAATGTGTATAATGTCACAGTTTTAAAGTTTCTTTGGCTGATGTCTTATCACTTGTAAGAGTAGCTGTTTCTTTATCTAAAAAGAGATGAAGGATTAAGATAGGTCACAAAAGCCTGATTAAACTAGCTTAACATTTTTGTAAACAAAGGAACACAACGAAGTTCAAAAGGTAGAAATACAATCCACATTTAACAGACTTACTTTAAGTAATGAACCAAAATGGAAAATGAAGCAAAAAATCACAGGAGATTAGCTAAAAACCAGCTGTCTGGATGATTCATTACATGCTAATTATGTTAACAAATACATAACTTTTTTTTTTTTTTTTTTTTTTAAATACTTAACAGTATGTAAGTTTCTGAAAGAAACATACAATTATTAAGATAGAAATACAATATATATATATATATATGTATGTATGTATGTGTGTATATATATTTGGGGGCAGGATAAAGGGAACCTTCCTTGGATATTATTTTACCAAATTCAGAACACTGATGTTGTGGAGAGGGTACACACACCAACAAGGTGGGCCCATGCTAGATAAAAATCAATTACTAATGCAGCCCAGTTAAGAATGCCTGAATTCTGCATGGTTAAAGATATTAAGAGGCACTGATTTACCTAGTAACAGGATGAAGTTAAAACATAACATGAGCTATCTCCACTACAGTTGGCAATTAAAGGTATAAGTTCCAAAATATTTGCCTCTTTTAACATATCAATTTGCAAGCTTACTTCTCAGAGCATTCTTATCCTCAGTCCTGATAAACAGACATGATTTTGTTACAGTAGTTAACAAATAACTCTTCTAATGGAACATGAAAGAAAAAGCATTAATTCCTTACTTCCTAAATAGATTGTTATACATGAAAAATTGTGAAGATTTATAACTCTGTTAAAGACTGTTATAGACTGTCTTTATATTCCTGACAGAAGTAGGTCATCTATATAGTTTTCTGAGGATCTTTTTTTTTTCTTTTTTTTTTTTTTTTTCCTGTTATTTTCTTTTCTCTCCTATACAGGAGGATCAATTACAGTAGTTTTTAGGAAAAAAATAAAATAAAATTCCCGGGGGGGGTGGGGGGGAGAACTAAGTAAATACAAGGTGTTTTTTTCACCTGTGGGATAACAGTCCCCATTGAATACTCTGGATTAAATTATTTTGCTGTTTTGAAACGTGCTGGTTTGGTCGTTCCCAGAGGGCAGAGGCAACATGCATCAAAAAATAAGAAACACACTGGTAGAGCTTTCTTTCAGCTAGGAAAACAAAAACAAATATCCTTCCCCTTCTCCCCTTCCATTCAATGCTCCAGTATGTTTGGCTTTGCTATTTTTTTAGTTTTATTTTTTGATACTCAACAAACTGGGTATCACTGTCAAGCCAACCTATTAAAAGTTGTCTTTTAACTTAAGTTATGTATAAACTCAGCCTTCCACTCTTGACTGTGTGAGGCCAGCAAAGGTGTCCTGGACCTAATCAGTATTTAATAAGAGTTGGAAGCAGGAAAAGCCATTTGACAGTAATAACTTGTCTACAGTTATAAACCTCACAAAACAGTTATTCTATAGATTTTTTTCCAAAATATTTATTTCAATATAAACAGACTAGCGAACACTTTAATTCCAAGGGGAAAATGCCTTCTTCTGAGTTAGCATAGTACAAATCTGGTACAGTCAAACATTTGGAAGAGAGTCTCTTATTAGAAAAGCCTCTTCACATATGAGCTCACATTCAATTACCTACTTAATAATAATTGCTTCAGTAATGATACAAGTATAATTTTTACTTCATTTGATTAATAATTACAACATAATAGACATGGCTTGAAAATTAAATGAGATTAAAAATAAAAATCCTGTATAACTTCCTAGCTCTGACCCCTTACTCTATCCTGTTGGCTAAACTGTTGTCACTAGTTTGGCTGATTCTGCAGAAAACTAGTGAGAGGTTGCAGGTGAATCAATGCATTCCTCCATGCCAACCTCTTGAAGTACAATACTAGGAAATACTATATGGTCAACAGATGAAGAAATGAACACGATAGCCACTAAGAAGACATTTTGAATATTAACTGATATTAAGAAACAATACTTCTAAACACATTTTATAGCTGTACTGTGATTAACCCTGGTGAGCAACTGAGCCCCACAGAGCTGCTGTTCCCTCCCTCTACACAGCAGGATGGGGGTGAGAATCAGAGGGGCCAAAGTGAGAAAACTGGTGGGTTGAGAAAAAGACAGCTTAATAGGTAAAGTGAAAGCTGTGCACACAAGCAAAGCAGAAGGAATTTGTTCCCTCCATCCTATTGACAGGCAGATGTTCAGCCATTTCCAGGCAAGCAAGACTCATCATGCCTAATGGGGACTTGGACAGACAAATGCCATGACTCTAGCCATCACAGAATCACAGAATTATTTCCCTCAGCTTTTCTTGCTGAGCATGATGTTGTATGGTATGGACCATTGCTGGGGTCAGCTGGGGTCAGCTGTTTTGGCTGTGTCCTCCTAGCCTGCTGGCTGACAGGGCAGCATGAGAAACCGCAGAGTAGAGACATTCTTCCTATTATCTAAAATCTAAATCTAATATCTAAATCTACCCTTTTTCAGTTTAAAGCCATTACTCCGTGTCCTATCACTATAATCCCTAATAAAGAACCCGAATCACTCTCCCATCACTGGTTACCCACCTGTCATTTTTTTGGCAGTGAAACCCTCTCATGACTCGTAACCCCACATATAGCTCAAAGATACTCTTCTACTCATTTATTGCATAACTCAGATTTATACTGACACTACTTCTTGTTCCCCACCAACACTCCATCCCATTAATTACATCAGCTTTATCTTGAACTTGTCATCTTTTCACATTATTTCTCTGATTACCTCTTCTTTTTCTTTCATGTGTTCCTCCATATTTCAGTTCCTGTTGAAAAGTTATTTCCGCATTTCTTCCAGTGGAATTTCTAGTTGACTTAGATTAGCATGCAGATTGATTTTAAAACTCACAAGAGTATAATTTTCTTCTGAGCAGACCTGACAAATCATCACCTTCCTGTGTTGGGTTTCCACGGCAATGTTTTGGTAGCAGAGGGGCTGCAGGGGCAGCCTCTGTGAGCAGAGCCCAGCAGCTGCCCCATGCCAGTGAGGAGCCAGCTCCAGCTGTTCCACAAGGGACCTGCTGCTGGCCAGAGCTGGGCTGTCAGAGATGCTGGTTGGGCCTCAGAGGGCAGATTGAAGAAAGGGGAAAAAAATCTTCTGTGCTATAGCAGCTGGGAGAGAGGGGTGAGAGCCAGCCCTGCAGCCCCCAGGTGAGTGCAGCAGGAGGGCAGGAGGTGCTCCTGGCAGGCAGGCAGCAGCAGTTCCCCTGCGGGCTGTGCAGGGAGAGGCCCCTGGTGGAGCAGGCTGTCCCCCTGCAGCCCATGGGTCCCACATGGAGCAGATCTCCACGCTGCAGCCCCCCCATGGGTGGAGGAGCCCCTGGTGGAGCAGGTGGATGTGGCCTGGAGGAGGCTGCGGCCCATGGAGAGCCCCCGCAGGAGCAGGCCCCAGGCCAGAGCTGCAGCCCGTGGAGAGGAGCCCACGCAGGAGCAGGGGTCTGGGGGAGCTGCTGCCCACCCGTGGGGGACCCGTGCTGGAGCAGTTTGCTCCTGGGGGATGGATGGACCCCTTGGGACAGAGCCATGCGGGAGCAGTTCCTGAAGAGCTTTTTTTTTTTTTTTTTTTTTTTTTAAAATCTGGATTAGATAGTTCTTATTCCATTGTATATTTCAGTAGTTGAAATAAGATGAATTAAAAAAAGAAAAAAGATTAAGACATGACAACATTATACAGTGAAGCATAAAGGGATTTCTACATAAACATAAGAAATTTTCCACTACTTTAAAACCATTTTTTACCACAATTCTGACATAGTCTATAACTCAATTGCAATAATGCATTTAAAACATAAACCTGTAAGTAATAACCTTTGGCCTCTCTCTTCAGAGGAAATAACCAGGTGTATTGAAAAAAAAAAAAAAAAAAAAAAAAGGTCATATAATTAAAATAATATCTAACTACAATGAACATAAAATAAGTCTACTAACCCACAGCATGAACTGTTCCTCTATGCTTCTTTGATATCTTGTTTGCCTTAACTATATGCAGAGCATTTTCTTTGAACTGCAGCTCGCAAAGTCTTTCAAGAAGAACCGTTATTTCTTCAGTGATGGTATCCAGATAAGTTTCATTAATAAACTTCAATGATGAAGAAGGATCAATAGTTCCACTTAGTACATAGAAATCTTCTTTTATCATTGTGCACAGTGTGGGTATTGAACTTTGGTAGCCGTGAACGACTTTATCAAAATTTGTTTCACCACAGCTAGACAAAATACAGTTCTGTAGAAGATCACTAACCAGTTTATTCTGCATGTTTTGGTATCTCATTAAGACTTCTGATTCAGGGTAAAGAAACAAAAGTTGCTGTATGCACTGAGTTTTAAACTGTATTTGTTGTTGCAAAGCATTACTATTTGTTTCTTCTTGACTTTGCAGTCTATTTACTAAAAATCGTCGAAGATGCAATCTCACATCATCCCAGAGAGATTTCATGTCCATAGTTGAATCATCCTCAATGGCATGAATGGAAGATGTAAACTCAAAAGACGTCCCGCTTGGAGTACAGGGAAATGAGACACCACACTGACTAGAGAGATCCAGAAGGAAGTGAAGTATCATTTCTTCTTGATTTTGCTCATTTTTCAGCAAGCTTTGCTAACAAAAGTAAATCAGACAGTATTTTAGAAATGTTTTGTTAACTTTGGTTAATAAAATTAACAGCTTTGTGCTAGAGTACCAATTATTTCCAATGCTAATTATCTTACCAGCAAATGAGAAAATGAAACAAATTGCTCTATAAACAACAGAAATAACAAAGGCTGTTTTCCAATGAATTTATGCTCCCATCCATCTCTTTGTCTACCTACTCCAGTGAATTTACATTCTTCTTCCCATCTTTCTTACATCCTCAATCCATTTTGTCAATCAGTCCTATCCCACAATTCAAAGGAAAGCCTAGAAAAAACATAGCTCATTAGATAAGCCTTGGCAGATGATACTGTTTGTTCAGGTCCACACAAACATCTTGGAAAGAAAATTATATGAAATTAACACTTACAAGGATAATAAGAGGTTTTGCTCATAAAACCAAGATGGGATTTATAAAATAAAACTCTGTTGCCCTCTGTGTTCTGGTTCAGCAGGCAACTGTGAGAAAGGCTATTCTATTCATTAAATAATCTGCCCAGAACTGCCTTGAACTACAAATAAAAACTTAAGAATTGAACAATGGGCTTAGATCATATAGGGCAAAAGAGTAAGAAGCTGCGTATCCTGTCAAATCCAGGTGCAGACTGATACATTAACAGTATGGGAGCCTCAAAATACATCTCAGCTACATAGATCGAGGTAGAAGGAAGACAGTTAACAGAATATCCATGAAGCCACTTGGATACATGTGCAGACTTCACTGCATCTGAAAAGCCTCCCTATTTCATGGACAGGATCTCTGATCTTAGAACTCCTTCAAATCCAAGATGCCAACCAGCAAATAAAAGGTTCTTGTCACACCTCGATGCCTTCTACTTGGCTCACAATGACATAAATGTAAACAGCACTCTGCAGCTTTCTTTGATATGCTTGAGGAATCACTTGGATAAAGAAGTGGCGTCCAATATATTAGTAGAAGGCAGGCCCAGAAGCCCCTTGGTCAGTGGATTCCTAAATCTATTTCCTGTCTTGGAGAAAAAATCTTGCCCATTATAAACCCATTTCCCACACCCTCCACATTCTTCCTGCTGCAGGTTGGCTTTGCCTGCATCCCTAGGCTCATCAAAGTTGTATTGAACAGACCCACTCTCAGTCTTCCAGCTGCATGAGAGACAACCACAGATTTTGCCATCACAGTCACAAAAAAAAAAAAAAAAAAAAAAAGAAAAAAAAAGAAAAAGAGAAATTGCTTGCACATTTGCAAGCCTGAAGTGAATCAGGATATGGAGACCATCTTGCTTGCTCCCTCACCTCCCATCAGTTCTCTCAAAGATCTTCCAACATAGAAAGTGTTGTGGCAAACCGTGTAAGTATAGATTTTTCCTCTCATGTCCTTTATTTGGGTCTCTCCAACCTATAATGCAAGGCTCGTAAGGCAACTTTCAGAAACCTTCTACACTCAGAACTACTGATTTAGTTCTAACTAAACTATTTACAGGAAATAATCAGTTTTATTTCTTTTCTCATTATGAAAGAGAGAAATAAATCTTATTTGAGTATGGTAGTACTTCAATAATTTTGAAATTAAAAAAAAAAGTTTGTTCTTTCTACTGTAGCAATATTTTATCCATAGATAATTTAAGAAATACAAAAAAGACAAAATTTTTGACAAACTTTTCAGTGTGACTTTTTTGCATGCTTTTCAGTCACAGCAATTTTTTATTATCAGAACTTCTTGTATTTTTTCTTAATGACTAAAACTGTTGCACTATTATGGGAGAAAGCAACAATTTAACCTACCTTCCCTTTATTTTAGAGCATTCCATTATGAAAAATAAAAAACTTGTACCACAGTAGGTAATTCTGAACAAAAGAGAGAGCACAATAACCTTCCATATAGGAAAGTCTTAAAAATTGACTAACTAGCTATTTTTCTTCCACTTCACATCTTTATTTCATGGAACTCCCTATGCAATTTTGTACTTACTAGTAGGAAACATATGTTGTAGACAGAACAATAAAGGAAATTATCAGTCAAGTATCTTCCTATAAAAACATGCATGTAATAGAAATATGTGGAACCAATTAATATCTTAAATACTGGAAATTAATATGCATATATGTAAGGCTGATTTGATTTCATCTTATTGTCTACTAAAGCATTCTATGAGGTGTTGTGGATGCAAAGACAATGTGTTGAGCTGGTAAACTGAGACTCTAGTCACTAACTGCTGCTAGCATAGTTAGAGTAGCTGGAAAGTCAAGTGCCCACAGATAGACTTATGAATTTAAAGGTTTGTTTTGTTTTGTTTTGTTTTAATGAAGTATGATCAACGATTATATTCTGAAATAAACAGAACAGGAAAAGGTGTCAAACCAGTGATTGTAACTCATGCCTTTACATGATGAATCCAAAATGTCTTCCAAGCAAATCCATATGCTGTTTTTTAAGGTTAAACCAAAACATTTTTATTCATGAAAGCCAGTAAGAATTTTAATAGTTTCAAATGCTTTGCAACTTAGACTAAAACGTAAAAAAAAAGGAATTTGCAGATGCCATCTTAGACTTAGTATTCCTCAGAAAAAGTTCCTGAAGTGAACAGTGAAGGTCTGAAAACACAGTATAATCAAGTGTCTTTGAACACTGCCTGTATTGACACAGGCTTTTCTATCTGAAAGTTTATCTTTAAGAAATACTTCAAAAGATGATGACAAAACTATTCAAGAGAAAGAGATCCAAATTAGTGTCTAAAGGTTTTAGAGGAGTGTGAAAAGTTCTCTTATGAGTACAGAAAGTCAGTGATAAAAGTACACAAAAAAAGACTTGCATTCTATCAACTAGACTACTACCTGGTATAGACTACATCCAGTATTGTTAAGGTTTTCTTGAAAGAGATTTGCCATTAGTTTAGGTGGTAGGCAATTTAATGAAGATGTGTCCGTATACAGATTCAGCTATTAAGTATTTAAAACTACAGACTAGTACACAGAATGATGAGATTTCACATAACTGAAGTCTTTTAGGGTTCATGAAGAACCTCTCAGTATTTCCATGAGAGCTTATAACTGCTTGAGAATACCACATTGCATTATTTATTTATTTATTTATTTTAAATTTGTTCCAGAAGCTTAAGAGACAAGTGGAATACCTAACAAAATAAACATACATAATGAGGTATAGTAACAAATAGGGTTACTGTCCAGAGGTGGAAAGAAGGTTAATTTTATTGAAGATATATTGTATGATATTTAACTTGTCATTTGTAAGCTTTTAATTAAGTCAACTCAGTAATTAATTCAATGGATGGAAATACACAGTTAAGAAAGGTCAGGCTGTAGTAATCTCATTAATGCTGAATACAACTGAAAACAGTTTAATGCACATGTGTTTATGGAGCTAAGGATGAGTATAACTTCCTACAGATGGACAGATGGTGCTAGTGCAGATGCACATTTCATGTGTAGTCTCATCAAGGCAATAGGCTGGCTTATCTGAGAAGCCACGAGCCTGAAAACAGTTTTGTCCCAGTTCCCAAGCTCCACAGATGTTCGTTCTCCCGATAAGCTGTGCAGCGTTAAGGTTTTGAGGCTTCTCACCCTTCTAAACTGTCTGTTTAGCAGCCTCCCAGAGAGCTGCTCCCAAGGTTTAACAGCCCACAGCCAGACTGTCATGAAGTCTGTAGACTCTTGGGAAGCTGAGAGCTAGAAAGCACGTTTTGCATATGATACATCCAAATTTTTTGCAGAGATGGGGATATTTTGGAGTTTGCCAAACAAATGCCGCCACCTGGTGTTCAGGTATATGGCTTAAAGTGACCCGGGAGAAGGATGAGCACAGGCAACAGACACGGGTAAGTAAGACATCATTGCCATGCCCTCTTCTGAGGGTGTTAAGTAAGGATATAACTGGACTAAGAGAAGTATCAAACAACTCGTAAATCCGTATTCTCTGGGATTCTCCCATTTTGTCTAAATCAAGTCTGACAAGTATCAGTCTGACATCCTTGAGCAGCATGATTATTAACAGCAACACGCATACTGATCACCCATGTAAGAAAGGGATTAAATCACTTCCTCACCACATGAACATTAAAGACCTGGTATTCCTAGAAATGACTTCATAATTCGACATATCTTCAATTAAGCAGGGCTATCAGTCATGTAATTCAGTGGATTCAAGTGTGACTGAAAGATCAACAACCAGGTTTATGAATCAAAAACAAAACCAAAACCAACCGACCAAACAAACAAAAAAAAACACAACCCACCAAAAAGAATAATAAATTTTTAAAAAGGAGATTTGATGAAATTTGAGCTTTAGCCAGAAGTTCCATATGAGAAAAATCTCCACTTCTTGTAACCAGGTTTCTTCTGCCAATATGGGATATCTTATCCTAAAGGTGTTCACATCCAATGACAAAATCATGACTAAGAAGTAACCCAGAATAATTCACTGGACAAAGTCTATATTTATTTGTGTTGATACTCGTATATATGTATGTTATATAAACAAGCATTTATGTAGTTTCTATACAAAGTTGAAGGCTGCCATTTATTGAGGTATTATCCTTCATTTATTTAGACAATTCAATTTTCCAGAATTCCACTTCCACGTATTTATTCTAACACTAACTTTTCAGGAAAAATTGGGGTAAAAATCACATCTTTTTTCACAAAAGTGAAACATGACTTCTGGTTGGGTCCAGTTACACAACTTGCAAGAAAAATGGATGTAGCTCCCACATGCTGATTTAGGAAAAAGTAGATATGAAGTTAATGCCTAAACAACACATAAAGCACAACAATCTGTATTAGATGGGATATATTCATACTGATACAAGTGAAGAGAAAGAACTAAAATTAACAGACTGTGTGTAGACAGTAACTTCACATGTTTTCACCTTCAAATGTTTATAAAACAGTATTGGTGATGCTGAACATGTGGAAGTATCAGCAAATTTTTTTAGATCCAAGTTTGTCTAGTTAGGACATGATCAAAAGGAAGCATAAAGCCCTGATGCAGACATAAAATCAGGACTAAGCTTTATGTTAAGTTTTCTGGACTATATTCACAATAGTGAAGACTGAAATAAAGCTAACAGGAAAGAAAACAAACAAACAAACAAACCATAAGCATCATATAATAAACTTTCCCAAACATTAAACTTTGTAGTAAACAATTTTTTACCAGGGTCCTGAGGAACTCCATCAGCTCTCCATGTGGTGTAGATGAAGGTCTGAGAGAAATAAAATTGCAGTTGTTTAGCCACTGAAGGCAGTCATTTGTGCTTTGCAGTATTTCATCAGTACATATTTCATTTACTTCTGATTGCAGGTCTTTAAGACACTGTTCCATGCTATAAAGAAAAAAAAAAAAAAACTTTTTAAAAAAATAAATTAAATTAGTCACACTAAATAAGGCCTGAGTTTCCAGCATTTATATTATAATGTACTTTAAAAAGTTCTCACACAATCTTGTACTTTCCAGTAAAGCAGTTGGTGAATAAGATATTTCTCACCTTAAGAGCTGGTATTTAATTAGCTAAGGAAGATAATATAAGCCGAATTAGCTACCATATACAAAGGTGAATGTATCATTCTGTTCCTTTAGCAATCAGCAGTTGCTTTATAATACAAAAGATATTAACAACTTCTTAAAGACCAATTGACACACCACAGAAAAAGCTGAAAAGAATTTTAGTCACTTTTGCTGAGAAAGCAGATCTTTTATTTCCTGTTTTTTGTTATTAGAATATCTGAAAGAAAGTTTGTTTTCAAGGAGCTGATCCACTCTTTAACAGCCCTATTTGTGAAATCATGATAATATGATATGGTAATTACTGTGATTTCAGTTGCAAAAATCACAAGAACAGCTGATTATCCAAACAGGTTTCATTTCTGTTGGTGTTTCTATTTGGCATCTACATGAAAAGAACAGAAAATAAAAATCCATAAACAGTCTACCTCCACATAATTTCCTACAAAAACACCTTTTCACTATTTCAGAACTACTTATCTTAAAAGCGATGCTTAATGTTTTATCTGATTTCTATTAATAAAATAGTATTGACTATTTATTAAACCTAGGCAGACCTAGGTTTAATAGTAACAAAGCCAACACTAAGATCAAATTTTGGTATATGGCCATGCAAAGCAATTCTCACTATTCCTTTAATTTTATTCCGGAGTATATTTGTTAAATTGTTTATGTTCTTACATAATGGATGTAAGGTTTGATGCAAGTTAAAGTTTAGTTCTTTCTGTTAGTGGAGTTAAAGATCTAGATGACACCCAGCTAGCTCTTTACAGATACTTCAGTGGCTGATACTTTTGATCATGTTAGTTTCTGTTTTCATGACATCAGCCAAACAACAAGAAAGCCTATTGTACTGACTCTTTGTTTTATATAGATGAAGTATGTTTGTTTTTCTTTACCTGCTCTCTAACATTTACAAACTAATATGTTTGGCAAAGTAGACAAGAAGACTAGAAAAGAGAAGAGAAGAAAATGAGGGTAGAAGGAGAGGAAAGAAAAGAAACTGAATATCAAAGTGTGTAACAAGGTAAAGTGTATTACAAGTAGTGACAAAAATACCAGCTTTTCCAAAACACATGCAATGAAACACTTTAAATTAGTAACCTCGAGTACAGTATGGATATTTTTTTCTGCATTACTCCTCTGTACAGAAAGATTAATTTAACAAATGTTTATAAAACATGTAATCTGCTTTAAATATGAAGAAATAACAAATCTCAAACACTACTAACCTATACAAATTTGTAGCAAGTGGTGAAACTGATGATGAAAAACCATTTTGCTCATTGCCCACTGACTACATTTTGTCAATTGATGGTGCCTATAGTACCGTGGAAGAAGAATTTATTTGTTTTTGTTTGTTTGTTTCTACTGGATTTTCTCCTTTACTGAGTGATTTGCATTTTATTTCTTTTACAGATATTATGCAATGTACCCTAAACTCCTTCTAGTTGTCTCATTCTGATCAATAATGATAAAATAAATCACTATCATCCATACCTTTGGCAACAGTCTGTTAATTTGAATTTACATTTTAGAAAATCAAAGGAAAACAAAAAGCAAATGATCACACCAAATCATGTGTTGGGTTTTCCTTTTACTTTTAAGTAGCCTGCAACAAATATAATGTATTTTGTTCTCAGAATGCCATGAAGACATCAGTGATGATAAATATCATTTTGTGCCTTGTTTCTTTCAAATAGTCATAGAAAATAACAAGCTGCAAAAGTAAAATGTATCAATGGTAAAAAGAATGTAAGGACTACTCTGTACTGTAACTTAAGTGCAGAGTGCCTATGACATTTTGAAAGGGGAAAAAAAATAAATTAAATGTTTCCAAAACAAAGATTACTATAAAATTTACCTAAGTTACTTATTTTAAGTTTACTTACTTTAAAACTTAAAAATATGTGGGTCATTTTGAACAGCTTCTTACTTCCCTATATTTAATTGTATTTAATAACAATTACGGATAGATTAGTTTCATGCTTAAAAGGCATGATAAACCAGTCAAAGTGTATTTTACTTACATGAAGACACTGCATTTTACAGCTGCATTATCTTAAAGAAACAAATGCAGTAAGTTGAACGAATGGAAAAATATATTACAACCTCTAAAATATTATGAATACATGGGTGGTCTACACACCTCTCTCCATAAAATTGAAGTGGAAGTCTTTTCAAGACTTTTCTGAGCATCAGTGAGCTCAGAATGATGTGCACTGAAATGAGCATCGGCTCATTGTCACAGGACCTTATCAGGAGCACAAAGGACTTCCACTGATAAAACAATCTTTCTCTGCCTGTGGCACAGTCAGGTTCCTGGTGGGACAGCCCAGCCGTGAATGCTGATTCGAAACTTGATGAAAGATTGGTATGTATCTTTTTAACTTGAGAAACCTGTTCTTTGGAGTATGAAACAATATGCCATGACTCCAGGAACACAAGCTACAGCTTTTATTGTGGTATGCTGATGTGCCTCATTCAGCCATACCCAACAGATAACAGCACTGGGCATTGTAATAGGGACCACTGCTCTTAGCCTCTGCCAGTCTGCTTCAATTAGGAACCAGCTTTCACACTCATCTTCGACATCTGAATTGGTGTGCAAGTCAATAAAACACAAACCACGGACAAGCCACAGCCTTCGCAGGAATAGATATTCCAGCTATTTGTCCCAACGCTGATAAGGGGATTAGGAGGATACATTTCAGTGGACCTTCCTGTAGGTACCAACCATGACAATTCTATTAATTCTGTTTAATCCTTTTATCTCAGTAAGATAAAAGTGTTATTTTTACTGAAACTGTTTTCCACTAAATAAAATATTTTCATACTGTTTACTTACAACATACTGTTATAAATGAAGATACAACTCCATCTGAATTTAGTAATATTTATAAAAGGCAAGTAAACAGCGCTAGGTGCGTGGAGAGTCCATGCTCTACCAACATGCACACCCAACTGTCGAACTTCCTAAATATATATAGAGCATTGCTTTTACGTATTCATAAGAAACCCGAGTACGCCTATACGTATGTATAACTTATCCTCACTTCGTATCATAATTCTCTTGGTAGTAGTCATTGGGGTTTGTGGGGATGAAGGCCCCATCACTGCTAGCAACCTTTTGTTCCTGGATCCCGTCCAGACCGTAGGAGCAGCTTCAACTGCCTCCCTTTTCTTCTGCACATGCTCTGCCCTCCACAAGGTTCCCGAAAGCAACAAAACATGATTGACACCAACCCACGGGAGGCCAACTTTGCCCACATTTCGTTAACCCTTGAAACCACACTAAAAATATGATTATCAACAAATTTTAATGGTTCCAACCAGCAAATGCCCAGCAACTTCCATGCTTTGACGGCTGGAGAACAAGCAACCCAAGATTGCATGGCGTCTCCTGAATCGCCCTTCTGTGTTCCCTCTAAACTCTTTATATTCCTGATGGCCTCATCGTTAAGAGTCTGATGTTAACACCAATCATGGGGCTTGTCGACCCCCATGGCCACACTCCCACATCTCCCCCTTCTTTATTAACATCAACCATCTTCTTGACACGAATTATTACTCCATATATCACAATACTGTAGTTAAACATGATATCAAAAATATTGCTATTTCTCACTTTTATGAGTTTTGTCAACTATTATTTAGGATTACTCCTTTATATTAATTAAATTATTAAATAAAATATTTAGGTATTTGTTTACCTCTGAAAAAAAAACAAAACTCTTTTTGTGCATCATCTGAGTTTAGAAAGCAGCTATTTTAAATAAAATACTTCCTCCGAATTATAATTATCCTTACAGTATATAAAACTTTATAATTTTGTATTTGTGTAGAAAAGTCTGTTTTCCAAGTTTGCTGAAGTTTCAAAAGCTCTACACAAAAGATATGATCTTGATGTCAAAAATATGCTCAAGGTATGTAATGAATTGTATTCTTATAATCACAAACAAGTACAATCACAAATCATAAAATCCTATATACATTTTTTTCCCAAGTAATCCTTTTTCAGTAAAGGTTCAATGAAATTATATTTTAGTAAGTTCACTTCACTAAACAAGCTCAGTTTTGAACAAACTGAGGCATCAGTCCAGATGATATCAATGGACACTCTGTATGCAACAACAGGACCATAAGTTGTCTTAAAAACATGTGTGGTCAATGGAAAAAATACAGTCATGTCTATGTGCAACCCCATCTGAATCAGGTAGACAAGATCTGGAAGACAACAGGGAAATCAGACGTAGCTCTGTACATAATTTTTTTTTTCCCCTGATTACCATTGTTAACTGGGTCTTTGTTTTTTTATTTTTTTTAATTATTATTATAATCATTATTATTTGTTTGTATGTTTGTTTGTTTAGAATAATCTCTGAAGCATTTAACCTTACCGATAAGGAAAGGAATCCAATTCATGTTTCAAGTGAACAGGTACCAAAGCTAAGATTTTGCTGGAACTAACCAGAAAGTACTTAATTCTTCCATTGGAATTCAGCCTATTGGTACTACATTAGAATAGCTGTGCATGGTCAGTCAGAATTTCTGCATATGTGTGGCAGTGGTCACTAGGAGATGTCAAAGAAAAATTAAAACAAAGGAAACCAGAAAAAAAAAGTTAATATTTCTCAGAATATTTTCATCATTCTCAGCAGTTTGTGACACAAGGATTTAAATCAGATAGTGTCTTAGCATTTAACAGGCCTCAATTAGTTTTTCTTCCATGAAAGCTTCCACTTGTGTTTCATCCTATGGAACTGTTCATACACAAAATGAAAAATAAAATAAAATTAAAACAAACAAACAAAAACACAAACAAAAACAAACACACAAACAAACAAAACCCACAAAACAGCCACAAAACTACTAAATACAGTATAAAAGTAAATGAAAAAAAACTTAACCTAACTCTGTAGCAAAGCAGTCTGAAAATTATGGATTTTTATGAAATTGACTGATTTTTCAAGAAAGTTCTTGAAAAGTTTTTTGTTCTTGAAAGTTTTTTCAGTTCCACTTGAGAAACATCTTGAGCCTCCATGAGTACATCAATGTTTGCAGCTAGAATTACCAATATGCTATTATGCCAGTGAAAATGTGATCACACTGAAATAGATTCTCCTTCTTACAACTGATGGTGTTTTTTTCTTTTGTTTTGTTAGTTTTGCTGTTTTAATTTTTACAAATAAAGCTAGATTGTCTTACACTACCTGTGTCCACATTAAGAGTGCTTTTCTGGAGTACCATTTGTAAGTATTCACACTGTACAGAGACAATCTTGACTTGAGAACTCCTATGTCCTTCTATTTATTAAGTTAATAACTGTTTTTAGGAATAACCTAACCATGTGGAGAGACCGCTTTTGATATGACTGCATCAGCAGACAAACTGAGGGACCGTTCAGTTACAAACCAAGTACTATAATGGAACTGGTAGTGTATGCACTGCCACACTGATAAAACATTTTGAGAAACATAGCATCAAAATGAGGTTTGCTGTCTCCATGAATCATTCTCCATTGCCTAAGATGACTACAACTAAGCTGAAGGATGATCTTCTAACTCCTTTCAATTCCTAAAGAGCACTGTTTCAATTTATTTCATGTAGAATACGGAACAGCCATAAAATGACAATGAGATTGCTTAAATTTAAACTGCTAAGCTATAACTGAAATAATCTTTAAACCTCATGTTGCTTAAGCTTAAAAGCCTCATATGCATCCAGATCTGCTGTTAGAATGCTAGAATGTTTACATGTCTTTTATTAAGAACAGATGGGTTATTTTAACATTAATGAAATAATTGTTTCCACTGTCTTCTGAAGGCAGAAACGCTAACTGTATACTAGTTTAAGATCATCATTTATATTCCTGGGAAAGTTTGACTGCTAGCTTACAGGTCATTTCATGTAATGTGAATCATACCATTTGGAAATCTGTGTCAGAGGACCTGCCATATACTTTGAGAGTAAGAGATCTTTGAAAGAAACTTTTAGCAGTGTAATTGCCACATGCATTTTACTCGTACCTTTTCCAGAGAGAAAGCTACCAAGAAAGTAAGAAGCAGCTATCTCGAACTCAGGGATCACACGCAGAGACAACACAAGCTGAAAAGGAATAAAATTACGTCCTTGTCGTAGTTCAATTACTCCTTCCTACAAATTACAATAGGGCAGTGGTTAGACAGAAACTTGTCACAAGGATTTTACTAACATTGTTCCGGTATCTTAATAAGAGCTAAATTCTCTGTTAAATACTATATAAATGTAGAGCAAGCAGATTACATATACAAGTATCATGGTTTTCTTTCTTTCTTTTTTTCTTTTTTTTTTTTTTTTTGAAAAATATTCAATCCAAGTGTCCATTACCAATGTTTTTCCTGTCATGTTGGCTGTAGTAAAACTCTTGTGAATATTCAACCGCTACTTGGGATTTTGGATGGAGATTCCAAGACTTTGCCAATTCTTTTGAGTGAGTGAGTGTAGCTCCTACCTGAAAATTCCAGAAAGGAACAAGCCACAATTTTCTTCAAAATAAAATAAAGAATAAAAATAGAGGGAAAGATAACTCTTGCAGCACATCTCAATGAAAAATACACAAGCCCTTGCATACTGCAATTGTGAAATGGAAAAATGTAATGAGACAGCAGTGCTTGTCTGAAACTCCTGCTTCTTTGCTGTGAAGTGTTAATGGTGGGAAGTATTTCTATGCACATCAGCAAAGTCGTAAACAACATCCAAGAGAACTGGAAAGTGTCATACTAGCACCCTGGTTAAGGAACTTTCGAAATAATCCTTAAGTCTGCAGGTTAAGCATCCTGTCCTGATTATAACAACTTACTCATGCCCTGATTATAATTTATGTGAACAGTTATGGGACAAAATGCAATGCTGTAAGTACTTATTAGTCTTGACCTCACTGGAGCCCTTGAAAAAAGACCTTCAGCAAAATCCCAGATGACTGATTTACTGTTAATTAGACAGAGGGTCAGCTTGAAGTTTATCAGACTGAAGTCAAATCAAGCCTCTGCGAAAAGCCCTAGAAAGACACGGTCTCCAGTATATCACAGAAATATAATTATTAGTAAATAATTTTGCTGAAACCTGAGTAATTCTTCTGTTGAAGAAGACCTAGAATACTTTACAATTCCCTACAGCCTCATAGCATCTGTTGGCACTTTATTGCCACTAAAAAGCAGACAACCACCCACTGAAGTGACAACAGTTCACATGCACCTGTATGCACACTCACACAAATCACGAACTGCTAAAGAGCCTACAAAGTTTGCAATCACATTTAAGCTATGCAAACTTGCCTTGCTTTCAAATACTATGCCTTATTTTCTGCTTAGTAGTAGTAAATATCAGTCAAAAGTTTAGTTCTATGAATTACTCATAAATTAACTGTTATGAACTCTTAGGCGTCTATACTAGAAGACAAAAAGTCTAGCAACTCAGTGTTGAGAAACAAAGAAAGTCAAAGCAAATGTGAGGGGAAATACTGGAGACAAACGGCAGTCCTGATGAAATTATGAATACAGCTTCATGTTTTAGAATAACCTGACACTACCACTGCACTTAAAACTGGGCAGCACTGACAATGACTTTGAGAGTTCATATTCACCTCCCTCTGTAAACTACTGTAAAAATAAAGTTTTCATTCAAGTGTAATAAGAGCTCTGCTATATAACAGTGAATGAATGAACCACTTATTGCCTTAAAACTTAGAAATAAAACAATTTCCCACAGATGCCTTTTTTTTTTTTTCTTTCCCTTTGTTATAGTGTCAAATAGAATTGGTACAATTCAAAAATACAGAAAGTAATTCAAGAGCTGGAAAGCATATCTGATTTGTTGTGTCACACAATTTTATAAAAGCTGTTCAGTTGGAAGGCAATAAATGAGCATTCAAGTGATTTACACACTTTTGGATCATAATTTTTTACACAATGTTTTATTTTTAAAAATATATATATGCTGTATACTATTATGTTTATTCTCTGTGGTATAATAAAATCATAAATCTATCTGATGAAAAATAGATTGTATTCCAATTGTATCACTGTAGCACATAGAGCTGCTCTTATCATACCACTTACAAAGATCAATGGTAACCTGAAAATGATTTCATTCCATGCTACCTCTAATATATTAGCAATAAAGGACTGTTTTTAATTTAAAAGTCACATCAGCTGCTGTCCATCTTCTTTTAAACTCCTCTCGATTTCTGAGACTGACATATTACAGGAGCAAAATATCACCTGGTAGCGACAGGGTTTTCTGACTTTTCCTGAGAAAATTAGTTGAAAAACTAGCTTAAGTGTCAATTCAACAGAAATGCAAAGCTTTTCCTGACATGTTTCCTGTGCTACCACACCCTAATCAAATTGCCTCCTCTCCCTGCAGACCTTAGGACTGAAACTATGAGAGGGGGATTCTTAAAAATGCTTAGATAGTTCCACTGTGATGATGTTAATGTAAAATATAACATAAAAAGTTCGCTGATGGTACTATTAAAAGGAGCAGTCAGCTGGCCTCTTCTCCCACAGCCAAAAGATTTCTCAGCCAGCAGTACATATTTGACACATATTTAAAACCACAAACAAAAACAGTAGTAAGGCATGTGTTCATTTTGACAATAATCACTCTAACCCTTAGGCTGACTTTGCATAACAATGACAAATGCAGTGTTATCTGGTAGCTGAAGAGGTGACAATATCTGGTTTACACATTTGTTAAATATACTGGTGCTGTTTTTTCCAGATACGTAACACCATATACCAAACACACCTTTGACTATTTTATGACATCAAACAAAGTAAGCAAGCGTCAGCATTTCACTACCATCAAAAGCTGGAAAATTGTAATTGAAATTGCACTGTGCAGTGGTCCACAACTCAAAACATATTTCCCAGATCTTCAGTAACACTGTTGCCTCTGGGTAGCTACTACCAAAACATCTGTAGTCACTAAGATTTTAAGCAAAATTTTGAAAAGTGAGATATTGATAATATTAATAATTTTAATAATAAACCTTTAAAAAATCTCAGCTTGGCATAACGAATATAGCAGTAATTCAGAGATGACCTAAATCAGTTTTCAGTGACGTATAGCAAAGATTTATCTCCATTATTCAGGAAGCTGTTTGGTAGCAGACAAAGACTTCTCACAAATGTGGCCTTCATTAAAATTACATGATCAAAACCCAAGTGAAGGACATTCTTTGAAGGCATGACTCTACAACATGCTTTGCTATCTAAAGGCAAACATTGTCAAAATTTAACACAAGATGATGGTTCTTGTTATATGAATGTGTAAAGGACACTCAATCTATTTGCATAAGAGCATCTTTCACAATATTTAAAATACTTCAGAACACATTTTTAAAGCACTGATTTTTGTGAACTAGTATGTAGCAAAGAAATGGACAATGAAATAAATTGCAAACCAACTGCTAGTTAGAAAATCTGGTATTGCAGCATAAACGTAATTGAAATAGGTAAAATAATTTTATAAGAAATATTTGTACTAACTTGGTCTGTCTACTTTCATTAGAACTGTTTAAAGGACACCATGGGTTCAAATTTTACTTTTTTTGTAAAATTCTGCAGCTCTCAGTGAATAAAAATTCTTTTAGTTATAGAAAATACAACTGCAATAGAAATAGATGGTATTTTTCTTCCGCAATCACAACTACTGCAGTAATTCCCAAAATTAAGATGATTCAAATGTTAAAAGTACCATGCAGAGAAACACCAGAGCACAAATATTAAATGTCATTAAAATGTGTTAAATGCTCAAGCAGTAATGGTGAATTACTATGGAAATAATATTAACCTACAGCAAGAAAAGAAAGAAGTCAAAAGGTGTATTTCTTCCTAAGCTTAATGACTTTCACTAACATTTTGAATAAAAATAAAACTCCCTTTACCTGGAAGAATTCTTCTTTATTTTTTCATCAATATCGTTAAGGACTTGTTGAAACTCTGATTCTCCAGGAAGGACATTTAACAAACAGTCCAAATTGGAAGAATCAAGAGAATACTCTCCTCCCCACTCCATATTCAGAATCTGTAAAATAAAATATAAATACATGAAAATAGTTAAATAAGGAAAAAATCAGACTCTAAGTATCAACATATATGAGGTGTTGAAATAATGAAATACATATGCTAATACTGGAAGCATTTGTGTAGGAAATTATAAAATGAGTGTTGAATAGCACACCTTCTGCCTGCTTCTCAGTACAGTTCTATAGAGAGGTATACCTGTAAAAAAGATATAAATTTCATATCTCACATTTTTCATTAAAAAAAAAACACAGTTATTTTATCTCATTCGGAGTCGTACCTTTGTTTTCTGGAATTAAAGCACATCATCACAGCTAACTAGAACCTAAAAAAAATCAGCTCAAAACACTTCAGTGTACCTGAAAACAAGAGACATCAAGATTTTGAGATGTCTTTCTCAGTGACTTAATTGATACCTATTTTGCCAAAACCTAAGTCAAATCCACTGGTTTACTCAAACAAAATAAGACACTAAATCCCAGGAGTCTCTACATCATAAGCAAAGCACTAGCAGAGTGCTGCTATTTTTTGAGAAATAATGAAATTGATTTTACAACTAGTGATGACTTAGTACTAAAATTAAAGAAAAATTACTTAAAATTGGAAAGTTCTTAATAACTAGTCTTTTTAATGTCTACTATTTATTAATACTACTCATAAGCAGTAACTTAAGGCACAGATGTTATTATTCAGACATGCGCAATATCTGGGCAACAAATTATGATGAATTAACCATTCACCATTTTTCTTACAAGCAATAAAAGTTTATGAAACAAGCACTATGTTGGCCAACAAAGATTATTTTAATATTTTAGACTACAAACTGTAATAACAGAAAATGCATATGTAATTTTCCAAACAATGAAATCTTGAATGATCAGAATTAGCTTTATTTACATTGTAAGCCTAATTTAGGTTATGGAAAATACCACACAATTACCACTGTGATTGTGGTTCATATTATCTTTTGGATAGTGACTCACTATATTTTCACTAAAAATATGCTTGCTGTACCAGCAAACCTTATTGAAAAACAGATCACGATTGCCTACTCTGCCAGTATTCAAATGCAAACCCATCAAGACTGATACTTTTTCTTCAAATACTGTTTCTTCGTACTTAAGATCTGTGAAGGACTAAACTCTTAACGGAGCAGAAAGTTGCCCAGTTCTTATATGAATCTTAATAGTGATGGCATGAATACCACTTTTTAACCCCTGTTGCTGCCAGCAGATAATATTTGTTTTTCTTTCCTTTTTTTTTTTTTTTTTTTTTTCCCCAAGGAAATTCTTCTAGCCACATTTGGGGAATTTACCTAGCATCACTACTGTAAAAATAAACTGATGGATTCTAAGTGAACATTCTACAAACATCTGCTCCAAAATACACATCACATTAAGACTGAAGATCAAGATTGTATGTTTGGTCAAATATGAGTACAAATTATAAATAGCAAAACTGCCCATTTCTTCAGCAGAAGTGTCACTGATTCTGGCTTTGGTCGTTCAAAAAGAAAAGTTAATGCCTGAAGGTTCTGTAGAGCCTATTATCTTGCACATCTGAATGAACAGTATAAAACACATAGAGCCAAGAAATATTTATTATATCATTATCTTAAATTCTCAGAAGCTAAAGAATACCCCTTCACAAATAAAAATTCCAAGACTTCTCAACATTTTGGAATGTAGCTGAAACTCAGTCACCCTTCTGGTTAAAATGTCTGGATGTAAACCAAATGCATCATGTAATACATCGAGGGAGGATCGGTCTTTGAACATAAGACTCAAAGTATCTTAACAGATGTTGCTGTAATTAAAGACACTGTAATTAAAAGTAGAAGTTAAAAAGCACTCTCCCAAATGCTGAAAAACTTCAGTCAGCCATTCTGGAAAAAAACAGTGGGCCAAACTAAGTTGCTCAACAAATGCAAAAAGATTAAACAGTGCTTTATGAAACAGAGATGAAATAAATACTGAAAATAAAGTTGTTTACTTGTATATGATACTATTTATATTCAGACATGGTCACACAAATCCATTCCCTTTTCTCTTAAGAATTACTTCAGAGTTTATACAGAATGTGACACTAACTCTATTCAACACCTATAAATGAAACCCATCTTTTATTGAATTACTCTTCCAGAACAGTCAAAGATCGGTGTAAAATGTACTGTATAATAGATACATATAATGGAAAAAAACATGCGTTTGAATGATTCAAAGTTTTCATAAAATAGCTGTGCAATCAAAATTTAATATTTGTTCCTTATTTTTTTTCCTTTCATGGCAGCCAAAATAAGCTTGTGTTTCACAGAAAAATACCAGCACAGTTTACAGACCACTTACTGTTTAAAAAATTCATCATATGAAAAAAATCACCTTGTAAACACGACAGCCTAGTTTTCACATATGCATTTCTGTAAGGCTTCTATGTCATACTTTCCCAGTTCGCTTGTCAAAACAAGGTAATTATTTTTCTCAGTCTTGGTTTATGGTGAAAAAAGAAGCATTTGATTAACCAATTTCCAAATACTGTTTTACATGGTCAACAGCAACTCCTTCATACAAAAATCTAAATATTTCTGTAATACAAGACTATCACAAGAAGAAGCAAAAAGCAAAGTAAAAACGTTGCAGAAGGAGTGCCTAAGTACCTCAAGACATGAAAGGATTCAGATTGAGCAGGGACTCCACTATTCCTTGAGTGCCCTGGTGCGCCCAGCTGAAGGAGACCGGCACCTGCTCCACCAAAGGGATAACCAAAGGGTTATCCCTTTCTGTCCCCTTCTCTTGGGGAATTTGTGGCTGCTCCCTGACAGCCAGTATGGCAAAACCCTCCTGAGATGGTGGAATAGTGATTTTTGTTAAGACAAGAACCTGTGTCTTCAGCTTTTTATTATTTGTAAAGTTACGGGGGAAAAAATGTCTTTCATATTCCAAATTATTTCAAAGCATTTTAGTCTTGTAATAATGCACTGCTTCTGCAAATGTAATTAACTTAATAATAGCTCTTATGCTGCATAAATAGGATCATCCTATAGGTTTTGTATTAACTATTACAGGGAAATATTATGTGTTCCAAGGCAATCAATCTTACGGAACTGGATTCACATGTAGCTCAACTGTAAGAGCTACAGTTCTTTTTCAAAATATATTATAGGGTCACCAATCACCATTTAAATGAGGTAACTGTCACTCTCTTTTGGTAGCTACTCAGGAAACGTAACCTACGTACAGTGTAGCTCAACAAGAAACAGCTTTCAGGTCTCTTATTTTAACCCACCTCTAATTTTAAATTTAATATTTAAATATTTTTATTTTTAGTACCAACATGATTTAACTTCACTGTAGCAATGTGGCACCTCTAACAAACTGAACACTAAGAGTTGATTTTTACCAGGAACAATGCATTTGAAAAAACATTATGGAAGATTCAGGTTGATGTGACAGACAGATATATATACCTATTTTTTTCCAATTCATGCAGTGTTAGCCACTTTTTTTTTTTTTTAACCACTTCAGGAGCATTTTTCATTGCTTTGTGTGAGTTTCTTATTTCAGTGTGGATGAAAAGGAAGCAATCTTTTCATAGAAGTCCTAAATAAAATGATAATTAGTTCAAATCAGGTATTTTCTCATTCTGATAGAACAACTCAATAAGCATTATTGTTGTGAAAACCCTTCCATTACAGAAATACATGGAAATTTGAAGGAATTTCTAGGATTAATTTGTAGTTTGTAATGATTATATTTACTGTAATAAACATTTGTTCTCAGACAAATAGTTTGTCAACAGCACATGGACCTAAAACTTGATTTTTTTACAGGCATTTTCACTAAATGTATATACATGTACAGTATACCTGTATACATGCCTAAATCACAAAATCTAACTATAGATTTATAGTCTAACATACTGTAAAATAGATATGCAGCTATAGATCTCCCAGTCCCAGAATAAATCCCATTCTTTTTAAATATAAATCATTAGTCTTTCATTACACTTGGTAAAACATTACTAAATAAGTCACTTTAACAGCACAGAAATCCTTTCCAACATTTCTAGCCATTTTGTAAGTGTTGACAGAACTATTTATTGATAAATATTCAGAACGGTTACTACTAGTTTCTCTACAGCACTTCAGGCAGTTAAGATTCTTGTTTTGATTTCAGTGGGTTTCAGATATCACTGGACAGAATCAAACATCAAGAGGGTCAGGCAAATTTTTTGTTATAGTTACACATGACCTGCAGGGTAAAAAAAAAAAAAATCTAAATACAAATTTAAAGTTCTGTTGGCCTGGGATCTCCTCTGAATCAATTGCCTAGTGTAATGGAAAATTAATTAGCTGGGTCCTTTAGGCCCTTTTGAGAAAAACATAAAAATAGTACCTATGTATTAAAGAAAATCAGAGCAGAACTGAAGCACTATTTGTAGAGGCAGACATGGCGTTTGGTCACACTCTGTTAATCCTCCAAGTAAACTTTAAAACTTCTTGTGTTTTCACAAGAAACCTTGAATACATCTATGCAACCTCTGCTTAAACTAAGAAGTTTTAGGAACTACACCATTTCACAAAATAAAGATCCGAAGAGAGACTGGCCCATTGCCTTTGAGCATCCAGCTGAGCCAACTGAACAGTGGGTCTTCAGAGAGAAAACAAAACTAACCATCAAGGTTTCAATAAAATCCAGAGGTAGGCTTCTCTACACACACTAGTGTGTATGAAATAATGTAAACCTTAGCCTACTACTTAAACATTGGCAGATATGTAATGGAGCCAACTATTTGTGGGCCGTCACACCAAGTAAATGATGCATACTCTGATAAAAGGTCTTAAGTCCCTGTGTTGATATGCTGGTAAGGCCAGAACACGACACAATATGTAACAGATTTATTTAAGCAGACTGAAAATTAACAACTGTAATTAAATGAGTTTCAAATAACTTTAACATGAGTAGTTTGACAAAGATAGAGAATTAAATACCAAGTTTATGTTTAATAGTGGAAGGATAAGAAAAAAAAAGTCTTAAATTTGGTTATGATAATTTACCTTTGTGGGTTACTATGGAAAAAATATTTTGATTGTATCATTATTTTGGTTATTTACCACAACCAGCACACATGTATAGACAAAACCCTTCAGTGAAAAAAAAATAAAAAAAAATCAAACAAACAAAAAGTAACAATAACAAAACCAAAAACAACAAACAACTGGTAGGCTGCTATTGCTTTATTAAAATCAGTGATTTTTAAACCGAGCTTTGTGTAAGCTGAATATTCTACAACTCTGCCATTTGGTCTTTAAAAAGTCAGTCAAGAGTTAAACAAGAAATCAAGACCTGTCACGAATTTCATTCAGTTAATGTCCATTAACATATAAATATTTAGAAACTACTACTATAAACATACCCATTTAGCAACATGTTTTTCAAAATATAACACCCTGCACTTCAGCACAAAATTCTTTGCCTAAATGCAACCTAAGGACCATGGTAATCAACCTTTCTGGACTGTTACAGACAATCTAGATATTTGAAAGCTTACTTTCATGTTATGTGATTTTATCCACATATCCAGGAAAATAAAATAAAATTATTACTGTTAACATTACTTTAAAAAGAGGACGTCAATGTACCAGTGATTTGTAAATGCGGACATTTCAAAGTGCAGCACTATATACATACAGAGCTAGCCAAATATTTTTTTTTATTATTTTTTGATAGTGCTTATCTTACAGTTGATATCTTTTTATTGCTCTAACATCTCTGTGAAACTAGAGGGGATGAGAGAATTGACAAGATTTTTCATCACTGAGCTTATATTCCAAAGCATCATCTTAACAATGATTTCCCTTATCTGTATTTAGTTGCACAACTGTTCCCAGATGCTTTACTACACATAAGATGTCATCTGCAATCACACAGCAGGCAGAGATAGGGATGGCAGTGGCTTGAGATAATATTCATTGTGAAATTCCTACTGTTCCGGACTCTGCATCTCTGAATATTTAAAGTTTTTTGGAAACCACATAGGGCTTACACAAGAAACACATTCAAAAATCATAATTTCTAGAGCTCTACTCTGATACGGTAAAAGCTTTATACCCATGGTATACCCATGTATACCAATACTTTTTTTGGTTCTGTTAATGGTCAGGTACAGAAGATCCCTATTTAAATTTTCCAATTGCCCATCATACTCACCCATTTCCCAGGCTTTCTTGAAACATACACAGCTTTTACAAAAATAATACCATCTATTTCCAGGAAAAAAAAAACACATATATATTCAATGCATACCAAAAATAGTCTTCATGAGGGTAGTATTTAAATAATATTTGGAATGCCACGAATAACTCTGATACAAGTTTTAGTAAAAACATTTTATAATGTTCCCCCTGAAGATATTTTATATTTAAATGTTAATTTCATATTCTTTAGTTATTACTCACCATACGTATAACACATTTTCCCTTGCATTTTTCAAAGAAATATTCTCAGTGTCTATAATTAAATTTGCAACTACATTGGGCACATTCTTCCTACAACTCTGTCCTTATAAAAGACAGCGAATTCCCCAAAAGTGGGAATAAGATATATTCCGCTCAGTGGAACTGAAGAAACTCAGTCCTCGCTTTGGCTTGTATCAAAAGCAGTAATATTAGATTGCAGTTCTCCAGTCTAATGCAGTTACACCAACCATAAAATGATCATTACCGCCTGAAGCCTTGAAAACAGACCAGATATGTAGCCCTTGTAGAAATCTTCGTATTCTAAGAATCAGTTAATGTGCATTTCTGACAAATGCAGTATGCTGTTATTTGTGGGTTCTTCAACCTATGAAGCTTTGGGCTGTTTTCTAGAATTCTGTATGTGCAAGAATTTAAAACTGAGATCTATGAGTTCTCCTTACCACCTCACCTGCATTCTTTGGGCTTCTCACAGAGATTTGCTGAGAATACAAAGCAAAGGAATCAGCACTGCTTTCTTAGGTTTCCTTCTACTCAGGAGTGGTAAGAGATGCTCAAAGACACAGAGATAATCCTCATTTACATAAACTTAATCAAACACCAATGGTCAAAGGCAGTGGATTCAAAAGAGGAACATGCCATCTGGAGTTGCAAAAAAACTCCTGAGGAGTTATGTCAGAAAAAAAAAAAAAAAAAAAAAGTGATAAAGCATAACTTGATTTCATAACCTTCAGAAAATAAGAAACGGCCATCTTCTGAGCAGCTCTTCAGTGGAACAGTGTCATAGCATCTCACAGCTGTGAACCCCACTGTGTACAATACTGAAGATTCAATGTCTACCAACAAGCTATCCACTAGCAAAGATAAAGAAGGCTGCAAGATGCCTCTCCTCATGTAATTCATTTTCATGACTGTAGTTTTATTATATGTAATAAAAATAAAAGAATAAACTTGGTGTAATGTTTTCTTCTTCAGAAATGGTTTAAGGCCTTTCCCCAAAAATTCAATAATCCACTTTTCTGCTATTGCCATATGCACAGAAATGCAGCATAAAATCCTCCTGCCACTGTGATTAAAACTGGATCAATCAATCTCATTGTCAAATGCATGTACTTTATGAATGATGAGTGTTTCAAAAATTATTTTCTATTACAAAAATAATTACTGATCAGTAGACTAAAGTAATCACTTTACTAAAGTACTAAAGTAATGCATAGACTTAGATTCTTAGAAATCTAGGTACAAATACCTTCCATATATGTTTTCTGATCTCTCTCTCTCTTTTTTTTTTTTTTTTTTTTTAATTGATGGTATTTGCCAAGAACTAGAATAACTTCAAAAATAACTTCATGATATTTCATGTATTTTCCACAGCTATCGCTCAGGATCGTAAGTACTGACTGTGATTCTGTGATTCTGTGATTTTGCATAATAGTATGAGAAAATATCTGAGACCAATAGTTTACCAGAAACACTGCATGGCATTGCGTTTTTTTTTTGTTTGTTTCTTTTTCCTGAAGGACAAAAAGGTAAGAAATCTCCTATATGTGAGACTAATGGTGTATCTATTGCAGAGTTATCTTTTCACCTATGGCAATAGGAGATGCTATTTAGGGATGATATGTGAGCTTTCTCACTTTCTGTCATGTACGAAGAAAGAAAGAAGAGGTAATACTTCACAAACCCCCAAACCCCTCAGAACTATACTCTCAAATAGACCTGCTATAGCCTTCCAATCTTGCTTGTCATTAATGTTTTAAAATAAATGTACCTACGGAACTAATCTTTTAACACTCTGGTAAAGAACCTAACATATACCATTTCAATTAAAAACCTTGCAAACACATACTAGATATTTCTATGCTTACCCCAGAAGCCTTTTCTCCTCTTGTTTATTGGAAAATCCTTCATCCTGGCGCAATACTCTTTGAGAACAATGGTACTTAAAGGAAAGAAATTTCAAGACCTTTGAGGTCTTACAGTTCAGTAGATCAGATACAGAATTGTTAGAATGTTAACGGGGAATAGCCTTCCAATGAAACTATTATATTTTAAAAGGACTACAAAAAAAGTCTGTGACCACAGCTTTTGAAAAGTAGGATGCAATTCAGTCCCTTCACTCCTGGACATTCTATTTTCTTCCATTACTTCTCAATTTAAAAGAGTTTGAAAAATGCCAATTTTATAAAAATGAAATGCAGGAACACTCCACAGAGATGTCTCTTAGTGTCCAAGTTTATAGAGATGACCTTAGGGGCTTGCTTAGTAGTAAAGATATCACGGATTAATTTTTTTCCCCCAAAAACTATTATCAAAGCTTCTTAATAAATTTTACACATAATCATACAAAAGGTTTTACTGACAACAGGACATGAGGTGTCCATTAAATGTCCTTGTTGTTTCTTTTCTTTTTTCCTTCTTTCATTTCTTAAATCAAAACTTTGAATTAATTTTCTCTGATATGACATGCAAAGGTTTCATGCCATGCTGCTTAATGCTGAATCATTCAGTAATTCACATCAGTAAGGGTAATGAATTCACAACTGCTTCCTATTCATCTATGATTTTCAGCTTCATAAAGCCATTAAGCTTCTCCTTCCCTTAAAAATAAATAAACAGATAAATAAAGTAATGACACTCTACTTTCTTTTATCTTCTATACACTGGATTACGTATACGGCAACACACATGATCTAGAATGTTAGGCATCTTCAAGCTTACAAGATAAAGTCATTTTTGAACAAAATACATCTACTTGCTTTCCCCAGTGCTCAATATTTAGGATTATGCAATGGAAACACCAAGCTTCTTAGCCACTTTCTCATCCAAACCTTCAGAGCAGCCAATAAATTTAATCAGATTCGTCTTAAAGATGCAATTCCCATCTTTGAATTCATAAGAAACCTGCTGCTCTTACTTCAAGTAAGTCACCAAAGTCACAACGAAGCCCAGGAGAGACACAGACAAAGTACTTTTGGCTGACAATATTTTGGGGGACTTATAGATAAAGTACCTGGAATCTACCTTACCAAAAAAATGAGGACACAGGTCTAAAAGGCTCGCTGCTGTCCAACTGCAGGAATTGAACATAGGAATTGAACAACTGAATTGAGCATAGGACACTTTTTGTTTGTTTGTTTGTTTGTTTGTTTTTTGGCAGTTAAATCACTTCTGGAGTTTTAAACAGGAAATACCCCAACAGAAGCAGAAAATGCAACCTGATGGAGATTCTGAGCCACTCTGGCACCATTTACACAAAGTATGTTAGAAATGGTTTTCAGCACTGATGTCTATCTAAATTCTGCCACATCCAGAAGAGCTTGACTGACCACTCTCTTTTTAGTACCAAGGAAAACAATGAGAGGCCATCTGCAGTCCTTTGACTTGTTTGGATGCACAAGTAACCTGAGCTGTAAGTTCTGTGTTAACAAACTGTACTCCAAAGCAACATGGATGACCAGTGGAGCTGGGGAGACCTCAGCACGGTCAAGACAGTGCTTCAAAACAATCATGAAAGATATTTCCTGGCATCCCTCTGGAAAATGTTGGCTATTGGATTCAGAGTGGTCAGGTGACAGAAAGGATGTGGACCATGCCAGAGCGAAATCCCAAGGCAGGATTTCAGGACACAGAGCATTATTAAATCCAGAGGTTCATCTTTGTCAGGTCGTTTTGAAACCTCACTCAGAATACGAATCTAAGTGTATTGTCAC
The DNA here is from genome assembly GCF_964211825.1 of Aythya ferina. NCBI lineage: Eukaryota > Metazoa > Chordata > Aves > Anseriformes > Anatidae > Aythya > Aythya ferina. The sequence continues at coordinate 83,545,056 of NC_140299.1, forward strand.
ACTATATACTAGCCAGAAAGGTGGTCCTCCATTGAATGATAGAATCACAGAATGTTTGAGGTTGGAAAGGACCTGTGGATGTCATCTGGTCCAATTTCCCTGCTCAGGCAGGGCCACTTTGAGATGGTTGCCCAGGAAAAAATTATGTCACCTTCTTCTCCATCTGTGTTTCTGATCAAGGTCTCAGAAGTTACTTTGCAGATTGCATGTTCCAGGAGAAGTTATTCAGAAACAGATGGAGAGAAAGGAGGAAAAAAGTAACAACAACAAAAGTCAAGAAAACTGTATGGAGATATGTGCAGATTATTCTTGAAAATAATGAGAAAACAAAGTACCAAAACTGCATAAAACATGAAACTGTCATAGCTATGACATGGTTGAGAACAGTTTCACTGCTTCCGATAACTGAGAACAAATGAAACACTGCCAGGTGCGCAACGGCCTTAATATGAATGGATATAGTATGAGAGGGAAGAGATACTGCCTTTAAAAACGTTGTTCACAAAGTATTGCCCCCCAAGTCTCTCCCACAAAAATTCTGCCACTTTCAGCAGATGATCAAAAATTAAAGCTGGTTTGCTTAATAAAAATGGTATTGAGTCAAGAACATTAGTCATCACTGATGCTGGATGACAAACAATAACACACACACACAAAATAAAATAAAATAGAAAGGGTCATCTGATTAAGGACAACATATTCTTCCTTACAGAAAATCTCATGCAAGCTTGGATAAATTATCAGAATCAGAACTTGTAGTTCTATGACAAAAGTTGCTACTCATTTTCCACATGCTGAAAATGAAAAAATCACGCTACATTTCTAAAGCTTGCCAAATGACTTGCCATGCAGGTAAGTTCTTAAGAATAACAGAAGAGTTAGATTGCACCATTTGTTAGTTTAGCTCATGAATAGTTTGTTACCAAAACAGAGCAGTATTTCTTTAATTTTCAAAATTGTAATTAAATACACTGTTTATACTTCAGCTTAGATGTATTTTTCAAAATAAATTTTCCAAGATCTTTGTAATTAATCAGTAGGCAAGATGGAAAGGAACAAAGAGAGAAAGGAAAGAAGGAAAAGGAAAGGGAGGAAAAAGGAGGAGGGAAAAGGAGAAGAAAATAGAAGTTGTATATCTTTGTGATTTATCCTGTTGCTTTTACGTTTACCGCTTTTAGTTAATATTTCTTAGAACTTATTGAAAATTGTACCTAAAAGTTTGTATTTTGTCACATTCAATGATAGTGAATGCACTACTGATTATATTGTGAATGTTTCATTTACTACTTAGCACATCAAGTTATTTTCAATATCCAACTTTCTGTTCTCTCAGGAAATAGTATTTGGCTACCGGCATTTTCTTTTCCTTTTTTTTTTCTTTTTTTAAAGATGAAAGTGAAGTACTCAGAGAAGTTCTTTACTTAAGGCTATACTAATTTATTATTATTTTTTAATTTAAAAACATAACAGTTCTCTTTGCTGTTTTAATCACAGTATTTTATTTCAAAATTTTAATACAGTATCATTGAAGAACTTAATTTTTAGCAGTAACTTTTGACCAGAGTGATTAACTACATCACACAAAGCACTTTTGCATTTACTTTGTAAAACACTTTGTTCTTTTGTTTCTGCTTGGGATCTTACACATTCTTCAAATCTCTAGTGCTAAATAAGTGTAGAGAAATATGCCAAGTTTCAAAGAGGAATTCCTGTATTTCATAAGGAATAGAGCACTTTTATAAACAAAATAAATTCCATATAATAAATCATATAAGCTTTGCTTTTTCTCCAGGCTGAACAGACCCAGGTCTTTCAGCCTTTCCTCACAGGGAAGATGCTCCAGGCCCTGTATCATCTTTGTGGCCCTCCGCTGGACTCTTTTCAGGAGATCCCTGTCTTTTTTGTACCGGGGAGCCCAGAACTGGACACAGTACTCCAGGTGAGGCCTGACCAGGGCAGAGTAGAGGGGGAGGATCACCTCTCTTGACCTGCTAGCCATGCTCCTTTTAATGCACGACAGGATCTCGTGGGCCCTCTTGGCCACCAGGTCACACTGCTGGCTCATGGCCAACCTGTCGTCCACCAGGACACCCAGGTCCTTCTCCTCAGAGCTCCTCTCCAGCAGGTCATCCCCCAGCCTGTACTGATACATGTGGTTGTCCCTTCCCAGGTGCAGGACTCTACACTTGCTCTTGTTAAACCTCATTTGCTTTCTTACTCCAGAGCCCTCCAGCCTGTCCAGGTCTCACTGAATGGCAGCATAGCCTTCTGGCATGTCGGCCACTCCTCCCAGCTTTGTATCATCAGTGTACTTGGTGAGGGTGGACACTATTCCCTCATCAAGGTCGTCAATGAAGATGTTGAATAAGACTGGACCCAGCACTGACCCCTGGGGAACACCGCTAGTCACAGGTCTCCAGCCGGACTCTGTGCTGCCGATCACCACCCTCTGAGCTCAGCCAGTCAGCCAGTTCTCAACCCACCTCACTGTCCACTCCTCTATCCCACACTTTCTCACTTTTGCTAGCAGGATGTCGTGGGAGATAGCATCTAAAGCCTTGCTGAAGTCAAGGTAGATGACATCCACTGTTCTTCCTCCATGTACCCAGCTGGTGATGCCATCATAGAAGGCTACGAGGTTGGTCAAGCATGGTCTTGCTCTTGAGGTTGGTCTTGCTCATCCATGCAGGTCTCCTGCCCCCCTTCCCCAACTTCCTACTCTTAGGGATGCACTGATCCTGAGCTTGGAAAAAGTGCTGTTTAAATGTTGCCCAGCTCTCACAAGCACCCATACCTTCTAGCAACCTAGATCATGAGATACCCACAAGTAGGTCCCAGAAGAGGTCAAAGTTGGCTCTCCAAAAGTCCAGAGTAGCAATCCTGATGTTTTGCCTTACTTCTACCACCAAGATTCCATCTTGAACCGCATGATTGCTGCATCCCAAACTGCCCCCATCCTCCACATCCCTAACAAGTCCATTCCTGTTGGTAAGAACAAGGTCCAGAAGCACCCCCTACCTCGTCGGCTCCTCCACCACCTGCCTCAGAAAATTATCTGCAATGCATTGTAGGAACCGTGTGGACTGTGCATGCCTGGCTGAGTTAGTTACCCAGCCGATGTCTGGATGATTAAAGTCCCCCATGAGAATCAGCATCAGGGATTGTGAAGCTACTTCTAGCTGCTTGTAGAAGGCCTCATCAACCTCATCACCTGATCCTCCTGATCAGGTGAGCTGTAGGATGCCCCCAAAACAGTGTCACCCATATCACCCAGCCTGTTAATTCTCACCCACAAGCTCTCCACTTGTTCTTCACCCTCCCCAAGCTGGAGCTGGGGGAAAAGAGCTCTAATTGCTCTTTCACATAAAGGACAATTCCTACCCCTTGCTTCCCCAGCCTGTCTTTCCTAAAGAAAACATAGCCCTTCCAGTCATGCGAGCTGTCCCACCACATCTTTGTAATCACAATGAGATCGTGGCCCTGCGACCATATACAGATCTCCAGCTCATCCTGTTTATTTCCCATGCTGTGCACAGTGGTATACAGGCACTTATAAAAGTAAATGCCTGCCCAAGATCAAAATACCCTAAGCTCTGGTCTAGACACCACCCCCTCAGCCAGTCATTTACCTGAGCTGTTCTCCTTCTTTCTGGGTCCCAGTTACCCATCGGGAAGACAGAGGAGAACGCTACCTGCACCCCTAATCCCTCCAACATCCTTCCCAGGGATGCAAAGCCCTTTTTAATGTTACTCACTTTCCTCATCGCAGCATCCTGGGACCCAGCCTGAATGACAATAAGAGTCTTCCAGTTTAATAACTGCTGCAGAGCCTTTCTAATGTCTCTGACACATGCTCCAGGAAGACAGCACACCTCTCTCTCGAGGTTATCTGGACAGCAAGCGGGAGCCTTGGTGCCTCCCAGCAAGGAGTCCCCAATTACTAAGACTCAACACCCTTTTTTTGTGGCCCTGGTTTGGATGCAGTGCCCCAACCAGCCCTGCTCCCTATGCTTGCTACTGCCTTCAACCTCGATGTGCTTCTCAGGGCCTGGGTTCCGACTACTCTCCAGACCCTTACCCCTTTCCTGCCCAACAGCCTCAAATCTATTACCCAGGGACACCGTGGGTGTTGGTGGCACCATGGTTATTGGGGGCAGACACCTCCTTCTGCTTCGAGCAGAGACGAGGGTCCAGCCCCTTTCCTCTCGCAGGCTCTGTTTGGGTTGCTGCCTCAGCCAGGCCACTGTGACAAGTGCCCATCATGGTAAATTTTAAGAGGCAGAGTTCCCAAAGGAGAGGAGAGGAAGAGAAAGGGAGGTGGGAAAGGGAGGAGAGATCTCCCTGTGCAACCTGCTTGTGCTAACTGCAAGCCTGTCCTGGTCACGGCGCTCTTAGGGCCTCCTTTTTTACCGTCAGGGGGTGGCTGCCTTGGCTAGTGGCTGCAAAATGGTGGTGATGCCTGATGTAATCAGCACGCCGCTGCTGGCTCTGTGCACGCCTCATCAGCCTCCCTCGTGAGGGCTGCCGGGGCCTGGCGGCTCCCTCAGCTGCCTCCAGCAGCCTTGATTCCCCTGCTCCGCGGCAGAATGTGTCTGCACTGGAGATGTTGCCATACTAACAGAGGTATCCATATATACTAGTTGCTGGCATTCCCAGGGGTTATGGGTTCTTTTAAATTACACCATGTTTGTCACCGGCTGTGTTCCTCTTTTCCAGCTGCAACTGCATTAAATATAGCAAGCTAAACAGGGAAGCGAATCCCCAAAAGCTCAGTTTTCATGCATAGCATTTTATTCTTATGTACCACAAAACACTATTGCTTAGACTTGTGCATTAGCCAAGTACAGATAAATAGGACAACAATCTACAGTGGCCACGGCATGAAAGATAAAAAGTATGGGAATTATTATCATAAGAAATTGCTGTCAGATGTTTCTGTGCTGGAATTCTGACTACTCAAAGTGCATTCATTGTGAAACAGATGTACAATACTAGGGAAGACATAAGAATAAAGAAAAAGTGGATAAACTATAAAATAACTTTTACATAGTTTTTATAAATGTTATTAAACAAAGCAAACAAATAGTACATAAATACTTTCTTACACATACACAGTACAAAGCATTTCTTGAAGTGTTTAAAGATCTGAAAAAAAAATTGCAACAGAGATAGCTTTTTTGAATGATTTCATAAAGTTATTTGTGTTATGTTTGTGTTCTAATCTAAATACTGTGTTGGGGGAGTTTTTAACAAACCAGTAAATTCTGTTCAAGAAACTACTGTGCTTTTTTACAGACACTGTTGTGTAATTAAAAAAAAAAAAAAAAAAAAAAAAAAAGTTTTAAGTATTTCCAAGCTTAAGTGAGCAAACTTCTTTCTTATTAGTCTACTTCTGTTTGAGAACACATGTATAGTAAGTAAAGTAAGTCACCAGACTTTTCTAAGTAGCACAACAAAGGTTGAAGGAATACAACTATTCTATATTATATAGTACCTACGAAAGAGGAGGTGGTCACAAACTATGTTGGTAAATGGTTCAAAAAGGCTTGATGTTTGTTACCTCCCAAACATTAAGCTAGCATTTGTAATTTGGAACAGCTGCTGTACGACCCAGAGATCAATTCTGAAGCTCAAGATTTTTCAAAAAAAAAAAAGTGGAAATTTATTTTATTTTTGACAGCCTACCAACAAGTTTTAGAAGTACTGAAAATGCTTATTTTATACAATGCCTTTAGTTTCAAAAAAATTATCTGCTTATGTTATTTTTTGTCCAATTCTATTTCAGCAAGTTTTTAACAGCTGTTATCACAAGGAGGCAGGAGTTGAATGTGTTACTTCAGTCAAATATGATATGTCATATGAAATAGTAATAAAGTATTGTTTTCTAGTGCTGGTGTTTCTGGAAACAAAAGCCAGCACAGACTATCAAATCACTCCATCATGCAAAATGCTGACAGAAACCAAGAGTAGCCCTTAGAAATCAAGAAAAGGTGTTTCTAATCACTCTGTGTGCTAGGTTCTGCTCAGCATGGCCACTGTAGAGACTCACCAAAGTCTTTGCTGACCTTTATTTCATAAATACTAGCACTACATTGTGATTTCCTTTTTTAAAAAATTAAGCAGACTCCTTTCCCACAACTGAAAGTCCTGCACTAAAAATGGAAACTACAAGGAAAGGCATCTCAGCTGACAAATGAACTGCACACTTCAGTAGGAAATGAAACGTTAAATTATGCCAAAACATAAACACATGTATTACACTTGAAGTAAAAATAACACGTTGCATAAATTGTGAGGTGCATTTGTGTTGTTTGCATTAAGAATAAAACTCAGTACAGCTATTATAGACTAACATGAACAAGCAACAAGGAATCTTGTAGATGGTCTTTACAGATCCCTTCCAGCTCAAAACATTCTGATTCTATTAAGCAGAGGCTGAGGGAACTGGGGCTGTTCAGCCTGGAGAAGAGAAGGTTCCAGGGAGACATTATAGAGGCTTTCCAGTGCCTAAAGGGGGCTACGGGAAAGCTGGGGAGGGACTCTTTGTCAGGGGTTTTAGGGATAGGACAAGGGGTAAGAGCTTTAAACTGAGAAAGGGGAGATTTAGATTAGGTATTAGGAAGAACTTCTCTGCTCTGAGGGTGGTGAGGCACTGGAACAGGCAGCCCAGAGAAGCTGTGGGTGCACCATCCCTGGAGGTGTTCAAGGCCAGGCTGGAGGGGGGCCTTATCCAACCTGGTCTGGTGGGAGGTGTCCCCCCATGGGAGGGGTTGGAACTGGGTGCACTGTAAGGTCCCTTCCAACCCAAACCATTCTGGGATTCTGTGATGAATCTGAAATTCACTCCAGAACCAAGCAAACAAATTAATGCACTTTATGCCAGCAGCATCTGCGTTTGTCTACTATGCTCTCAATCTCCGAGCAAGCATCTCACCTTTTGTAGTTGAAGCACCATTAATTACTGAAATGCTAAGTTTTGAGTTTGTTATTTCTTGCTCATGTGCCATCAAAATAATTCCACACACAGACATTGGAAAATGTAGCTTGATCCAATTAACTGCCCCTCTGAGGAATACCAGAGAACAGGAGACAGAGATGGAGTCCAACAGAATCGTGACATATTCCAAACCATGAGCATTTGGCTGAGTAACATGCTAATGCTGTACATTTAGGAAGGGCAGCTTTCCCCCCAGTTCTAACTAACTAGGAGTAGCACTTCTACAAAACCTAGAGCCTGAATTTTGATCTTCTAATTGGGTATTCTGTAATTTGTGTAAGCTATCAATGGTAGCTATGCTGTATCAGCTCTGTGGTATTGTAAACTGACAGTCAATTTAGGATAAACCTCTTAAGGACTGTTTTAATCTTGTGTGATAATGATTGATAACAATTAAGAACTACATGTATTGTTTATCAATGTCAAAATAGTGAAGCGTGAAACTTGCCTGATTCATTGGCCTTCTATACTACCCACACAGAAGTCTCTAGTTCCCTAGATCATGAATATATGCACACAAATATTCAATTGCAAGTGTTAATCTCTAGTGAGCATAGTTCAATTCCTAGTTCAGCTACATATTTCACATATAGTACAGGAGTTAGGTTAATTATGTATTCCTATTCTTTAGATTTGATTAAAACAGGAACAGTCTTTTCCTCCTCTCCCTTTCCTTCGTCCTGTTTGGGTTTTGAGGTCTTCAGCTGAAGGACTGTCTTTCACTATGCCTAGCATCAATCAGAAATGGGGGTGTATGTAAGGCGGGTAGGTAGTATGCCCATCAAAAAAGAAAACTATAACGCTAACCTAACTTTTTGATAGTTCAAGTACAGGCTTCTGCAACTGCAGAGCCACACATTTCATGTCTTGTACAGGAGTAGCTCACTGCCGTGTCTTCTACCTCCCTCTAAGATTGCCCTATGCACACATTTTCAATCTTCCTCTATTTCAGGGTGGGTGTCAGGGTGGTTGTTTCTGACTCACATTCTCTCCTCTAGCCTACACCAGGGTTTTGCACCCTTCTCTCAGTTACAAGCTCTGTGTGCTCCTTTATAGGAGCACCTCCTTTACCAGTGCCCCCACTCGGTGTTCCACAGCACCCTCTGATCTCATGGCAGTCTTTATTCTGAAAGTCTGCAAACAAATCTCTGTAACCTCCTTTCCCTCAGTCACTCTGCTCTCTAACCCCTTTTGTTCTGGGAGATGAATCACTCTGAATGCTAATATGCTTCACTACACTGTGAAGATAGGTGAAGATGAGAGACGGGCCTTGCTATACTGGCATGGTTTAACTGTTCAAACATTGCATTTTTAGCCACGAAGCTGTTTGAAAGATATGAAGCTATGGTTGTGCTAAATAACAGCACAGGCTTTTATGTGTCACCTGTTTTCCTTTCAGTTCTCTAATTTCCTATTAAATCGGTAAGACTCTACACTGAATACTGGCCCAAAGCTGAATTTTTCACAAAGTTCTCACACTGGAAAACAGAAAGTAAACCACACAGAAATGAGAGCAACCTTGAAATTCGACTATCAGATGTTTTATTTTTGCACTGATTTGCCTGCTCAAAAATTGAAAGTTTACCTATACAACCTAGAGATAAAACAAAGGATTAAAATTAAATAATACATTGTATATTCACTAGACACTAAAAGATGCATACAGTGTGCAGCTAATGTATCTTCAGCAATTAAAAATTCAGCTATATGAATATTGCAATAATTTAAGTTTTTAAATTATTTATCTCGAAGTGGCAGAAAAGATCGCTATTTAAAAATAACACGCATGATGCAAGTCATGAAAAATTGATATGAAACAGCAGTCTTTAAGACTTGAGCTTGCTTTATGCAAAACTACAAATGATAAGAAAATTCCTTCCAAAATTCCAGGGACCAGAAAATAAATCTTATGACGTGTTCTATCAATTCTTAGTCCTCAGTTTTCTCCCCTCTGAAGTATATCAGCAAACAGTATGAACTCAAAGGAAGGATAGTGTCTTGTTGCCTAAATCACAAATGAAAAAATTAAATTCTCCCTGGTACCACCCCTTTTTTCTTTCCATTTGCCCCTCTAGTCTCTTTTTCTGCTACGTGCATCTGCCACCCCTCCCTGCCCCAAAATTCCCCAAAGAAAACAAGTGCTGAATGGCTTTGTGTTAAGTCAGAAAAATCATCTATAACTGCATTTAACTGTATTTGCTGCTTAACATATCCAAACAGTGAACCTAACATTTAGAATCTATCGTATCAACATAGTCATCATGATCCAAGCTGCAAATAATAGAGAGTGTCACTGTCAATTTTGCTTTCTCACACTTCCTTCCCTTCACTTCATCTGATTTTAATAATCCCTGTCAAACCACAAACAGTCCAAATTACCTTCTTGACACAGAAGCTTTCAAGGAAGAGACAGAATCTCAACTTTCATTTAGCGACTACAAAAGCAAGCTGTCCGACTGGACAAATATTATTTCCACTCTTGACAATCTCTACAGTAAAGCATGCTTTTTAATTTTCGCTGAAGCTGCCAAGGGTTTCATATAAGCTTCTTGTTTAGTGTAGATTGACTCACAGGATTAGCAAACCAACAACTGTAATTGTGTTTAAAGAAGCCAGCACTTTCAACTAAAAGAAAAAAACTGCTTGCAAAAAGTGACAATTGCATGTCATAAGCTAAAAATAAACTGCATTAAAAAAATAATATAAATATATATATATAAAATATTTCAATTCAGTAGATCTCATATGATCTCTTTCAAGATCATTTTACTTTTCTACCATTGACCAAATGGTTGCTGTTAGACTTTAATAGAAACCAGACTTTCGAGGAAGACAACTTTATATTCAACTACATCAGTGACATTCTAAGAAAGGTTAGCATTTGACAACCGGAAATATGTTCAAGGCAAATAAGCTTCTGCAAAAAGATGTGATCTGTAATCATTTTCCTCTCTGTTGGCTTGTCTTCAAAGTAGAGGTTGATAACATTACTCACTGCTTCACATATATCAGTTTAAAAGTAATTGATTTTTCAGATGAGGCACAGTATTGTATAATTAGGATTGTACTTGAAGTTTATGTGGATTAATCAAAGCCTAATACATTTTAATATATTTTCTTCACATATACACAGCGGTCTCCATAATCATGTGGAAGTCTATTGCTTCTTTGTATTTTGACTCATTTAAATTTGGCACCAGGTTTTGAAGTGTTACCAGCTATACTAAACAAAAAACAAAATAACCAAGGTGCTTCCCATCAGAAGTCTCATGTTAGATATTTATTTTAATATCTCAAATTGCTTTTCTCATATGCAAGCCTAATTTAAGACTGACAAAAGCTCTTTAAAACATTAGTTGGTAACTAATTGGAATATACCAAGGCAGCAAAAGACCATCTTTGACAAATTCATAAAATCAGTTTAAAAATTGCAGGGGTATATGACTAGATGGCGTCTCAAGTTTCACAGCAAGGCAGTTATGCTTTCTACTAACATAGGAGAGTTTTAGCATTAGTAGTTTGAGCTGACAACTGGGTGTCTGTGATTACTCAAGTTCATGTTAAGACATCTTCCTCCTTGCCTTCTTATTTTGTTTTCCTTCCCAGTGAAGAACAAGAGTTTTAAAAGCTTATTGCATTTTTCTTCTTTAGGACGGCTAGCAAAAGCACAATTTTGTTACTCAGCAGTAGGGCGATCTACCATGTTAGGTCTGCATCAGATTGGACCTGCATTATCTTTTATCACAGAAAACGTCACAAGATTGCTATCAAAGCACCTAAAAGGAGGAGACAAAAAAAAAAAAAAAAAAGGGTCTTTTTAAATTAAGTGTTTAGTCTTGAATATGTCTTTACTTCTGGTTAACTGCCACTTTGAATTCGGACCAGAACTCATAACTGATCATTAGCTATCTTTCTACACTGAAGTACAAAAGTATTTTTCATTTAGGATGTATGCACTATCACACACTGGCAATAAGAGGTAGGAAAGAGATCTGTAGAACAGTATGTTAATGTACAAATATTGACTGGTATATTAACCTAGTTAACTGTAATCAAAATTAGCGTACAAAAATAAACCTTTCGCCTTACTGACTTGCAGTTCTATAACAAACAAGGAAGCCAGAATTTTATTTTTATTTTTAAAGAAAGGAATTTCTTATGTAATTTAGAAGACGTATAGAACTGATTTTTTTCTCAACTGCTTGATCAGAGGAAACCTTTATCTTCCCAGAGCACCCTTCCTATCATCTCTTCTAACCAGTTCTGTCTCACTTGATAAATTAAAGTTATCAGCTGTTGCATCTTTATTTCTATAGAGAAAGTGCAAGTCACAGCTGTGATGCTACAAAAGCAACAAAAGTGCAGCAGAAAGTAGCATTTTTAAAGAACATTTATCCATAATGCCTTTGCATTGCCACTGGAGAAGAAATGAAAATAAATAAGTAGTTATAATGAAACGAGCTTCCTTCTCAAGGATTTTATAAGTGGTGCTCTTAAAAGTGATGCCTGAAGTTCCTGATCATAGGGCAACTAAGAGTCTTCGATCTGGTAGCTCATGAAATAAATATCTTGTACTTTGTGGCGAAGTTCATCTGCCTCTATAGTGTTAGTCAGTATATGATAAGGTAATGTCATGTGAGTATGATTCCAGATGATTAACAGAGAACCCTAATAGGTTCTACCATCTCTTATGTAAAGACATTGCATCAATAATTTCGTTTAAAAACCTGATGGAGACAATTATGTTGGGAATCATAACAAAATGCATTCACACAGTAGAAAATAAATCTTCCTTTGGAAACAGACTAGATCATATATTATTATACAAAAAGGAAAGACAACTGATTCCTTTGTGATGCAAAAAGGGGTTCCTCCTTCCTATCATCTTAAACAAATACTGTAAGGACATTACATGAAATTCTCTAGTGCAGAAAGCACTTAGCCTTTGGTTTCATGATTAAGAGGGCAAGTGCTCATAAATATCTTACAAGGGAACACCATGCACTGTGTTATTTCTTACATAATTACATGACTCAAATGAGTTGTGTATCCAGTGGAGAAGTGGAACTACAGTGTAAACAATGTGCACTACTTACCTATCACATTAAATCAATCTTTTCCTTCAGAACAATAACAGACTAAAAACTAAAAAACTGTTGTTTGTTTGTTTGTTTTTTCTTAAAGGAGCATTATATTTAAAGTCTCTAGAGAGAAAAAGAGGGGGTATACACAGACTAAATTAAAAAGGAATAATATTTTTTCTAGGGTCACACTAACATTCCAGCAAATTTCTTCTTAACTTTTATAGCATTTTACTACTTTTGTAAACAAGTAAAAAATAAATAAACAACAAGCCATATAAGGTTCAAGTTGAAAACACTCAAAGTATTATGGTTCTATCTATACTTTTTGTAATTTGACTGCCTAAAACTGAGTGTAGTGACAGCTCTATCAGAATAACCTTCCAAAGTATAAGTTGCAACCAAATCTATTTTTATATGAGTTCAACAGTGAATCTTGGAGAATCAACTCTATTCCATTAATCTGCAAGACAAATTATGTTTGTTCTGGGCCAGCCAAGAACAGGTGGTCCCAGTTGAAGATTTTCTTCATTCATGCAACACCAAAAAAAAAAAAGTGTGGTGGATGTTACAAGGACAAACAAAGCATGTAGTGATAAAAGTATTTAATTTTATGAATTCTGAGTAACAAAGAAAGAGTTCAGGGATAGAAAAAGGAGAGAGCGTTTACTGAAACAACATTTTTTTCTTAGGCAAGCTGGTAATAAAAGACATTACAATATCCTGACTCATTCCGATTTTTGGAGCCGAACGCTATTCAGAAACTTTAAGTTTGTTCCAAACAGGAAAATCAAAAATCTCCTGTTTTTAAAATATGTGTCACAGAATGGCATTGAATGAATGATTTCATTTTTAATACCAAGGCAGTCTAGAGTCATTTTTTTTCTTTCATTTTTTATCATACTCCAGGGATAAGTTGATAATATGAAAAGTCTGCTGTATTCCCCACCATCCCCTGTATCTGCATAACCTGACATAACTCACATGCTCCCAGTCAAATGGCATGGTAAGACTCAGAAACATTGTATAGCCTACTATTCGTATCACCAATAATCCAATTCTTCACCTGTACTACTAGACAATATACCTCCCAAAATGACATCTTGGAATGATTACACATTCTTATTTAAGTTAGAATTTTGCGATGACATGCATTAATGACAATGCATTCAAAAAGAGCAAAGTTAAATAGTTTGACTTCACAGAGGAAAGAGATTCAGATAACTTGAGAGATGAGTCACCTTTCTTGACCCTTTCCATAGGGTCAAGAGAGGTTATTAGATTTTTCTGTACATTATGGAATAGACTGTGTTCTGCTCCAAATAAAATAAATATCTGGGAATGGTGCACCTAAGGAAATGCTAAAAAATAATAATTTCAAAAACAATGGTCTCAACTTCTAAAATAGCCATATATTCCTAACTACAAAGAAAAAGATACTTTATTCAGATTTCTTCCAAAATCACACTACCATGCAGCTGAAATTCATACCTATATAATTCTTAAAGAACATCTAGTCATTTTTTGTATTTGGCGTAAAGAGAGAAGAATTTATAAAATTGCTGATATGAACAAAGCTTGCCTAGAACTTTTAAAAATCTCTTAAATATAAACCTAGCATCTCTTATGTTTTTGTTTTCAATCAATAAAAATTCATATATATTCTTGATGAGAACCCATAAGCACTTTCCTTTGAATAGGTCTCATCTCATTATACAGTTAAAGCTTTTTAAGCATTCATAGTTTATAGCAAGTCGATTTCAGAAGATATAAATGTACAATTTACATATACACATACCTTCAGTATGTTCTCTCTGTAACTGAAATCTTCTTTAAGAGACCATGCATAATGTTCAATTAACCATTTTTTCAATGGTTCTGTGTAAAAAGAAAGTAATAAAATGATAAATAGGTAATATTTGAATAACCACTACTTTTACAAATAAAAATCCTAAGAGCCTAACTACTATGTAAAATTGCTCACTCAACAAGACCATATGCTTAATTCCAACTAATAAATAATAGTCTGAGATCAAAATGTTAAAAAAAGCTAACAACTTTGTAAACCTCCATTTCTTTTGATATGTATTACACAAACCACATCAGTAGCATAGTACTACTTCATTTTGTTGTTCCAAAAGCAGAAAAGCAATAACGAGAAGATCTGTGCCAAATGAGAAACTAGAAAGCCACAGAATGAAACAAAATAACACATGGCAGGTATTAGAAATGTTTAGATAAGGACCACATAGCTCAGTCATTGTTTCTGAACTTCACAGAAAGGCTTCATTGAGAATAATCTATCCTGTGGTCACCGACTCATAGAAAAATCAATTTAGATAACAAATACAAAAAAGATGGAAGTCTGAAGTGAATATTGTATTGTAAGAACTAAAGATTGACTGCTGCTTTTGCTAGTGTTTGTGAATACTAATGCAATGAATGAAATAAGGTAGCTAAAAGCTAGCTCAGCAAAAATACCTTATATTCCTTCTGTATCAGCCCCTTACTATCTGCAAACCCCAGTTATCAGGCAGCTATGATGGGTAAAACGCACAGGGGACTGCAGTGAGATACTGTCCACTTGGCAGCAGTGTGGACCTTATCAACAAAGCTACAATAAGTATCATAGTTGAACATGAAGTTGGTTCACAGACCCTGAGAAATCATCTCCACAGAGGAATAGAAAGGATCGTGTTTACATAGGCATGGCAGAATATGAAGTTCCATTTTGCTTAACAGCAACAAAATGGGAAAACATATGTAGGAAATAAAAGGAAATATCCTGCTCACCTGCTTTTGTTTTACAATATTTCAAGGAATTAAACGAATCTATTCTCAAGGCTTTCAGCACATTATTAAATTCTTACTTCATTCAGTAGTCTTTTTGTTTACTTGTTTGTTTCAAACTGCTTCTTTAGAAGGAAAGAGATTGGGATCTACTGACACTTGCAGGGGTTTTAGCACAGCACCCCAGCACTATAGTTCCTGTAACCACTTCCCAGGAGTTCTCTTAAAGAATCAGCAAAGAGGAAGGAAGTTCGAAAGAACTGCTCAGAAGTCTGACAATCAGCTAACCCCTATTCTTGGACCAATACTTTCACGTCTGTGTTTTAAATGAACAAAGCCAACAAAGCCTGTACTTTCTGCACTGCTTTTATTACTTTTCTGAAAGCAGAGGCTATGCAAAAAAAATGTATCAAAAATGACAGCAAGGTTGTAACTCCAGCCCACAAAAGCCAAGAAATATAAAGTTAGTCTGACGTTCAATCCTTAAATCATGCAATCGTGCTTCTTTTTTAAAAAGCAACAATGCAAGTTAATGACAAGTTGTCAGCCCTAACTTTGAATTGCCTGAAGTTTGTCATTTGGTGTTTGTGTCACAACCTTAATGTTATTTAAATGTAGTTTTTAGTATCTATTATTTAAAAAGGTCTACTTTACGACAGCAAAAAGCTTTGATGGAATAAACCTCAAAGTACACTGTAGTGCTGGTATGCCACTTCATTAGAAGTGGTGCATAAAACATATGCTGTTGACAAATCTAATTCATTAAAGGTGAGGTAGATGCACTTTAAAACAACTGGATGGCATCATTATCTACAGTTCTTTTTATAAATTATTCTTCTTTTCCCTTTTGACTGAACTTGTCAGTGTTCCCTTTTCAGACTGTGAATGTTTTTGCCTTAAAATTCAATACCTTCAACATGTTTGGACAAGTTAAATAAGTAGCGTATTTGCTAAAACTAAAATTGTAAGCAGAAACATTCACACTGATTATTTCACCTATATTAACTAATGAGAAATAAAATTAAGCGACAATGTATAAAGAGATTCAGTGTTATCAAACATAAAATTTAAAAATGAGGAGAGGAGGAAATTACAAAGTAGAACAGATTAATGTTCTGGCAGTCTTTTGCATTGCCATTCAGATGACTTGAATTTGATATTGAATTGAATCCTGCAAGAGAGAAGGAGATCAGGCACATCACAGAGCTGACAGCTAGCTGACATACTTAGTTCTAAAGGGGAGAATTATTAACCATATTACTCAGACTTTTAGGAAAAGACCAATACTGCTACAAGAACCAGAGGCTACAGAAGAGTTTCAGTAAATTTAAGCTCAGATTTGAAGAGTGGCCCATCAGAGTGGAGAAATCCTTGAAAAGCTTTCCAACAAACAAAACATATTATCAGTCAACAAATGATCAAATTCCACTTTAGAATATGTGCCTACGAAACATGGGCATTTTTCTCCTCATCCCAGGAAAAATCAAACTCTTCCATGAATGTGGACTTCAGAACCCAAAACACAGTGCAGAAGCTTCAACAAATTGATGAAAGTAAAAAAGAATGCTTTTGAAGACTAGCTAGACTATGGTTATGGTTAAATTCTACCAATCACGTATTTAGAAAGTACATTGTATACAGGGAAATTGGGGAAAGAAAAGGAGAAGAAAAGGAGAAGAAATGGAGAAGAAAAGGAGGAGGAGAAGGAGAAGGAGAAGGAGAAGGAGAAGGAGAAGGAGAAGGAGAAGGAGAAGGAGAAGGAGAAGGAGAAGGAGAAGGAGAAGGAGAAGGAGAAGGAGAAGGAGAAGGAGAAGGAGAAGGAGAAGGAGAAGGAGAAGAGAAGATGCTTTTTGTAACTTTTCTTTTAGTTCCTTACTTATAAAGTGGCCTAATACTACATATTCAAAAAATATTTATTGGAAATTTTGCATGGAATATATAATCATACTTCAGTATGTCAGTACTGAACAAATACTTTCTAATGAGTTGGATGGATTAGTAAAAAATTTTGCTTTGTTCAAGAAAAGTCCATATAAGGCCCATAATATCATCCTATATATTTTTATGTAGACATATGTACACATATGCATTTTTAACTAGATACGGTGTCTCAGATTAATTCCATATTGTCTCTTTCAAAAACAATTTCATTCCAATATAAGATGCACCCTGAACATTTAAGAGATGTACATTTTGCTTAGATAAATCTGGCATATGAATACGTTAAATATGGAAACACTTCTAAATATAATTTACCTAGGCCTATTTTATGCCTCCATGAATTGCAGCAAATCAGTTTCTGCAAGCAACTCCAAAAGTTTAAACTAGAAGATGACAGATTAACTCACCACATTTCAATCAGCATTTACCATTTATCTTAGAAGACTTGGATCATGTACGTCCAATATGGTACATCTGCACTTCTCCTAACCGGTCTCCCCATTATTGCTCATGCTGTTCCTCTTTAATTTTGTTTCCTCTCCTACCACGCTGACTTTACCATCCCGTGACAGGAACAGTCATATTTGGTGAAGTGTGCCCCCCCACTGGAACACGGGAAGAGGTAGCTGCTGATGCACAAATGTACAGGGGTATCTCCACTCAGGGAGAGGCATCCCAAAGGCCCCCGGTCCCCAGAATCCCTTAGTGAGCTGAATTCAAAATCATTTCACTTACAACATTCTCATTACCCAAAAGATCCATATTCTATTGACTGTTGCTACTAGCAACTCTTCTTGTGAAGTCATTTCTCAGATCTGGCAGAAGGCGGCTTCTGTTTACCTCTTAACACCTTGGAATTAGGACTTTGGATATCTAAATCCCATTCTGATCTGGCAGTGTAACTGCCTGATAGATCTTTGAGGATGCTGCTGGGAATGGGGAGGCAGGAAAGGAGGAGAAACAGCAGCAGCAGGGGTACCATCCTTAAAGAGTTATGCTTATACAGAAGAGCTCATAATGCATTCCTAAAGGAAGCTTTCATGCCCCCCAACATTTCCTGAAAAGACAGTCTGTTTCCAGCCCGTGATTTCAGCTCTGCTGGTACTTCAGCCCTTAATGATGATTTCTATGAGCAATCATCTTGCAAGGGATGTTGCTAACCTCAGTGTCCTTCTGTCAATACTGGCACTCCAGATGGGAGAAACCACTAACAGTGAAAATCTTACGCACTAATAAATGTCATTGCTTCACCGAGAAAGTGGAAGAAAAGAGGAGGAGACCTTATCTATGTCATTGCTTCAAAGGAAGTCTTTTATTCTGTGCATAAGGGACTGTCAAAGCACTCCCTCTGCAAAAGGTCTAGCTGCCTTTTCTGCAATCCTTAGATTATTTTCAGGAAACGATTTGGAGGACCTCTCCAATTCTCAAAGAGCTCCTGAGACTACAGATCACAACAGGATATTGTTGACTCTTTAGATAAGTGTACATGTCCCTCACAACATAGAGCAGTATCTCTGGATGGGACAAAGACTTGTGTCTTGTTTCTGGGTACACCAAAGGCTAGTAGAATCAAACAGTAATCTTCTCAATAACAACACTCCACTTCTTTGCACTTCCAAAAACCATCAGCCATTAACCAAAACTTCTTGTTCCTCCAAATGAATTATTCACAAAAAAAAAAACAGTGAAAAAAAAAAAAAGATAGATATTCAGCATATTTTGTACTGAAATGAGCCTCATTATCAAACGCTCAAAGCCTCCCTGAAAAGATATACCCTTTCTTATGGCAATAGGTTCTTACAGTAATACAACATACTTCTTTCCAACATACTAACAGTTGGTTTCGGATAGATTTTTTGGCAAATGCTGTCTGCTTCTTCAGTCTAATAGACAATGATTGTTGTTAAAATAAAAAAGCACCAATGAACACATGAATTTATTACGGCCTTTTTAAGACACTAAAGATACACTGAGGAAGCTTGCCTTTGTCAGTGCCTTGGATTTCTTAGGGATGGATGACAAATGAAGTTGTAAGAAATACAACAGATATCAGCAGTATCTCCTGATGACAATGCTCTCACATTAACTTACAGGGCAACTAAGCCATTAAAAGGAAACTCTACAATACTCTAAACCTCACTGCGGGGAAAAAAAATAAATTACCTTCAGTTCCAAATATATGCCTGATATTTGCATTTCACTATATTATATGATCTTCCAGTTACATATTGATGAAATGTATAGCTCCAGTGCTAACAAACTGAAGGTTGTTTTGATATTAGCCTTCCTCTTGTTGCACCTTCATTGTCTTCCCTATTATAATTCATGTCATATTTTTACCTAACTTCTTTTTAGTATTCTTCTTTTCTTCTTTCATTCACAGACATCCACATCTTTTGCATACCCCCTGTGCTCACCTCAAGTAGAGCAAACAGCAGAGAAGGTGTAAAGTACACATGTTACCCCACATGCCTAAATTGCTTTTCTAATAACATTGAGCTAGGGCATCAACGATGCCATTGCATGCCTTGCAAAAGCCTGATAAGAAATAAAACTGTTTTGTTCTGTTTTTATTGCAGAAAAGAAGCCATTTTTTGTATCCGAACATTCTCAGTATATACACTGCTTTTTAAAAACTTACGATTACTATGAAAAAAATACAATTACAGCTACCATTACACACTCGCCATTCTGACAGGAGTTACTTAGGGAAGAATAATACACTGAAGACAAAAAAGTATACTTTAAAACAAAGACACACAAGTCAACACATACGATCTGAATGGGGTTATGCAGATTCTCAAAAGAAAAGTGGTGAGAGGACCTCTATGTACAAAAAGTTGCTGGCCGTTTCAGAACAGATCTCTGACACAGGTGAAAATATTAGAAGGTCAGTGGGGGAAGTAGGTCGATTAAGTACGCCAGGCAGGCGTGGTGGATGTAGGTCAGGGCAGAAGACTGGTATACTGATTAAGAAAAAAGGTCCAGGCAGCAATGGACTAGCTAAAGTCATGCAATGAAAAGAAACTCAAATTTTGTGTAGCACAAAAGTATTAAATGCAAAACCAAACCATCCCACTATCTCTGTTTTAAAACAATAATAAAAAAAAAAATCTACTCCAAGTCATGAATGACTGAAGTGCACTAAAGAAGTGCATTTCTCTAATTCCTTAACAAGCGACCACATACAAAGCGTATAGCCTAGCATCATATACAGAAGAGTTACTGAACAAGTTGTGGAACTTCATGCTGTCCTATCTACATTTGTCCCTCAGCTTTGATTCAGGGACACGCATTAATGGGATGTGAACTGGCGGAAGGGTAGACGAACGTAAGGACATGAGATAGGCTGAGCTTACAATAATCAGAAAAATAAATGATCTGTGTAAGTAAAATGGTTACATGAAAGAAACAAAAATGATGCCTCCTGAAAAGACTATAAAAGAAGTTGATTTTGAATATAAATACAAACTTGTGATAACTGAGTTTATAGGTACAGCCTGAAGAAGTGAAACAATTTTCACAATGTGCGTTATGTCATTCCTATATTCACCAGCACACAAAAGAAACTTTAAGTACATTTACAGAAGAACTACTATTAATAAGAAACTATTCTAGCGTCTGTAGGTTTATATTGTGTTCATATTACTTCTAATTCTAGTAATCCTTTATAACTCCAGAAAAAAATATATTTTTTTTCCTTCACCATTAGGACAAAGCCAGTGAGTGCTTCATACTAAGGACGGACTTAGCAAATGGATTTAGAAGAGGGCTCAAAGTAAGATTTTTCTCCACATGAAGGCAGTGTGGAGACACTTCATACTGTTTTAGTTTTTGTGATAGACTTTTCAGTGTAGCTTCTGGTTGCTTTTACAAAGCTGTGATTGCTAAGCATTTGACCAAAATTCACCCATTTTGACTTTTGTTTTGTCCAGTGATACTGCTTAGATGAGTATATACACGTATGTACACATGCAGAGAGAGCCAATGTCAAAGATTAGCAGACAAAATCTTAGACAGAGTTGAGGCAATAGCAGAAAATACCTCTAAGAAATCCTGTTTTAAAGTGTGCAGTTAATCAAGCAGTAAACTTTTTCATATGATGGAAAATATTTTATGTACTGTATTTGGTTTACATGGCAATGTTTGTTGTTTTTTTTTTTTTTTTTTTTTGGGGGGGGGGTGGTTGCATGGGCAGCCTCTGAGAGCAGTGAGAACTGAGCGAGAAGCAGCCCTGCAGCCCCCAGGTGAGTGCAGCAGGAGGGCAGGAGGTGCTGCAGGCAGGCAGCAGCAGTTCCCCTGTGGGCTGTGCAGGGAGAGGCCCCTGGTGGAGCAGGCTGTCCCCCTGCAGCCCATGGGTCCCACATGGAGCAGATCTCCACGCTGCAGCCCCCCCATGGGTGGAGGAGCCCCTGTGGAGCAGGTGGATGTGGCCTGGAGGAGGCTGCGGCCCATGGAGAGCCCCATGACTCCAGTTGGTGAGCCATCTCCCTGTCCTAATCACAACCCATGAACAATTTTTTCATTCTGTCTTCTCCCCCTGTCCTTCAGAGGAAGAAGGATGAGAGAGTGACGTTGTAAAACTCAGCTAGCCATCAGTGTGAAACCACCATACGTACACAATGAAAAGTATGATAAGATATAACCTTAATAATCATAATGATAAGATAATCATAATCATAATGATAATTGCAATCACAACGATAAAATAATCTGCCAGATCACACTTCATAACAGAAAAAGATACCTAGGCATGAATGCATGATTTCTGGACAAGAAGACCAATGGGATCAAGACGTGCATGAAAAGGAGCGTGGCCAGCAGGGCAGGGGAGGTGATCTTCCCTCTCTACTCTGCCCTGGTCAGGCCTCTCCTGGAGTACTGTGTCCAGTTCTGGGCTCCCCACTACAAAAAAGACAGGGATCTCCTGGAAAGAGTCCAGCAGAGAGCCACAAAGATGATATGGGGCCTGGAGCATCTTCCCTGTGAGGAAAGGCTGAGAGACCTGGGTCTGGTCAGCCTGGAGAAAAGAAGACTGAGAGGGGATCTCACCAATGTTTACAAATATCTTAAGTGTGGGAAACAGTGGGATTTGGCCAACCTCTCTTCAGTGGTCTGTCTGTGGGGACAGAACAAGGGGCAATGGCCACAAAATGGATCACAGGAAATTCTGCATGAGTATACAAGAGAACTTCTTCACGGTGAGGGTGATGAGCATTGGAACAGGCTGCCCAGGGAGGTTGTGGAGTCTCCTTCTCTGGAGATATTCAAGGCTGGTCTGGACGCCTACCTGGGCAGCCTGCTCTGAGGGACCTGCTTTGGCAGGGGGGGTTGGACCCGATGACCTCTTCAGGCCCCTTCCAACCCCTTCAATTCTGTGATTCTGTGTGTGATTTGTATCCCAATCGCCGTTACTGCAAGAAATCAGTTATCATTTTCCACATAGAAAGTCAAAAGGCCGATGGGGCACAAAAGGGATCCCAAGCCCTAAGCTGCCATTAAAAAAAAAAAATAAAAAAAAAGTTTTGGGCAGAAAGTTAGAAGAGTGGAATGAAAAATAAAATTCCCTCTCTCTTTTTTTTTCTTTTTTTGTTTCTCTAATAAATAAAAATAAAAAGAAGCAGACAGAAAGTCTGAGGAGATGGGTACCTGAAACACTGCAAGTAAACCCTTTCTGTGAAAGATCAATGTTTGTGTAGCCCTGTAAATCATGAAATGAAGATATCTACATGTATCTCAAACACAGAGACCAACAGATTTAATATAGTGTATAATACTGCACAAATAAACCATCTTTGCTAGGACAAAGAAACTGAGAGGTGCTGGAAAATACTCCAACTAAACTACCCATAGCTGTATGAGAACTCATTTTCTCTCTTGTAAATTAGAAATAAAACAATCATAATGAGATGAAAGATATTTCCTGTAATGAGATCACTGCAAGAACAGAAAAATAAGAAAATGTTTTAGTCTTATTATGAAAAAAATGGAGACCATAAATGAAACCCAAACTTAGCAGACATCACCAAAATGAAGGTAATAGAAATATTCTTACCATATTAAAGCTACACTGCAATAGCAATGTAATTTAAGTGTTTGAGGTTTCAGTTGTTTTGATTACATATATTACATGTGCCACAGACCAGAAAAAAAAATTCTCAAAGACAACAGTCAGCATAGAAGCATGTAACTTCCTCACTAGTAGTTAGTTCACAGTATTCTGAGCTGAAAGTTAGTGTTACACGTTGAAGACTTCTCTAGTCTGTTAAGAACACTGTGGCATAAAACTATTAGTTATTATTAGTTAAGTAATAATTAGCACTTAATAATTGTTAATAGTCATAATAATTCAACTGTTAGCTTTAAAATATATTAATCCAAACAGAGTAGACTAACCCCAAATTAATGACTCTTATGAACAGTTGTATGTCTTTCTTTTCCAGTTTTTAAATTAGAGAAAGTTTTGACCATCAAATAAATATAACATTTATAGACAATAAATTAATTGTAGTCTAAACCTTAGATTACGTATTGCAAAACAAATACATTTTGGATTTCCCTCACTCCAATTATGAAAATTAATATGAATTCCTTTACAGCACTGACAACTCAGTAGTGAAGGTATAAAGGTGAAATAGGTACAAAACAGAAAATGTAATGTGCAACTAATTTTCATTGTCTATTAAGTAACACAAGCAATAAATAAAGTCATTTGATTCTGAATATTCTCATAGACATTAAAAGACTTTTCAGTGCCACCTATATAAAAACTAATGACAGAGGTAGTTGTTGGTTGCTTCACCATACTGGCGTACAAAAATATAACTGTAATGTTACAGTTAGTAACATTAACAAGTTAGGAAACAAGTTAGGACAAAATTTCAGTAAGCAGTATGAGTAGCAACCTGAATCTACTTTCACTTTTCCTTGAAAAGTTGTCACAGTTTTTGCGTTACTTTATAGTAATGAGGCTATAGACAGGATAAACATTTTTTGTTTTAGATAATTATTCAATGAGTGGTTCCATGTCTTATGTGAAGCATGAAATCAAAGCGTTGCTTGGGATTCCAAATAAATTTCACACCATCTTGTTCATTCAATCACTGGAGTACCCGAATACTTTACAAAAAGCAACAGAAGACTCATGAGGGAGGACAAATCCATTTCTCCATGTTGATAGCTGGGAAACTGACAGAATTAGAACCAAGTGTCCAATGTGCAGACACATTTTAGATGTCTAAATTTAAATTTTTTGGTGTGTTCATGGTGGTTGTGCCTTTTCTTGGGGGTGGCGGTGGTGGTGTTTTCCAACTGGAATACTTCATGTTTTAGAGCAGTAACGAGGTCAAAGTGTTTCTTCTGTTGACCTAAACTGTAGTGACAATAACATAATATTTGTGGAAGTTTTGATGTACACATCTCAGTTTACATGGGAAGGGAAGGGGAAGGGGAAGGGGAAGGGGAAGGGGAAGGGGAAGGGGAAGGGGAAGGGGAAGGGGAAGGGGAAGGGGAAGGGGAAGGGGAAGGGGAAGGGGAAGGGGAAGGGGAAGGGGAGGGAAGCTACCTCAGTGAGTACAAAGCAAGTTGTCCACTATCACCTATGAATTTTATGGGGAGAGAGTTGCATGCAGTTCTCTAAGGACGCAACTCAAGGTTCTTGACTCAGGATACATGCCTTCTATTTTCCAACTGTAGGCATAAAAATGAAGTACCCTACAAAGCCCGTTTTATTTGTTATAAAACACTGAACTATTTATCGTGTGCGACCCGCTCCGTGCGTGAAGGTGACACCAGGAACCAAGCGGAGTCACACCTCACGCGTGGATGGGACCAAAAGCAAAGTTTCACAAGCAGCTGCCATCCCAGTATTTCTAGGTTTCTAAATTGCGTGGTTGACATACAATCTGAACGTGTTTTTTTTTTTTTTAACTTTTTTTTAGGTGGCTTGATAATTAAAAGAAAAAAAAAAAATAAATCACTGAATTACGTAACAGCGACTCGGTGCCAACGAGATCCGGGCAGGGGGCACCTCAGCTCCCTCTGCTAAGCAAGCTGCCACCTCGCAGCCCTACGAGCCCGCTCGGCAACACCATTTGTGATTTCCAAAGCCCAAAAGCACATCCGAGCCTCCGAGCCAGCGCCGGTTCGTCTCGCAGCCCTCCCTTTCGCCTCACCACCCGGCTGTCCCCACCCCTGTACACACCACCACCACCACCACCACCACCACCACCATCATCATCATCATCTCCATCTCCTCCTCCTCCTCCTCCTCCTCCTCCTCTCCTCCTCCCTCGGATCGTGGCGGCGCTGCCGCCGCCCGGGGAGCCGTGGAAGTGCGCAGCGCCCAGCCGCGCTCCGCCCGCCGCACCCCGGGGAGCCCCCGGGCGGGGCTCCTCCACCGGGGGGGGCAGCCCCGCCGGGACCACTTACCCGGCCGGGCGCCCCCAAGTCCCGCTCAACTCCGTGCCCGCAGCCCCCCAGGCGACCGCCGAGCGTCGGTGACAACGGCCCGGAACGGCCCCGCCGCCACATCCGGAGGCGGAGCGGGAGGAGGCGGCCACGGCGCCGGGGAGCGGCCGGGGCAGGGCTCGGCCGGGAGCGGGACGCGAAATGGCGGACGCCGCCCTCCCGCCTGGCGTACGTGGGGCGCGGGCGGGAGCCGCGGGGGCCCCCCTGTGAGGAGCAGGAGGAGGAGGAGGAGGAGGCGGCGGCCTTCCCTTCGCCTTTCCTTCGCCTTTCCCTCGTCTTTCCCTCGCCTGTGAGGGCCGTGCCGTGCTGGGGGTGCTCGGGGCTGCGTGGTGGTGGTCTCCGGGCGGTGGGTGGCCGCCGGGTGAGGAGAGGAGGCTGCTGGCTGTGTGCCCCCCCCTCCGCCAGGCAGCGTTTTGTAATGCGTGTTTTGTGTTTCCTTCTCGGTTCTTCTTCTCGCAGGTGGCGAGTGGTGGCCCGAAACGGCGAATCCAGTTAACTGGGTTTAGAGGAAGAGAGAAGAAAGCGCTAGTTGAGTTGCTGTTCAAGCTGGACTGCGTTTTCCTTGATAGTAAGGTACTGTTCCTTGAAGCACCTTGGTTCCTTGGTTTAAAGCAGGAAGGGAAAAAAAAAAATGCAACCCTTAAAATCAAGGACTTTGTAGCAATTTAGAGTTGTGTATAAGTAGCCAAGAAAGTTTAAATGTTTTCAGTGATGACACTGTGTATTTTATTTGTGTTTTTATTAGAAATACAAGAATTGTACACATCTTATAGCGAAAAAGCTTTGCAAGAGTGAAAAGTTCTTGGCTGCCTGTGCTGCAGGTGAGTAGCAAATTCGCTGTAAGATTTCAAAGAATCATAACAGAACTAGAAAGGAGCTCTTGAAGGCTTCTAGTTACCTGTTTTAATTTCATGAATGGACTGTCTTACAAAACCACCTTCTGCTTGTTCAGATATCCTTGATTTTTGTCAAAGTACCGTGTTCAAGTTTTGATTTACTTCTTTTTTTGCTTTGGTAAGTGCTAAGGGATATTCCTGCCATCTTCTTTCACTTGATATACATTTCTTTCTAAACAAAAACTTTTGTTATATATCAGTTGTATCATGAGGTCATATCCAAATGACACAGGTGCATGTATATGGCCACCTGAAGAGGGATTGGATAGAGTATGGACACCTGTAGTTACTGAGCTGGTTTTTGACACCAAATTTGCTGTAGCATTACATGTGTAACAACGTTAAGGATTACTGTTTCTAAGTTTCTGCTTATGCAGCATGACAAAATTCCAGGCTATTGCCACTGGCATTTTACTAGGTGAGCCTCTGGCCTTTCCTTTTGTTGTTCTCTCACCTAAGTTTGGATGCTGGAATTCTGTACTGGAGCAACTAAAATGCTTTTAAAACAAGAACTACGTATTTACATATTTGAAGATTACTTCTAAGAGAAGTTACCTGTGGGCATTGTATAATGAGTTCAGAAAACATTGCAGAGTTACAAGATGTTGTTGTCCTCGTCAATTAACTATTTAAATATGATCCTTATTTTTCCCATACTGTGTTTTAACAACTGGCTGAAGAAAGTTTTGGGATGGATCTTGAATCTTGAATTTAAGAGATTACAGATAGAAATAGATAAATTTACTTGTGGGATTACCTGTAAAATTAGTGATCTTATTTTTAGACTTGCAGGCTACATTAGCAGGTATTTCAATCATCTGTCACTGCTAGAATTTCAGTATATGCATTAATGATTACTTGAATGGATCTAAAAATTCTGATCAAACTCATATCAAAAAGGAAATAGAAGGAAAGGTGCCATAAGAGAAGCAATATATGGATATATTTAGAATCACATTTGTGGTGTAGTATTTCATTTTAAGTCTTAGGTACTTTAGATATCAAATTTTATTTATGTATTTTACTTTGGGAGATTTAAAACAACTGGATATATTTTTCTTGAACTGAGTGGAAACAATATACATACTGTCCACATGGCAATGCAAAACTCTTGTATTTCTGTGTTTTGAAACCTTCCCCAAAACCATCTAGAACTTAATTTTGGAAAAAGCACTGTTTTTGCATAATCATTGCCCTTGGTGGCAGACAGAGTGTGTTCATTCCTAATGCATTTTTTCCTAAGTACAACAGATCATATTTAAACCCATTTAGAGCTCAATAGAAGTGAAGGTAAATAAACAAGGATGCCAGTCTTCATGGACTCCCTAGCTGACAGATAATTTGAGATGGAAACTTTAAAATGAAAGTGATTTTTTTTAACATACATGTTGTGTACAACACACCTATTTCATCAGAAGCCTACTGGTACCTACACTAGGTTATACAGAAATACCGTCTGTGCTCCTGCACTGAGACATTTTGCCACTCAACCCTGCTGTTCTGTGAAGCCAATTAGGTTCACACAATTCAAGTCAATTTCTCTTACAGTATCTTACAGTCAGTAGTGTTTCAATACAGGAGTAGGTTACTAACCACAGCTCTTGACCTGAACCTGTAAGAAGAGAGAGACAGAGGGAAAAAAAGGGGAAGATCATTACATACAGTATCAGAAGCATACATGCAGAAGATGAAAGAGGAGAGGCGGAGGAGGTGGAGCCAAAGGAGGAGAGGAAAGGGTTGTGAAAAGAAGAAAGGGGAAAGACAAAAGTCTAAAACCAAATCCCCTGAACATTGGTATTCGCTGTACTTGCAATGTAAGTAATACCAAGAATGTATAAAAGAAACAGCTTACATGCTAAAAACTTCATCCATCTTTTTAATTACTGGAGGTAAAACATTGCCTCGGTTCACTAAATTAAGCCCTTAGCAAAAGCAAAGAAACAAACAAAAAAAAATCAACTAGCAAATGTGCCTGGACAGCATTATTGCATACAAGTACACCAAATGCACCTCTGATCTCTTTAGGTATGTTTTAAAAAGTTTCAACTTCTCTTGAAAACAGAGGGTTAAGCAAGATTCTTTTCAAGTTGTAAAAAAACAAAATCTGGGAAGCTGGAAAGTTCCATTTGCAGATTTTTGAGGAGAGAGTCACATAATTTATCTGGGAAGGGTAAAAAGGTACTTGATCGTTAAAAGAAAACAAAATGATCATTTTCAGTGGTATTGTGAGGTTTCTCGTTTTTAAACTGTGAAGATGAGAACTCTTGTAGTAGGAAGAAGTTTTTAAAATGGTACTTACAATTCCAGCTTTTATTTGCACAAGAAAGGTTGAAGTTAATTTTGTAGTAGATCTTCAGCTGATTGCCATTTGTCTGCACAAAAAAATCTTTTGTGGTTGACAGTTCATTTGCTTTTTAGGAAAGTGGATACTAACTAAGGAGTACATAATTAATAGTGCCGAAAGTGGCAGATGGCTTGATGAAACAACGTACGAATGGGGATATAAAATTGAAAAAGACACCCATTATTCACCTCAAATGCAATCTGCACCTAAAAGATGGCGCAAAGAACTGATGCAGTCTAGTGCTCCAGGGGCCTTCCACAGATGGAAAGTTATCCTCGCTGTTAAGGAAGGTGGTAAACGAATGATGTCTGTTATAAGGTAGGAGGATATGTCTTAAAGTTTAAATAATGAGCAACAGAACGCTTATGGTATGGTGTTGAACACATCTTTATTCTTCCATCCCAGTTAATTTGGTCCATAACAACTTCTGGCTCTTCAAACTCTGAATCATTTTCATTAACATACTTCCCTACATTTTACAATTCTTTTAATCTTTGACATCACAGCTTTTTTTAGATTTCTTTTAGTATAATGTTAAATATAATATGCATTATCATATGTTAGTATCTTAAGTAAACAGAAACATTCTTCATGAGACGTGGTACGTAGATTTTTGCTTTTTTCAGAGTACTGCTTTATGTTGTGTATGTTACATACCAAATGGTAGCCAGAATCATTTCATTTGGTTGGGTGATCTGAGCCAGCCATGAGCTATGGCTTAAGGATCAGGGCTGCACTTTGACCTTTTTCTTCTTCCTTAATTTTTTTGGTCACACCTATGAAACAGTTTATTGTAATTCTGAAGACCTGACTTGTACTATAACACCTAATATGTACTGTAACAAATACAAAGGAAAAGAAAAACTCAGGTGTGAGACTTCTGAGACTTTGTTTTTCCTCCCTACCTATTTGGTTTCCATGCTTAACGTGTACATGGTATCACAAGTACAGTATTAAAAGTAACATTTGTTGTCTAAAACAGTAAAAGCAAGCAGCCCCTGACTTTATTTTAGAGCTATCCATCAATGTAAGTTCATTGCAGGAGAACATACTGTCCTATTCTCCTCTGTTGAAATTCCAGTTAGTTAGGAGTACTTCTCGGGTCTGGGTGTACCACAGATGCACAGGCAAGAAAGGAGTGAACTTTGTCTGGTTGATGATGGAGCGGGGCTGCATCACCAAATACCTGTCTGCAGTTCACAAAGACAGTCTTGCTATGTGTGCTCCTTCATTTTCTCAAGGCTGTTAAGCACCCTTTTATCTTCCTAATAAAGGCTGGGCAACGTCATATGTCTGCACTCTGTAGTTTGTGAACAGTAATGTAACTTTTAGCAGTATGAATATAACACGGTAAATAAATCTTTCCAAATATGTTTGTTTAGAGTTCTGCAAGCTGGAAAGGCAACCATATGTTCATCCCAAAATATGGGGAGTGATATTACTCATATATTTCTCCATAATAAATTCTTTCTTATGCAAAATGAAAAACGTTTCCCTGAAGATCAGTGCTACCCTTTGCAATATATAGAAGATTACCTTTTGGAGGTAAGTAAATTTAAAAAACATACATAAAATTAATTGTTCATTTTTATTGTTAAAAATTTATATCAAGCTTACTAATTACTTTGTGTGATGCAGCATTAATAATAGAGGTGGATATGATCACCCTGAATGTTTTGAACTGATGAGAAGTAATGCAGCTTTCTTGTACTGGGACTGTTAATCCTAGAGAAGAGAAGATTTTGGAGAGATCTCTTCAGTCTGTATAAGTACCAGGAGCAGGGGGTGTACAAAGAGGATGGAGCGAGGTTCTTTTCAGTGGTGCCCAGTGCCCCAATGCCAGGACAAGGGGCAGTGGGCACAAACTGGAGCACAGTAGGTTCCCCCCGAACACCGGGAAGCAATTCTGTGCTGTGCAAGTGATGGAGCAGTGGCACAGGTTGCCCAGGGAGGTGGTGGAGTCTCCTCCTTGGAGATCTTCAAAAGCCACCTGGGCCTGTCAAAAACCACCCTGCTCTGGGTGGCCTTGCTTGAGCAAGCAGTTTGACCAGATGATCTCCAGAGGTACCTCCAACTGTAACCAGTCTGTGATTCTGTAACAGAAAAATTGTCTTTCTCAAAGCAGTGTGATTCAAACTCAAAGCAGTTTGATTCAAAGCAGTAGAAGTGATGCCAAAGAAGCATACATCTTCTTGCTCTGTATGTTCCTTCTTGGCTCCTGCTTTGTGCTGTTACTAGTGAAAAAATGAATTAGACTTCAGGAGGAAGTTTCAGTGTAGCTGACCATCAAATAAACAGTTTAGAAAGTTATTCATAAATTGCCAAGAAAAATACTGATTTTTGTTCTCTTTATTTTGGTAACAATTTCAACTGTGTATATCATGGTTGGGCCAGTTGATCTAAGAGGTCATTTCCAGCCCTTATGATTCTATGATCTGTGTGTTTATCTGTCTATATATATGTGTAGATGTAGATATTTTAATTTTATCCTCATGCTTCATAATCAATTTAATTACCTCTTTTCTGAACTAACCTCAATTATTCTACCTTTCTGTTCATAACATTACAGTTTGGTAAAAAGATTCAGATTCTTAACTCAGAAATAAGTTTGCTCATAGTCCTTCATGGCTGGGAAGAATTGGTGGTTGCCATATGAATTCTCTGAGGGGACTCTTTTGGGCAGAGGAAATTCACTCAAACTATTCCTGAACTAGGAATTTTATGTAAGTTTCTCACCTATATTCCCTTTTCAGTCAATGTACTCAGACTGATGCTGCAAGAATTGTAATTCCTAAAATACATGTATGAACTGCTGTCTAAGCATACCATTAACTCCCCATTACTACAGAGAGATCTTTCCATGCTCGAGGACAGACAAAGTTAAATAAAAATCAATTTAAACTAAAGGATTCTGTAACGAAGCATATGAGAACAGAGTAGCCTGCCAAGAGGATTTGTTAAGCATGTTTTGTACACAATATGAATGTTCCTTTAGACTTGCAGTTCCTCAGACTGAGGGATGATTTTAATCAACTGCTAAATAAAAAATGCTGCCTTTGCAAACTTGTAGAGCTAACAGTGGGTTTATTAAGGCAGTATCTGCTTCTTCTGGAAATCTTTTAAATTCTTCAGATCAAAGTATTTTGCTCTCCTCATTTTAATGATTAATAAAGCTGTTACAAAAGGGCAAAAAAGGGGTTGAAAGATCTTAGTGTTTACATGCTGATTAAAACACACAGCAGTGTGGGATCTTGGTCTAGTGCGTACTTTCTTAATCATACTTGTTCAGGGAAATTTATGTTTAATAGAGGAATGAGAGTCAAGTATTTATGACTATCTCACCTTTTACTGATCTTCGTGAACCTGGATTCATCCCAGTTGTGATAAGTGTTCCATCCTAACTGATTCATTAACTTCCACACATCCTTTTTTCTAGATTTCACTAAAGTAACTCACTTCAGAGGGCACAAGAGCACCAGTTTCTATTTAAATGCTTCTAAAGAACTCAGAAAACTGCCAAGACTCTGTCTCTTAAAAGGACAAGAGTAAAACATAGGCATAACACTTTTGATAAAGCCTAATGCACGTTAACAAAATGTTATGAACATGCTCTTTTCTCTTGCTTCTAGCAGTACTTGGTACATATTTCATTAGGACTTCAAAAGTTCCAATTTTGTAAATCTATAGTCCTGCTATTTGACTACTACTTCTTCCCATAAACACATGTGTCTTATGGTTTAGTACCCAGATCAGATCCTAAATTAAGCAAAACCGCAGTGTATTCATTTTTAAAAGTGAAACTGCATGTAGTCATAGGCTTTCAGACTGTTTTCTCTCTGATTTTTTTTTTTTTTTTTTTTTTTTTGGGACCAACGCTTTACTTTGTCTGTATTTCGGTATCTGTTCCTATATCAACCTCTGTTAAAACACTCTGTGGGACTGTCATAAATGATTTGAAACTATAAGGTGTCGTTTTTTCCTGGTTCAAGGTGTTAAAGCCATATGCATGATTCTAGGGAGCTATCCTCATACTTAAACACAGACTTTAGATGCTTTTTTGGCTGCACACTAAAATTCACAAATTTTTACCAAGATAGTACTATAAATTATCTGAATATAAGTATTTTTAGAAGCATGTTGAAACTAATGTGCAGAGAGTGGCACTAAAAGTAAAGGCTAGTTAATGCATCAAAGCAGGGCTTGAGTTCACACTCATCTTTGGCTCACCAAAAACTATTTAGAGCCATTTTCAAGTTACCAAAAGTACTTGACACATCAATTCCTCTCACAAGCAGACTTGATTTGGGAAAGACTTATTTATTACAAATTAATAACAGAGTAGAATAGTGAGAAACAATAAAATGAAAACCACCTTCGCCCTACTCTGCTCTTCTTCCCATGTTCATCTTCGTTCCCCACTCTTCTGTCTTCTGCTCCTCCAGGAGCAGCATGGGGGTTTTTGCCAGTCCTAACATGTCATCTCTGCTGCTGCTTCTTCCTCACACCTCTCGTAGGAACACTCCTTCATGAGCTGCTCCATTGTCAGCCCTACCCTTTGTTCAAGCCTTCAGGAATGGACTGCTTAACCCGGGGCTCTGTACCTGGAGCACCTCCTGCCCTCCTTCTGCACTGACCTTGAGAGCTGCAGGGCTGCTTCTCACTCATTTCTCACTCTTGCAGCTGCTGCAAATGTCTTTACCATTTCTTAAATATGCTACCTCTGGGGGCTCAGTTGTAGCCAGCAGAGAGCTCCTTTTGAAGTGTCTGAAACTGGCTCTGCTCTAAAATGGGGCAGGTTCTGGTCTGTCTGTACTCGCAGTGGCCACACCTGCAGCTCTTCCACCCCCCACCACCAAAACCTTGACGTGTAAACTCAATGCAGCCTAAAACAAAGATGTTTTAGTCTTAGTCTGTGCAGATAAAAAAAAAAAAAAAACACAACTTCTAAATTTTAAATTACTAGCTTAGTGCACCCTTAAAGGCAAGAACTGAAAGGATTTCACTGTAGCGGCCTTTATGGTCATAGACAAACTGATGAAAACCTGCGTTAAAAAAAAACAAACAAACAACAAAACACCTCACTACATTTTCAACTAATTGAAAAGATGTGGGCTTTATTTTTGTTTCTGAAAAGTCCAAAAAGAGAATCTGTTATGTCTTAACACAGCTCTTGTTTCAACAACAGAGATTGGGACAGAGTTACAAGTCAATTAGGAAAATAACTGGGAAAACTTATATTGGTAGTTCTCGTGCTATAGCTGCCTGCAACTTCAGTGTTCTATTTCCACAGATGTTTATTTGCCACATGCTGTAGACTCTTGAAAAATTGAATAAACATGCATATACACACATGTATTTACAATAAAATGTATGGAAAGTCTTAAGGACATAAAAGGTGTTTTACAACATTAGCTTAGAGCACTATAAGTGGAAACATAATGTGTTTTTTTGTTTGTTTGTTGTTTTTTTTTTTTCTCTGCACAGAAGGAAATAAAAAATATAGAAGTTACCCAAATGAACTATTTCCTGCCTGCACAAGAAACTGACCAAAATGAGTCGAATGTGAAGCTTGTCGAACTGAAAAATGCTGTGATAAAACACATGTATTTTGTAGAGGTAAGTAACAGCTAAGGCTTTCTCAGCATAAAATGTAAAATATATATAATTAAATGTAACTTCTATTATGGATGCTGAATCTGCTTAACTAGATATTTTAACTTCTTCTGTAGTATTAGTGGTAACTTTTTAGCCTGCAATGTTTAATAATCTTATGTTTACTACATCTGCCACTAGCCAGAATACAACTTAGTAGTGGTAATTGATAGTCATAAGTGTATGAAAGACACAGTAGGCTGTTTGAAATCTTGGTGTAATATGTGACATCAGTAAAAGCTAATATTGTTCAACACAGTGTCACATCGCGTTACAATCGTTCTTTGACTTCCCTGTTATCTAGCTACATTACACTAACACATTTTTAAAACTAGCCATATCCTAGAACAAGCAAAAATTTTGTTGATTGATGTGGGTTATTTTTTGTTACAAATAAAAGCTAGAGCAAGAAGGATTTCTTGGTTTTAATGCTGTCACATATCCTGATAAACTTGGTATATTTTTAATTAAAAACAGCATTTAATTTCTAGAAAAAGCAAGTAATTACAGTGTGTATTATCGCTGTAAGTTACACTGATGCAGGTGATACTGTGTAAGTATTCTTGTAGTAGCTTACATAAAACACTCTTGATTCTGCAACTGCAAATTGAGGTCCACTGTATGTATCAATATTAGCTCCTACTAACAAAACAGTTCAACAATTCAAATGCTCAATGTACAAAATGTTTAAACTCAAGACTGGCAATTTGAAGACTAATGTTGCTTAAACACATACACCGTCAAATACTCCCATCAGTGACATTTTAACAAGACCATAACCTCCGGACCTTTAAAAAATAAATCTATCTTTAACTTCTCATGCATAGGACTATTGCAGGCTAACCATAGTAGGCAGCTGATCCCCACACAGCTCCCTTCCTCCCCACAGCTGGACTGGGGAGAGAATCAGAGGCAAGAAAACCAGTGGGTTAAGATAAAAAACAAAACAAAAACAAAAACAAAACAAACAAACAAAAAAAACTGTTTAATATGTAAGGCGAAAGCTGTGGGCACAAGCAAAGCAAAATAAGCTCCCATGAGCCTGCGGATGCTCAGCCATTTCCAGGCAAGCAGGGCTCATCATGCCTAACGGGTACTTGGGCAGACAAATGCCATGATTATCAGAATCATTTCCCCCAGCTTTTCCTGCTGAGCACAATGTCGTACGGTATGGACCATCGCTGGGGTCAGCTGTCCTGGCTGCGTCCTCCTAGCCTGCGGAACTGGCCTTGACAAATAAGCCAGCACTGCTTAGCAAGAGCTGAAGCTTTGGTGTGAGTACTGTTTGTGGGTAGCAGTGTTTTGGTCACAAATCCATCATAGCACACCATGAGCTACTCTGAAGGGACTTTTCCCAGTTCCCAGCCAAAGCCAGAGTAACTATATAACAGTAGCACTTTTTATTGGATTATCTTTCCCTCAAACTACTATGAGCGATAGAGTAATTGTAATCCTGAGGACTTTTTCTGATAAAATATATTATTAAGCTCATAACACTAGGTAACCAAATGTAATAGTAATACGTTTTTGCACCTACTATCATCACATTACAAGCAACTTGCAAGGAGTATCCAGAGTTTGCATTTTGCCATAGAAAACCTGAAAGCACTAATACATTTTAATGGTTAAGTGGATCAAATCTAATCAAACTGTCATTACGTAACAACTGCATGAAAAAGAAGCAGAAAATAACAGGAAAACTGAGGAGGAAAAAAAGCCCATATTAGTTTCCTCTCAGGTCATTAATCCCTTATTTCCTAATTTTGCCCTCTAAATATTAAAAAGAACTACAAATAGGTTGCTATGCTTATTGTTATGTTTTTACTGTGTTAAAAAAAAAAGTAAATTAATACAGTATTTATAGACCGTTGTTTATTGGTATCCAGTGGTGTACAGGTTGACCTTTTTTTTCCTTTTTTTTTTTTTTTTTTTTTTGTAGTCCGCTAAACATATATCTGCTCATAAAGACCAGTTGAATAATCCAAAGGTAAGGATTCTTTTAAGACTCATGTTCCATTTATGGATTTTTTCTAATGCAGTCAAGTAAATATACTTTTATTGTCAAATTAGCTATTGGATAAATATTTTAAAATACTTACATTATCCAAAAGTCTAATAAAATTATTGAAAAGTTAAAAAACATCATTCAGGTACCAGTGAATTTATTCATTGTTATGATGCTTCCAGTACCACCCTCTTATTATGAAGAAACCCTTTAATACTGCTGGCTAAGAGAGCACTATCTGTTAATAACCTAAGAAAAGAAGAGATGCCATAGCATGATTTAGTGTCACAAACTACTCAAATTATGTATTTTTGAAATATTAAAGTATAAAAGATATATTCTGCTTTTTGCAGCTCTCATGTTTTTGCTAGTAGAGACAGACTTCAGCTAAAGATTGTCTCACCATAGAAAGAAGCAGTACTTCAGCATAAGCTTTAAGCATCATCATGCATGCTTCAGAGTGTACCAAAGTATGGATTACAAGTAGGATAAATCATACTTTCCAGTCCTATTCTCATAACTACTTTGACTTTTATTTTTCTTTGTTACTATTTAGTTATCATGTTTCTTCCCATTAAGACAAATGCATGCCATAAATCAGGTACAGGTCAGCACCAATTAAGTCTTTGTTGTAAAGTCTCTTAAGTAAAAAATACTTCAAAATTTTTCCATTTTCTATATAACACTAAGAATAAATTATTTAAATATGTTGGTTGAAATGTTACATCTCAGTAATTAAAAAGCATTTTACATATTAGCTATGAGCTATTGTACTTTATATGATAACTTTTATTATTTAAAATATTAAAATGGGAAACTTAAAGTATATGTGTTACCTTTGTGTATTTCTTCCGTGCCTGAAGACTCATTTTCGTGAACCATACTAAGTAAATAGTTGCTTGGTGTGTAATTGAGGTCCCAGTCTTCACAGAATCATCTTTTTATCTGTTTCCTTTGTATTGATATAATAGGGAAAGAGAAAAATATTTTTAAACATAAGCACCAAAATGCCTTTGTTATTGTCCTACACTGTAATAGTCATGTTTTGGTTAGTGAGTTTATGGGGAAACAAACCTTTAGGTTTCTTAACACTTTTGAAAACAAATTGTTATTTGGTACTCTTAATAATGATAGAACTTTAAATTTGGAATTTTTGAACCCAATTCTAATTATTTTCTGTAATATAACCTGACACCATCTTTTATTGCTTTGTGGAGTATCTGTTGTTAGCCTTAGCATTTGATATGTTTCTTCTAAAGGCAGTATATTTGTGGCTGTTAAACACAGCTCCAATATAGCTCCAATAAGTATTTCTATTAGTCTAGAGGAAGTAAAAT
The DNA here is from genome assembly GCF_964211825.1 of Aythya ferina. Lineage (NCBI taxonomy): Eukaryota > Metazoa > Chordata > Aves > Anseriformes > Anatidae > Aythya > Aythya ferina. The sequence continues at coordinate 83,582,568 of NC_140299.1, forward strand.
TAAATCTACAAACTAAATTATCAGATCAGAACTGTGTACTGTATTCAGTCATCTCAGTTTGCTTCTGCTGGTTCTATCAATCATCTTCCCTGTTATTATTTTATATTGTCTTTTCTGCATTTTGTTACATAAAACACAACTTCTTTTCTATGGACCTTCATTTTCATTTGTTTCTGCTCAAAATTTTAATGCTTCTCCTAGCAGTGCTTCATAGAAACTGGCATTTTCCTCATCAGCCAGAATGCCAGCCAGCACAGTTTTGTACACAGCTTATTGAAGGCCCTCATTACAAAAGGTGTCTCTGGATTCTGCAGAAAGTCCACTATATTGGTTTTCTGTCATCCTTCCTTATCCCTTCCAAAAAAGATGAAAACCTGTTCTCCTCTTCCTTCCTGCCCTGAAAGTAATGCAAAAGGCCTCTCACAGTCTCACAAAACTGTTTTTTTTTTTGTTGTTGTTGTTCAGTGTACTTTTTAAATAATGCATGGATGATGACTGTTTCGCCTAGTACCAGAATTTTTAAGAAACATAAGTTCCTGTCACAATATAGATAGATGTGCTGGTACGATCACCAGATGAGGGCCAGTAGTGACATGCTTGTCCCTGCACAATATATTATCATCTTCACATGTTTTAAGTCTAGAAAACAGAGTTGTTCATCGACTGCCATTAAAACAGTTTAGGATTGCTCCTTAGATGTACTGTTTGCATATAATTAGCATTACAAAAGTATGAATGCAACTATTATTTCCAAAGGAAATAAAGTGAACGTTTTAATAGTGCATATATGAATGAGAAAATTGAAATAAATGTGAGTTGCAAATGCCAGATGCACAAAGATTTGATTAAAAGAAAATTGTCTAGGTGAACATCTTTATTTATTGTTAATATAGCAATGGCATGCCTTAGGGATCTCAGAAATGTAACATTTGCTGAGAAACTAAATGCTGCTAAGATGGAGCTCAGTCACTTAGACCTTAGCTGTGATTTAACAATGATTATCATTTCTTTCAGAAGTTTTTGTTGTTGTTTTCAGGTTTGATCTGAGGTCCTTAATGTTTTTGTTTCTTCCTAAAACATTTATTGGAAATTCTTGCTGATAGCAGTATACTCCATGACCTCAAACCACAATTGGACTTGAAGACTGTGTTAATTTTAGTTTAAATTTATTTTTAAACAATTGATAGAATGTCTCATGTTGCTTTGCCTACTATGCATTAGGAGCCAAGTTTCTTGGCAGAGTTGGTAGTCTACCAGGTGTTAAGGGACTAAAGCAATAAGAAATCTGCATAATTGTTTAACTTCTATCAGCTCGGTGTTCTACTCTTCTTGACTCTGCTTCTTTCAGTTGTGGCTCCCTATCCCAGTTTCCTTGAGTTTACCAGAATCTCAGGCTATACAGTGAAACAAAATAGCTGGGTTTCAAAACAGAAGCTAACAGCAGTATGGTTGCAACTGGCTTATGCATCTTAGCTTTGTGTTGGACTAGAGGAAAGACGTGAATAAATAGCAGTGTGGCTGAGATCTTTAATATCCCCTCTTTGATATTGGTAGTCAGAGGAAATAAAGTTTTTGAAAGCTGAGAGTACAGACGATAACAGGGAAATTACAGGGCAGATACAACATTCCAGGAACGCCATTATAGATTCTTCCAGGCCCTCTGAAAGCTTGCAAAATTAAGTGTTTCACTGTCATGAGTGGCACAGAATAAGAAGGAAGTCTTGTGCCATTAAGAAGATCTTCAGAGCTTTGAAGTCCACTGGGATCAATACCTGTACTATCTGTAGCATTAGCTGCTGCTTTGACATGTCATGGTAATAGGAGCAGCACTAGGGAGATAAAACTGTTACATGGTTTGTAGCTTTATAAAGTTTATAAATGATGTATTTTATGATTTTACATTTTTGTTCAATTTTTGTTAGCTGTTTGCTGATACTGATTATCTTACTGCTCCAGTGATATGTTGTAGGATGTACTCTGCACGTTTAGAAGCATTAACACTTATTCTTGTGCATACCTTTTCAGAATAAATTATAGACAAGCTAAGGAGTGTGTGAATTGTAATTTGTTTTTTAAAAAGGTAAATGCATTCAGATGGTCCTAGGAGGTAGGCACACTCTGTAAGGCACTTTCTTGTTAATGAAAGCCGTAAGCAGTAAGGTGAAGGTATTTCCATTCTAGATGGCAGCAGCTCACTGGATCAGGCAATAAATAACCTTTCTGTTGTAATTTATAATGTTCTTCCATTTTATTATATTACTAACATTTTACTTAGAGATTTCGTGTTAGTTCTTGTTCTGTCTTGGGTTTGTAAGTTAGTTCATAAGCTGCTCTTTTACTTATGAAGATATCTCATTTCTAGCTTAAAAATACCACCCTGTCTGGAGCTGCTTGGCGCATATTTGAAGGATTAATTGAAGAGCATTTATTACCTGATGTAATCTCAGAAGTTGCAGCTGTTCAGAAGTACTCTCTACCTCCTGTGCATTTTTTTCATTCTCTTCTAGAACATGTCCTGTTGGTAAGAGCTGAAGGCTAAAGTATTAGAAAAGACTATAGTGTTATAAGTATTAAAGCAAGAAATACTATCTTTTCTTCTGACAGTATGCTTACAGTTTTAAGTGATGCATTAACACTTCACATTCATCAGTGTCTTAGGATTACTGCGATCTGAAAAGGAAATAATACTTTTTTTAAATATTATTATTAATTTACAAAAACTATGAATGTGGGAGTCTAAATATTGTGAAAGAACCAACCTAGAGTTTTTTCATTGCTTGTAGAAACAGCCCTTGTGCAACAAGTTAGGTTGTTTTTGTTTTTGTTTTTTAACTTTGTAGGCAACAGGTAGAAAGCTCAATAGAAAAGGTTTGTTCTAAGCAGTGATTTATTCAACTGGAATACCACACTAGAGCAATTGTTTTTAATTGGTTTTATGTTTGTTTGTAAATTGTTTTGTTTTGTTTTGTTTTCTGCTTCTATTTATGCATTAAATAGCTTGTTAATTCACTGATGTAACTTTAATTTTCATTTTGGTCATGCGAGAATCATGTTGTATACTTGGCCAGTTTATAGCTAATAGTTTTTTCTTATTTTGTTACAGGGAAATACTGATGCAGTTTTTCTTGCTAAATTTCGTCATGTTTTGTACGTTGTTCTCCAACGTGATCCTCCTTGGAAATCCCCATCTACATTAAGATATTATTTGGATTTTCTTCAGTGTCCTATCTGTAAGAGTGGCACGTGGTCATTTGTAGAGATGCTTGTAAGGTAAAAAAAAATAAAATAAAATAAAATAAAATAAAATAATGTTGTATTAGATGCAATAGTTCTTCCAGATAAAAAGTTAGCCCAAACCTGGGGAGGGAGAAGGAGGCTTGTAATGCTGTTATACTGAAATCACATCTTCACCAGAACAGGTTAACTGTATGTGAATGTCTAGAATTGTAACTGAGATTTGGACTTCTGCTATGTTTCAGTATCTGTTAGGTCACAGGTAGAAGTGTATCTTGGAACAGAAAGACGTGTTTGTTCTCCTTTTTTGAAGAATGATTTCTGGTTTTAAACTTTTCAAAATTGCGATTATGTATTATTGCTGTTCTGGTGTATATGTATATATGTACATACACCAATATATCTGCAGTTATGAGGCAAAGCCCAGTCTTATCTTGGCAAGCATGAAGCAATGTTCTATTTTGATTTTAATCATAAACTTCCTATACAGGTACAAATACAGGGCTTAGTTTATATAGCTGTTTGGCAAGTTTGTTGATGCTTTAGCTTAGGAACTCATTCTTTGTAACTTACATCAACATAAATTAATTCTTCACGCAGCTGGAACAAAACCAGCACTTCTTATTACTGTCATAAAATCGTAAGTAATATTTAAATAGTTTGGTACAACTGTGATTAGAAGCGTGTAAATGTAGACCGTAGTAACTATGTGCTTCAAGGCCATTGAATCGCTGTATTGGAATCACCATAATTGGACATGTAACAATTTTGATTAGGAACATGTCATTGTGCCATTTTAATGGAAGAGAATTTAAATATGAGAAAATATGTAAAATATTTTATCCTTTCTTACCTTTTGGCAGTCTCTGGATACCCAGCAGTTGTATATCTGTTATTCTTTTTTGTGTGTATGTGCATGTTCTTTCTAATAGTCAAAATTCTAGCAAGTAAAATTTTGCACACATTACTTCAAAATTATCTCTATCATGTCAGACAAGCACTACATTTGATCAAAAACTGTATTCCTGTCAAATAACTTTGTGAACTGTTTCTGAACTGTTTATAGGATGGATGTTAAGTCTATGAAATACTGCAAGACTGACACATAATTAAAGGATTTACAAGAAGTTCTGTTAAAATCAGTAAATCAGTGGGACAGAAAAATACAGAAAAAGTGGTTAAATTATTTAGTTTGTGCAATTTTCATCTACAAAACAAGGCCCCAGTTACAAATCCTTTAAGTTTTTGGAGAAAATGTGGCTTTAAAACCAGAAAGTTTGGCTTTAAAATGATAAATGTTGCTGGGGAGCAAAGCATTTCCTCGTCAAAATTGTCCAGAGTCAAAGTTGCCTTCTTTGCCAATAAATCAGACTATCAGTTCTGTCATACAAATGGATTTTTTGGTGTTTATTTTTCAGGTCTTGCCTTTATTGCAAAATCATTTGTCATGCAGCCCCAGATTCAGGAAAAGCAGATGAACAGAGAATAGTTCACAAAACATTATTGAAGTTTTTCTTTGATTTAGTAAAAGCTGAAGTAGAGTTTCTGACAAAAAGGTGGGTTTTACAGGATAACACTTTTATTACTTTTTCACAATTTAATGTGGATTTTTGTATCTACAGCAGGATGTAACCTGATTTTTTGTATGTCTGTGATAATATTCTGTTTCACAGAGATGATATTAGTTAACATTTTTTTATATTTCTCAGTTCTCAGTTTATTTATTGTAATTGGCATTGTTTTTTCCTAGTTGTGCTTTAAGACCACTAACTTTTCACAGCTTTATTATTTCACTATATTACAAGTTTCATTAAGCATTGAATTTTGCCCGTAAAGCTACATTTTTAGCTTTGCAATGTTTCCATATCTATTCCATAAGTTAGACAAGCAGTATTTTGAACATACTGATTTAAAAAAAAAAAATCAATTAAATGTTACCTTTCACTAGGGAGATAATTATCTTTCCTTAGTTTATGAAATATAAAAAAAGTCTTGGTTTTGCTCTGGCAGCCTTTATATATTAGCACAGTATTAGAATTCCTTCAGTCTGACTGTAATAGTCATCATTATTTTACTTATTATTCATCAGAAATTGTGTCTGATCTTTCCATACTTAAAAATTGCCAAACCTTTGTATGTTTTGACAGAAGATAAGGTTTCTGTCTAGTAACTATAGTAATCAAAGTGGCATAAAGAATTTATTTTTTTTCACTTGCTTCTTTTTTTCAGTTTGGTTGAAGAGACCAATTCACAGCGCCAGCAAGTAATGCCACAGACAGTTCTTCTGAAAACCTTTTGGCTGGGAAGCGAAACCTCAGTGCTTTTCACCAAACACATAAATATTCTAGCAGATTGGGTCATACTTTCCCATAGAGAATTGAACAGAACGAATGATGTGAGTATGAATTTTATGCTTTAAAATAATGAAGACTGACATATTTTTTAAAAGACATTTCTTTGTTCATTCCTTTGTGAGGAATTATATGTAAGTATCACAGCTGCTTGTTATATCTGCCTTTTGTTGTGAAGCATGCTGGTTTTTGCTCCACTAAAGGAAATGAATTGATCCATAAGATTCTCATATTGATCTGTAGAGAAGAAACGAGTCATGAGTAGCTTGTTGGCTACATTCAGATGTTCATATGCCCTTACCAGCAGGTATTACTGTAGTCATTAGGGACACAAGCTTAACACATCCTGTCAAACAATAAGGTGTAACAAAAGAGATGATTATCTTCTTTTACAGTGATTGTATTCAGGTAGCATTGGAAGGAGAGAGCTAAGAAAACATTTTTTTATTGTTTTCTATATAGATAAACATTATTTTGTTTTATTAAATGCCCCAATTTCTTCCCAAGTCCTTTAGTTTCATTTGGTATCTTCCCTAGATCTTTTCATAAAAATGGAATTGAAGGCAACTTAATTGCTGTTCTGTGACCTGCTGACCAGCAGGACATTGACCTGAAAGATACTGAGTGTCCTCTATACCACCTCTTTCTTTTCAGAAGCTAGAGGCCTTGTAAAACATCTTTGACTTCTTGATTCTCACATAAAATACAAACTTACTGCTGTCTCTGCGTTCTCTTTTAAATTATTGTGAAAGCACAGAATAAATAGGTACTTCATTCACTTTTTCATTACAATAACAGAACAACAATAGAAAATCAAGTATTCCAGAGAAAAAAGCACTTGCAATATAATAGCTACTAGTTCTTCATTATGTTAAGAAAGCAGAAGGATTAAACATAATGAGAGTTTCACTCATCTTACCTAGCCAGACCTCCTACCTTTTTTGAGGACTATCAAAGACAGATATTCTGAAACAGTGCTGCCTTTTATCCGTGGTCAAGATATTTAAAAAGTGCCTAAAATTAGGCTTCTATACCCATATTTATATTTAAACAACCTACCTTTTCAAAGGTCCTGAGCACCAAGCAGGCTCACATTCAGTTGATTTCATTCTGATTCTTTGGAAAATGAGATTGCTTTCATATGTTTCCTGGTGTTGAGTGTGCAGTTTAAGTGTAGACATATTTTTTTTTCCTACTATGCCTTCTTTTGACAGTTCCTGTACTGTAAGCCATACCTTTATCATAAAATGCTCTTTGCATAAGCAGAATGATCACTTGTGGCAGAGTGTAGTACATGTATGAAAAATAAAGGAGGACTAAAACACAACATAAAAGGTAGACCTACCTCTTGTTTAGATTTATTTTTTTCATAGTTCTCGTATATGTTTAAATACAATAGAAAATATATGTATATAAGAATTGCCCTTTCAGCACAAAGCCAAAGTGCCTATTGTGTTTACATTTGATTTTATGCACTAGAATTATTGTGCAATGTCTGTGCAGATTTCTAGCCTTAAAAAGCAACATCTATATTCTGTTGCCTGATAATATCTGTAGTGTTGTATGTTCTGTCCTACTGCCCTATCCTTTAGCTTCATATTTTTATAATGTGTTTTTTTCCTTTTGCATTTTTTGGCAAAAATAATCTCTAGAACAAAATACTGTATTTTTACATACAAAACTCATCATTATTGCTTTCTGCACACTCAGTTTTGTTTAGAACTTGAAATAATGATTTTTCTTATATTCAGAGACTCCCTTTAGAATTCCATGACATAGCTGAAAAGGTCAAAGGAGCCAAAAGAGCGGATCCTCCCCAGCTATGCAGACAGAACTGTTTTCTTTTCTTTTTCTTCTTTTTTTTTTTTTTTTAATTATTCTAGAGATGCATACATAAAAACATATGCCATTAAATAGAGCATATTGGGTGCAATTTTTCCCCCGTCTATGTTTAAGGGTATGATTCATTGTTACCAGTTTTGTTTTTCAAAAACTGCTTACTTAAGAGGCAGCACATTGTCAATATACATGTAAGGCCACTCAGAAACCAAAATGAAAGGAATGGCTCAGGCAATCTTTCCATCCATACAGGCAGAGAAAATTAAGTGGTTTTTTTTTGTTTTTTTTTTTTTTTTGCACAGTGTAAGGGAGTGACCATGTCTGCCTGCTTACATAAAGGTATGAGATCATGGAAAGACACAAACATGCCAATTGTGATACAGTAATTTTTGTGAAAAAAAAATGTGAAATAGCAATTCCATGCAATTGTTCTGTGAAAATATCTGTGAATAAAAGCAGAGAAATAATTTGATGAAATTCTTTTTGAGACATATCAAACAGATTCATTTCTAAGCAGTAAAAGTGATTTTTTAAATTTTTTTTAAGCTATTCAGAATTTGGTGAGAAGCTTCTCTTTTTATGTGATTCAAAGGGATTGCTGATTTGTTGCAATAGAGGAGAGGGGAAATATCTGTATATATTCCCTGTCATCTAGGTGTTTTTTTTTGTTGTTGTTGTTTTTTCAAAAAAATACTTAATACATGTATGTAAACATATATAGGTACACATGAGTATGTAAAAAGAGCAAGCCGGAAACAGATGTAGCATCTGAAGTGAGAACCTCCAGGCTGAAATTCTGCATGAGAGTTGCTGGTTTTCTTGAAGTAAATGCTCTGAAGGTGTTTCACTTTTCAGTCCCATTGTAACCTGTATCAGGAACAAAGAGAAAGAATGAAGGGCTACAAAGACTATGGTTACATATGTGGGTGACTGTCGTTTTATGTACAGGTACATGTACTTTCTTGTGTTGGAATTTACTTTATCTTAAAAGTACTATAATAAAATTAGTGACAGGAAATCGAATGCCCTCACTCATCACTGTGTTAATCTACTGGGACATCCTGGTGGAAGAAAAGTATTCTTGTAGTTTAAAATGCACTGCCAAAGAACACAGATTTTTTTTTTTTTTCCATCTCTTCATCTCTGGAATCAATACTGAATATATGGCTAAAATCATAGAATCATGGGAATCATTCTGTGTGTGTCATAGTTCAAAAGTAAATAGGATTGATGCAGAAACTCACAAGGTTCCTTGAAACAGAGCTGTTAAATTAACTTTAAAATTTACAAAGGAACAAACATGTATTATTTGTAAAACTGAGTAGCCATTCGGTTAGGGCATCTTTTCATGATGATACTGCCTCACTAAGAGAACCAGAACACTTGTCATCTCTGCTGCTGCTTTTTTTTTTTCTTTCTTTCTTTCTTTAAGGCCCTAATACAGTCTGACAAAGGAGTGTAAAAGGGATTCATTCCAATTTTTATTTGCATTGTCTTTCATATTTGTAGTGTGCTTTCTTCCATGTTTCCAGTATCACTACAGTATGGTATAAATTTGTAGAATCGAATGTCTTTCCGTCACTCCCCAAAACTTTCTTTGAAGTATGTTTTAGACAGTTTTCAGAGTACTGTATAACCCTGAAAACATTATACCTTATAGAAAAGAACTCTAAAAAGCATCTCTAAAATAACTCTCTAATTCAAAGTAAGAAAGTTAAAATGAATTTTCCTGTGACTTAAAAGCTTTCCAATGAGAACTTTTATGAATACTAAAAATTCTATCACTGGAGGACTGTGCTTGACTCAGGAAAGCATTAAATGAAACAGCAATGAAGGAACTGGGTTTGCTAAGCTAACAGTCACCCATTGTCCTTTATATGCTAACACACTCAACAGCCTTTGTTCACTAAAGTGCTTTTTCTCACAGAAATAGCATTGATTCTCAACTCTAGCAACCAGTAAGAGAGTTTTGAAAAAAAAAACAGAACTTAATTGGATCTTATTTAACTAGCTAAGCATGTTGTAGTGGGTTGACCTCAGCTGGCAGGTAAGCCCCCACTCAGCCACTCACACAGTCCCCCCTTAGCAGGATGGGAGAGAGAATTGGAAGACCAAGAGCAATAAAACTTGTGAGTAGGGATGAAGACAGTTTAGTAAGTGAAGCTAAGCTGTGCACACAACCAAAGGGATGTAAGTTCATTCGCTATTTCTCATTGTTAGGCAGATGTTCAGCAGCTTCCTTGAAAGCAGGATTTTGGCACACATAGTGGTTACTTGGCAAGACAAATGCCACAGCTCCAAATGTCCCCCTTCCTCCTTCTTCGCCCTCCTCAGCTTTTTTTGTTGAGGACAACATTTGGGCTATTGCTTTGGTCATCTGGGGTCAGCTGTCCTGGCTGCATTTTCCCCCAGCCTTTTGTGCACCTCCAGCAAGTAGGCATCAAAACGTTCACATTTTCCAATTAGCACCCCCAGACTACTTGCAAGTTCAGTAACTTACAAGTTCCATCAGTGTTCAGCAACCCATTGGTGTGTCGCTAGCACTGGTTTAGGAACAAGTTCAAAGCGTAGCACCATACAGGCTTCAGTGAATAAAATGAAAAATCTTTGCCAACTAGACCCACTTTAGCATTGTAAGTAATACTGCAGTCCTTTAAGAATCTTTTCAATGTGACTTGAAGTACTACATTTGGCAGTAGTACATTATTTGCAGGAATTTTAAAAATACACATTTGCGGAGAAAAGAGAGACACTTGAATAGTTTCTTAATGTACCTACAAAAATCACGTCCTCGCTCGCTATTTATAAAGAAACAAAACTAAGTCAGGTTCAAGTCTGGTTAGAGGTTGAAGAATAATTGATAGGGCCACAATCAGTGGTTTCTGAATATTCTCAATTTTTATTGATTGAAGGCTTGTGTTCCAGTGACCAATAGCCACATAATTTATCTAAATGATTGTGTAAACAAAGACCTCTCATTTAGAAGTATTTTTACATAATGCAAAATTGCCTTTGGTAATAGCATAGGAACTTATGTCATTTGTATGGGTAAGCTGTTATTTCATATTCAGGAATAAGAGTTTTCATATAATGTTCTTAATATTGTTTTTGTATGTGAACAAAAAATCAGCGGGCTCCTGTGAATTTACTTTGTTACTGATTTGCATACAGAGATCACTTAGCTTTGTAAGAATTATGCTTATATTCTAAAAATATTGCTGCTGAAGCTTTTTTATTTTTTTCCCTTTATGTTAGGTTGGTCATTAAAAATATCAACTAAATTACAGGAAAATTGCAGCTTTAAACCAGCACTAGAGTTGTAAAGCTGTAAAAGACTTTTCTTTAGGATTTAGAGGATGTAGTCTCATGAGTTTGAAAGCAGGAGCTATTTATTTGCACAACGATGCTTTGGCATACAAGGTAGCATTCCCACGTCAGTTGGAAATGCTAGCTTCTTTTTCCTTTTTAATATTGTACGCATATGTTTTCATGACTATGTTTGTATTTTTCTGTGATTGAAAATGAAAATATTGTTAATAAGTTAATATTTCAATATTTTTAAAACAGATTATGCTTTAAGTAAATTAGAGCATTTTCTCCTCATTTGTAACATTGAACCACTTATTTCATGATAAGAATGCTCTTGGTTTGTACTGTTATCAGAATGCCAACTAAGCCTCTACCAGTTGGCGTTACCTGGGTTGTGTTTCTCAGAGTGCAGATATACTAAACTAGCACAGGTAGCTGCAGCTAATGTACCACCAGCCAGCTTTACTTTTGCAACTGTATATCTGGCTTTGTGGAACATCATTTATTCATTTATATTTGGAGTATTAACACTCATTATTTCCATTTCCTGTCCTGTCCTATCCATCTTGTGTCTCCCAACCTCCCCACAAATTGTCACAGCTGAAGTAATACAACCTTGTGGTTTAGAAACAAAAATAAATAATGTGAGTACTTGCGCTTTACATCTGCATTTACCTCAGTCTACATCTGTATGTCCTTGATCCCGTCACTTACTTCTGTTAAAAATCAGCTTACTTAATGCATTTCTGTAATTTATTTATTTTTTTAACAGCTATTGACAGGATTAAAGTATTCACCCAGTATTTGGCTTTGAGATCCAGTGACGAGGAGGTGTGCATAACTAAGAAAATTCAAACAAATTTGTAATGCTTTGAATTAGTTCTTCAATTTTTACTCCTGAATTCTGGGAAGATACAGTGCAATATATGTTGAAAATATTTAAATATTGGCAGAAAAAAAGATAACGTTGACCTGCCATACCAGTGTTCCAATTTTTTTTCCATATGAGATCTCACATTTAATCTAAAATAATGTATTATGATACAGTAAAGCAAGGGGCAAAACAAATCAAGCAGAGCTGAACAGAAAAAAAGGAATTAGGGCAGGAAGCTATCTCAAAGATCACATTCCTGACAGATTTTGTCTAACCAGATCTTAAAAGCTTTCAGTGACGGAGATTACCTCACCTCCCCACACAATGTTTATTTGTAGTTCTGTTTTTTCCTTTTCTTTTGAATGACAAGAAAGTCTGTTAACTGTATGGGCAGTATGTATGTAGGTTTTCTGCAAATGATTTTGTAGTCTTTTTATAATAAATCTCATCTGTGTCACAGTCTCCATTGTTCTCATATATGTCTGTCTGATTTATTGATGAAGCTCAAACTGCTTTGGTCTTTGGTGCTTTCCAGCTCCTGAGGGAATTGTATTAAATTATTATAAACCAACCCTGAATGTATTTTGTTCTCAAAGGAGCATCAGACAAACCATTGACTGTGGTGCATAGCTGAAAAAAATAAAAGTTCTGTTTCATTTAAGTAACTCTTTAGAGTCTCAAGCTTACCAATAAGTACATATTTGGTTCAATTTCCCTCTTACCCAGAATTGTGTGTTTTGAAGTATGCATTCTTGTTGACCAGAATGCAGTGTATCAGCAGGTGCTGTAGTGCATCTGCGGTGATTCTCTAGTAGAGCCTTAGGTAGGCTCTACTTAGACTCTGCTAATTTTGTTGAATTAGCTTCATGTATTCTTACTGTTTTGCATGTATTTTCTCTAATTTTCACATTCAAAACTGATGTGCAAATCTGTGAATTTGCTGTGGTTGCACATGTGGTTGGAGGAATGTCATAATTTGGACTCATTGTACAAAATACTTCTACGTGGCGGATAAAGGTGTTGTGTAGACAGATCTGACTATCCTTTGCACATACTGACTTGGACACCTGAAACAGTGTGTTACCGATCCTATACTAGTGAGGGGAAGTGCTAGTATGGATGAATACATATTTTAATGTGACAGTAGCTCGTGGATGACAAATTGTCTAGCTACACGTCATCTTAATAACTCCTCAAGAAAATATGCTTTGCTTTCTTTATCTGTGTATCTTTATTTTTCCTGCAGGTTCAGAGGATAAAAAGCTAGTGCTAGTGCCCTTACTTCTGTTCATTCTCAAAATGCAGCTGCTGGTCTTTTTGGAAGTTTGATAGCAGAAGAAAGCTTCCTGATCTCACATACTGCTTAAGTTCTTTTTCTGTGCAGGAGAGTAGCACCTTACAACCTTACCCACCTTTTGGCACATATGTTAATCACACCGGGTTAGGTTCATGATGGTACCTTTAGGAACTGCAAATCCTAACAGAGCAAGGAGGCTAAGAGCCCTGCAATTGTTAAATAAACACAAGGTTAAGTAGCAGAAATGCCATACTTGAAATTTTACAGTTAAACAAAACCTATTTTGAAATTAAATCACTTTGTACATGTAACCTTTGATCATATTTTACATGGTGTTCTAGAAAGTGTGTTTCCAAATAACTTGTAGTTCTCTAATGCCATATCGCAACTGGTGTGGCATTAATGGCATAATTAATTTTGTTGACCTGGCTGCAACAGTTTGTTTTTAATCAGAGAGAGAAACACCAGAGAAGAACTGATATGCCTTTTATCTGAAGATGTTCTTTGGTATTATTACTGGTACATTTTCAGTGTGAATTTACTATACAGTACAGGTCTATAGATACTTCTTTTCTTTTCCTCTCCTTGTAGGCTTTCAGATGTGAAATAGCTTCTCTGTTAAAGGCAATTCTTGGAACTGTAGTGGAGTATTGGATCATCTCAGGTTTACTTATGGACCGAAACGTGTTTTGTCAAATAGCTGATGATTTAGCACAGTACATTGCCATTGCTTGTGACGGTGAGTGTTTTAAATGCTTCTCAGTCTTTTAATCAGATATACCAAAGAAGTCCTAAATTAAAATTCTCAGTTTACATTCAAGTTATGTTTTACCTTCTTTTGCAGCCATGCAGTCTTGTGGTATGATGTGTATGCAGGAAACTGTTTTACTTTGTGTGTGTGCATGTGTGTGTCTGTCTGTCCCAGGCAAAGACCAGATAGAGAGGGCTTTCCTATTAAGATCCTTTTAAATAAATCTCTGTAAGTATTAATGTGAAATCAAGATTAAAGAGTGTGAAGAGGAAATAAAATCTTTGCAATTCTCTTGTCAGTTTAGGAGGAAGTGTAAACAAATCATACTAAACCGTAACTTCAGAGAGGCAATTTGGAAACGTTTGCTCAGACCAATTTTCTGATGAGACCTTTCACTCAACAGACTTGATCTTATTTGTTAAAGGCATTTCAGCAGGAAGTCCATAAGCTACCGTGAAATTTTGGTCCTTACAGACATCAGATAGAAACATTGCAATGTTTCATTCCAAATCCTTAGAGTTAAAGGAAATTAATGGGGTGGGATGGGATTCAACTGCTCCTATGAATATCATATAACTATCGCTCCTCTTCAATTCAATGTACTAGATAAAGAGAAATGTTACGGCTCAGACCATTGTCATTCAGCATCAGCTGTGTTACTGGTTTTTTCAGCAACTGGGGATGAGGAACTCAACTAAACAAAAAAAATTAATCTCAAGAAAAGACTGAACGTTGTTAGTTTCATGTTCAAACTTCATTCCCACCATTTTTTTTTCCTTTTGTCGTAGAGTCATCAGAAAACTGTACCTCAGCTTTTATACCTCTAAGTATATCCCAGTCTCAATCATATTCAATCATAATTTTCTGTAGAGAAAGGTGTTGGTTAGGCACTTGAGAAGACCTGTAGTGAAAAACAAACAAACAAACAAACAAAAAATCCATGTCTCTAGCCAAATAGTTCGATTCTGGTCTTGGTCTTTCCTATGGAAAGTGAATGATAAGAACCATTGTAACCTGCTTCAGATTTAACAAAAACAACAACAAACAAACCAAAAAAAGTTGGAACCTTGTAGTATGATGTAAATCAGTTGAGCTTTTAGTATCTCCTGTTGCCTCTCCAGAGGATTTCCTTTTTATAATAATTTTTATATGCTTCTTCATCCATTCAGGCCATTCATAGGAATAACAATCATAGTCTGGCTATAAAGAATAAAGATTATTTGACTAATTGGTAATTGCTGGGGCGCTCTTCAGTCCACAGGACTTAAAGTGTGAAAAACCATAACAATTTTTCTGTCAGTCTTGGAGTAGAAGACATCTGTACTTAAATGTTCTTGTTTTGATTGTGTCTATATATCAGTTACTGTGTGTTCATTTCTCAGCAGAGCAGAATACTATCTCTGTTCAGTAAAGACCTTGGCAGACCTTGCTTTCCACCTGTTTCAGGTGCTATTTTGATGAAATTCTGCTGCTAGAATCAAAATGCAAGTATAACCTTAAGAAAAATCATCAATTCCATCTCCTCTAAAAACCAATACAAAACAAACAAACAAAACCCCAAACAAATAAATAAAAACAATGTGGTAGGCCAGAGCTAAGCCTGAAGACAGTTACATCTGAATAGTATTGAAATCTGGTTAAGGTCAATTGTAGAATTTGTAGGTCCCCCTGCATTACTTAATCAGATTTCTTTGTTTGTGTTACATACATATTACCTGAATTGTGTTTGTGTTATGTCACATGAAATTTTAAAGGTGATCACTTGCATAATTTCATCAAATGAATAATTTCATTCTCAAAATCAATCCAGAGCTTTCATAAGGTTGTATTCAGAGCATTTTTTAAAGTGTTTAACATTGTAAGAAGTGGTGCTTTGCCTTTTAAAGTTTGATGATCGTTGTCTACAAAGCTGGTCTTGTTATCAGATGATGGATAAAATCTTTTTTAATATGACTATTTTAACAATTCTAATAGACAATAACTTACAGTAGCTGCAATAGTAGAGCTCTTTTTATTTCCTTTGTTTTTATCCAGATTTTTCAGTACATGATTTACAAATGTTCATTTGTACCATACCATCCCTCTGGCTTCAAATGTTTGTGGCAGAAGCAGTTTTTAAAAAACTGTGTTTACAGAGTAATGTAACTATTTCTACAGAACCTCTTTCTCTTCAGAAAATAGTAAGTAACTCTTACACTCCTTAGTAACCTAGCGTACTTAAGTACTTAACATATAATTAAATTGACTGAAATCTTGGAAAATATCTGTCTTTTGTGGTATAAGGTCTTGGTCATTACATGTATGCTCTTCCACCTGTAGAATGTCTACCGCATTTATATTTCTATCTGTCTGAGAGCAAGGTTGAAAACAACAGTGAAGTTTTTCTTATCAGGGAATTGGTAACACCTCTTCAAGTTAATTAATCTGTTTATATGCAGCTAACATGGAAAGTCAAAAGGAAAGCTTTTTAAAATAATCTTTGATGTGAATACTTTTTTGCAATATTATGTCTGTAATTAAGGAAAATGCAAAATACTGCATGGTTTTCCATGAATATGTTTTCCTTCAGATTTTTGAAGAGGAAACGGTCTGTTATTCTACTGTGTCTAAGCATGTGTAAGATACAAGACTTTACGATTCTGAACCGCAGCATCTTCCTCTGAATTTCTCCTCTCAAAAACTTTCTCCTGCTTGCAAATCTTTTCTTGCCTTCAAATCACAAACTGTGATAGCTGATGAGGAAATGTATAATGAAACTCTCAAGACTACAGTTGCTGTCAGGATACGCATGCATCAGGAAGATCACACAGCAATGACATGACCTAACTTAGAACCACATTTCAGTAACTTCAATGCTAAAGTCTAACCAGAATATGGAATTCATAAGTGTTAAGACTTAAAGTTGACAGGTAGAGTTAAAGAAAAACAAAGTCAAACTTAATATTTTTTTCCATATATAAGTTTTCTCAAACTTTGCAGAAGTTTATTGTGAACAGAGATCATTGTTTATTAAAACATTGTGTTTAAAGAGAGCTTGAACAAAAGACTGACAGAATTTCAAAAATAAACCAACTAGATCTAATATTTAACATATGTTGCCAACACATATGTAGCAGCAATCACTATTTTTAGTATTGCCATGACTACTGATCACTCTCTGCAACAACTTTAAAAAATGTTAGTAGAGCCTGAAGTTCATGGGTTTCTATGGCTTTCCTTAGCATTCTTTTTTTCTTGCTCCATACGATAAATACTGACCACGGTCCAATTTTGCTTGCTCTTCTCATACAGCATCTTATCAGTTAGACTCACTTTCCTATGGGTTCAAGTAGTGCTGTCCTACTCTCTGCAAGTAACTGTACAGTGAGTCTGTCCATTGCACGTTGCTTGCAGAATCTTCAGCGATGTGTTACATACTCAAAGCCTTCTTTAATATTCTTTGATCAGGTATAATGACTGTAATCATTCAGTGAGTCCCCTCACTGGACTATGGTTTTGCCAAACTGCAAAACCTTGCACGACTTTCTGAAAAGAGGGTTAGATGTGGGTTGGAAGCTCTGTATTGCCAAAAATGTGCCAAAATACCTACAATGCTATCCCAATAATGAAAGAACACTGAAGAGCTAACTGACTAGCATATTGCTTTCACAATGTCCAAAGGCTTATTCCAACCCTTAGCTTAGAAGGGATCAAGGAGAGGAGTATTTCTTTGCTAAGTTGCTCCCTGGGTGTTGCTCCCTGATGTGGGGGAAGAAAGCTTATAAATACTTCCATTAAGTAAGTGAGAATCAATTTGCTTTTCTTTAGTCTTATATCCAGTTAAAGAGATGAAAATGTTCTTGGCTACGGAAAAAAAAATATCCCACCTCCTGGCTCAGACATACCTCACTCACCTCTGAGGCTAGCATATGAGTTGTTGTGAATTACAACAATATTAAAATAAAGATCGCAGAGCTGACTTTAAACAACCTATATGTGCAAACGTCACTTAGGGACCATATTTTAAAAAACTGAGATTCAGTACCCTGTAGGTGGTGAATGACTGCTTGTACATGAAGTGCAACAGAAAAAGACTTCTAATGTACTTTACACAAACTCGCTGAAAATGTTACTTTTGCAACAGGTCTGTTCCTATTTGCCTGCCTTGAGAGAGGTAGGGATGTGTGACACAAGAAAGATGCATAAAGCAAAGAAAAAGAAAATAGGGCATCGGCCATGCCCTGAGTCTCAAAGGGCATTACAGATGCTAAGTGGTGATAAGCAGAACCAAGTCAAAGTGCTGCCTGATCTACCGTAAGTAATACCTATAACATCACCAGTTTTATTCTGCTTTGGGGGACAGCTTCTGACCTGACACATTTTTTGAACTTTATATGACCTGTTTTGTTGTCTACAAATTACTACAACTGACAGAAATCTCCATTTTAAACCTGTAACACCTCTGGTGTGGGGTTTCCCTTTTCTCCCCATCTTCCATCTCTGCATACATGCAGACTGATGTAGTAATATTTTCCCAATATTAAAAATAAAGGATACATAGAGAAGTTGAACCATTCACAGAATTACCTTTTAAAAAAGTTTAATTGAGGGTAATTTAATTTTGTTGCTGTTTTAAATACAGTTATAATTAAGTGACATATAAATTGCATATTTAAGACATTTTAGAAATAACTGAAATTGGTAGATCTAAGTATGATGTCTGTAAACATTTTAAAGTCGTTAAGTACATACACATTATCCAAAAAAATAAGAGTGATTTTAGATGTGTCTCCTTTGCTCTCTTTTCAGTGACTTAATGTTTAGTAAGTGCTGTACAAGGAAGCGTAGAGCAAATGAGAAAGTTGGGGCTTCAGACACCAAAGAGAACCGCTACATTTTGGCTGAAGAGGCGCATTTTTACAGGAGAAATGTTAAAGGTATTCTATGTATTTAATTTATGTTAAGAACTTCATATGGTTGGAATCAGCTGTTTCAGGTTTAAAAATCTTGACCTTATGAATGTTCAACTAAAATGATGGCTTATGCCCAAGAATTATTTTCTTATGGTTCGCGTTTCTTTTTTTTCAGTGTCTGTTTGAGAGGAGGAATTGTATATATGGTGGAATAAAGCTGCCTTCTTCATTCCCCTCCCCCTCCCATATATTAAATACAGTGTACAGCTTGTGTGAGCTCATTCCAGGCTTGCCCGCCTTACTTTGCTAATCCACCTCAACCTGTGCTTGGTAGGATCAACGTCTTCTGATTTGAAAGTATAATTCAGTCTTCATCTCTTTCAGTCCTAGACATTTTGTGAACAAAGACTGAGGAGTATGCTATGTTACATAGCTGTGTTAAGCATATGGACTGTTTTCTTCCAGGCATTCAGCCCAGACTATGAAAGGCATTTGGCTTTTGTCTTAGCTATACTGGAACCCAAGTACCTAAGGAATAAAACAGCACTGCAGTAATTCATTCAGTTCCTACTTATTACACAAATGCAATAAATTGTACTTTACATGAGGCTTTAACTTCAACAGAATTACTTGCTGGAACTACTTTTTATTATCTTCATCATCAGAAATTTACCTATATCACTTAAAACACAACTATTAATCATGACACCCAAGAGAAGGCTTAGGAAAAACTAGCAAATTGAACCTAGGATTGTTCAAAAAATTATAATCAGAATTGTATCACAAACACTGAAGTACAAAAAAAACACCTCACCCTCTTTTGGGATTTAAGAGAGCTTCAGTAACAGAGCCAGACCATGCATTTTTAAAATTGGTTCGCTTTCTCTTTATTGCTTTTGCAAGTAAAATTGATGTGAATTATTACATGCTGACTTCTACAAAGAAAAGTGAGCTGAAGGACTACGGGAAAAAATGCTTTTTTTTTCTGTTCTTTCCCTGCCAAAATTGTAAGTAGTATCTACTGTTGAAAGAATGAGTATGGAGCTGACAGATTTACATAGTGAAGGTATTAATATAACAAAATACACTATGTTAATCTTACTGCAAACGCTGAAGAGATTTAGCCAGAGATATTCTTCGTTTCTAAGATGTTTGTTGCATCATCTTTCACCTGGCATCAAGATTTTTCTCTGGCTCTTGTTCAAACCTAATCATTTACTTGAAAGCAAAACAGTGTTCAGAATGGGTCTGAAGTTTTTATCATGCAGAGACTAATGGTGTCTTTACATATAAGCAGCAGTTCTCAGTTGCTTGCTGTTCAATCTTTCACACTTCAGTTTTACATGATACTAAGGCTTGTTTTTTTTTTTTTTCAGAGGATTTTCTTTTTTGTAATTATTATTATTATTATTATTGTTATTAGGACCCCTTCATGTATTGCTCCCTCTTTTCCCCCTTCCTTTGCTACTGTAGCCAAGTCAGACAGCCTATTGAGAAACAGCAAACCATCTGTTAACGGATTTGAAGTTCTGAATTATACTTGAGTGTGTAGAGGCACTCGTGCTTAGCCAGAAACATTCATTTGAATTAAGCTATAAATGCTGTGTAAAAAGAACCATACATTTTAACGTAGGTTCATGAATAAATTTAAGGGAGGGCAACTGCACTCTAAAGTTTTATTGCTTCAAAACCCAGTATTTTTGGTGTTCTGTGATCACTTGGTGCTTTTATAGTGTGATTGAAGCTTTAAACCTTGAACTGGGGGGAGATAATTCCTGTGTTAAACCATTTGCAATACAATTTCATTGCTGGATCTCTGGTGGAACAGAAGCGCTGTGGGTTTTTTTTTTTTTTTTTTTTTGAATTTTCTTAAAAGATGGTTAAACAGGATAAAGGAAAATCTTACTCATTATTGAATTTTCTGGCATATAGCCAGGTCTCCTAGTTCCAGGCACTTTGATTATTTTCTTTAGTTGCTATCTCGCCTAGTCTAGTGTAATCTATTAATTTTTTATGGTAGGAGAGACAGCCCTGCATGAAGCTTGCATAAGAAACAAAGTGGAAAGATTGATTCAGCTTCTCTCTTCCCCTGGAACAGACATTAATGTTAAAGGTAAGTTATTCATTTTATCTACAGAACTAAGAAATTAAGCCAGATAAGGAACTGTTAAACATCCTTTTGCTAATTAAGTTTATATTTATGATACGAAAACTGCCTTTACTATTCTAACTAACAAAAATCAGGACTTCATAGCAAACATTGCTGAAAGGTTAATTTTAACTGAAGTGTGCTTTAATATCATGTTTCTTATCAATTTTTTTAAATGCCATTTTTTATCAGATGTTTTTCAATAAAAGTTCTTATTTTGAAATCACAAGTAGCCATTGTCACCATAATGAATGCTAAAAAGTCAACTGTTTTGCTGTCTAATGAATTACATTATTAGCATTTTAGTACTACTTCTGCTGTTTTAAAACTTCCCTTGATTTATAATTCAGACTATGCTGGCTGGACGCCTTTGCATGAAGCCTGTAACCATGGCAGCACAGTGTGTGTCCGTGAAATTTTGCAACGTTGTCCAGAGGTAGACCTGCTCAGTCAAGTGGACGGGGTGACTCCTTTGCATGATGCACTGTCAAATGGACATGTAGAAATTGGCAAGCTGCTACTTCAGCATGGGGGTGAGTGCATACATGATAAACTGGTTTAGGGAAATTATCCTGAGTCCATACAAAGTTTGTGGTGCTTTTATTAATAGTTGCATAAAATAACATTTAATTATAAAATATTTACTTTAAAACATTTTTAAGCCAAGCTGTTTTGGTCAAAATAAAAATATTACTGTTCTCACACTTATCTTGATCAGCTGAATATGGAATTAGCCAGGATTTTCACTTTTGTTTCCAATATGATAATGTTTTTATTCTGCATTTTACCCCATATGCATTGTAACTATATCCTCCAAACTAATTAAAGATAAATATTACCTATTCACCAAGTAAAGCTAAGGTTTTTCTTTTGTTTTGATCTATTTTTACTGTAATGCAAAAATAGATCAGTAAATCTCTATATAATCATGTATTTCAATTTAAATTTGTTCAGCATTTATGAAAATTAATGTGATGGTCTTTGAAGAACACAATTAGCTTGGTAATTAGTTTAAGAAAGGAATCTATATTGTAATTGTGATAACTGCTGTTTAGGGATAATAGTGGGAGGGGCGCCTTAGTTTCTAAAAAAAGATATATTGCCCCTTAGGCAGACACATGATAAATGTTTTGAACAATACATTTTTTAAGTGACAAGGAACTTGTATCTTGTGTTGAAATACCCCCTATCAACCTAATTAACTTAACATGCTTTTTAAAACAAAACAACAGCAAAGAATGATCCTGGATATCCACTCTTCCTTCTTTTAATTTATTTACTAAAATGAGTATTTGCGATATCCTTACTCTTGACCTACAGTGTCAATTTAATCTCTGTGTTGTATGCTGAGTCCAGATTTTTTCAATAAAAATCATTCTGCTTGTAGCCTGAAGGTAAAAGAATGCACTGTATTTAGATGGCCTATTACTTAATTAAGCTAGAGAAACAAAATTTTATTTCATTCTTGGCGTAAGACCCTGTGTATTTACAGTCTTCTCCTGCCCCCTAAAGGCTGTCTCTGTCTGTTGTACAAGCACTGGCTCATAATCGATACATTCATTCCTCTGCAGTTTCACCTCTCTGTGTTTGCTGAGCTTCAGTTCTGGGGCTCCCAGGTGTTTTATATATCTACTGAACCACACATCTGACATGCCAAGCCAATACCTGGGCTCACTTCCATCGGTCTAAGTGATGCAATAGCCAATATTGTAGTAAGCCCAGCTCCTCAATTGGAAATGGCACTGCACTGACAGATGTGCATTTTTCCTCAGCTATTGTGAAGAATAGATAGTGGATGATCCTGTTGTCCTACGGGAAGAGCTTTACTTCCACTTGCATTCATCAAAGTTTTCTGGCAACCATAAGGCTGCGTGTACCCTTATCTTTGCCTTTGTCACACTCCGGGTTTTGGCCTGTCAAGTAGCTGACAAGACTATGTTAGAAAACGTGTTACCCATTCAGTCTGGATTTACTCTGCTCAATAACTGAAGAGTACAGCTCTGCAATAACTTCTTCCCTTTCTGCAAAAAGGTCCTCAGCTTGCAGAACTTAATTATTTTACATAGTGAGGGAGTGAAACAATATAGCTTCAATCATAGGGAAGTTAGAAGCTCTAATAATGGTAAAGTCTTGCAATGAGTAATCTTTTGTAATTAAAATATATTTCTGAAAACATATTAAAGATATGAAATTGTGTCATTTCTTTTGCATAGTAACCCGAATTTACATGTGAAGATTTATAGTTTTCACCTTTGAAAAACACCACCTGTAGTGTTTCATCCCTCTTCATTTTTTTCTTACTGGCGTGGCCTTTCTTAAACTTATCAGGACATCTGTAAGCTGTTTAAGGATTAATAGCTCCGTTGTACTAATAAACAGGAAATATTGAAAGAATGTAGTATGAAAAGAAATATTTTCTTATTCTCTGAATGAGAAAACCATGTCCCACTTAATTACTTTAAATCCAATTATTATAGTAATTATTTTTTGCAGCAATCTGCTAAGACTAAATTTTCTAGCTCAGTTGAGGAAGACTAGGATTCCTACCTCAGTAGTTTATCTTGATGCATAGCTTAGGACAAGGTTAACCACGCCATCCAAAAAGGTAAAAAAAAAAAAACAAAAACATAATAAATTGCCTTTAATTTTGAGACAGTTTCAGTAAATAACCCAGCCTGTAAATTTCCTAATGAAATTGTACATTGGTAATAGGACAAATTTTTTACATATTATATGTATTGCTACTTGAAATTTTAGGGTAAGTTATATTTGAATTTCATTCACATTTCTGTATAATAATCCTTCACTTTCAACATAGCAAAACCAGGAAGAAAATTAAAACTATGTCATAAAGAAACTGTTACAAATGTTCTCTCTGCATGTTCTAGGTTGTGTGTTCAGAATCACAGAATTGTCTAGGTTGGAAGAGACCTCCAAGATCACAGAGTCCAACCTCTGACCTAACACTGACAAGTCCTCCACTAAACCATATCATAGAATCATAGAATCATAGAATATCCTGAGTTGGAAGGGACCCTTAAGGATCATCAAGTCCAACTCTTGACACCCCCTAAGCTCTACATCTAAATGTCTTTTAAAGACCTCCAGGGATGGTGACTCCACCACTTCCTTGGGCAGCCCATCCCAATGCTTCACAACCCTTTCAGTAAAGAAATCCTTCCTAAGATCCAACCTAAAGCACCCCTGGTGCAGCTTTAGCCCATTCCCCCTCATCCCATCACTGGGCACCTGGGAGAATAGACCAATCCTCACCTCACTACAGCCTCCTTTGAGGTACCTGTAGAGAGCGATAAGGTCACCCCTGAGCCTCCTCTTCTCCAGGCTGAACAACCCCAGCTCCCTCAGCCGCTCCTTCTAAGACTTGTTCCTCAGACCCCTCACCAGCTTCATTGCCCTTCTCTGGTTGCAAATGTCTAGCTCATCAGTCGTACCAACATAACAAAAATGAGTTTAAACAGACTCTTTGTTTCTGGCAAAAAAAAAAAAAAATCTTGATCAGCTGCCAGCTGGAACATGCCATTATTATTAATATTTGTATTTTTCTTGCAGGACCAGTCCTTCTACAGCAGAGGGACTCCAATGGAAAATTGCCACTGGATTATGTTCAATCCCTACCAGTAAAACAAGAACTTTTGAACATTGTTCATCCAGAAGAGAAAATTGAAAGATTCTATGAACGCACTGAACAAGATTACTGCAGTCAGCAGAGAGAACTGTGGTTGATTTTATTTAACAAGATGCTGCTAAATTTTTGTTCAGTTTATAATCTGTTTTCACCCTTCCCTTCAGTTCTCAGAGAGGTAGCTTGTTCAAGTAGACTTCCAGTAAGGGCTCGTGATTCCTGTAAGATGGAAAGTACATTTTCTGCAGATTGGTTAGTAGATATGTACTTTAGAGAACTAGAAACTTTTAAAAAGCTACCACAGTTTCTTCAAGAGATATCTACAAACATATTTATTTTTCCAGGAGAACAGATGAAGGCTTTATTAGCAACTCTGGAAACTATGGTAGAGGCAAATCAGCTCTTTACTTAAATCCTTTAAACTGGTAGCTTCCAAAAACAGTTACCATTAGTTAAATCATGATGGCTGGCCATTGACAGTTAGCTAATAGTTTTTTGACAACTAAGAAGTACAAATTTCACAGCCCTACGTGTTTTTATCACCCATGACATCAATACTTTCCTCTAGCTGAACCTGGAAATCAGATGTATTCATTCAGTGCATTTTTTTGTCAGGCAAAATTTATCTAGCGTTGCCTTCTAGTTGTCAGATAGCTCTGGATGTGTTTGACCACCTCAGGAGGGTGCTGTATCATTTGCACTAAGTAAAACTTTGCTTTTTCTGGCCTGGGAATCTTTATCAGATGTCTCATGTCATAGCTCACTTTGGTCTCAAAAGGTAGAGCCTCTGCTGTTAAACTGAGTTGGATACTACAACAGTTTTACCTTTCTAAAAGTGTATACCTACATATTTTCTTGTCTTTTAATAAAACTGATATTTTACCTGTCAGTAAGGAAGAACATAGGGGAAAAAAAATTCTCTCCATTTTTATTTTGTTTATCTTTGTCTTGTAAAAATTGACATTACATTTTGGAAATTAAAAACGTAAGGTAGGTATACCTTCTGATTTCAGAATTGGTATATTGTAATTTCTCTAGTTTTTGCTAGTTTGTTAGAAAAGATCACACAAAGAAGCACTGTGGCACTCATGATCATATTAGTTTGTGCACTGACTACTCCAAGGAGACTGGTTGAAGTACTCAGCCTTTATACAGGACTCCAGTTGGTATCACTGACTGGACCTGTAAAACCATCAGGACATCCTTCTGCTTCCCAGACCGATGATGCTGTGGAGGGCCACATGCACCTGCAGCATAATTTATGGTATCACTGGCTCTACTCTAACTCAGGCTGGTTCGGGTTCGCAGTGGTTTGATAAATCCAGTATGCTGGCAATGCGTAAAATCGTCTTGGTAACATGCCTGGGATTCCCTCCACTCAAGATGCTGGTGGAAGTAGTGGTACAAATCTAGCTATGTTGGCAGGGGAATTTACTAAGGATTAGACAAGACAGTTTAAGTATGTACTGGGTATCAGATTCTGACACTAAGCATGGATCTCCTTAAAAATTACAGCCCATTTAATATGAGAATTTTGTTCTCCATTCTATGAATACATGCAAACTACACATGATAAATCCTCTAAACTAATCCTCTAACCTAATTTGGGATTGTGTGCTACATATTCTATCAGATGGTCCTTTTAATTAATTAAGAAAAAGAGAAAATCCTGTGCGGTTCTTTAAAGGTATCGAGGCTCCTGCAGCAGCTGAACTGTATAATTGTGCTGTGTGAGGTTGGAGATCTCAAAGAGATGCATATTTTGGAGAGCTCTTTCTGCACATTTGTATAGCAATGACCATTCTTCTTGACGTGCGTCTTGGTAGAGATTGAGTAACAAAATTGTTTAAGAATAGGTCTGAGAAGATACACTTCCAAGGGAAGTTTCTCTCTTCCCCTTTCCAGGGAAGAGAAGGAAATGCTGCCTTAGAATGAGGACAACTGATCCTTTTTTTTTTTTTTTTTTTTCCTAATGGATTCAGTAAAAGATCAAGAATAATTCAAAATCTTAGCCTTCAAAAGGAAGGTACTAATTAGCAACGTTTCCAGTTCTTCTGTAGTAGCAATTTATAATATTAAAAAAAGGAACCTTAAAAGAAAGGGTGTGGATAATAGCTGCTTCTGAAATTGATGTTGCTTGACTAGAGGGAATAAGTTACATTGATGCAGCTGGCTTGTAGCACATTAAAACTTCCATTTAGCCTTTCTGCAGCTGAGATATATGATCTCACAGCAATTAATCTACTGAAGATGCTCAGACTGGGTTGGTCTTGGAACCAGACCTTCATTACAAATGTTCAGAGTTTATTAATGATGGATTATTATTTTCATATATACATGCAGAACAGCCTACCCTAATAGAATAAAGGGTCAGCTCATATTGGATTTGTTTCTGTTTGTGCCCTTTTTTATTTTTCTTCAGTAAAAGTAAAAAAGCAACACCCAAAAAGCCTTTGTTCTGTGTAAGATGAACTAGCAATAAACTTCAGTATTCCCTGTTGCAGGGCATGATGAAAGAAATGCTATTCACATACTTTGTAAGGAATGCAAAATGTGTCGGCAATATTAAAGTTTTCTTTAATTATGAATTTGGTAGGTAATTGGGAACTTAAAATAATTGTGACTCAGAAAACCATGGGAAAAGAATTCTGATGGATATAAAAAAGCAATTTCAGAATATTCATACCTATTTATATATATGTATATATATTATATATATATATATAGTATACTAGTGACAGAAATGAAAGCAAGCAAAGCGTTGTTTTGGTCTGACAGAGGGGTTCTCTGCTTAATCCAAGTTATTC
This sequence comes from Aythya ferina, assembly GCF_964211825.1. Taxonomy (NCBI): domain Eukaryota; kingdom Metazoa; phylum Chordata; class Aves; order Anseriformes; family Anatidae; genus Aythya; species Aythya ferina. Next base: position 83,609,714 of record NC_140299.1, read on the forward strand.
TGTATGGTTATTTGCTATTATGTTGTGTGGTTGGGGAAAAAAAAAAAAAATCTGACATTTATAAGTCCTTCTTACCTATTTCAGCTAGTTTCAGTCTTCTCTCCAACATACATGTATTGTAGAAATGTTCTCAATGATTATTAACATTAAAAATGAAACGTCCAAAAGTTAGCAAATGTAGGTATGTAGGATATTTCTGCTTTTTAAAATCCTGATCGGTATGCAGGATATTTCCCTTTGCCCAGTTTAGCTACAAGACCAAACGATACCAGCCAGCCAGTCCGCCTTTCGCACCTTCTCTGCATGCCCATGTTTCACAAGCCAAAGCACTTCACAAGTGCTTCCGTCTTCCTCCTCAGCCAACTCAGGCCTTTAGCAAGTTCCTTGGTTTTCTCCACCTTCAGCATGCTGTTGGAGAATGTTGCTTTTACATGTACATGCACACCAAGTGCTGCCCTGATGAGTGAATGGTGGTCAGTGGCAGCACAATACTTGGTAGGAGGAAAACAGAAGGTAAAGCACACTGCGCTGTGCAGTTGGGAGTTGTAATGGGATGCAACGTTGATGCTCAAACCTCAAAAGTGGCCAAAAAGAAGTTACACGAAGCCGAATTTCACTTGTGTATTCTCTTTGACACATATCCTTTGTTTCACAACACTGCTGTTGCTGAACATGAAGCTCAGCAATTTATGTGCATCTTGGTGCTACCTGTAAAGACACTTTTCCTGGGTGTTTATTGATTTCAGAATGGTCACAATTAGTAAATAAGTTACTACAGACAGCATACTAAGCATGGGTTTGGACTTTTGCTGTTTTGTTTTATGAGCAAGGCTTAGCTCACACAGTTTAAGTATTGCTGTGGCTTCTATAACTATTGTAAGTTTGTTATTGGAAGGTGTTACTGAAAGCTCAGTGCCAGGGCTCCCTTCTTTAAAATACTGAGCTCTGGACAGTTCTGAAGTGCTTTTCCTGCACCACCTGAGTTGCTTAGTCCCTGCATTCATAAGGGGCAGTTCCACAAATGCCCTGTGCAGCGTTAATATCAGCCCTCTGCCTTGGGCTAGCACATTCAAGGACCATGCTGTGCATCATGCCATACTGTCTTATGGTCAAGAGTGCCTGGTAAAGCCAGAGTCATCTGCAGTTTAGTGTCGGGAAGGCATGGCTTTCATCGTGTGGCCCCACATTCAGCTTGAGCTGGCTGCAGTAAGACTTGTTTGGTTTGTTTTCTTTTTTAACAGGGAATCCTCTTTAGTGACTGAACAGATCAATCTGTGTGAGCAGGCATTTCTTCATGTCTTGTGCCACATGCAGATGTAAATATGAAACACTGTGTATTTAATCCATTGGTGAAATAATATACCAGTCCAAGTGCCAACCCCAGAGGAACACCACGAAAAACTTCAGTTATTCCCCACTGAATACCGTTCAAAATCTGTCAGATAGATAACTCGTTTTTTAATCTGTTAAACACACATTAAATAATTCTATACTGTATTAATCATCAAAATGTAATATATAAAGATCCATACAAGTTCATAAATTTATCACCATATTTACCAGGATATGAAATGATGCTTCTTCAGGAAAACTGATCTAAAAATTACATTTTGCCAAATACTCATCTCTGCTGTCATATTTAGATGAAGATATTACAAATGTACCTAATTTATCAACAAAATGTAAAGACCTGTTTGAAAATACAGACTATTTAACAGAATTTGTCCTGCAGACGGGCAAGGAGCCTTGTGCAGAACAGATGAAATGGTAAAGCTGCAGAGCTTCAGTAACACTTTCTGCACAGGCATCTGTGAACCAGGTGTTGGAGAGCATGTTCAGATTTCAGCCAAAAGTAATCAGAAATATTAAAAAACAAACAAACAAACAAACAAAAAAACCTCTATCTGCCTAACTCTGATGATAATAAACACTATAAGGTAACTCAGACTATTTATTGGTTGTTAACAACGTAACAACACCAGGTGTTAGAGGCTGCTGGCACAAGGCAAGCAAAGAGAAAGAAGAGAAAGAAGCAGAAGCAGTGCAAAACCACTGCACTCAGGTCCTGTTAAGAAAGTATTCTTTCAATACAGGTTTCATTAATCTTTCAGGAGAGCTATCTTATTGAGGCTGGAAAATTGTCATTAATCTTGAACGTAGGAGAAGTGAAAATAAAACAATGGAAGACCAAACAGTCAGCTTATACAAATTGTTGAGAGTGCTGACACAGGGAAGTTTGCCCGTTGTGGCTTGTCACTTGCACACAGCTGAAGTCTGATTAATCTAATTCTTGTCTTACCTAAGTGAGCCTGTATACATTTGCTAAATGTCACCGTTTTTCATCAGAATCATGTAAAGAAGGCCTCATTCTTGTTTAGCTGCCAGTACGCCTAAATCACTTTGCTCTTGTACTTTAAAATAAGAAGTAGTGTCTCTCAATATAATTACCCATACACCAACTCATTTGTAACCAATGGTGCTTTTGAAAATCCAGGGAAGGCATAACTAATTTAAAAAATAAAAACCAAGCTAATCTAAGGAGATCTGTATTAAAAAAGAATAATCATAAAACTGCAGACTAAATAGCTTATCTTGCTGATTTGCTGTTTTACCTCACTTGCCAATTTAGTCTTAAAACTTGGCATATTTCTCACTAATGCTCCCTCTCTTATTTTGTTGTGCTGTCTACCCCAATACGTGCATGTCTGCTGAAATTTTGCTCTGAGGACAAATAAGATCTGGCAGTTTGAGGTGGTCAACCAATCATCACTTCTAGCTTTTCAAAGCACACCCTCTCTGTGTGGGGGACGTGCTATCTGTAATGGCTCTTGAACTACTGAAGATTGAACTTCATGTGGATACCATGTGGACTGATGATAACATATCTCCTCTATCAACCCCTTCTGATTTCAGGAGTGTTCATAGAACACGAAGAATTACTTGCTCCCTGATGGGCCTTTGCAAACTCCACACAAAAAAAAAAATCAGGGAGGGAACTGATAAGATTAAACAACGGGTACAGCTATCAAAGGCTCTAGCGTAGCTATATTTATAGGGAGTTCACCAACATGATTAAATTAATGTATGGTTGTTTTGATTTTTTTTGTTGTTGAGTGTATGTGATAAATCCAGAAAAAATCTTTTCAAATGCATTTTGTGCCACATTTATACTAGGTTTATGACATGTTTTATTTCATATGGTATTACCATCTCATGTGTCTATACTGAGTGCTAGCCATCAGTGTGATGTCAGGCTGCTGGGCTGCTGGAGGGTGCTGTCCCAGCCTGCTGAAGGGGAAAAAAAATGAAAACTCCTGCTTTGCAAGACAGGCTACAAACAGGCAAAAGGGGTGCCATTTCAGAGGTTTCCCTTTTATAAATTGAAATACAGTTTTTGTGTTTTCCTTAGCCTGTGCAGATGTATAGCTCTGGAAACACCAGATGAATATGAACACATTGGGTTTCTAGCAAGTGCCAGACCCAAGCAAAAACTCTCAGGTCTCTCCAGGTTTCTCTCTAGCAGCATGGGGAGAGCGAGGTTCCTCCAGATCAGAATGAAGCCACAAGGGAAACCAAAAGGGAACTGTCTGCAGCTGGCATGAAGAACGGAAGCATTCCTCCTGGCAGCCGAGTGGGATGTATGAGGTCACAGCACACTTTAATCCCGTCTGCTTACTCAGAGTTAGAGAGATGGCATTATCCCTGGTTTCCATGTATTTCCCCGAAGTGGATGCCTATGTGGAAGACTCATTTCAGAAAGCAGAATAAGTATTACACCTATCTTTCAAAACTGTACACTCTCCCAGAAGCTTCTACAAGCCGGAGCACCTTCTCAAGGGGAGGAAACGTTTGTTCTCTTTTCTCCTGCAGGGGTGCACACGAAGACTAGGCTGATGTCTCTGCAATATCCATATGAAAAGCAAACAATGATTTACCGTTTTTAGTTAGATCTCTTCCTGTTGCCCTCCAGAAGCATCACCCTCGAGGCTGCCGGCTGTCTCCTGCCCCTGCTGTCTCCCACACCAGTGGCCCTGGACCAGTTTCTGCAGCAAGCCAACAGAGGGTCATTGCTCTAGTTAGCCAGGTCTCCTCTCTCATCTGGATAGCCCCACGTTGGCCACATCATACTGCTAGGAAATGTGCAGTGTGCATTTGAGGCCACTGAGGCCTCTCCAGCTTGGGAAGTGCCATTGGCTACAGCCAAGCCAAGGAGCTGCCACAGGGTCTGCTGTTATCCAAGTTATCCAAGCTATGGTTGTCGTCAGCACAGCTCCAAACCTCTGTACTAGCCCTCCAGCAGTCTGACAGCCTCTGGCCTTTGCATGCTGCAGGTAGAGGACATCTTCTCTTCACCAACTTTTTCAAAGCTTTCAGGGCCTTAGCAAACATCCCACTGGGCAACTGTTTCCTGCCTCTGCTAGCGCAGTCAGATTTTTATTGACTGGAAAGATGGCCCAGAAAAAGTCTTTACAGTTTGTGAGAAATTTTAAGAATTTCATCCATCCGTATCGAGGATTGGTCTTCATTTCTGAAGTGCTGTCACATCTGACTGCCTTTCCCATCCATGTTCCCTGTGACAGGCAGGACATCTGGAGGATGCCACCTGCTCTTTTGCATGACCCCGTGTTAGGATGTTGGATGTGGGGCTCAGTGGGAGGATGCTTTCATATCCTCTCTGACCCTGAACCTTGCAGGCTTTTAAGCCTTCTCCTTCCACCGTTCAAAAGACACTTGTTTCTGAACACCTCATATGCTGTCTACAGAAGTTATGCAAGGCCTTTAGTGGTGCTGTCACCTGCTAAATCCACGTTACTCAGATTTCTATTTAAAGTTCCAGCCAGGAGTGCCAAGAGCACTCCTACCTGCCCACCTTCAGTTTAGCTTCATTCCCTGGCTTAACAAACTGATTTGCATTAATTCTATATTATTTTTTCCCCTCATTTAACAGCAGTGTGTATTATATGAAGTCCACACACACTTGATGTCTCTAGCTCTTCATTCCATGGCTAAATGTTTATCTCTGGTAGAAGGGTGAACAGGACTGAAATTAAAAGACAAATTGGCAAATGTTTTTCAGTACTGACTGTAGGAATGAGAAATGATTTTTAAAGCACATTATTTGGAAATAATATGGGAATTTGCATATATTTTTCACCACAGAATTTGGTTACTTGGTGAGAGAGTTTGAGATGCATGGAGTTTCCCTGTTACATGGTGCACAATGCCAGGGGAATGTGTACTGAGCTGAATGTGCACTCTGTAGGGGTGTGTGCAAATGAATGAAAACAAAATATCAGTGTAGGAACTGGTATTTCTAAAAGCTAGGAACTTGTCAAATAGCTACAGTGGAGTCTGTCACATTTCCCCAACTGTGTACTGAAAGCAAAAAGAGGATTTAATGTTCAGGCTGAGAAGGAGAAAACACAAGACATTCAGAATTAGGGCTGAGAGTTCATCCTTCCTGGGCACTGTTGCCATTTTCATTTTTAAAGTAGGTCATTTAAATTAGCACTCACAAAAACAATGAGCTAATGCACCAGCTGGAGACAGGGCAGCAGGGCAGACATTATATAAGCCCCTTCACAGAAAGGTAAGCATGCACCTAATGGCTCCTTTGTTATAACCCTGATCTTCTAATCTCAGCTACTGTCAGCTGTGCCGAGCATCTGCAGCTCCAGAGACTGCACACATCAAGCTCCCAACAATCTGTACCCTCAATAATACGTGAGCCCAATTTCCTACCAGTGACAGGTTGGTGCAAACTCACTGCGTGACTCCAGATCCTCTCTTCACCTCTCCCTTTGCTTTATCACAACTTAAATCAAAAGGTAAACAGAAGCCCTGGCTTTAAACTTCCTGGCATTTGACAGTTCTGGCATCAAGTGTATGTGTCAACTACTTCAAAAATTCATTTCTTTTTAAAATGCCACTGTTTGTTCTGCAGAGTGTCTGGTCAAAGTGCAGCTTCTGCATTGTGCTGCAGAGAAAGGCCAAACTGCAAAAATCATAGGACTGTATTTAATTGTAAACCTCAGGACTTAACCGAGAACAGCAAAGTGCACAATGAAAACTAGTTCTCCACCATTAAGAATTCCTTAGAGCATCTTCTTCCAACCCATACTTTGCTGGAGTTACCTACTTTAAACACAACTCTTCACAAACTATAGGTTTTCTGCTTTTGTATGGTTTTCTGTTAATTTATTTTCCAAAGTCAAATGCCTGTTGTGATTTGATTTTGAAGTCATACAGAGGTACAGATCTAACTGGAATGGAGCAAGACTGTAAACGCAGACATTTCAGAATCAAGTAGCAGACAGTAAGATGCATATATATATATAAATATATATAATATAGAATGGTTACAGAACTCCCAGAGGAGATTTGCTTCCTTTAAATGTGGATTTTCTCATCTCATATTCTTCATTTCCAGACTGACTTTCATTGGAAACAATTTCAAATCATTTCACAACCCACCGACACCCACCACAGCAGTAAAAACATGCTGAGCAGCAGGAAGAAGAGGCTAGATTGGAGCATAGAAAGAAAAAAATCCTGCTACAGATAGCAGGGTCACTGCGAGAAGAGTGTGTGGCCTGATCCTCCTGAAGTCCCCTGTCCTTAAGCTCTCATGCCGTACAGGCAGGGCCTTGTTCCTGTTGAGTTTCCACACAGGATCTGCCACATGTCACAGTCAACAGCACTACTGACTTTAACTGCTTTTGCTTTTCAGGGAGGTCTAAGTGCTCTGAAAAGACCAACCTGTGACCACCAGCCCAAAGACCACTTCCGAAGAGCTCACAGCCAACTTGAAGGCTGGGTCTAACTCTGATGTGGTGTGGGGGATGGACAGAGTCTGGATGCAGGAGACCAAGAAGAGGGAGGTGAAGTTTTGTGAACATATTGCCTAGGAATTAGGTCTATAAGAGGATGAATAAGACAAAGAGAATTTCTGCATGGGAGAGAAAGGAGAAGCCTACCAAGAACAAAAAGCAAAATGAGGAGAAGCAACAGGAGAACATGACATGGCAGAGAGTGGCAGTCCCCAGTAAGGTGTAACTGGTCCTATCAGAACTGCCAGGAAATAAAGGAGAAGAGGTAAGGTGCAGTAGCCTTGAGTTTGGCTGTCTAGAGACTGCTGGCCAGGGTCTCTAGGAGGATGGGAAGGAGTGGGCCTTGGCACTGGCAGGCATGGGACCAACTCGTCAGCATGCAGTCAGCAACATCTGACCTTAAGAAGAGACTAAAACCGTGTGGCAGCTGGAAAGCAAGGTGTAGATGTAACAACAGCTTTGGGATGTGGTGCTCTTGGGGGTGCCAGGAGGGATTGCCGTGGCTGTATTGGGAAGGGAAGGACAGCAGGAAGGCTGGTTCCACCGTAATTCTTCTCCCAGCTCTTTCCCAAGAGGTCTCCCATTCTTTCCAGAACTGTATACTGCCACAGCAAATTCCTGTCATTGAACTTTCTTCTAAGTGAGGCACTTACATTTACACACATATTGCAAGTAGAGTTCCATCCTTTAAATGAATCACAGTCTTTAAAGAAATCTGCAAGAATTAAAGTTATACTTCCTAGCCATTCGGTTTCCCAGTGATGGTTTTAATAATCCAGGGCCATCCTTACTTCTCTTTTCCTTCCCTCAATACATGCCTTTACAGGGCCTCAGCTGGAAGAACAGAAATGTAACCAAGAGAAGGAATTGCTTTAGTCTCTAGGCCTGTTTCTTCTGATCAAGCCATTATCTTGTGCCCGTGAGCAACAGCTCCTCCCGCTTCGAGTGAGACTGCTTGTCGAGCTTGTTACGTGTCCGTCCTGGGGGAAAGGAGAATATTTTTTGCTTTTGTTACCGTATTTGTTCAGGAGGCAGAGAGAAATCTTCCTTTGTGCCATATGCACACCGAGCAGGCTGTTTAGGGGGTGGAAACATGCAAATGAGAGGAACGTCCACTGCACCAAGCCATTAATTAACGAGGTCAGTAATACAACGTGGTAGGAGCAGAACAGGAACCAGAGATCCCTTGAAGGGCTCTCTGTGCCTGGTTCAGTGGCAGGGGCTCGGCAGTGCAGACTGCAGCGGGGCCAGCATCTGGTGCGAGGGCTGGGAGTGTCCGGCTGGTGGCGGTGCCCATGCTGCAGGTTAGTTAAATGGCTCTCCTCCCCCCTTCCAGTCGTATCTAGCAATGATGCCACATGGCATTTATTTGATATTTTCATTTTTCTTTTCAAAGTCCTTATACTTGTGGCAATTGTGATGACGCAGTAGCTGAAGAGGGGATGATGCTGAATTCCAGCTCTTGTTCTCTTCCTCGCAGCTGCTCTGTGCTTATCATTCCCTATTAATTTGATCATGTTTTTGCATAATCATGCAATGTGTCTGCACTTTCTTTGCTACTTTTGACTGGGGATCTTTCTGCATCAGTTGTGCCTCTAAAAGGCCTTTTTTTTTTTTTTTTTCAACATTCTTAAGAAAGATCATGTGTAATATGAACAATTATGCAAAGTAAACTTTGTAGGAATATGTCTTTATGTAAGGGTACAGAAGGTCAGGCAATATCAACTTATTAAATGACTCCAGAAAATATTAATCTGCACTCTTTAATCAAAAATATATCAATGATCAACATTGTGGCCTTTCTTTTAATCACCTCCTGTAATTTAATCAAAAGCTGAGCAAGAAAAGCCATTTTTAGTATTACTTTTGATTATATTAAAATTAAAAAAAAAAATCTTTATTATTGTATGAATCATAGCTAAGGATTTCAGGCTTTTATATTGTGAAATCTGAAGCATAAAAAAAAAAAAAGCTTTTGACATTTAAATTTAATTCAGCACTGAGACTGATGAGAAGAAAAAACATGGCTGCATGTATTTTTTGGTCCCCCTTAGTAAAAAAAAGTCAATTTCAAACTTTCAGAAATTTGAGTTGGACTCTCAAGATTCAATAGAATTGGAAATTGTCCTGTTCCATGGCTACATCTGGCATTCCTTGAGCATAAAGTTCTTACTAACAAAAAAGAAATTATGCTCCAGAAGTACAATGTTTCCTGTGCAATGGATAGTTAAGTGGATAGTTAAGATTTTTCCCTTCCCTTCTTCCTTTTTTTTTTTTTTTTTTTTTTTTTTTTCACAGTTATAGCACATGGATTTTTAATTTAATTAAGATCTAAAAATCTTAGTTTGTGAGAAAAATGCCTTCTCTTGATTACTTTGACACGAAAGGGGTGAAAACCTTCTAATGCCTGTTGCAGCAAAAAGTATCAAACCTTCCAATCAGATGACCTGACCTACACTTGTTCACATCTACAGCTGGCAGCAGCTGTGCTACAACCTTTTTTTTTTTTTTTTTTTTTTTTTTTCCTGAGAGAGAGGCTGCTTTCAAAGGACAAGATGTAGCATTTGCAACAAAGGCTAAGCCTAGTCAACTGAAGCAGTTCACCATATTTTAAACCTGGAGAAATATGGAGAGATAAAGGCTGTTTAGGGCAGTTTAATTACTTTTCTGGTAGGAAGAGAAGGATCTTTTCTTTTCCTACCAAGAGCAGAGGGACAGCACCACCTGGAGGTTAGCCACTCTGTGCCTAAATGAACATCATACTCACCCTCAGTCCTGCTTCCCTCTCCACTGATCAGCCAATTGCATGATGCTTTCAACCAGGTGCAAGTGACCGAGTGGAGAGCAGTTTGTTCTTTTAAAGCCTTCACTTTTTCTCAGTTGACATCTAAAGATTGCATTTTATTTGGGAGTAGTTGAATTTCTCCTTTAAGTGTCAGAAGATACATTCCTTTTATTCCGTACTCTAATTAGGCACAAAGCAATGGAAATCCAGTCCTTCACACTGAAAAACACCTATAATTGCAACTGTGTATGTCTTAAAAATCTTTGGTTGTTCTCCTCTGCGAGATTTCAGAAAAATTCCAAAGGAAGAGGTAGTTACTGAAAATTTGCAGTTTAGGTGGGGGTGGGAGATTATCAGCTTTAATAGAAGCAGCTGCACAGCAATCTGGAAATTAGCCCAGTTGGGAGGAAAAAGTTTGTCCTCAAAAGAAAAGCAGGCTCAGAAATGTAAAGAAGCCTGTGTCTGGCTGCCAGCACGACTCCTGCAGCTGAGCACGGAAAGGAGGCGTAGGTGGAATGTGCCCTTCTCCTGCAGGTAGGGATCTCTTGCTGCTGGGGAGTGAGCTGCGAATGTCTCACCACACTTTGAGCGGCTGGTACATGGTCTAATGCTGACTAGAGAATAAATTTTTCCCTTCTTTTCTTGCTTCGAACTCCTGGGCTACCCTGGAATGAAATACATTAGTGCATTGCTGTCAGGTCCAACGGCTCTTCCTCTTGATGCTAAAGCACACATTAGCACATATGTGGTCTTCTTAATGAATTTCTCTTTGTCCCACTATTGTTTTAATTGCATCTTCTGATGGTACTCTGAGGTAGCAGCAGAAATGGAACTAGAACTTCAGACAAATAGCCTCCAGTGGACACCAAGTGTTCCAACACCTGCTTGAAGTGTGGACCCAAATGAAGCTGTTAAACTTTCTCTCCCTAGAGCAGAAAGAATTTCAAGATAATGAAAGACATTGTTCAATCCTGATTGTTTACACATGGACAAGTTATTTAGGAATAATACCAGACAAATCAGAAGGTTATAAGTTAGAGGGTTACCACACAAGGTTAGAAGTTGACTTTAGAGCCAAACTGGAAATTGAAGATACATTGAAGTATTTACAGTATAAGGCAGGATCAAATCTCTGAAGAGGCCTCTCCCACAGAGATAAACTTAAATATTGAAAAGGGTCTCAGACTAATTAAATTATTTTAAAACATAGCTTTATAATGTTCTATTTTGGCAAGGAGAAACCTCAGTTAAAAATGATAGTGTGTTCTGAGTCAGTCCTACTTCTGTGCATTGCATTTCCAGTGAGATCAGCTTTAAAAGACTGAGGCATTAACAGAAGCTTAGCAAGTTTCAACAAACTTATGGCCTCCTTCCTCTGCCCATGCACTTACATGTTTTTGAGCTTAAAACACTGAAATCCTGCACAAAGAAATACGGTGCTTTCATTCACTTGTCCTTCATGCCACTCAGGGAAAATGATACTGTAGAACTTCAAAAAAAGATGCTTCCTGCTATTAGTATAGAGATGCTTAAAACTGTGTTTAATGCAGTAAATGTGTATAAGTCAAGACATTACCACCACATAGGACACTTGAAATTGAGTACAGAGAAAAAAAAAAAAAAACAAAACAAAACAAAAAAGCAACACAACAGGAGATTGCACACAGAATGAAGGGTAATATTAAGAAAATACAAGGCTTGCAATGTATCAAAGAACTTTGCATAAGTGACAACTGGCAACAAATATTCGCACTTTGTCGAGTAGAAATTTTTTTTTTGCTTGTTTGTTTAGCTTTTTTTAACAAAGAAGGCTTGTCAGTGAATCTTTCTTCATCAATAGTATGCTGCTCTTTGGGCAACATATAACGAAAAGGTGGTTAAGTAAGCTTTGCAAATTAATTAATTAATTAAATTAATTAATTAATTTATTAAATTAATTTAATTAATTAATTAAAAATCATGATGTAACAAGAGCATATTTAGGTCTAAGACTTTCTACAGAACAGTTACTTGAGTGGCATTCTTTCAAACATACAAATAACAAGATCAAAATAACTGTTATATCAGAAACTGGCTATCAACATATCTGTAAAATAAACAAAGTCAGAATGATCTTTCATGAGCAATGCAGCTAACATAGAATTCTTTAGAGAAATATATATACATTTGCTTGCAAAGTATTTCTAAATAGTCTTTTCAAAAAGTATTGTTAGAGTAGTGCAATATAACTTTATCATCAATTGCAACCAATGAGAGGTAACCCACAGAGAGCAACAGGAAGAACTCCTCTTGAGGACGGAATTCTGCAGCTCTCACCTGGGCAAAAATCCCCTTTAAAGTCACTGGGAGCTACGGCTAAGAGCTGTGCACAGGTAGTCCCCTAGGAATGAATTCTCTGCTCATTACGTGGGGACCTGAGCGTGAAAGTCTACAAGCAGGTATCAGAATATATCCCCAAGCACTCGTTATGAAGTGGCCACTAAAACCTCTGAAATGTAAACCTTCCTACTCTAAATTTTGTTCAATTTATAAAATAACGCAGTTTCCATGCAGTAGGGCACAGTTGTTACCAGAAGAACTGACTACATTATTAGTTAAGGAAATAAAACTGGTATATCAGTTTAACCACAACTGCATTTTTTCCTCTACACTACATTTCACATTGGTAACAGGTAATGTGTTATATAATAAAGCATATAAGTATGACCTTGTGATTTGAAAGCAAAAACATTTTCTGCAAGATTTCTCTATTAAAATAGTTATGTGCACAAAAGGTGTTCATAGCATGACACCCAAAGCAATATGGAGTTAGTTTGATAGTATTTCCATTACAGCAGAACTATGGACTTCATTCACTAAACTATGTAGTACAAATGAAGATTACTGGTACGTATAAAAAAATCAGATAGGCAATCAATTACAAACCTGGCAGTATTTTGAGAGAGACAGAGATTTTTAGGTCTTATAATGGAATGATAAAAATGGCAGGAAGTTCTTTTGGGAGCTCCAGAAAGACATCTGGATTTGGTGTTTCTCTTTAGCTTACAGGCAGCCCTACTGCACAGGAATATGTTGCACCAGGAGTTAACACCACAGTCTGGAATTCAAAAAAATTTGCTAAAACTTAAGTGCAGTAGGTTTCACTACATTGTGTTTCTGCTGAGATGTATAAAACATAGAAAATTGTAATGGTGGCTCACTGGATAAAAATACTAAGGTTCACAAATAAAATTTTACAGAATTTTTGAGTCAGATTTAAATTTACACCCTTTGTAGATTTAATCATCATGATTTGAATATTTCAGATATCTCTGACCATTGAGTAGCAGTGCGTATTTACCATTCTACATTGATTTCTTTAACGTGTCACACTATTTCTAACAAGCCTTTCAATCACCAAAAGCCCTACTTGAAACCTTCATCAAATGTGTCTTTACAGTGCTAAGTATATAGTCAATGAGAAATGCCTTTATACAGTATTTACAAATTCTCCCCATTAGATAAAAAGGCAAAATAAATAAAAAGCTTAGAGAAAGGAAATGCTGCTTAGGCTGTAGGCTTCTCCTTTTATCTTCCCCCAGCAGATGCTAGTTTCTTCAATACATGAAGCTGGCTAGCCAGGATTGTTTTTCTTCCTCTTGCTTGGGCTGTGACTGGGATCTTGTTTCAGTTCATGATATTGCACCTGTTTAAACACAATGTTCAGAAACTGGTCAGGTGGCCACCAGCAAGAAAAAGGAAGAAAGAAAGATTTCTTTTTATTTATTTTCTTTCTTTTTCTTTTCTTTTCTTTTTCTTTTTTTTTTTTTTTTCCAAGACAAAAGAAAACAAAAAATGAAAACTATCCCCCTGCAATCTATATGGGGTCTACAGCTGTGAATCAACAACAACAGAACAACAGACCTAAAGTAAGAGAAAAAATACCATTAGGAAAATTCTGCCTGGAGATTTTTTTTTTTTTTTTATACCCCTGTGAGATGTAACAGAAAATAAAGACTATCACCTTTAACGTTTTGGATGAATATTCTTTGCAATCTTTTTCCTAAAAACATACTTATTTTCAAAGGCCTACCACAGAGGGGGTCAAATTCAGATTGGACATATGCACATGTGCTTCCAATTCAAGCCAGCTCTGAACCGAAATTGTTACCTAGAAAGATGGACAGCATGTAATCTTCATGATACTGGAGATGATTTATGTGCCCAGCATATCTTAATGCTTGCACCTTCACAAGGGGTTGTGTACTGCACTATAAAAGCTTGTAATTCATAACTGGCTCACTTTTAAAGAATTTTATGGTCACAGTTGAATTGTAGCCAAAATTTTTCACTTTAGAAAAAACAGGCTGTGAAGTACTTGGGACACTGAGCAAAGCTGCCTGCTGGTGACTCTACCCATGTGCAGCTCCTCCATCATTTGATCCTTCTTTTGCCTGTCTGCATGTCCTAGTGGCCTCAGGGAGCAACATTTCCAACAAAAAAACAACAAACTTGCAGTGCCTCATCCCAATAAGATTCACAGTACACAGTCTGGAGGCTGCTTAACACAAGCTCTAGCACCTACTACCATCTCCCAAATACTTGTCCTTTTATTGATTTCCCATTAAGTATAACTGAGGTAGTAGTTAACTCCTCACTGGACGAAGTACCACAGACTCCCTAAGGTTCACAGACTATCCCCAGCTTGAGTTTGAATTTCTTTTTTGTGCCAAAGAAAGTGAAGGTCAAATCAAAACAATCAGATTAAAACAAAACAAAAACAAACAAACAAAAAACAGAAAATGATGATGCTATATATTAAATTAGCAACTGTATGGACACCTTAAAAATATACACACCACTTGCACATCTGAAGGAACCCTGGACAGGAAGTCAAGCAGCTCGTTGTTATCAATTGCATATGGACTTCGAAGCTTCTTTGTAAATTTATTGATGCCTGCAAAAGTGAGCATTCACATGTTACTTTCACCATTTTTTTAAACTGTGTATATATTTAATGACAAAGTACTGAGAAAGATCTTAGGATCAATTTCAAAGTCTGAGAGTAGCATTAACTAATTAATGCATAAACCATAAACTCAAGCTCTAAAAGCCATTATCTGCTGTTGTGGTTCCCTGTGATTCAAGGTAAAGTGATGTACTTAATTCCTCTAATACTGTCTTTAAAACAAATTTGACTGAGAACTCCCCTTACAACAGAAACCATGGTTATGACGCAGAAGATGGAAGAATGAGAGGAATAATGAGGAATATCTCTGTGGTGATAGGACAAGTAACAGAGGGCTTACTAGCAGGATAGAAAACTCAGGCTAGATGCAAGGAACATCTTTCTAATGCTATGGATGGTGAATCAGATGGGAAGCAGTTCATCATGTGAAGGCTTAAGAAGAGATTTCATAAACTTCTGTCTGAAGATGACAGATAGAGATGATCTGATGGCACATCCAATGGACACAATGGTTCTTCCAGACCTCATAGCCTTACAGTTTGACAATTAGCATTCATAGGCACCACGAAAATCCTCCCCAAACTAAGCTAAAAGTAGGCTTTTAACTTAAACTTGTTTACATACCATGACATACCAGCATACCAGCTTGGATTCATGCAAGAATCTCGTGTGTGGGCTCTGGGAGCACACACCTAAATCATGGCCAGGAATGGTACAAACTGGACAGATTCTTGTTTGAGCAGCAGAAAGCTAGGACAGCATTTGAAAATGTGCTGCTCTGTGTAATTTATCAAGGCTATCAGAGATAAGATAATCCCGTTTATCTTCCAATAAGTCTTTGGTGCCTAGGCCTTTCAGAAAGCTTTAGCAAGGACATTAAGCTTCAGGACACAGTGCACTAGCAGTAGGCTTGGTAATAGTCAGGGGTGTTCTCTGAATGAATTCTCAGCAATTTGGTTAAGACAGGAGATCACCAAAATCCTTTTATCACTAGATTAAACAATAAGTACTGTTAAAGAATATGTGGGATTCAAAGACATTTGTTAAAGAAGATTCTTTACACCAGCAAATTACTGAGAAATTCAAGGTCTACCCCACTGTCTATTGCACATGGCCACTAGACCACCCACTAGTGAATTCTAGACTTGTTTTGGCCTTGCCTTATCATTTGTTACTCATACTGAAAAGAGCAAGCCTCCCTGTGAAAGCAAATGCATGAATAAATCACAGTCAGGGCTTGAGAAAGGTGAAGAGCGGAACAGATGATCCAGGATGCTACAGGACAAGTAAAATACAACTAGAGGATTATATCTTTTCTAAAAGCTTGAAATTTTTCAGTTTGAAGTTATTTTCTTTATATTCTCTCATATAAACAGCTGTAGCAGCTACCAGGGCCATGCACTGCTATGAATGGGATTAGAGTGCAGAGGGGGTTCCTACTCCACTGGAGCTGATGTTCAAGGACAAGTTCAAGGACCAACAGTCTGCTGAGGGAGAAACAGGGATAGAAAGCAAAGAACCAAGGATTTCTTACCAGGGCAGGCCAAAATGGGCAGCCCCTGTGGATTCACAGTAGAAAGACAACTATACATAAGCCTAGCTACAGTATGGAGGAATTTTCATTAAAAGAACAAAACAAAAGAAAACACACACCTCCCCAAAGAATGAAATGGGCAGATGCTACCACAGAGTGGCCTGGTTTCCTATGGAAACTCAAACCACAGCAATGGTTTCTTTTAAGTGCAGGATATATGCATAGAATGAAGAAATATTTGTACACAGGGGAGGCTAGAAAAACAGAATAACGGAGAAAACAGGCATTTGTTTGGAATGAGACCTTTTTGAAAGGAGACCTGCTCCCTTCATGCAGCAAGACATGGCTCTGCACTAATGCATTACATCCCCAAGGAGGTCTGGGTTGCTGGAACAACAGCTATGCAGTACCTCTCCCATCTCCCAGCAAGATGCAAGGGAAATGAAGGTATGTGGAGGTACCTAATGAAGGTATCTCCACACATATGCTGAACAAGAAGTTGCCTAAACTGAAATGAATATGAAAACCATGAAACTGTAACCTCTAATGAGCCAAAGGTGCTAGAAGTTGTATGACTAGGTAAGTTGTGAGAGGTGGAAATGAAAGAGAGAGGGGAAGAGAGCAAGGTGCATCTAAAACAGTGATTCTGCTATTCATCAATGGTTTGGGAGGCATGGACTCGAGTTTGGAAGTCAAGGCTCTGGCTTACCTGAGACAGAGACATGAGCTTACATCTGTGGGTAAGTGTAGTACCTTCCAAGGTATTGCCAGGGATAGGTGTCAGTATAGCCTTTCACACAACAATGCAGATTTAATACTTTTGTGGGTCTTGGAGGGGTATTATAAGCTTAATTTCTTGCATGAAATCAAGGGAATGTATGAAATTGAGTGTACAAGATGTGTCCAAGAAACTGCAGAACAAGGACATTGATCAAGTTCTTTAAACAAAAGACCTACCATCTTGTCTCTGCGAGGAACCATGCAATTTTGGGAATAAACTAAGAGCTTGGGTTGCACCCAAGTGATGTTGGGTTTCTGGGGAATTAATGAAATTCTGAGGCAATTCTTAACACTAAGCCCATATAGTCATTTCTTTCAGTTCAATATTGTGTTTTGTTAAAATCTTCATTATTGATCCTTCTCAATTTTATATATTCTGATGCACTGATTTGTGAAGACTGTATGAATAGTAATAATTCTGCCTGATATATTATAAGAATAATATTCAGTCAGTTCAATGATTTTACGTTGTGTCCTGAATATTCAAAAGTTTTTTTGTTTTGTTTTGTTTTGTTTTACATAAAGGCATGATTATTTTCTTCAGAAAGATTTAACTCTTCATAGGTTTATATGACTGAGTAAGGGTACAGCTGCTGGTGATGTAAGATGTATTAAAAATGAATAAATGCAGACTTATGGCATTATTTACAACAGATGAAGTAATGGTACTGTTTAAAATCAGTATAAAGGATAAATATAAGGACAAGTAATGAGAGCTTGGCTCAATCACAGTGCCCCTCCCTTCCCCAGAATCCCCTGCCCCACCCTCTCAGTTTCTGTTCATTATCAACTGGCCAGATAGCACATGCACCTTTCTGTCAGACTAAAGGTGACCCTTTAAACAGGTTTCTTGTTGCTACGTTTACATACACTTTCACAAGATAAAGTACTGCAGTAAAAAAGGCATACTGTCCTAAATGCACTATATAGATTGAAATGCCTCTGTTTGTGTATAAGTGGTGAAAATAAATCAGAGTAATATCTAGACAAAGCTACACTTTGATATATGAAGAATCCTCATGGCTACATGTTTATAGTATGATGAAGTCTAGAATGCCAGCCAAGAAAAATGCATTTTGCAGGTGGGCCTAAATCTTTACGCAGTTGTGATTTTTAACTAACCTGTCTGTTTCCATCACGGAGCAGCTTCATGATCATAAATACAGAAAAGTACTGACAATATAATTCATCCCTTAAAAAACATTTTTTCTAAGTGGTGCAGACAGTTAAAAAAAGGCTTTACTTACCCCAGACAAGGACAATGTATCTCAGTGGAATGAAATACAGGATGATTGTGAACACACAGAGGGCAACTATTGCCAGCCAGCTCAAGAATGGAACAGTCCAGTTGAATGTGCTAAGTGAAAAATTAATAAAAGTCAGAGCATTGGTCACCCAGCAGAGTCAATAAAAGAACGAATAGTGGGCTGGAAGGGGGAGGAGTGCCAGTTTCCATCGATGACAATGAACTGAAACTACAAATGAATGCATGGGCGCTGGACACCATCGAGAGAAGGGTTTGGACCTGGATGCCCCATCCCTGGAGGTGTACAAGGCCAAGCTGGATGGGGCCCTGCCAAACTTGATCTAGCATGTGGCATCCCTGCCTATGGCAGGGGGTTGGAGTTATAAGACCTTTAAGGTCCCTTCCAACCCGAGCCATTCTATGATGCTATGAAAATAGAAGGAGGTCCCAGTGTCACCCACTTCCCCACTGGATGGCACCTCTCCCTGGCCCAGCTGCACCTGTCTTCCAGAGGAAGCACTACTCGGCTTTATGAAAATTTTAGTGCCTGTCCCCAGGCACTGGACAGAACAAACATTTTCTGTCTCTGCAAATGTGCAGGCAGCACAGGTCCTTGTCTTCCACTCATTTTCCCCTGACCAGAATAGGGGTAGGTAAAGCATTAGGGAAAAGGAGGGGAGAGAACAATTGGTCCCAAAACCAGGGATAATGCAACATTAGAGGATGAAAGAAAGACAAAAACACCTACTCTGAGTGGGAAAATGAAGAAGGAGGAAAAGGAAGGAAGGTAAAAAAGTGAGTGGCGTAAGATAAAGTACATTACAGGAAAAGCTAAAGAAATAAACTAGATCATTCCAGATAAAATCAAATCAAATGCATATTTTTTTACAAATAAAGGAATAAGACTTCTGGGATCCCATCAGGGTTTCAGGGCACTTTACAAAAAAGCCCCATATTAAAAAAGTCCTTAATAAGGCTCCAAAACTCTATGGTGTGATAAAAAACTGCTGATCACCTCATTTTACAGAGGTTGAGGTATGGACAGGGAGGAGGTGAAAGCTAATAGGTCTTGAAACAGCCACGCTGTGGCCCTCCAACCTCTGCAAGCAAGGAAGAGAGAAAGGCCAGATGGCCAATTAATACATATTGTCCCATGGGATCTCCAGTGAAAGGGAGCTGGGCTAAGTGGGATCATTTCTTGAAGGCACCACCATGTCAAAGGTGCAGCATGACATTTATCCAGAAGGAAAATGTGGCTTTGGCTCTAAGTAGCTTGATGATACTCTTTAAAGTATTACCACTAACTATATGCCCAATCAGTGTGATTACATTATTTTGGCTTCTCTGGCTGAATAATTGCAATTATCTGAATTGCTAGCCATATTTTTCATAATGAGCTCTGGCTTCCTGTGTTTATTTGTCTTCTTTTCTCCCTGGCAATTTTGACATGTCTCCAGAGTGAACATTATGTAGTGTCACTTGGTGTAGGATCACTCCCTTTCTCCTCAGGGGACACCTGCTCTTTCCCCCTCTTCTGCATGCATTTGGGATGAACAGAAGGTTGAGGGTCTGCTCATGTTCCTGTGACTCGGCTTTGTGCAATGGATCACAGACACGCCATGTGTGGGAACACTGGCTCCTCACTTAGCAAACCTCCTTATGTGCTGTGTTAGCACAGCATTCAGTACAGGTTTCCCATTATAGTTTTAGGAACAAATTACAAAGATTTATAGGAAGATTCGGTCTCACTCTGCTTAGAAAATTCTGTTCCTCTCATCTGGTATATAATAGAACAAACCCCACCTCCAAAGTGCATGATTTGAGAAACTTAATCATCAAGGCAACTTCCGTAAGCAGCCTTTTGATAAAAGACTTCTTTCACAGAGGCTCATTTTGCTTGTCTGGAAAACTTGTGCAATATAATGTGCTTACATCTGCCTCTGCTGCTGTGAATGCAGCCTGTTTGGAAGCGTCCCCACGGGAATGCTTCCCAGGTTTTCCCATTAGAGCCTTTGCTCTTAAACACATCAGTGGCAACCTCCTCTTTATCCTGATTCTGATATGTTTGCCATTGCTAATAGATTAAAAAAAGCAAGGCAGAACAGGAGGAGAGATGACTCTTAAGTTCCCTGCAGGCTGACCTCCACCCAATGTATCAATTTTCTAAAATTCCCTTAGAACACACATTATTTATTTTGGGGCCATATCCTTTTGCATGAGCTGTGGTCTCATAATTGGGAACACCAAGGCACGGCACGTTGCATGGAGCAGTGGAAAAAAAAAGGAAGGGAAAAAAAAAAGGTTGCCTTGTGCTCATAGAGCATACCCAAAACAAGCACAAATACACAGCTTTAACTTTCCTTTAAGACGTGCTGAGCGCATCAGCAGAAACTTTATAGCAAAGTCTCCTGTGAAGGTTTTCTAAGTCTGTACGGCCCGCAGGTCACCTTTCTGCATACCCTTCCTGCCCGCAGTGGAAAGGAGGTTGTGAATGCTCTGCTCCCAACTTTTCATCTTGCAAGGCTCTGCTCTCAGCTTTCGGAGGGCAGAAAGCCAAGTCAATTCTGTCCCTGCTTCTCAGCTGACAGCGTTTCTGGAACCCTTCTGATCTCAAATAAAAATCCTTAGACTGCTGCTCAGTGACCATGCCAAAAATACACCAAACTTCCTGTCATAAATCTCAAAACCTCTCTTGCTTAATGTCTAAATTTGTTGGCAATTCTTATATATCATGTATAAGTTGTTATAAATTACATATAATCCAGGAGGAAAGGTTTTGCTAACTTACATAAATAGAACATTTCCCACAACTGAACATACATATGTCCTTAAATTCTGATACCCTGATTCAGCTCTGCTTATTTCCTTTCTCAAAACTGCATTTTATTAGTACTTTTAAATAACTACTGTTAGGATTTACAATAAGATTCTCTTTCTGTTTCACTTCAGTGCCTTACTTCTGTTTTTTTTTTTTTTTTTTTTTTTTTGTTTGTTTGTTTGTTTGTTTGTTTTTCTCCCCAATTAATACATTTCCAAATTCCAAAACAAACATGACTGGATTGTTATTAACTCAGAGCTGCCATAGAACAAAGTAAATTAAGATGAGTTTTAACAACAGATTGGCCAAAACTGGAATCCATCCCCCCCACCTCAAAAAAAAAAAAAAAAAAAAGAAAAGAAAAAAAAAAGGAGGGGGGGTAAGGAGTAGAGGGTCTAACACTTTGCTTCTCAGCTTGGGAGAAATATGAACAGTACTAGAGAGCAATGCAGCACCCACAACAGCACTTACTTCTTTACCCTTTCTCCAAAGGAAGCCACTTCATCAAGGACGTTCTGAACACTAACACACACCTCCTGGATCGCATACAGTTTATTCATAAATCCTTTTTTTTCACTGTCCTAAAAAAAAAAAAAGTAGTAATTGTAGTAATTGTATATAAAACATATCTGGCTGTAGGAAGCATGACATGCATCCAACCATTAAGTTTCAGAAGTGCATGTGTTACAGATTTATCCCTTTGTCCTTTAAACCCTTTAAACAGTGCATATCAGAAATAGACGTTGTATATATACTTAGTACCACATGGTTTTGTTGTTGTTGCATCAGTTCCTAAACATGCATTTCAGTAACCCAGGCCTCCAGGTTATAAATGTGTTGAGGGTGCTGACTACCTACGTTGTGCAAGGTGGAATAAAGCATTTTCTCAGGATGCCTGTTATCTCGCTGATGCATGTGCCAGGCAGATAGCAGCTCTGCATGGGAAACCTGAGGCTCTCACGGCTTGGTCTGAGGCCTGGTTCCCACCATGTGCACAGCAGTGCCAGAAGAGCCACGATTGTGCGTCCATGCTGCCTGCCATTCTGCTTGGACAGTGAGCATGCTTCTCTCTTCTCCCTTTTCCTGTATTAACATTCCAGTTCGTGAAAACTATGGGAGACAAAGCTCTGACTGCCTTCACTGTATGGTCAGTGCAGTCCATGGCTCCAGAAGCTAAGAAAATGGCAGCCACAAAAAGATGCAGGAAAGGCATCGTTCTAGGAAGCCATTTGATTATCTCCTTACTTATTTAGTATTCTACATGCTATCAGATTTAAAGCCATCAATTTATGGAAATATAAAAGCCTAACCATAATTTCTCTTTTCTTTAACACCAATATTCCTTTTTTTTTTCCTCTTAAAAATGTGGTTTTTTTTTTTTTATTATTATTTTTTTTTCCCCAAAAACAGAGTGACCATTTGTTTCCAAAAAGTTCCCACCCTCATTAAGATATTTACTGTAGTCTTTGACAGATTTGCCAACAGCAAATGTTGTCCTCCTGTCTGCCAACTCGAGCAGACTTTGCCTCCTAGAAGAACCATATATCTATCGGTGGTGTGGATGACACCAACAAAGTGCTGCATGGCACATCAATGCCCTCCATGGACCTTCCCTCACCAGGGCCTCCTCCTGCTCTGACAGTCTGTTCTTTCTCCCCAAAAAGCTTTCTATCTCTAAACCCAGGCAGGCTGTAACATCAAGTCCACACAAAGCCCAATGTACTCTCACAAAATTAGAATTAGATGGGCTTAAAATTAGGCCCCAGAGACAAAATTGACTTTTTTTTTTATTATTTTTTCCTGAGCCACATGGAAAGTCAAAACTATATATTCAATATTTCCAATGGATCAATGACATATTACACTATCTAGTTCAAATTTAATTAGTGTTTTCTCAAAATAAGAAATGTAATGAAAAATATTTCAAGACTTGCAAAAGGCAGCAAAATATTTGATAAAAGAGTTCCTTAGCATTTTGCTACCAAAACCCACATACTACATTGTTCTCTGTAATCGACTCCGAAGTCCAGTACCTAAGAAAGGAGCATAGGTTGCATTTCGTTTTTCTTTTCTTTTTCTGATGCTTTACTAGCAGCCAGTCTGTTGGTTCACTTATTCTGTTGTTATTTTTGCTGTTTTTATAAACCAGTTTGGATGAGGAAAACATCGTTTAACATTAACTCATCTGAAGTTATTCTAGTGACACTGGTTCTGCAACTATTTTGTCAAGATTTCTTGTAAAGATGTTCAAAGAATTTAGCTACAAAACACAGATTGTCGAAAAATAAACAATCATGAGAGAGAGAGAGACAGACAAGAATGGCAAAACTACTTCCAGTGATGGAGCGTAATTTAAGAAAACAAAACAACTCAGAGACAAGAGAAAAGTCAGTTTCTCAAGCAACATGAGAAGCCTTCTGTTCTCAGTTAAGAGCAATAATTATTTACATCACAAAGAAGTGTTTTTGTGGATGACCATAATCACAGCCACCAATAGCAACCATACCCAGTGCTGTACAGCAACACTGAGTTATTTTTGATATAATTTCTGTAGTATTTATGACACCCTTGAAGCCTTGGCATTGAGAATATTATTGTCCTCAGGTATACAGCTTCCGAGGAGGTACAGCATATATCCAGTGCATTTCATTTCTTATCAGGAAAGAGATATCTCTTCTATTCATTCATGTAAAACATACTTCCAGTACTGGAGAAATATGAATAATCTGTTTTCTAGTACTGCAAAGGTAAGCAATAAGCCATACAGAAATCACAGATATTTGTCTGCTTTGTCTCTTCAGTTTAGATTCAGTCCTCTCTGTAAAGTTATCTTGATTTATAATCAAATTGTGTGAGAAAAGAATTATGTCAATGTAACAAAAATAGTACATTTTGTGATATCTATAGAACTCAACAAGGTTTACTTTAAGAGGTCCTGAGGCTATTTTTCTTAACAAATATTTTACAAGACAAACTTGTACCTTTTTTGAAAATACATCTGCTTTAAATCATCCCCTTAAAACAAACACACACACACAAAAAGGAAAAAAAAAAAAAAGAAAAAAAAAGAAAACCAAGAGACAGAAGGAGACAGAAAAAGAATCACTATTTCCACCCTCCCTGTACCTTCTGAACTTAAAGAAAATTTGTTGACATATTCTGAGGCAGGAATAGACAAAACAGCACAGGAAAGTGGAGGCGGTCAGAAGGACCAGGGCTCAGCTTTTCTTAAACTAATTCCACATGCCCCAGAACTATTAGATGTTTTTTATTTCCTGCTCCAAAGATTTGTGGAGAAAATAATCTGGGCTAAGGAAAAGCTGCGTTTATTTTCTTCCAGCAAGATGCTGTGTTAGCAAATACAACATATGAGCCACCTTGAGCAAACCAAGGCTCTTAATAATCCATTTTTCAAACACTACTGGTATTTCCTTTCTAAAGAAAGATGGGCTGTGACTGGAATCAATTTCATCATTTGTATGGCTACAATTGCCAAGTTTCTGGAAATAATTGCCATTTAAATAGTAGATAAAATTTATTATACAAAGCTATCAACAGCTTTATTACTATTTAATTTCCATGATTTGTTTGCTTGCAGAAGGCTTAAGGTGTCTGAAAAGCAAGATATTTGCCAGGGGATGTGTTTAAGCATAAACTGTGAAAGCAATGTCAAATTCATGCTGATAGTCTGACTTGAATTTACAAAAGGGAATGAACCCAAAGACTGAAACCATGTCCTCCTTCTACTTCATAGTGAACTGCAGATTACAGATTGATATAGTGTTTGACCAATAATTATACTTAATTCTTGTATACAATTTTCAGCTATAACTGTATTTTTCATTTGGTGAAAACAAAGTAAATGGTTTCCTCTAGACTTTGTGGAGCTAACCCACTTCAAAACCTGAATACAAACCATGTTGTCTGAATCTCTTTATTTAGTGGGCTATGCTTCTGATCCCATGAGATAAAATAGGGTGATTTAGGAAAGGATTATATCTCTAACCCTAAACCTCTCTCTCCTCTAGGTTGAAGTGCATTTACAAAACAAACATTTCAGAAGACAGGGAAAGCAGGAAGAATAAATAAGCCAGACTCGAAAGTAAACTTTGCTGAAGTTAATGGAATTAAAGTAGTGAAAAAGAAAGAGCTTTAAGTGAAAGGAGACATTTTTAATATAGAGAATAAAGCTCCGAATTGCTTACGGTAGATAACTGTCCTATTAATAACTGCTATGTTGGAGGGAAAGAGACAGGTCTTAAAAACAAGAATCACAGGAGCATTTTATCTAGAATATGAGTAAATTTTGAGACTTCAAGGAGATGCTGTCTGGAAAAGACAGAGACACCAGAAGGATCTTCCTTAAATACCCCTTGCTGTGAAAGTGAGTATGATAAATTCTGTGCAAGGGAAAATGACTGAGACAAAGCCTGGCTAACTTGTAATGGAGACACAGAAAGGACACCACCCCATCTCTGCCTGAGAGCCACTGTATATACTGGGTAAGCTGTAAGAAAATGTTGTTGTTGTTGATCTTGTTACTTGACTACAACAAGACACATAAACTGCTCTTTGCATGTGCCACTACCTGCAGCTACAGAATCATCAGTGACAGGGAGTTTGGTGAGGAATTACCCTTACCATTCCTTGGCTTTAGTAGCAAACCCATAGCTCTCTGTTACTTGAATAGGGGAAGAACACTTCTATTAAAAACTGCTGCAGGTTATTTCAACTAACAGCTGTCCTCCAGAGTAGAGTGTCACCATCTGTAGTCACAGGTGTCATCCCCCAGTGCAAGTCTCAGACATGTGCTGGGGTTGTGGTACCTGTGGAGACCTCCTTTTGGAGACCAGCCGAGTAGACCCAGACATATCAGTACGAAATGCATTTCTCCTTTACTGTCAAGGTTCATTAGTACCTCTCAGAGAGAGCACGCAGACAATGGCTGTTGAATACCATCCTATGGCCTGGCTGCTGCTCAAAAACATGTCACTGGGGATTAATGGCCTCACCAATTACCTCTCAGGTTCTAATCTCTGCTTTCTGGGAAGGTCACTAAGAAGAAGACAGCAGGCCTACACTAATCCAGCTCTAGAGGCTTTTGATCTCCTCCACGTCTTCTGAACCTCTATCAAAAGGCTTCAGACTTGGTGATGGGTAAGTCATTATATTACCTTTTTCTCAGGGAAATGGAAAGAGGTCAGACAACCATGATCATACTGTTACATTCAGGCTGACTTTGAAAGTGAGATCGTGAGGTAAAGCTGCATGGTCTAGAGGACCTGGAAAGACACACTGGGTGACCTGAAACTGGCCTCCCCCATTATGTCTGTAATGAACTGAGAGGGTCAGGTAGTTTCATCTGCTCTTCCCTCTTGAAGGGTGACATCCGTGGAGTACCAAAACCGTTTGGTCTCATCAATTCTGGGAAGACCCTTGAAGAGATTAAAACCTTTCAGGGGGAGCTTAATGATTTATAAGATCCCACCCTTTCACGAAACCACCTCATAACTCTGCAGGTCCTAGACTTTTAGTTATTTTAAATAGTGACTGACTGCATGCCAGACAGAC
The DNA here is from genome assembly GCF_964211825.1 of Aythya ferina. Classification (NCBI taxonomy): domain Eukaryota; kingdom Metazoa; phylum Chordata; class Aves; order Anseriformes; family Anatidae; genus Aythya; species Aythya ferina. Next base: position 83,636,226 of record NC_140299.1, read on the forward strand.
AGGTACCAGCACGTGTTCTACCGTTAGTATCACCAAAAATAGATAAAAACACCTGGGTATTACTCATACCATCCTGAAAGGGAACAGGTGGACCAGGCTTTCTCACAGTGCTCGCATAACTTAACATGGACATCAAATCTCAGGGTTACATTAGAGAATCAGAACTGATTTTTTAAACTGGAATTCACTTTTCACTTTTGTCTTTTTTTACCTGGTAAAGCACATTCAGTGACTGCATTTAAAACAAAACAAAACAAAAACAAACAAACAAACAAAAAACCCAGTTGCTTACAAATGCTAGAATTTCATCTAGCAAGTCTACTTGTTAACATGGGTCTTTATGCGTGCATTCTACCACAGAGAACAGTGCATGCAGAACAGGACTGAAAATAATTGCTGATGCCCAAATGGAAGTCAGGATGAGGATTTCTAAAATACAGAGAAAACCACATCATTATTAAAAGGTTAGTGTTTTACAGAGGGAAATTATATTTGTGGTCATGATTATTAAAGAAAGAAGCAATAAAATGTTATTGCCTACTGAGCATTCAATATTTAAAACAGCAGAAAGTAGGCACAATGGAAATCATATAAACATGTGGACAAAAACACTGACGATTCACTGCTTATGAAGACACCATGCCTGTGAGCATGAATATTACAACAATCTGTTCTTCCTCAAACATACAGTGAGAGTTGATAAAAATAATTTTGAACCTTCTGTGACTTTTTGGCACTACGACCTATATAAAGAATTAGGATTTTTTTTTTTTTTAATATATATATAATGAACTACTGCAGTGCTATAACGTAAATATAAAATCAGGGGAAAAAAAAAGTCAAGAATAGCAGTAATAATTCTAGAGAAAAATGGTGCTAGATGTTTCTGTGAAGTAGAGAAGAACTTTAATGGCAGTTCTTATATAGTTCAAATGAAAATTTTCTGGCCAATACTATTTTTTTTATCTTTTTCTGCTAAGTTGCATGGTATTGCTCAATGCAGCTCCTTCCTGATCTTTCCTTCACTGCACATTTCAGTACAGTGAAGGTAACACACCAAATAAAATAGGAACATGAACACAATAGAGCCCATTAGGGGAGTGACATGCCATTTCACTGAAGGGCCATCTAGTGTGAGGAAACAAACACTGAAATTTTCATTGTACAGTACCTTTCTGGCTATCAGTAAGCATTTTTAGATATTCTTTTCATACATAGTCTTAGCAAACATACTACTTGAAACGGATGGAAGCTTGTTTGTTCATGGTGATACATTCAGAGGCAAAAAGTCATGCCAACTAATGGTGTAGCTTTCTTGACATTGTTTTGGTAGAAGGCTTAAATAATTAAGAATCCCAGACTGTGGGATTAAGCATTGAGATGACGGAAATCCACCAGATGCATTTGCTTTAAGTTCAACTTTGAAAATCCTGAGTTTTTTCCCTTGGCTGACTCTTGTTTACACCTTTATCCTATTCTACTATATTTAAACAAGAGAGTGTCTTAGTTCATGCAAGACAGAAAGAACTATACTCGAGATTGGCAGTGGTCTCGTTAGCATTCCTCTTGTAACCAGTCACACCAATGCCACTCAGGAGAGGATAAAGCAGGAATCTTGCTGTATTGTCCACCAGCTGGTTGCAATAGCTAATTTAGATAGAATACAGTCCTGAAGTTCTACTAACAAACAAACTTTGACCATGACTTTACAGCTGGATTTTAAATTACAGCAATTCTACCAGCATTTACCCTCTATCTACACTGAATACATAATTGCAATTAACAGTGTGTGTTCATTAATGCAATTCTTCAAGTTCTACTTGTGAAGTTCTTGTGAAGTTCTACTTGTGATGTGAAGGATAACAAATCAAAAGTAAAAGCCCAAATCTCAAATAAGTCAAAGCTCAAAGCTCAAGTATGTAAAAGCTCAAAGTTCACATAATCTTTAAAAGGTAAGTGAAGAGCTTGGTAGATCTGTTGAAAGAAAGAGCTACTTTCAGTAAGAATAGCCCCACTACTCAGAGCCTGAAAAGAAGGTGCTTGGAAACACGTCATACCTGCTACTGTAAAAATTCTTAACTCAGGTCAGGAGGAGAGAAACAGGTAAATCAGAAAATGAACAGTGAAGTGTTGTGATTAGTGATACATATGAACTTTTAAGATACTCATCTAAATTAGACTCACACATTTTTGTTGTCCACTCGTTGCCAACATGAATGCATCATCAAAATAATATGGTGCTCTCTTTTGAAAGTTTAAAGTAACCTCAAAATTTATCTTTCAATAAATGTCTATACCACTCTCACGCATTGATATAAAAGATTATGGAGTTCTGCTGAAGTTACAGTCATTTAAAATTTCATTTGCAGTTCTGAAAAATTGTCTTGAAGGTAGCAGATGTAAAGCTTAATATGATGTTTTACTGTATATAGAGCATAATTTTAATTTTCTCCTTGAAAAGATTATGATAACAATAAACATGTTCTTAGGTAGGCAGAGGAAAAAGACTAGCTTTACAAGATCACTTCCACTCTGAGTTAGGACACTGTCTCAGCACCGAAGTATGCATTTAGATTTACTTCACTGTCTCTGGAAGTTTCCCAGTCCTATGTTGACAGCATACAATGATCTTGTAATTCTTACATAAGTCATTCACCTAAACAGAGATAATGATTTTACACTAAATTATTGTCCAGACCTGGGAAGTCCAAGAGATAGCAGCTGTAATTGCTTCTACTGCCAGAAGACCTGCATCTCCAATGCAAGACCACAGAAGGTAACCTCAAAGATGTCACCATCAACATATTAACTGTCACCACAAGAACTGGCTGAAGCACAGCAAAGAAACAGGAATCAAATACTGATCTAAAAGAATTCAGCACTCCAGCCTTAGTTTTCTGTTTTAGAACTAACATGAACTATTCTCTAAAAGTGTCAGTCTTACTCCATTCTTCTCAGGAGGAAGAATATTGTCTTCCTCTATCCTCCTCCTATGCCACTACCTTAGTTTAGACACGTAACTACACATTGCTAAAGACTGGTTAGAGGAGTATTGCTCTCTCCTTCCTGAGCTAAAATTTCCATCTCTTTAAACAGACTGTTTGCTCTGACCTTTTCTTCCTATGCTTACAGTTATTACCAACATGTTTAGATCAAACACATAAAAAAACACTTTGAATTTCAGAATGATCATGTCATGGACTTCTGACGTTTTTGTTTTATGGAAATCAAAAGGGGTTTCTTCTGAAGTTTCCATACCCAAATATGCATACATAGTGTTAACATTAAACTGCCTGAGCCTGGTCAAGTGGACTGCTGAGCAGAGGAATAAAGGCATGACTTTACCATTTGTATTTGCTGTCCAAACAGAGCACTATTGGAATAATCAATCAAATGTTTAAGACAGCTTTGGATTCCAGCAATTTAGCTGAACTTGTTATGAATTAAGGCAAAAGAAACTGTTTTGCTAGGGACACTACTTGTGAAGAGCAACTTGCTCCAAGACTTGAAAACATCAGGCCAGATTCTCAGCACCTGCATTTTGCTATCTCTGCTCAACCAAACCCTGACAATTTATACCAGCTGAAGATCAAGCCCTAAAATCTGAAATACTTGACGGCTGTTGACTGATCAATGATTAGACAAAATTTCTTTCCTAAAAGAAATTTCTTTCCTAAAGAACTTGATCTGGACAACAAGAACATTAAGCTTAGTGCTCATGTAAGCCAGAAAGTGTCGGTTGCCTAAAATCTTTCATTCAAAACATGAATCTGCAGCAATCAGGATGAAAATAGTAATATATGAGATCTGGGCAACATTATTCACAGGGGACGAATATTTAAAGCAAATTGTCTTGGAAGCAGTTTGAGATTCAATCCCAAAGTAGTGACCAAGATGATGACTGAATGAACTACAAACACTCAAAACCAAAAGGCACAGTATCATCATGTCATGAGTCCTGCTATTTCAGTTCCAAAGAAATCCTGCCTAGAGCAAGAAAGATTAAATAATATTCCAAAGATAATGCATATACATGCACATGCACATTTCAAATGGTAGCTGCAGTTATTCAAGAAGTCTATCAAATATTAATAAATTGAAGAAAGACTTTCAAAAACATTTTTTATATAATTCTCCTGGAGAAAAAAAAAGTTCAAACTGTGCTTTTGGAAAATTACATGGAGTAGAAAAACAGCTTGGCATTTGAAGCAAAACAATATAAAAAGAATTAAAGAGTGTACAGTGGGCAAGGAGTGATATGTGAACCGGGAACTGGGAAAAAATCCAGGGAAATGCCTGAAAAGGCTCCACTGCTGGTTTTCTCCATATCTGCTCATTTCATTGAAATGGAAAAAAAGATCCCTCCTTGTTTATTAGAAACTGCTGGAAGTTTGGAAAGGATCTAAAGCTCAGCCATCTAATGAAGATGGGGTGGGTCCATGAATATGCAGAATCACAATGTAGGGTAATTTGTAACAATGTTATTTTAATGTCTAACCACTACCATAGTCTGTTCTACATTCATTTTAAACAAGCTCCAGCATACATAATGTCTCAGAAGGAAAAAAAAAGCACATATTTATTCTGGACCACAGTAAATTATACTCTGACTGAAAACTTAGAGGTGTTCACATTCTGGAGGCTTATATGTTCTGATATCGTACTGCAGAATAGAATAGCAGAAATTAAAAAAGAGTTGCTCAAAGGCAAATATTTACACAAATGTCCTTTTTTTTTTTTTTTTTCAGTAAAACAAACATCTGTATTTAAAGCAAAAACTTTGACTGTGTACTGTATGTATACTGCAGTTACTTTACAATAAAAGACCTTGGAGAAAAAGCTATCAGCTTGTCCTCAGTCACCTCAGGTGAGTTTACTTTTGAGAAATAAATAACGAAACTTCATCAGCTGAAATGATAATTAATGAGGATACCCTAGAATGAAGAAGGAAAACAAACTATTGTTAAAATTAAATACAAAATCCGGATGATTAATGTAATGTTAGAATAGTAACTGAAAAAAATAAATGGCCTGAAGCACAGAACTTTGCCAGTCTTCAGGCAATATTAACTTGCCCACTGAGTACTCATGACATACAAGGTACAGTGGATCACAAATGATACTATTTATACTAAATCCTACAAACAAAGCAGGAAAAAATAGCCAAGATGTCTTGTATAGAGAAGATGAAAAATAGGTGTTTAATGGAATTTATGTGCTTTTCTGGAGAAAAACATAAACAACGTACTTTAACCAGTCACCACGTCACGTGCATTTCTCCACACCACTTCTTTTCTCATCATCTACTAACCTGCCTACTGTGGTATTTGAAAACCTGGAAGTGGCAAGATCCACAGATATACAAAACCTAGGAGCAAGGGGGGCTAGGAAACCTGCAGGGAGTAGTAAGCCTGACAACAAACTAACAAATTGTTGAGGTTTAACATTTCAGAGTGGATTTTGGGCATTAAGCAAACCAATGTATAAGACAAGCTTCTAGGAACGAGCAAAAGGGGCACCCAACAGCGTTTAGCACTTGAAAGGCTGAAGGAAGAGTTGGCATTCAAAGCATGCTGACTCCTGTTGGGATTGGACCCTTTGCAACATGAGTTTATGTTCATGAGAGAAAACTGTAAATTGTAAAGTCAGTCTCCAGCCACTCTTCCCTCCCAGATCCCTGATCCCTTCCTGGCATTTCCACAAATGCCAGAGATCCTTGTAGGATGTCACCAGCTTCTAACAGCTTCAAAGCTTTGCTGCCACCAGCTGCCCACAGATGGGTATGAGTGCCATGCCATCATCTCCTGATTTCCCAGTTCTGCCACTGCCGTCTGACTGTGTTACTGCATGATCTCTGAGATGGACCAGCCTCTTTAGAATACACTATAGTCATCCTTTTCAGCAGAGGAGACAAATTAGGCCTTAAAAAATAAAAATTAAAATTAAAAAAAATCACCATCAACTCATCACTTATTTGAGGACAACTCACAAAGAAGCAACCTCCAGCCAGAGTACAAGAATTCAACAGCAGCTCTCGTCTTCAACTTTCAGCAAACAGTTTCTGTATTATTTATTGTCTAGTAAACAAAGTTTAAATGCTTTTCAGCCTCGGTTGCAAACTTGGTACCCATTTGCAGTCCAACAACAGCAGGGAATAAAGCTGCCATCATATAATGCCTTTTTTCTCCTATGTGCCTGCTTTCCATAGATTTCATTATTTCTCTGGGATCTGCACACATTGTCATATCTGGGGCACAGCAATACTAAGTAAACAGGGAGAAGGGTTGTGAAATTTTTATCATCGTTGCAACAACTGGCTGTGAGGATATACTGTATTCACACTTTTTCCAAAGAAAAAAAGGCAGAGAGCAGGTATCACTCCTCCAGAAAAAAATCTCTACAGTATTCCAGCCTGACAGCTTGAAATTAAGCAGACAGGCACTTCAGATATCTAGACTTTGTGGCATAACAGTTAGCAAATACACCGCAGTAAGCACCTGCACTGGATTAAAACAGCTTTTGTACAGGGCCACATTTGTATGGGATGATACTTAGGAAAACCCAGACAATGCTGGGGTTGTTTGCTATTAAATACATGGAAGGACTGCTCCTGCACTCTGCTGAAGAGCATTCAGCAGCAGAGAACTGCAGAAAAAAGGAGGTGGAGGTCAAGCAGACACTGAGATTCCCAGAATGTTTTCCAGGCATTTGGAGAATGGAGGTTCAGCAGCTTCCAGCGCAACAGGATGGATCCTTCTTCCCTATAACTCCTAATGGCCTTTCCCTCCACGAGCCTCTCGGTCTGCACCCACATGGATGTTGGGCACCCACACCGCTGTTAGTGGCGCAGCTGTTTTACCACAGGTCTCTTCAGAGCCTGTGGGCAAACGCCATCCAGCCCCCAATAATTTGTTATTGTTCATTTTGTTGATTTGTTCTATAACCTCTTTTACCAACATGCTTGATTTGAAGCAGATCCTATGCCACAACCCTTATGGGAAACCTCTGCTGGCTCCTCCACAAAGAATACAGATGCAAGAAATTAGGAGTAGGGCTTAAATTCAAGGCCCCACATAGACTGTTTTTAAAAGCACTGTGTGAAGGGCAGTCTGGAATTTTTAAATTATTTGTGACTGAGTTACTGAAACATTTCAGAATGGAAAACCAGACCAAACAATACCAGAAAAGCGAATGATAATTTACACTGTTCTCCAAAGAAATCTTTTACACTGCTCCTAAAAGAGAAAGGGTATTAAAATAACCTAGCAGGAGAAAGAGGTAAAAGAGCAGACATATTTCAGAAGATTAATAGTGAGCTATCATAAAATTTGATACTAGAGCTGATGTTATTTAATGTATTTATTAATCCACATCAAAAAGAAAGAAGGTTGAACCACCAAATTTATAGGTGACAGAATTACTAAAGGAGGTGATGTCAAATTTCTGAGGAATATAACCAAGTTAAATGTATGCCTAACACTGGTGGTTTAACTTTACCTAATGACATCATATAACCTGATGAGATAATTTCAGCTGAAGAATTGAACTCAAGTTAAAAATAAAAAAAAAAAAAGCTGATCCAGAAAAAAAATAGAGACAAGAGCTATTGAAATCATAAAAATTCTGCAAAGAAAAATAAGACAATGAATTACAGAAAACACTAGGACATTTTAATTTATACAGAAGATGAATGAACATAATCAAGATATTCAAAATAATGAACGGTTTAGGGAAAGCTAATAGGGGCTCTTAATTACTCTCAGAAGGCACTAGTGAGAAATGTTCCACCAACTGGAAAGGCAGCAGAGGTAAAACTGGTAAAAGTGAATTCTTCTGTTGATACCATGCAAAACTCAGTGGTGGAGATCACTGCAAGAACATTATTAATATGAAGAGATTAATAAAACTAATGGAGGAATTAGGCATATGGAAATTTTCCTGTGAAAAAGGTTATCAGAATAGTGCATAGAACAACTACCCGTCATTTCAGACAGAAACACAACACAGTTAAAATTTCTCACAGAACTCAAACAAGAACACTTTGAGACAGAATAAAGTCACTATGAAAACAGGATATAAAACATAAGCTGAAATCTTTGCTGTTTATTAGTTGAGATACTGCATCTTTGTTAAAAGCTGTCAAAGTAGTAGTAGAAAAACAAGAAATCAATGGACAGACTCAAGGAAGTGCTGGTATTGTACACTAGAAAAAATACTCAGAAATAAAGTCCACTTCTTTCTAAAAGGGTTTGCACAGATGTGAACAACAACAATAAAAACTCTCCTGCTTTTTCAACTTCTCCAAACAGTGAAAACAGAACTTCCAAAGCCTTTCTGAACAAAGAGGTCACATAAATGCTTTCCAGCTACAGAGCTGATTTCTTCTAAAAGGAAAAAAAAAAAAAAACACACGCTTTTGGCTAACCATCCACATACCAGAAAAATAAACACTTAATTTTATCATTTTTTTTCTAGTTATGAAGATTGAATTTAAGAGAATAAATGGCATACTTATGGCTGTAACATTATTCACTTACACCAACAGTTATGTCCTAACAGCTATTTTATGTTTCCTTCTCTTGAAGTCTGCCAACACATGCTTTGAAATAGATTAATTTTTATTACATCGTTGTACAGCAGCATGTACGAGAACAAATATTTAAGATCATCAGCTTTCTCAGGGAGGAGGGGAAATCAGAATATCTCCAACATGATTTCAAGCTGTAAATCACCTGAGAACCTTTGCTCTGCCTATAAAAACACAACAGCAATTTTCTTAGAGTTTGCTTACTTGTAATTTACATGACAGAAGAGCTTAGAAATCAGATCCTGCCAGTCAGTGCCCCAAAGTTTGGCAGGAAATTCTTCCCTGTGCTGAGGAATAGAGCTTCCCTTTCACCACAACTCTCAGCTTTGGAGAAGCTGGCACTCCTGAGCTCACAGGTCCCACATAGCCTCAGCCCAGAAATTTCATTCCCTTTTTATTGAATTTACTACTTTTGATTCCTGTTGGGTGGAAAACATTAATGTTGTGCTTTGGGGGAGAAGAAGGGAAAGAATTCACTAACAAGGCTTATTTGGAAACAGAAGTGTGTGGCAGTGCAAAGCATTTTTCTGCAGTACCTGGAAGCACCTGGGAAATGCCCTGTGGTATTATATTAATGCAAAGGGAATTTAAGGAAGTTCCCATGTCGACTGGAGGTGGCACAGCCTGTTTCAGCACGCTTCCAGGACTTTGTTTGAGATTGCTCCCCACCGCAGGGAGATGGATCAAGTTCTTTATTATTAACGGTATTAATATTAATAAATGACAGTAACAGTAATATTAATAATTAATAGTAATAGTACCAACCACCATTATTAAGACTTTTTTTTTGTTGTTTGCCCTAGGAAGGGGCACGGGGACCCATCAGTGCAGGTATCCCGCGTCCCCAGACGAGCCCACCCTGCAGCAGGGCCAGAAAACCCATTTGCTGCATCACAGAGGGTGGATGAAGAATGCAAAAAAGCACTAAATACTACGTTAACAATTACCTCAGAGCATGTGAGATAACAAAGCAAGCCTCGTTAAACCAGTGTAAATTGGGCACTCTCTCTCAGAAAAGTAGTATAAAGAGGCAGCCACCTTCTTCAAGGCTGGTTATTACCATTATTTTCTACCTTTCACACATGGGTGCTACTGACCTTCCTCAGTTCTCAACATGTTGTATTCTTGGCTGCATTTGCAAATGCCTAAATGCCCCGCTGACACAAGGGCACCATTTTGTACAGCACTGTGTCATTGCATCCAGTCCTGGCTTCAAAAGGGCAGAGATCTGCTTGACAGCAAGAGGCTATTACTTAATACTGTCTTCCACGCAGTTATTTTATTTCCAAATTCTTTGTATTCCATCTATGTGGCATCAGTGCTGTTTGCCGAATCCAGTCACAGTGATGTGCTTCCCCCTCCCCATCTTCTCTAATATTATGGAGAAAAACAGAAGTATTGCAATTGGAAATGATTTACATCTTTAAGGGAAAGATCCAAATTATTCATCTGAAATACTATTAGGAAGCCATTCGATTTTTATGAGGAAAACCTCTTTATTCTGAGGGTGATGGAGCATTGGAACAGGCTGCCCAGAGAGGTTGTGGAGTCTCCTTCTCTGGAGATATTGCAGACCTGCCTGGGTGCCATCCTGCACAAGATGCTCCAGGTGATCCTGCTGGGCAGGGGCTGGACCAGATGATCTCTGGAGGTCCCTTCCAGCCTCCACCACTCTGTGACGCTGTGAAACAAAATGTTTCAATCCCATTCACACTTCTGTTTTTCCATACTGTTATTACAAATGTTACTTTCAATAAACATTTAAAAAAAGCTCAGCCACCATTTAACTGGTATAAAGAGAGATCTAAATCTGTAAAACAACAGTGATAACTAAATGCTGCAAATTATATATAGGTTATACTGGAGGTAATTTAGCATATCTAAGCACTCTTCCAATTTCCTCCTTGAGTGCAGGAAGAATTGTACATTGAGAAGGGGAGGGAGAAGGAAGATAAAGACGGTGGAAGTCAAAAGCCTTTCAAAGTACCAGCAGAATGTAACCTGGCAAAAATTGCTGACTTTATAATCTCATGCCAGGCTCATAAGACAGGTATGATGACTGGATGGTCTCAGCATCTCCAAAGGAAAGGAATAACTCTGCATATCAAGGTAGCAGAAGTGTGTTGGAGTGCTAACCTCTCTCTATAAATGATGGAGAAAGCAAAGCAGGATATTAGTAGAGCATAACAGCAACAGTATTTCTGTTGTTTAGTTTCGTCTTTGAGGAAACACATGCTTTTTGACTCCAGGGAAGCCATTACAGACCTTGTCCTTGTAAACAACCTCATTAAAAAATAAAATAAAAAATTAAAAAAAAAAAAGGATATTGAAATAAGAACGTGGAGCTTTACTCTTCTCTGATCCTACTGATTTTAGGCTCTTTCATTTATCTTTTATTACCTTTGAAAAATATAATATTGCATTTTCTGAATGTTCTTCATTAATATTTTCTGAATATATCTTCTAAACGATCAGATTGTGGAAACTAACCCCTCCAACCCTCTTAAGGTTCCTGGGAAACTGACAGGGGGTACGGAAACCAACCTGGATGTCCAAATCCTGGTACTGTCTTTGGGGACTATTTTGATCAAAAATAATCATCACATGCTTCCAAATGAAAGTACACATTGTTATCATAATCCATTAGTGGCGACAAGGAGAGCAAACGTGTGGTAAATCTCATGATCTCTAAATCACCCTTTTAAATGAAAACAAAACAAAACAAAACAACAACAAAAACATGTTACAGTGGGCAGCACACAACAGTGTAGGTGAAGCTCACTGATGTCAGTGGTCCCAAGGGTTCATCACGAAGTTTTCTGAGCTTCTTTGTGCAAATGAGAGAATAAATTTAAGTTTGGACACTTTTTCTTTAAGTTTACAGAGAACAAAAATGGTCATGATCAATCCCCTCTTCAGTTTTAAAAATGGTAAATATAATGCACTTCTCTCTACTCTTTCAGCACTCTCTTAGTTTGCCATGAATTTTGGAAAAGAAATGTCATTAGAACAGGAAGATCTTATAATTCTCTTACCAGTCTAAGCATCACTTCCAAGTATTCCCCCAAGTCAGTCATTAAAAATGCATCATGTTTCCTTTTAAACTGTTATTTTTTTCTGTTTTACATAGCTGAGAACATTTTTAAAGGATGTCCAATATCAGATAGATTTTAAACATTTTGTTGTATTTCCCTCCTCATGCACTACAGATACATTGTCTCCCTGGCATTGTCTTCTTTGCTGTTCAAGTTCTGGAATTTCTTATTCCCATTATGCCTTTTAGCTGATGAATTTGTCCCCTTTTTGCTCTCCTTACTTCTTTCCATAAAAAGGTCCTAATAGATTTTCTAATCTTTTTTTTTTTTTTTTTTTTTTTTTTCCAGTTAAAGTTTGTTTTAACTTCGGATCTTCAAGAAGTCTCATGAAATTACACAGACTGGATGTTTCTGTTGTTTTTTTTTTTTTTTTTCACCCAAACAATCTGTGAACAAAGATCACTTAGGTTTTCTGAACTTCAATCTGCTTTGTGAATTTGTGGGGCAAAAATAATCCCTTGTGCACTGAATTGTATTCAGTTGGCCATAAATTCCAAGCTGCTGTGTGCTTATTATCTTAGACACTTGATTTACCCAAATCATAGCTATATTTTTAAAATGCTCTTTGAATACAAAGCTCTACGGACAATTTGCTCTCAAATTCTTCAGTCGTTGTGCTCACCTATATAGGTGAAACACATTGGAGTTTTTCTTTATTTTCTGCCTTCCCTGTATGTTTTCTCCTGATGCACTCATCCCACATTTTCTTAAAGTGTTACTGCATGGTCCTGCTCCTTATCAAATAGTAATTTTCTAGAACTATTAATATGTCTCACAAATGACATCATTCACAGGCTTAATCCCCTCGGGATTTGGCACTATGCTTAGCCAATGCATAGGATGTAGGTAGGAGAAGATATATTTAAAGAAAGAAAAAGAGAAAGATCTTTCTTTCTCCTCTCCATTTCAGGACACATGTACAGACTTCTGAATGCTAACAATCTGAAACCATACTCTTAATGTCTCACTATTAAAATCAGAATAGACAAAAAAAAAAAAAAAAAGCTCTGTAAAACATTCTTATGCATATGAGGTACTTCCAGTAACACCTGTTAATGATCTGGAAGTGCAATATTAAAACTTTTTCCTTTCCCAACAAAGTCTAGGGAAAATAAATATTCCAATGTCTCAATTAAGGAGGGGTTGGTGTGGGTTGGTAGGAAAAAAAAAATATCACTTTCTTAAGAGTAGATTATGAACATTGTACAGGTAGGAAAATTAATTTAAAAAGCCAATGCAGTTGATTAAAAAACAACTAACCAACAATAAGAACAAACCAACCAACCAACAACAAAACCACAATCAGAAACCAAAGCTAAACATCTAGGGTTCAATAATTACTTTCTACCTTTTAGAAGTGTTCTGTTTTGGTTACCTGGAAAAATATTTGACTATGTGCTACGTATCATATCTTCTAAAATGTGGCACCTTTCCTTGCATTATAATGCTTTTGTAACATTATACCATTTGTTGTAAGAAATGGTATTTCTTCAGACTGGACCTGCTGGAGAGGAGCTCTGAGGAGAAGGACCTGGTGGACGACAGGTTGGCCATGAGCCAGCAGTGTGCCCTGGTGGCCAAGAAGGCCAAAGGGATCCTGGGGTGCATTAAAAGGAGCGTGGCCAGCAGGGCAGGGGAGGTGATCCTCCCCCTCTACTCTGCTCTGCTCAGGCCTCACCTGGAGTACTGTGTCCAGTTCTGGGCTCCCCACTACAAAAAAGACAGGGATCTCCTGGAAAGAGTCCAGCAGAGAGCCACAAAGATGATACGGGGCCTGGAGCATTTTCCCTATGAGGAAAGGCTGAGAGACCTGGGTCTGTTCAGCCTGGAGAAAAGAAGACTGAGGGGGGATCTTATCAATGTTTACAAATACCTTAAGTGTGGGAGACAAGGGGATTTGGCCAACCTCTTTTCAGTGGTTTGCAGGGACAGGACACGGGGCAATGGTCACAAAATGGATCACAGGCAGTTCCACACCAACACGTGAAAGAACTTCTTCACGGTGAAGGTGACGGAGCACTGGGACAGGCTGCCCAGGGAGGTTGTGGAGTCTCCTTCTCTGGAGATATTCAAGGCCCATCTGGACACCCACCTGGGCAGCCTGCTATAAGGAACCTGCTTTGGCAGGGGGGCTGGACCCGATGATCTTTCGAGGTCCCTTCCAACCCCTTCAATTCTGTGAATTCTGTGGACAGGTTATGCCTCTCTGAAACAACATTTGAGATCCTTTTCAAAATACCAATTTGGAGATAGCAATTTGGAAAGTCCAAAATACTCTACAACTTCCACCAGGCTCCCAGGAATGGATCGCACTGTTCTTTAACTAAATCAACAGACACTGTCTCACACAGCTTGATTACTAGCAAAGAGGTTTATCACTGACATTTTTGTGAAGGCTTCAGCAATAAGAAGTGCTGCCCTTGAATCCACTGGCTTGGAACCCACCCTGCATGACCAAGATTTGTGAGTAACGTGAGTGCACTAACATTTGCAGGTATGTTGTTATTCTGTGGGAAATTGTCTGAGGCTTTGGGGGACTATGGTCCATGAATAAACAGTCCCTGAAGTCTGACTAGCATCAGATGAAAATACAGCACTTGTCCAGCCAGACCTTTCAAAAACAATCAGTCTTAAAGACAAGGAGCTTCCAGCGGTCTCTTCATGGATGTAAGCTCCCAACTCCTGCAATAGGATGCCTCCAAAACAGTGGCATTTCATACCTTAAAGTGGCCTCATTTGCTTGGTGTCTTCTGTTTCTTTCCTCAAGCACCAGTAATTACATTCCTGGTCAGATTATTTTGAAAAGCACCTGTAGTCTTGTTTGAATACAGCTGTTTATAAGTCACTGCAGCTCTTCTCCATGGTCTTGCAGGTATTAGTTTAGAAAGCAAACCAACAAAAGGACAGTATGCAGCTGTCATCTGAACACTTTTAGTTCGTTTTCAAATAAAGAGACAACATTCCACTGGGGAAAAGGAAAACTTCAGCACTTGCAGAAAACGCCATTTCCATGTTTATGCACCAAGACTTCAAAATTCAGCATAAAACTTCAAAAAAACTCATGGTGCTAGAGAACACATTTTCTTCTGAATCAATATATCCTGAAGAAGATGGGTGAGAAAGATTACACAGGATAACAAATGTTTTTAAAATTTATGTAGTAACAAACTGGCTCTTGGGCTATAATATTATGTAATGTAATTTTTGATAATGCAGCTTTAAGCTTTCCCTGAACAGACTACAAAATCTTACTTTTTAATAGACTGTCCAGAAACCACAACTATTGCTATGCAAACCATTCCTCTATCAAAATGCATGGGAGTACACTATACCTCAGAAAACAGCTGAGTAAACTGTTTCTTGATCTTCACTATATGCTACATATTGATCTAAAATATTCATTCAGCATTTGTTTTTTGAGAGTGGAAAGGAGAGCAGACCAGGCATTTCACAGAATAGGCAAGAAGATGTTTTGGTGCACCCACACATATACACATATATTGAATTCCCTGAAAAGTTAAAAAAAAATAAATCCAATCAGAAATCAGCGTCTTACTCAGCAGCAAAGAAGGTATTCTGAAGTACCCCTACCTTTTCTATCCCTACTGATACTTAAAATTTCAACCAAAGAGTAATTAAAGACCAATAGACCTGTTCCATACTTAAATTTAAATTATAGCTAATACGATATATTAAGGAGATATCAACGTATGGCTGTGTATGCTGGAGGTAGGAGGAACTGCAACATTTTTTAGTGTAAAATATAAAAAAAAGCACATCTACTGAGCAATTGATCTTAAATATTTCTGATTGCAAGAAAGCTTCAGATTAGCACCAGTGTTTTGACTTTTTCACACTGTTAAAGAAAAACAGAAAGCAATACTTTTTTGACAGAATGCTTTTTTCTCAGACCTCTGTGTTACTTAGATGCCATTAGGTATCTGTTACATTACATAAATGAGTGGTGTCCATTTTGCTTTTCTAAACTTGTTGGCCTTCAGAACAAAAACAGTTTGCTAACATAAAACCTATTTTTGCCATCCCAGACTTTGTTACTTTAGCACTCAAGCAGACTAACAAAAGATAAAAAGGGAAAGGAAATAGGAGAAAAAGAAAGAGGAAAGAAACAATACATAAATATTTATTACCCATTTTTCTTATATGCTTTTTGAAATGTATGAAAATAATCCACATATGTTCTTCAGCTCAATTACTTACAAATAACCTATCTGTAGAATCAAGTAAGTCTGTCAGTTGTGCAAGTTTATTTTTCCATGTGCTATCTCGAGATAAGCAAGTCTGTAATATTAGATTTCCACTGACATAATTGTGCATGAATTCTGATCTGATTTAGTATTACATGGTGCAAAAGGTGACACATTTTCTTTACTACAACCCATTAGAAAAGGAAAGGAATTGCCAGCTTGTGAAATCTGAGGAGTTTGATTGAAAGACTGTGGGACTTTGAGGTCAACTCGGTGGAAAAGTAACTTGCTCAACTACCCCAGGCATTAAGCACTGTGACAAGCAAACCAAATACCCAGTGTAGTTACTCAGTTAGACAATCAATAAAAAACATTGCATTATCAGACTGCTACAGCTGTATTTTAACCTATCGTATTACCTCATCTATTCCCAAACCAGTCAAACACACATATGCTGATCACACAGATAACACAGATACCACCCCAGTCCTTAAGCCACACTTAATACTAAGCAAGAGTGGTAATAGAACTGTTTATTGCTTTTCCATATGCCATAAATTCTAATTTTCTGTTCTATCTAGATGGTGCACCAAAGGCTGCACATCCAAAGTGCTACTGAGGTGGTGAAGCTGTCTTCCAAAACCAACACCTATGAGATTTGAGGTTAGCTCTGCACGCGCCCTCGTGGATGCTCAGCCAGCCCCTGCTCCCCCTGGGCTCCTCCTTACCGCATCCCTGCCCACCTGGTGCCAATCCATTCCCTAGGTTGTCTCTATCTTTGGTTTTTTTTTTTTTTTTTTTTTTTTTTTTTTTTTGCCTCTGCATCCCCATCTCCTGCCTGTTCCACCTCCTGCAGGCTCTTCCAGTCAGTGCTGCTCCCACCAGGTTCACAGGTGGTGTCCATGCCTGCAGCATGGGACTCAGCAGAAAAGCCAGGGAACCCGAAGGAAATGCAGTCCAGACCTGGCAGGAGCCCACACTGAGCAGGAGAAGCCGTGGTGGGTCCCAGCCCCACCTGAAGGATGCAGGCTCATTCCCTCTATGGGAATGCACGAGGCAATTCACAAATGGAGCAAATCTGCAGATTTCTGCTGAGTGCTGGCAAACTGCTGCCTCTTCCCCAGCTCAGACCTCCCACCACAAACAGGGATACAGTTTTGCAGAAATTAGGAAAGCCTCATCCTTCACATTACAGCCACCTGTCTGCCTGGCTATTTTCAAGTCTCTGCTAGCTATGGTACAGGAAGGTAGATAGTAACAGAATTTTTTCCAGAAAATTTTACAGAATAGTAACTGTATTTTTTCCACACTGAAAAGCAATATATTCTTCCCTTCACTTGTAAGTTGAAATCTAGAATGCTGATTTACTGGAAAGTTCATGTGTTTAAATAATTGGCCTGTAAACTTCATCATTCTGGAGCATGAACATTAGAAAATGTGGTGCATTTCATATACCAGTTCCCAAAAGACACCAAAATCAAGAAGCTACAAAAACAAATCAGCAAAGATGGAACTGCTATCCCAGCAGAAACTAGGAAGGGATTCAGGGTGGAGGAACAGGAAGAAACCTTTTTCTGCCGTGGAGAATCTGCAGAAGTATTCAAATATAATTTGAACTCTCCAAAAGCAAGTATACTGCAGGGCAGTGTAGCAGAAGGTACCTGGTAGCAAAAAGCCCGTAGCAAAGTCTCTAGATATCTGAAGTCTCTGTCACTTAGGAGCTGAATGTCCACAAACATCTGCTGGGATGGATGCAAAAAGTTACCCCTTTCTGAATGGAAGCATATCTGAATTTTTCTGAAGTTGATGATCACAGCAGTTCATTTAGATTGCGCACTAAACTGCCACACCTTTGCATCTTTTACAGTAGTGATCAGTAAATGCATAAGATTGATATCTACAAAACTAAAAAGAAGTAGAACAAAGGCAATTATATGTAGTATTTGTCCACAAGCTTTATGTACACCCAATTTAGCTGTTTATGAGCTGCAAATGAAACCTGAGTGGCAGCAGACACTGCTCTCTGCCACAGTGCACTCTGTCTTTGTGGATGCTGCTGCACATCGCCGATGCTGATTCCACACCACGTTCATCTGGGAGCAGCTTTTGCACTTAAATTCTTTGGGGCAAGGGTGCCTGCCTCATTTTGTCAGGATTACATTTTCTGGATGGCCTGTCCTGCAAATTCTTCACTGATCCACACATTAGCATTAACTAACCAATGCAAAATCTACTGACACATTGATATGTCAAGCTGCACACAAAATATATACATGCTGTTTGCAAGAAACTGCAATTTATTTTCCCTTATTCCTGTATCTGTCTGCATAAAGCACAGCAATACCTGATCAACTGTCCAGTGAAATGCTTGTAGTTCACATTGCACTTTTTCTTACAAGCATTTCAGTTAAGCAAAAAGCACCTACATAGTTTTAAAGAAAGACTTTCAGTTGTGCTGTGCTGCTGGCCTCAGCAGCAAACCTCAGCTGAAAAACAAGACCATGACTTGCTGCAGAGAGCCACATTACTGGGCATCGTCCTCACCCACATCATCTTCTGCCACTCCTTCATTCACATTCATGTGCACATTCACATTTCACACCTCACCACATTCATGTACTGGGTCCAAGCAGCAATCACTCAACCTCACGCTAGTACGTCTGAAACCACCTCACTCTTCTACCCGACTTCCAAAGTTGTGCCTTATCCATTGCCACCTCTGCTTTCTGTGCAACTTGAATGAAAACCTGTTCTGTATCATGGGTTCTACATTTTGCTGTAGGACAAGACCAAAAAACATGTCTAAAACAGGTGTTTTGGGCTGCTCTTTGGAAGGATAAAATGGGAAGTTACAAATAAACCTAAAGAAATATTTGTGTGGCTGACAAATACTCATGTTAGGGGATAGAGGGGCTTGCTTACTTTTGCAAGCAGTATGTGACAGTGGCTTAAACAGAACCCGGATCTCATGAGTCTGTGTGCAACTACATCTAGAAAGAAAATCTAGAAGATATGTTAGAGAATGGGAAATAGTTCATTCTCCCTGCTTCTGAAGCCACATAACAAATGAACGCCCTTGGAAGTGAGAAGCCAAGTGACCTGCATACATGTGAAGGTTTCAGTGAGAACCCAGCAATAAAAGCTTTTGCTCTTTTCCTTTAACACTTATCATTCGTCTCCCCTGAGTCACTGAGAAGACCACACAGATGCTTTTACTACACATCATTTTATACTGCCACTTTTTGAGGAGCTTGGTAAAATATTTGGTAAAAACAGACCTTTGCTTAATCTCAAACAATGTCATTTAGCTTGGTTATGCTGAGAAGTAATACTACGGGTAGAGGGAAAATGTAGGGCAAAATTATGTCATATTCAGAAACAGCTAACATAATTAAGACATATTCTTCATTTAATTTAATAATTTATTGAATTATACTTGGATTACTTAATAAATGAAGAACATTACCCACACTACATTATTCACAGGTGAAAAAAATCATATACATGGAGGAGTGTAATTTGTTCAACAGTTTATAGACCCACAGTCCTCCAGAGACAACCTCACACACCTTTAAAGTGCCAGACTTTAAAGATAAATGTCACTAACGATCTTACTAATATTAGTGTGATACTGATCTCACTAATATTTGTTTTATTACACTGATTTTGACTGCACTGGGGTAAAGAAGCCTGATCCTGCAAGGTCAAAATCTCTCAGTTATCTGTTCTCAAAGGTGCCTGCTTTGACCAGAGAGCCCCTTTGGTGCCCTAGTCCTGAGTGGGATGAAATTATGAAACTGAAAGTTAAGGAAGTGACTGTGCAAAATGCCCACGTGATGCAAGTTCCATCCAGGCAGAATTAGCTCCACGACTGAGACTGGGATGATCAGAAAAGAGCATCAGCTGATGTTTCAGTTCCTGGGCTGAAGCAGTCTGCCCCTTCACCCCTCCTAGTAGGTACGTAAACCTCATGACCCTTATGACTACCCCTCTGTGAATAACTAAACTGAGGTGAAACCAACTGCTTGACTTCTGTAGCTACTTATTCCAGAGTACTTTGTTGTAGGTTTGTTTCATAAGTAGTGATAACCTAGCTAAGTTTTTAGGGGACAACAGTTTCATGTGCAGCAAGCTGTTTAAATTTTATTATTTACAGCTGATATTTAAATGTTAGTGAATGTAGCTTTCTAATGGTGGAATCAAGCTACAGCTGAACTTGTGTGCCTATTAGTAACATTTTGGAACGTCCTCCTTTTACTCCACTGACTGACTATTTCTTTCTTGTTTTCCCACCATTTGTTTTATAGGAATCAACTTCCACTACAATAGATTACAAGCTTCTCTTTTATAGAATATATATGTATACACTGTATTGGGTTTACCTTTTCTCCTCCTCATGATGTACTCTTGGAAAAAAAAAAGGCAGGACAGGCTACTGAGACAGGTTATAAACTTGGCTTGGCCTGAAAACAAAGTTGGTACCTTCTGGCAAAGATGATTAAAAGCTTTAAAATGTTTTAATTTGATTCAACTATCCTTTATTATAAGAGCTTTTAGTTATCTTGAAACATACTAATATCGAATGAGAACTGAATAGATTTTGTTCTTTGCAAGAACAAAGCCTGGAGAGAGAATTATCAAAGAGTACAAATGATTGGAATATTTTGTATTACTAAAATATTGTTACTGTTAATAAAAAAATTAAAATAGAATAGTGCTCATACTGTGTGTCTTCTTCCTCTTCAGTCTGTGACAGTAGCGTTACTCACTGGCCCAATTCTGTGACATGCTGAGTGCTTCCCACAAAATGCTGAGCTGAAATTCTCTGCAAATATCTGAAAACTATGTGGGACTTGTTCAAAGAATAAAGCTATGTGAAAAGTGTACCTGGACTTTTTAAATGACAAACTAAAATCTTTATTACATGTGTAGATTATGCATATTGACCACTACATTATCATTACATAACTGTGCAAAGACGCTTTTGATAGCTTGTTGATAACTTGACTTCATGTAATTTAACTGACCCTTATTTGCTAAGATAGTGTGTGAGCCAGTGTTTGGAAGGAAGCCAAAAAATGAAGAGAGAGAGAAATCAGATTAAACTGTAAATCTTTGGTTGGCATAGATTTAGCAAGCAGTATAGAACATATGGGATGCAGAATCCAGTGCTATTTCTTTGAAAAACTAGTATTAAACTAAGGACAAATGTCTGAGCCAAACTCATCTCAGTTCTTAAATAGGTAACATGGAAAAGAAACAAAATTAGAAAAAAAAGTAACGAACTGTTAAACATTGCTTTGCAATTGATACAGCAAGAAGTGTACTTGCCATTTTTTTATTAGTCATATTGTAACTGAAGATGAAAGTTTATATTCTCTAGTTTAAAAAAAACACCCTGTGACCTTAAATTGACACTCCTGTCTACTTTAATTGCAGCAGAGGGTAAAATGAAATAAAATAAAATAAAATAAAATAAAATAAAATAAAATAAAATAAAATAAAATAAAATAAAATAAAATAAAATAAAATAAAATAAAATAAAATAAAATAAAATAAAATAAAATAAAAATCCAGAATATTAGAGGCAAATGTGTTGTGTATATCTACCTTGTCAAACTCCTCTCAGTAATGCACACACCACTTTTGATAAAATGCCCTACTTTAACTAATTACATGCACTTGAGTCCTTATCATCCTCAACTTATTACCTCTGTAGCCCTGCGATGTGGGGGTGTTGGGCCACAGCCCTCCATCACGCATCTCACAACCTACATCAGCGCGCGCCCACACGGACCTCATCAAGTAGCCCAGGAGTTGCCCTTTCCCTGCAAGTAAGTGACTAATATCTAAGCTGGCTCTAAAGAAAGACACTTTTCATAATCGCCCAACAATCTGCTAAATGAAAACATATGGATAGGCTTAGGTAGAGCCTGCCAGGGGTCTTTGCTGAATGGAAAACAGGTGCTCCAGTTCTGTGCCATGTAATACCCCATTTACCGTTAAGTCCAAAGGTTACAGGACTAATAGCTGCCTTGTGGTAATCACAGAGAGCAAAGACACCAGCCATGGTCAAACATCTGGGACATATTTTACATACTTGCAACATATGCTTCAGTTTCAATTAAAGCGAGGCTTTGGCACATTTATTAATCTTTTTACTTTTATCACATAAGAAGACCCATTTACCTGACTTTTCTATTTTACCATATGAGAAAACAGAGAAATAATAAAAGCCAGAGGTCACTACCAGCTGGTGTTAAAAATGTGTCTATGTTTTCTCACAAAACTTCATTTTGCACACAGCTTTAGGAAAACACATATGTGAATTAGAATAATATGAAACTGCACCCCTTTCTTTTTGACAAAAGGATGTAACAGGACCCGAAGTAGTAAACAGAGTATGTCCGAGTGCACCACAAAGGAAAAAACACCCTACTGCACTTCCAACAACAAAAAGTTCAGTCCTAGAGAAGGACTTATGTTTTACAGTTCAGCACAGTGCCTAATAATGCCTGCTTTGAGGGCTATTGAATATACATGGTAGCCCACATATTTTTAAGAAGCGTAATTTTCTTTTCAGTTCAAACAGCATATTCAATTAGGAAAATTTAAAATGTTTGCAGTAATGGAAGCAGCTTTGAAATTATACAGATAATCCTAAGCACCTTCTATACAGAAAGACAGCTCTTAAATATTCAATAGAGAGGCTCACTTAATGCACGTGGCAATGTTAGTTCTTATTTTTATTTGATATTGGTAACTATATCTAGAAAAATATATGAATTCTATTGTCAATTTGAGAAAGCTAAGTATTAGATCACAGCATTGAAACCTAGAGTGATATTTCTAACTGGGTGCATCTGCCTGGCATCTCTTAACAGCCACGGAACTGGGTAAGGGGTACCAGGGAGGGGGAGCTTGCCTCCCACCTTCATCTTCCCTTTTTAAGGAGTTTGTTTAGCAATCTCCAAAAACAACTATGTTGTAACTACAGTGTCTGACTTAAACTACAAGCAGCCAAGCATTTAACTTCGTGAACTAATCACAGTTATTTAAAATATCCAGGAGCACACATACTACTGGGATGATACTTTTGCACCAGTTCTAATAATAAAGCAGGAACAAACAGGAGAAAAGGGCCTCAAATGGATGGCAGATCACTGTTTATCAGAAGAGAAATGATGATTCAAAGCCAGCATGTTGAGTTAAAATACAAGCTCTTCACAGCTACATGGCTGACCTTTGCAATAAATCATATATTTTATTGCCAGAAGTGCATGCTCATATCATTTAGTGTTAAAAACCATCACCTATGTGTTTTGTAAAAGAAGGTTTTGTTACTACAGTGTTTGCCAATTCTGAAATGATGTAGCTAACGATTTAAGTGATGTATAGAAGAATTTCACATAATATCTTTCTGTCAATTGTAAAATGTTTGAGCTGGCAACAGAATGAGGAAAATACTCCTTTTTTTTATCATCTCTCAGATCTTAGGTGTTAGCTAGCAGAAAAATAATCATTCAGGGGATTAACTAATCACAGTGAATTTTCTGACATTTCAAATGCTACTGCCAGCATATGAATTCTTACAGCGGTATATAACTGTACATCTCAACTAGAAGCAAAGGTCAAGGGCATAAATTAAGATACACTGTTTTTCTCCTCACAAAAAAAAAAAAAAAAAAAAAAAAAAGGAAAAAAAAGAAAAAAATCGCTGCATTATTACAACAGAAGTGTGTGAAGGTCAAAATCATCTGTATTTTTTTAGCTTTTCTTTTTCCTTTTCTTACACAAATACCATCTCACTGGTATCAAAATACCAGAAACAACAGGACTATCTGCACTGTACTTGTCTCACCAGAAAGGTGTCCTGCCAGTGCTAGCCATTGCTTCAGTGGTGCAAGGTCATTCTAATTTCTTTTCTCCGGTTTTTCCTTCTCCCTGGGGGACAACCAATCCAAGCAGTCCCATAGCTTGGCTCAATAAGATGTGGAAACGAGCTGTTATTTACTGTGGTTGCAATCCTCAACCCAACCAGCAGCCTACAAAGTGAACCAGTTTTCTCCAATAGCCGAATAATCTGCAATAGTTTCCTGCCTTGCTGGGCCACTACGCCAACTTCAAATCAAATGGATGCCTATGAGAATTGTGATTATTTAAATGTCATACAGAGTGCAAAACATTTCAGCCATTCTTCTACCAAGTAATTCTTTGAAAATTATAGATGTCAATATCCCGTCTTTAACCAGTATGGAGTTGCTATTTTTACACCATTTTCCTTCTAAAGTGCAGCCCTATTTGTAATACTCAAGACAGGACAAATTTTTGTCCTTCAAAAACAGTTGTCACTGCAGTTATCTTCACAAGAGCTATCAAGTTCCAGACAAGCTGAATTATTTTTGTTCCTGGCAGAAAAAAAATATTTGACCCAGCTCTGGACCAAGAAAGGAAAAAAAAAAAAAGCAGGATTTATAGTCCTCTATCCTTTCCTGCAACACACAGTAGCATTGTTAGGATGATAAACAGCTCTGTCCAATTTTCTGGACTAAAACACTTCAACTCCTTTTTTAACTGTCTGTAAAAACAGTGTCATGTCTAAATTCTCCCATCCCCAGGTACCCAAGTGCTAGGAAAGATAATTACCTTGTCATCTCTGTCATCCTCTTCTTCCTCGTCCTCTAGCATGTCCTCCACTACCTGCAGACAGAAACAGTAGTAGTTGTCATGATTTAAAAAGGAAGAGTTTTGTTCTGTCAATTCTAAACCTTTTGTAGATGAAAACTTTATTAACATTTGAAATAAATGCACAGAAGGAAAATGTACAACCAGGAAAAAACTCTTGATCTAGAGATTCAAATTTTGGAAAGTGTTATAGCTGTAATTGACCTACATTAGGGAATTATATACTGAAAACCCTTCCTGTACAAAATGCTTGCTTGACAATTTAAGTATTTAAAAGGTAGTTCAAAATTCAATGTGTGATAGTTTTAACTAAAGGAATCCTTTGTCAGCTCCACTGGTGGCTATACAGAACACACACACTCTTGCTTTAAATTTACTGTTACCTAGAGAAACTTGTAACATTTTAAATAAAATTTATAGCATACATCGAGATATTTTTGAAGAATAAAAAGCTGGGAATAAATTCATATTAGCTTGTCTCTTATGATCTACAACAGTGACACATACCATATGCTCTATTAGCATTAGCACTATGTTTCTAATAGTGATTTTATACAATCTGTGCATCTAACTTTCCTCACATTCATTGCTGACTGTAGCTGCCACATGTACACATGTATTTTTCCATTTAAATATTTTTTGGTCTAACACTATGAAATATATACGTTCATTCAATTAATTTTACAAATATTAATGATTTATTAATCACAGAATGAGCATTAAATGAACCACTATTAAATCCAGTTTACAGAGCAATGAAATGACTTTCTGAACATGGGCTGTGGCTGAATCTGTCTCAAAACCCAACCCATTCTATGATTCTATGATATGAAGTCACAAATCCCTCTCTCATAACACTGTGATTAACTCTTCAGCCTACCTGATGGGAGAAAATTCTCTGTTGACAGAATGGAAATAAACTGGTACCCACTTATATGAGGAAAGATGTGGCAACTTATATCGTTATTTATAAGTAAATACTTATTGTAATGTAAGAGCAGCCATAACGAAGCTCAGCAAAGATCCACCTAGCCCAGTGTCATATAGATGCCTAACAAAAACCATGTATTATGCATTACAAAACACGCAGAAAAAAAGGTCAAGAGAAGGAAAAAAACACATTAGTATGAAACATTAGTACTTTGGCCTATGTTATGGAGTTGCCACCATATGAAGCGATAGTTTACTTTGTTATATAGCTGAAGTCACAAATGGCTTAAGTGTACTTGTCATTTAGGATAACACATTCAAATTATAACCTCAGCATTAGTCACCAAACACAGCTGCAACAAACATTAGTCCCCAAACACATCTGCTTGAAATCCATGTCTAAGAACTGAAGGACTTTAACGTGATTCAAGGGCGAAATTCAGGAATGGGTTAGCTCAAACATCAAGAAGATCCCAGTTAATAATGCTCCAATGGCCTAGGCAAAATGTAAACAACACATAACATTGATATAACATGCACCCACAGCAAAGTACTCTGCCTACATCAGCTGCACAGGTCATATTTCCAATTCCAGATGCTCATCCTTGTTTGAATCCATTTCCAAACCACTTCTAATAACATCTGTGGGATTTTGGAGGAGCCCCCAGTTATATCTACTGGTTACTGTGTTCTGGAGCTTAGAATCAAAAGCAGTACTAGAAACACAGAGACAAGTAAAGAGTAAGCATGTCCAATGGCACATGTAAGTAATATAACCTGCGTAACTAATGAACAACCCCTCTTCTATTTTTTTTTTTTTTTTCTGCAAAGCAGAGCAGTTTCAACAGGAAGGGCCTAACCGGCTGGATTATCTGCAGCCTCTGACCTGAGGCCAGCCTTCACAGAAAGGCAGAGGCAGATGAGAACACACAAAGGCCAGAGGAACCACACCTCGGCTTCAGACACTTGCTGTGAAAAGGAATTTCCCCTCCCCCCCCCCCCCCCCCATGTTCTCCTCTGTTCCCCCTCTGGGTCAGCTCTGCTCTATTTCTTAAAGAAGGAGGATCAGAGACAAGGACCAAAATGTTCAAGATGGTGATAGGCTAGTTGAACCCTTTAGCATGGAGAGATGGAAGTGTTGAAAATGTATTTTTGTAATGTCTGTTAGCTCCTGCTTAGTTCAGTGTTCCATTTTATGGATCCAACTTGGAGGTGCCTGAGGACACAGTTGCATAGACCTTTCTGTGGAAGCAATGACATCTTCAGTTTCTCACAAACCTGCATCAACTACTTGTTCCTCTCAGGGTAGCTCACTCTTATCTTTCCTACACTGTTCCAAGTGCTCGTGGAGCTCAGCTGTAACTACATCATTGTAATGATCCAGTTCTTAAAGAAAATCCACCCTAAGACTTCTTATGTGGATGGTTTTCGTGCAGTTTATAGAGCATCTCCATAATTGCTTGCATCAGCTCTACAGAGGAATTGGTGAACTGAGGAGAGGATGAAAACAAGCTGTTAAGGGCTGCAATGAGATGGAAACCCTCTTAAATCAGTTTTGTCACACACAAAAAAGGTCTGTAATTACATCATTAGGTGACTAAAGCCCAAGGTATAAACCTAAATCTGTTGACTCAGATACTGACTACGCCTGGAGCTGACTAAACTCACTAGGTCTCTTACTTTTCAACATTAATATTCCCCAGACACTTAAAGATCTCTTTTATGTACATCCAGAAATTCCTTGTCTTGACAGGATTGAACAGTGGAATGCCTATCTCACTTTAGTGCTAAAGTTAGCTTGGAGACAATTAGCTGAATTGGAAACCTCTAAAATTGTTGCAAATGATGGCACCTCACTGAAATCACTTACATGACAATACCCATTCTAAATTATCTGGATAATAATACTTCAAATTCACTTTTTTTTTTTTTTTTTTTCCTTCCTCATCTAATGATCTCAAACTACTTTACAAGCTTCTATAGAGTAGCAAAATGTTAGCTTGTTCAAAGGACATAAAAAGTCCTTTGAAATCCCCTGATCCCAGATTTCCAGCTCCTCCATTCCATTTTTTAATTCAAAAGCCACTACCAATCTGTGCTCTTGTTCTAGGTTAGTCATACCATCAATTACATTGAGCTTTAGAGTATTGAATTGTCTGGAAAGGAAACAGAATTCAATTACTGTAGCAAAATAAAATGTAGTAAAAGTGTTCACATGCCCAAGATGCAGGAATTATTCTTTAAAGAATATGAAGCATAGTCCACGTCCTCGCTTCTCTTGAAATTCAAAAGGAAGAGTTAAAAATACCATGAATGTTCAGACAATATGGACACAATAATACAATTTATTACAGCACCAAATTCGAGTGTTTTCAGAACTTTGACAGAAATTAAAACAAGGAAAACAGATTCTTCATAATTGTATGATATATGAATAATTGGTATGCTGAAGCCTAACACAAGCTGTATACTGAAGTACAACCTATTTTTGCAGAACACAGTAAGGCTTTTCAAGATATGTTCAGTGAATCTCAGCAACAGATTTCAGTTTAACATCGTACTAAGAATACTGTAGAAAAAAAATCCATTTTGGATTTTTTTTTCCCTTTGATAGTGCTTCGTTGCTATTCAAATAAAGCGCGTATGTGCTGCTTGGGTTTGAAGCAACATAGTAGTTATTCAAATCTCTATGTCAACCATTATACCTTAGGGAGATATAATGGAGAGAGGGAGGAGAAGGAAAAGGAGGTAGAGGGAGAGAGAGGGAGAACAGGAAAAAGCATATGAAGATAAAATGAAACATTAGAGTTATTTTATTAAAAGTTCTATGGCAAAAATCTTAGATTGCCCCTAGAACACTCACTCTAAATTATGCCTTCCGATAGCTTGCTTGAAATCAAGTAGTATTAATCAAACAAAGGAAGGGCACTGGGGAAATCAGAAAGATCTAATGCAAGCAGTTAAAAGTGACATGACCTTCTGTAATGTCACTTGTCACAGACTTATATGCCGCATACTGGTAGAAGGTCTTGAAAGAACCTGATTCTTGGTACTGTTCCTTGAATGTAATAATAATACAAATGACATTTTAAAAAACACATGTAGACATCCTCAAATATGGCATGTCAGCTACTTCACAGCTAAACAGTAAGCAGATGTTGTTTAAGTGTTGCAAAATAAGATCCTTTCTGTGCAAAATAGCCCTGTTAAAAATGTATTAATCGGGAAGAGCATACAGACTAATTACCACACACTGACATTGCTACTGACCCATTCCTACCCTCTTTGAGGCAAAAGAACTTTGTCTATAAATATTGTGCAATTCATAATTCATACAAGATTACTGAAGCGCTTGTTCTGTCAAAGCAGCATCTATGTGTAGCTAGGTCAAGCAAGATTACCAGAAGAAAGCACAACCACTGTATTTGCATCATAGACAAAGCCCAAATACTTGTGGGCTAGAATGCTGTTTTCTTAGTAAGTTAGTTAATTGCAAGATGCATTTATTCTAAAAATGATCTAGTGATCTAAAACCAGTATGGGACTTCTGAAAAAATATTTAATTGCAACTTCTAATATCAACGCCTGCAAAGTATGCTATAAATTGTAATTATTTACAAGCATCTTCAATTAAAAATCAGTGATTGTAGAGAACTTTACAATTCATCCTGAATCTAAGTGCTTCATGGAAAAATGGCACATTGAAACTTAACACCACTTTTAAGTGCCCTTCTTTCTTAGTGTCAGCCTGCTGTTTCTCACACAAAACATGCACACCGCAGGTTACTTCATGAATTGTCTTCTGTTCTAATTTCTTTGGCAAATCCAACAGAAACACCTGCCCAGAAGTAACTTTGATGACTTTATATGATATCAGTATGAGATACTTGCAGTACCAGATTGCAGGTTTGCCTAATGTCTGTTACCTTAGTAGCTTTTTTTTTTTTTTTTTTTTTGGATGTGATGTACACAACAATCTATAGCATTAGTGTTTCTCTAGATTTGCTTGTGTCTTACTTGGTTTAGTCCTTCAAACATAGGTGGTCTTAAGTGAAAAACAAAAGAAAACAATTTATGCTATATCATATGCTACAGTGTCAAAATATCTGCAGACATTTTGACTTTCATGTAAAGGTACAGAAGAAGGTACTTTCAGAAGACAAAATATAAGCGAATGAGATTTGGTTCAGAATTAAATACATTTTAGACACACAAAGGGTGCAGTCAGAATTGTACTGCTCGGGACAGTTTAGATTTCATGTAACACATATTGTCTAGATGTAGACTGTATTATACGTTTGCCTGTCACTCAATTCATGGTGTTTGTGTGTAAAATGCAATATAAAATTATGCAATGTGTATGGATTAACAATGATGTGTAAAATCATTTAGGCTCTTTCAGGTAATTTCAAAGTTGAAGCAAAGGCATTCATCACCAGTAAGCCCACTGTAGCTGTGTTTTTGTAGTCATTTTCACAACATGACGTCTGCTACTTTCACTGAATTGTTAAGGAGAAACTTTGCAAGAGATACAGCTTAATTAAAATGTCTACCTTTTCATACTGCATTTATAAGAAAAATAAAAATCAAATTAACAGATTCTGATTTAGTACTGTAGTATATCTGGAATACAACCGATCCTGATTTATACTATTAATGTTTTGACCTTGGGGTATTTCATCTGCAGTAATCATCAAGATAACTGAAACACTAGATATAATAATAATTAGTGTGATAAGCTTGCCAGTAAGGTTGAATATATTGCAGTACAGAAGACAGCAGACTAAAAAGAAAAGCATTAGTACTTTGCTGCTAAAATACTTCCTGATTTTTACAGAGACACTCAAATACAATTACTTCTTACAGAATGCATTTTGTTAGCTTATTCTGGGAAGTGCTCATGTTGTAATTTAGTCTGATACTTAATAGGAAATGAGACTTTAATATGGCTATCAGATGCTTTTTGATGCATGCTACTGATTACATGTAGTTCTGTAATGTCAACAACAGAATTTTTATTTGTAGTATAATAAATTTCTTGGCAACATGCATAAGTAGTAAATACAGTTTATAAGAACATGTAACCTTTCTCCTGCTGTCAGCTTTATATGTCCTCAATATTCAGTTGCTAAAATAGTTAAGAATATGTCATTTTTTATACAAAATGGCATAAGTAGAAGGCTGTCTTCTCTCTATTTTTTTTTTCCAATATTTGGTTCCCTATTTTAGCTCTTTCTAGTATTTACACAATACACTGTGAACTGAACATTAGGCGTTTATTTGAAGTATGTCTCCATCTAAAGGCTTCAACATGTACTGTGCACTTGAAAATGTCATATTTCTGGTTTTAGAATGCTTCATTTTCAGCTCAGCAAAACAAACAAAAAAGCAAACCATTGTCTGCATGGCTAAATATCAACAATACGTTTGCTATACAGGACTACTAAAAAGCAGCTTCACAAAATTTTCTGAGAGTTCTCCGTAATAAAATAGCTTATTGTATCAATAACAGTATGAAGAGATAATGGTGCTTCTAATTGTTACTAATTCTCTTGATGTAATTTTAGGATTCTAGTAGCACCAGATATCTGACTCTTACAAAACTGCGTTTATCCACATAAATCTAAGCTTGTGAGTGTGACACAATCTATTACATTATAATTTTGAGCTGAGAAGCTTTTCAGTAGGAAAAAAATCTGTTATTAATTTTATGTGACAATGTATATAATACATATATTAATGCAATTTCAGTAAAATAAAATAAAAAAAAAAACAACAGATACTGATACGTTTGGATTAATATATTAGCACTGTACTATAGTTCCAAAGTTATTAAAGTCTAAACTGAACTAAAATGTTCCTAAGGAAAATGGAAACAAACTGAAGTTAAATAAAAAATTCACATGACTACGGGAATTTTCAATGCAAACTAAACTGATCTTAAGTTTATAAAATATTGATTGTTTATAATAGCTGCTATAAGTTGTCAAGTCAGTCTTGTTGCCATGTAAATCTTGATGCAAATGCAAAAAAAAAAAATCATTAAAACAGTCTCATAGAAAAAATGCATCTATGTGCAGTGAACTTCAATTTTCTCTTAGATGCCAAAAATATTGCAAGGTTATAATTGAAAAAGTGTGGCAAAATTTAAGCTAACAGATGACTGATTTATGACTGGAAGAAAAATATATATATATATATGTATATATTAAATGCTGGAAATATCTATGGCTAGATTTTGGTGTTTTGTCTTGAAGTGACCAAAGGCAGACAAAATATTCCAATTCTGTAGTGCGTTTGTTTTTTGTAAATGGTACTGGTATGTGAACAGCCATGTAAAGTTTTAGCAAAGGGTTAGTTCATACTCTAATACTTTATGAAAACCTCTGATGCAAGGATTACACTTGCAGTGTGGACAGTCTCGTTTAACTGTAGCACAGACAGCCAACTGCAGTATTACATTCTATTATGCTGCAGGAGAGAAATGCTTCCTGCCCAACTTATATCTTTATATAGTGTACTCTGTGACTGTTAAATTAGTGCATAATGCATTTAAAATATTTATAGTACCAACATTTAGTTAAATAACCTTTATGTAAGATTTATGTTGATTTGTTCATTTCTCATTTAATGGCAAATTATGAAGAGCATGTTTCATAAAGATAATTCTCCATTTAAATTCAGCAGGCCATTAAATATTAAAATTATGTTTCTGATGCAATCTAGAGCAAATTTGTCCAGCTTCAGCGATTATTTGCACTCATAAAAATTAGGCTTGATTAATAAAATTTAAATGCTTGATTAAGCTGACATTTTCATGTTTCTTTTCTGATTTATTAAAAAAGCCTCTGTCCCATAGTGGGGCTATCGTTTCTTTTTCCTCCCTGACTATATGGATCATATAGAAAGAACAAACAGCTGCATGAAGACAGCAGACTACTTAATATTCAGGCACGTGTTGCTTGTGGTCTTTGTGCTCTGATAGCATCCAGGCTGCACACACAGGCAGATGATGACCTATTTACAAAAACCTTTCTAAATTCTTTTAGTGACAGTAGCAAACGGAGAGCAGGTTTGCAGTTCCGATTAATTTGGCAATGGTAAGGGAGGCTGCTTGGTTTAAGAAAAACTCGTGGACATCGCAGCACTGCTCAGAGTGATGTGCTGATTGCCATCTGCCTCAAGCAGAAACAGATCGAGTGTCACTTTCTATTTCCAGGTACAGAGTACATTTGGCTAGTTAGCAGCAGTTAGCAAACATAAGGTGAGACCCCTTCTGCATAATGTTGAAAACCATTTCAGAAAAACAACTGTTTTTCGTATTAGAGGTGTCAATGACTTAAACTAGTTTTGCACAGCTATTTTTCTGTGCATCTCTGTTTATCCCACCAGCCCTCAAGCTCTGCAGATTTTGTGGCTGCTGCTGTTGCTATCATATTGGAGGCAAAACTTCTCAGCAAAGTAGAGTCAAAACTAGAAGCCAAGATGTAATTGCTAACCTGACAGCCCTCTTTTGTATCATCTTGTGTAAATCACATCTTCCGAATGCAAGCTAGCTAGCATACAGGGACAATAACGTCTATCTTTGCCACAGATTCATAGCAAAAATTTAGTCCTCAGCTAGAAATCCCTGCTGACTCCCCAACAGAAGAGGCACTGGACTTCAAGCACAAAGACCTCGATACTGCATGTGCAATGGATCTGAATCACTTTGTGTTTGTGCTCCAAACACTTTGTGTTTGTCTGCAGAAATCCCGTCAAACTAAGAGCTTTATGGAGTCATTATTTCACACTTTAAGACCATAATGCATAGAAATGAAGAAAAAGCAAGTCACTACCTCATTATTTGCTTGTGGTAACACAGCTTTCACGCCAGCAGGGAACAGGTGCCTGGAGTCAGGCCCTTTCCTGGTGGGGTTTGTTTGTATAGCAAAGTACTGCTCTCTGGCCAAACAGGAGTAGCCTCAAATACACCAGAGGCTCTGGCCCACTGCTGACTTGTCCCCATGACAAAATGATTTGGACTCTACTCAGAAAAGCTGTTCTATCTGTAGCTGAACTGATTGTGACACTACTGACTCAAGCTCATCCACCCTCACCACTCTTTCGTGTAGAAAGAGGGAATCCAGTGAGATGGATATAAGCATCCTTCTTCCCATTTCCACCTTTTGTTTTTCTTCATGTGGTAATTTCCAGAACACTCACAATAAAATAAATAAATAAATAAATAAAATCAGAGTATAGATCATTACTTTAAAATAAATTACCATATAAAACCCACATATCCTGTAAACTCTGTTTAGGATCAGAAAAATCCTCTTGCTATCACTTTGGAGGACTATATAAAAAGAACCCACACAAACTGGTCAAAATTACAAAATGAAATGTTATCTTTTACAGAAGTTATTTTTCTTCCATTTTAAAAATTTCATCCTAAATGAGTACATCTTTAACTTTTAATAGAAACATATACTCTGGCAACATAAGTCATCAAAGCTTATTTCGCAAAAAATCTCCAGTGAAATTAAAAGATGTATTGTACCATTTTATATCACTCTTACAAGATTAATAATATGTGTATATACTCTATTATACAGATTCATAAGAATTTGTGTATGGCACATTAACTCCCAGCTGCTCACCATCATTTTCTATGCAATGACATGTGCAACTTGAAACTTCAAGAGGAAATTAGCTGTTTAATATTTCCTTTAAGGCTCTAAGTATTAACTATAAATGCAGGATGTGAACTGAAGTGATTAAACCTCTTCTCCATAGGGGTGTATATGGCAGAAGAACATTCATAGGTAACTCCAGGCATGTGCATTATTCTTATTAAATTTTAAATTGCTTAGGAAAAAAAAAAAAAAACTAACAAATAATAGACCAAAAGGAAAGCAGGATTAGCAACATCAGTGAGAGAATCATAGAATGGATGAGGTCAGCAAGGACCTCTTGAAGTCATCTAGTCTAACTTCCTTACTCAAGCAGGGCCACCTAAGAGCAGGTTGCCCAGGACAATGTCCAAGGGTACCTCCAAGGACGAATATTCCACAACCTCTCTGGGCAACCTGGTCCAGTGTTTGACTACTCTTATAATAAAACTGTTTTTCTTGTGCTCAGACAGAATATTGTATTTCAGTTTGTTCCCACTGACTCCAGTTCTGTCACTGGGCACTACTGAGAAGAACCTGGATCCTTCTTCCCCACCCATCAGGGACTTATCCACATTGTTAAGATCCCTTTGGGTGTCCTCTTCTCTAGGCTGAACAGGCTCTCTCAGCTTCTCCTCCAATTTCTTCGTCTTTCCTTTGCTGAACTCAAGTTCTTGGCCTGTCATGACTACATAGCCAGCATCCATTCACTGCATGCCAGTTGTGAGGTCTGTCCCACCATGTCTCCGTGATCTTGCATGCATGCAACTGCACCTTTCCCCATCATTTCAAGTTTAATGCTCTCCTCACCAGGTAGGCCACCTTCTGCGAAAAGTGGTTTTGCCCAATTTGGTGAGGTGGATCTTGTCTCAAAGTCCTCAAAGAGGACCCTTGGTTATGAAAACCAAGTCCCTGTTGTTGGTAATGCCTGTGCAGTTGGATGTTGGCCTGCAAGATTTGGACACCTCCTGCAGCCCTTTCTTTATGGCACGATCAAAGGGAAAACCACCTGGGCTCCATGTAACCTACTTAGTGAAGGAAAAAAAGGAGCTTGGAGTGTCATCAGAACAGATCCAACATGCCTGCCCAATGGCTGAGAAACTGTCACAGTTTGTCCTAACTGAAAAAAATACCAAACATTTTAATTGGTAACTTATGCAAACCAGGCTTCATTTGCAATATAACGTGTTCCAACTGCACAATCAACTACTTCATCGCAGGGAAGGGGACAAGAGCAGCTGGAGAGTGGGAACAATTTTAATCACTTTGAGGAATTATCTGACCACTCCTTAAGTTAGGCAGCTCCAGCAGATAATCAGAACAGTGCCTAAATTAGAATATCAGAAAACATTTTTTTTTTCCACCAGCTTCATGAAGTTCTAATAACTACCACTATTGCTTAAAAATAAAACTGGAAAAAATAAGGTCCCAGACAGCAATGCTGCTCTTCTCAGTGATCTAGAAAGGAGAGATTTTTTTTTTGTACAGTGTATCTGAAAACATCAAAATATTTAGCAGTTTCTAAAAATGAATGAAGAGAAGCTTTAAACCACAGCATGCCCTCTGCTAGTTTGGATATAAGTCTTTCAATTACAGCTGTGTGGAGGATGAACTTATCTGGTTGCTCATCTGTTGCAAAGCTATTTGGGTTTCCCAGAGAATTAAGGTGTCTGAGGAATAATCCAGTCCTTTGCTCTCCCTCTACCCTTGTTCTCCCTGAGCAGCCCAGGCAGTCTGTCACTGTGCCATGCTTGGCTACCCTGTACCTGTAACATGCACAGGGCTGGCAATATGTAACGGCCGCACTTCGTCAGCAGCTGACAGGAAGGGCTGCTTCCCACAGCACAGATGACAAGGAGCAGCGGGCAGCAGGGATTGGAAAGTGGCAGCAGTTGATACCTCTCCTCTCCCTCAGAGGATGTGAAAAGACACTGGGAAGAAATAAATAAATAAATAAATAAAGCACACACAGAAAGCAGTAAGATCCACTCAGTTCTCATCTTGTGTTTCCGTAGGGATTGTTTAAGATCAGAACTGCAGTCATGCTAAAAATAAATTATTTCATGAGGTCAGATACTTAGGAGTATGACTATAAGGAAGTGCAAGAATATGGATGGTATTTCCTTAAATCAAGAAATATCCTTGGGGACAGAAGTTAGATAAGCTTCAGGCAAAAACGTTACTGCAAAATTCAGAGGAAAGCATTAAGAATGTCTTCCTAGTGATTTTTCCTTGTTTAATACTCAGAGGAAATATTTATTCTGTGATTTTTAGTTCCTGCCACACGACTTAACACCAAACGTTCATTCGTTTTAGATCAGTCCTGAATTCTCACACTCACTCAGAGAACTGTCCACTAAATCTACATATAGCTGACTCTTACACTTCCTTCTGTGAGGTCATGAAACCTCTCCAGTTACCCCAGCATTTAATGCAAGAGTTTGTATTTGATGAAAGCGTGCCTTTCAGAAACACAACTAATTTTGACCTAAATGTATAAGTGATATGTAATCCAATGCTTTTCCTGAAGTTTGTGCCAGCATTTGATTAAAACAACAGTGATGATCAGTCATGCAAAGAAAGGCATGAAAAATCCATGAAAGCAATAATACCAACTATGCAGCTTCACCTCGCCACTGGACTTTCCAATAGACTTATATTCTACTGGTAGATACACCTGGGGCTCCACCTTGCCCCATCTTCATTGCACAATTAATTCAAGAAGGTATTTGTGCATTGAACTTGTTGGAATTGCAGTAAGTGGCAGAATAATCATACTAACACTCAGATGTGGACAGAAACTTAGTGAATTATTTCACTGATCTGCAGTGAAGTGCAGTCTCTAATACCTGCATTGATGAGACAATTGATAACTGTTTTTGTAGGGATGCTACAATGGGAAAGAATTCTTCTAAGCTCCTTTTCAAGGCCCAAAAGTATAATGTACAAACAATATTTAATTACACTTCTCTAGTGTTAATTCAGTAAGATAGAAACAGCAAATACATTTATCTTTTTGCATTATCATTAACTTGAGGATTCCAAAGTAACTTCTAAAGACAGATAATATTTCTAAGATAAGTAGTCATTGTTTTCACTGAGGCACACAAAAAATCTCTGGAGACCTGGAAACCGAAGCCAGATCATCTGAATCCCGAAGCATCCTCTAGCCACTAGGAAACACTGCTTAATTAATTTAGTTAATATTTACACTCTGCATAGGAAACCAGAAATATTTAAATGACTCCTAATCTAATGATACTGTGCTAATGACCTGAGCTAAGGGCTTGCGATATTACTGAAGATTTGTGAGTTAATTAGAAAGACATTCAGTAAGTCAGTAGATCACTTCATAGAAGACAGATGCTCACCATGATGATAACCAAGCTCAATTCATTAAAAATGAGGTCCCACCTTACTTGTAATAAATAAAAAGTAGTAATTAATAGCACAGATATGAAATATTTAGGAAGAAACTGACTGGTTAACATGAACTGTGTGGCTTGGTCTGAAGCAGTCTCAGCAAGAGGAACATTTTCAGAGCATCACTTGGTGTCCTGAACAGAGCTCATCAATAACTTCAATATTTTGGTGGCAAAGTTACGTGACCCAATTAATCTTCACAGGTAGGTGTTATTTCAGAGAGAAATTAAATGTATTGCAGCTTACAAGCAAATCTCTCCTTTCACAAGGGATTTCAGTTACTCATAAAATCTACAGGTTGAGAAGCTTTAAGCATTAAAGGCAGCAGGAGACTAAGGGCTGTGATTTACGAAATGCATCTCTTAAATCTTGATCTTAGGCTTTTTCTATACTTGTAACAATCTTCAGGATTAGTGAGTATCTCTATCATCCCCACCTTTAATTTTAGATGACCCTTTGAAGTCTAACAGTCTTACTGATGCAGACAGGTAATATCAGTGCCAAGATCGGGGCTGGATCAGTTCTTCTGGTCACATTAAGGTCATAGGATCGTTAAGACTGGAAGGAACCTGAAAAAGTGTTTAATCCAACCTCCAGGCCAAAGCAAGGTCGACCGTGAGGTCAGATCAAGTTGCTCACAGCTTTAGCCTGTCAGGACCTGAAAACTTCCAACAGAGACAGCACTGCCTCCCTGGGTAACCTCTTCCACTGCTTAACTATCCTCATGGCAAAAAAAGATATTTTTTGTTTGTTTCAATGTATGCCTCTTGCTCTCCCAACCATATATCAGTGTGAAATACCTAGCTCCAACTTCTTGATATCCTCCTTGTAGGCAGTGGAAGGCAGCTGTTTGGGTCACCTGCAACCCCCGAGCCCACTTCTCTCCGTTTCTCCTTACGGTGAGTGCTTAAACACCCTCACCACCTTGCCAGCCCTCCGGTGAACTCACTCGCATTAATCATCTTTCTTGAACTGGGGTGTCCAAAAGTGGGCAGTATTCCAGATGCAGCCTAGCAAGTGCTGTGCAGCGGAGGTTAATTGCTCCTTCAGTCCACTGGCTGTGCTCCTGTTAATGCAGCCCATGATGCTGGTGTCCCTTTTTGCCACCAGGTCATGGCGCTGGCTCATGCTTACTTTGCTGTCTACTGAGACACACAGGTCCAGCTCAGGAGAGCTGCTTCCCAGACAATCAGTCTCCATTCTGTACCATGTCAAGGTATTATTCCACCCAAAGAGCAAGACTTCACATTTTTCCTTCTTGAATTTCATGAGGTAGCTATTGGTCATTCCACCAGCACGCCTAGGTCTCTTTGACTGGCACATGTGGTGTATCAACTGGTCTCACCGCCCTGGTGTCACCCAAAAACTTGATGGGAGTGCAGTCTGTCACCTCCTATAGGTCACTGAAGACAACAACAAATGGGACAGGTCCTTTTATGTTGTGGTACTCCACCTGTTACCAACCTCCAGATAGAGTACGACTAATTAAGCACTGTCCTCTAAGACCAATCACACAACCCTTTCTTTTTTTTTCTTGTCCATCTAGCTATCCATACATATTGTAGTGTCCTGGACAGCACACTGCTTTTAGGGAGTAAGTACTGAAATGAATATTAAATTGATAAAGCTCAGCAAAATCCTTAAGCTGTCTAGATACTACAAAATTTGCACTGCACAGAAAACAACTTCAACTTTTGATATGTGCTCCTGAAAATCTGAATTATGCTTTTTTTTTTTTTTTTTTTTAAATAAATTAATATCAGTTATTAGTAAAATGTCTGCTACTTTACATCCCAGGTAGATGCATTTAATTATATAATAGGATTAGATGAAGAGAAAAAAATGCTTTTACTAAACTCAATGAATGGTAACATACAAATGATAAACTGTGAAATCCAATAAAATGTAATACATTCTGAAACTGTTAACAATTTGGAATCATTTTAACCTTTAACTTCAGTATGTGAAAGAAAAAATGCAACATAAGGACACAGTCTCACACAACCATTTTCAAAGAATTTGGCTTCTCCTGACCTATAAGCCTCTCATCTCTGCTCCCACACAAACCCTATTCTGAGGATAGTACATGTTCTATATTTTTAAAAGACATTTTCAACAAAAATGGGCATATTCATTGGCCAGCTGGAGAAAAATTAAATTGCAGGTGGGGAAACTGTCCATTGAGTTTTCCAAACTGAAACGTTTTCGAAAAGATGTCATATTTAAAAACAAAGTTTTATCTAGTTAAAAAAAAGAAAAAGAAAAGAAAAGGACATGTATGTGCTTGAAGTAGAGAAGACTTACTGTATCATGTTGCCTGTTATCTTTCCCCGATATGATCAAGAAGTAGTTCCATGCCAACAGCAACAACAAAGCCAGCGGTATCATGTAGAGCTCAAAGTTCCAGACCACAAAAAGAAAAAGCTAGAAGACAGAGCAGGAAAAAAAAAAAAAAAAAAGGTGATTCAACTCAGCATTACATTAAATTCTTATGCTCAGTTAAGAGCAACAAATTAAAACCATTCTAAAGTAAATCACCTATGCTTAGGCAGGCAACTTGTTAAACCACTTTACCAAGTAGCCACTTACCTGTGCAAAACAACTGCTAATCTTTTCATTGTTTTGTACCTTATCTTTTGCAAAGGAAAATTCTATGATTCTATGAAAGTTGATACAGGATAGCCTAAGATGGAATGTTAATAGTTTTCTTATAAAATCATGCTTATGTGGACAAAATAATGCAAAATGGAATAAAAATTAGATCACAATGTAATAAAGTTAGTTATTTCAAAAAGTTAATTTGCTGTTCAAAATAAAGAACTTAATAATGTTGTAGTAATGTCACACAAACAGAAGAAGTAATTAAATGTGGAAAATTCCTTTGTACAGAAAATCCACAAAAAACAAACAAACAAACAAAAAAAACCCAGCATAGTAACAAGCAAACAGCATGCAAGTATTTTAGCGAAAACATGGTGAAACAGTAATGACCTCAGAATATTAGAAAATGGGATTGAAAGGAGTGTTGAGCAGCTGCCAAAGTCCACCCCTACAACAACTTCCATTTGTTGAAGGGCCTGGAGCGTGGTGGGTGATGTCTCCCAGAGATGCAAGCTTCCATGAGTGCACAAGGGAACTGGGACCCTCTCAGAAACCCACCTCCAGCACATAGCTCTGTATACCACAGAGCTGTGACGTGCTTCATAAGGTGGACTTCAGCCCTAGATCTGTCAGTCCTGAGAATTGGTATAGTGATGACTTTTTTCGATAACTTTTTTGGAGCCAGGAAGTCCTAAACTTTTGTCAGATGCTGCAGCTGTCTGGCCGAGACACATTCAGCTAGATACCTTTCCCTGATGGTTCAAGCGTGGAATAATTGGTTTACAAGAAAGAAGTAAAGATATTTGGGTATAGATGGGGTCAAACTAAAACCAATTTTACATCCCATTTTCCTTAGGAACAAAACCCCCTTTGTTATAGCCAGCTCTAACCATAACTTGAGTTTGTTTTCTCCTAATATGGCCAAAACCACAAATGGAAGTATTATGGCAAATCATGATATTTACTCGATCTTACAATTAAGCTTCAGATATCTTGCTAAGCCATTTTCATCCAAATAGTTAACCTCTGGAATGTTTGTCTTCTTACTACCAACTAAAATTAATGATGGTGCTGCATCACATAACTTGCCAACCTAAGACAATGCCAATAACCATGCAAACTAAAAAGTGGCTTATTTTGCCAAATTAGTCACCAAGATATATAAACTTAAGTAAAAAGAAAATGGGCATTTTAACAGTCTTCTGCTGGGCTTCTGTTTCAATTTAAAACAAAATCTTCTTACCAAATACAAGCTTCCTTATAAAAGAAAAAAAAATCTTTGTTTTAAGTAATCTCCTATCTCAAGATCAACTAAGCTACCTCACTCCCCTATCACTGAATGCTATGCATACAGAAGTCCTGGGAGACTACAAGACAAACACGATAAATACTGAAAGAACTGAAAAAGCACTGAGTGCGACATATGTAAGAGGATATTGGCACTTCTGACAGTTAATATTTCATTTGAAAGAAAAACATCTTTTTTAGGTTGTTTAGTTTAAAAGGAAATCTGTTAGGAATGGTAATGAATAAGAAGCAAACAACAGCTCACAGATTTTGAGAGTTTCTCCATGAGCTTGCTAACTACCCTTTTGAGAGCATGATCTGCAGGAACTCGATGCAGTAAATTTGATATGACCAACTTATAAACAGAATTCACATCTCAAAAGGAAAGCAAGAAGTTCTTGCACCCATTAACCCCAGAAAGGCCCTAAGTCAATGCATACATGATGGAGGGAGCTTTGGAAGTGAGCAGACAGTATCGCACTACCAGCAAAACAGACCCCAGAGATTACCAGTTGAGAAATGGTAACCCATACAGTCCCCCTTATGTTCCCATCCCAACTTTGGTTAAAAAGATGGAAAGAAAATCCTTGTGTAATATCCTGGCTGCTGAGAAATGAAGCCAGCAACC
This sequence comes from Aythya ferina, assembly GCF_964211825.1. Lineage (NCBI taxonomy): Eukaryota > Metazoa > Chordata > Aves > Anseriformes > Anatidae > Aythya > Aythya ferina. Next base: position 83,678,321 of record NC_140299.1, read on the forward strand.
CAGATGGTCTCAGGAGATACTGACCTGACAATAGACTGTGGAACACGGTCATCACATAAGCTATACTCCAGGACGTCAATGAGTTCCCATTCAAATACACATCACCTGAAATTTCTGAGTGCCAAATGATCCTTAAGGCTATTAATTCCTTAAAATACTGTAATTTGAAGGTTAATAAGATATTATGCTAAAATATTACCTTTTTATTACTTGTATGGACATACGTTTTCCACAATGTGGATATTACACCTTTAGATTATTTTGCTGACCTGCCAGCTTCATTTCCATCTAGCGTGGCTGAATTTCAACTAGTTCTTCCTTTCAGGCACCTGCCAGGCACTGGGAAAGCAGGGTCCCTATATTTGCAACACAAATGAGATGTATGCTGCATGAGACCAGCACAGTGATGGCACTGCAAGTGAAATGGCCTCACTATCTTCCCCAGAACAAAAATGCACTCACAGGAACACACAAGGGAGAAAACAAGCAGATTCCCAATAGGAGATGGAACTTTTCATTAAAAATGAACAACCCCAAAATCTAGTGCAAAACAGCAAGAAAATCCAGGGGCTCAATATTACTCACAAAGGACCTCAAAGACAGGGGGAAAGGGAAGAAGTGTGAAGCTATTCTCTTGACTTCTTTTCATCCATGATGGGGAAGAAAACTTACATATCCATCCATTAAACAAATAAAGGACAGAAAAAAAAAATATCTAGAAAGGCTATGGAACAAGAATAAAAGGGCAGGTCTGGGACTTGCCTGTGACTATGAAGCATCCAGTGGAATATGGACTCTATCTAGTTTGCCCTCTTGAATATATGATGGCTCAGAAATAATGGCTTTAACTTGTTTAAAAAAAGGATCCTCATCACTACCGAAACAAGCCAACTATTTTAAGGGAGGAGTGGGAGTCTCAAAGGTTACAGTTTAATATAGCTGCCATCTCCTACACAGAAGACTATAAGGGAGGACTTTTTCTTCTCCCCCATGAGATCAAGATTTTCAGAGTCACAGGCATGAACTGGCCATTTACAACATCACATCAGTTGATACTCTTAGTGAGAGACACATGCATTAAATGATCATTCAGGGAGACACATGACACTATCCCTCGTGTACAACACTTCAAAAAATAATTTAAGTTGGAATATTGAATATCCTATTCTTTTGCAAACTACAGTATATTTTAAAAAGAAATCTCATCCAAAATGATTAACACTTCCTACTGTTCAGAAAAAAAGCCTGCCCTTTCAGACTAGCAGCTGTGGATCATTAGCTTTCCAGTGATGAGATGTGTTTGATGAGTATTTTTCTTTCTAATTAAGAGATGAGATCCTCTATTTGACTCTCTCTTCAGACAGAAGTGAAGAGAAAGATTTCTGCCTATGTGGAAAGGCCATATTCTACAGAACAATTATTTCAGATTTCTTTTTATCTACCTCCACCCAATTTCATTTCATTTTTAACAGAACCCTGTTTGCACCCACAGACTTCACAGCATTAACCCTTGTCTTTCCCAGCTCTTTTTATTTTTCCATTTCCTTCTATCTGACTACCAGCAGAAAACAGCACACAAAAAAGGGAGCACCCCAGACAGGAGACACTGACCCACATCTTCAGGTGCAGCAGGGACCAGCGTACAGCTGAAGGAGGAGGCCTGCAAGTACAGCTGTGTGAGAACTTTCTGACAAAAATTAGGAAACGCTTACTTCACAGAAATGCCTGCTTTCAATAAAGTCACACAGCTGAGCAAAGGATGCTTCCAGCTGACATGTAGGGAGCTTTCCAGAACCGCCAGCCTTTCAGCAACCTTGATATCTGGATTACCTTGCAGCAAAAGAGTAAAGGGGCCTTCACGGCATGCCAGCCTCTAAGCTTTCAGGGCTTGTTGCTGCAGTGACTGTGGACTGGAAGTCGAAGCAGATGAGTCGCCTCGCAAGTCCCAGGCTGACATGGGAACCTCTGAAATCTGCATTCACAGCACCTGGAGTCCGAGGCTGTAATGTGTTCAGCAGTAGGGTGAGATACGGACATTTCCGTCACTGCCATGTCACGCAGTGCATGTCACTCATACCACAGCCTCCTTGCCAAGTTATGGCTTTCTCTGTTCATTTTTAAAGAGTATTCTTACAGCCTTATTTATGTATTATCTATATCTGTGCACTATGTGCTTTACCCAACTCCTGATTATCCTGGAAATTTAAAAGTTGGCTGAACAGAATTTTGGCACAATCGCAAACAGCCTATGTCTGCAACTCCAAACAGTGTGCTCTAATCACAAGATCATCCATTTACCCTTTAAGCTTAAAAGGACAATTGTATTTCCTGAGGCTTTGTCCCTTGTATGTATTCTCACAAGACTAGGAAGAATGAAAGATAACTCACATATCTGCATGGTACAGACTTTCTATTAAGTACTGCAGGTTTTAAGGCTCCAGCAAAATCCTGCTTGGTGTTTATACTGTAAAAGACTTAAAAAATAATTTTCATTGCACCTTGGAGAGTCAGAAGCCTCTTCCATTAAAAATATTAGTCTGCTACCTCTGAGGATGATGTCTCCTCTCATCTTCTATGGCACTTCTATTTAACAAACTAAAACTGAAATATGTCCTTTAGCTGTATCAGATCCCAAACACACTGCTATTAATGTAAATATATATGGAAGTTCATTTAGAATGTAGAGCCCTTGTTGAGGTAAGTCTGGAAGAAATATGTCTTTTGAACATATTATAAAGCATCCTCCAACAGTTTTTTTTCAGCACTCTTGCAATTTCAGATCCAGTTACCTGAGTGTCAGGTAGCAGTGGACTCTGAAAGATTTGAATCTAAAACACACTATCTGTTATTCCATTTCTTTAGATAGGCACAGGTCAACTTGAAAATGGCTAAAACATGGGAACACTTAAAAATTTACATAAACTTAATAGACTGAAGTATTATTTTAACATCAGTCTTGGTGAGGCTTTTGTTGTATTTAGGACAGCTCTTGTTAGAATACTTTGGTCCCATGATCCAGAAGAAAACAGCAAAAGAATTCCCATTTCTTACCAGGCAGAGATTTCTGATAATGGTATTTTCATGATAATCTGTACAACAAATCCATGGTTCTATTACATCTCCATTCTTTCTCCTTAGTGTGGTGCAATGCTATTTATTAAGGAAGCAAGTCTGACAATTAGATATGACTCACTTAACGTGCCTTATACCAGCCAGGATGTTTTGAAACACATCTACAGCTAGATAGACTTATTTCATCTGAAGAACCTTCATACTATCATCCAATCACATCATAATGTAAACTGCCTGTCTTTACAAGATTGCCAGCACCAATAAAACCTTCTAGTTAGAAGCTTGAAATTTTTCATTTATTTTTTTTCTTACAACTTGTAACTGACATTTCACATCTTTTTGCAGAAGCCATAGATGAAAGTGCTAAGACTTTGCTCCAAGAATGCTGACAATTCCAAGAAAGTGAACCCCAGAGCATGAATACAGCACTGATTTAAACAGCATATGAATTAGTAATGTAAAATTCACGTCACTGTTTTCAGTTTCATATAGCAAAAGTTAGGTGGAAATAAAAAAGGCAAAAAAAAAAAATCTGCAAATATTTACAAAATGTGGAATCTCTTGGGTCATTTCTTCTCCTTCATTTAACAGCTTCTGAGCTGCATTATTAAAACTGCAAATTTAGTAGTCAGGTTAAAATTAGAAGAGGGAAATATGGCTCACTGAGACCATTCCCATATCACACTGCCTATTGCTGTTGTCAGGGCAGTTCAACAGATTTGTTGTCTCAAGACTTTTAAAATGCAGACAAACTCAGAGAAATCAATACTATTTTCTCTATGAGCTATAATACCTGGTATCAAGTAACAAATGCCCTACTAGGATACATTAGATCAAAGGCATGTCTGAGAATGGTTCATTGAGCCTTGGTCCCATTTTAATACTACATTTTCTGAACAAAACCTAATTGTTTACTGAATGACCCATGTCATTGGTTTAGCAACATTGCCATGAACACTGTTACAGACATTATTTTCTAAGCAAAAAAGTGCTTTTAATGCCTGTCGTCAGATTGATTTCACTTTGCTTTAATATAGAACTCTTAGGCTGACATACACTTTTTAGCACAGTTCTGCTGAGAGGGGTGACAACCAGGTGTAAAGCTCAAGCCTCTTTACAATTCAAAGTGTCCAATTTTACCCTGAGCTTTTAAAAAGGATGGATTTAGTCCTCCCCCTGTTGCATATGATTTTTCCATTGGAAATCAACCCTGTTGCTCCTAACTTTAAAATTCCTTAAAAGTTGCCTAACAGTTACAGAAATAAACATGCCATTTTGGTCAGAAGTGTCACACGCCAAAAGACATTTCTAAAAAGTACTTTTCACATAATTTTAGGCTTTTCTGAACACACAAATCTCTACCGCAAAACTATGCTCATGTTCCTTTACATGAAAATTTGGAACCTAGCACAACTGCACTGCTATGAGGGTAGGACGGTTGAAAATGTAAATGTATGTGTCACTGTAGAAGCAAAATCCAAAGTGTTGACTTTATGAAAAGTGTAAAATCAGAACATGGATCATATTTGATAATTACAGCTATTTATATAATTGCAGATGAAAGAAAATCATTCAGCATTTTAAGACAAACACTATAAAAAGTGTAATAGAGCATAAAAGTCACCATTACTCAAGTATTGGAAAATACAGACTTGTAGATATTTTTTTCTAGAGAAAAATAGGTCACAGTTTAAAAAGTTACCAGCTGAATGTGAGCTACTTCCACTTCACATATGGCTCATTTCTACTGGTACTAGAAAAAAAAAAAAACACCCCTCCCCACCACTCATTCATAACCAATCACCACTGAAACAAATGGACCATTAGAAGTCTAGATCCTGAAGGAGTAAGCCTTTTGGCTGTCAGAAAACCTATAGGGACAGCAAAACAATTTAAGTTGTATGAGAATTAAGACTGAAGTTACCTGGATAAGACACATACTGTGATTTCCATTAATAAAATTCAAAAAAGTTCTGATTTATGTTTTTATAACCATATTCATGTTTGGAACAAAATGGAGATACTGGCTTCCATAAAAGAGCAGAGAGACTTCCACAAGCTGTTTTGAAGTCTCATTTCACAGATGGGAACTATACTGCCCTTACTATATTGAGGATACTCTGGCTTAAACTTTCAGTTAAGACTAAATCCTATAATTTTTTTCCACCACTATTTGGAAATAGCTGCATCAACATAATGGTTTCTCTGATGTCCTAGAGACGTCAACTGGTCACACTGCCCTTGCTGAATCTGTCCCTTCACGCAGAGCTGAAAGTAAGGTAGAATAAAGCAATATTTCTTCTTCTTCTGTTTCCTTTCTGTTCTTATAAACAGTCTGATCTACAATTTCTGTTTGGAAGAGGTGTGGAGCCACCACAGAATAGGATGGCAGAAGAATCACCAAAAGACGGCATCAGTACTTTTCAAAATTCTGAGAACATCTGTTCAATAGAGCACTAATACATGTAGACAAATTCAAATTTCCCTAGTGATTTCCTTAAAATCTTTTTTTTTTTTTTTATGTATTAGGAACTATTTTGAAAGGTTCTACTTGTCATCAAATATCACTTGAAGGCAAGTAACTTGGCCTAATGTTGGCTTTACTGAGCAATCAATGCATCAATCAATCAATCCACTTTAGCGAGCCTTTCAGGTTGATGTTCACACTTGTGACTGATGACTGGTTTTGTTTTCTTGTTCTACCATGTCTGTAATATTGGTTGAGTTTAACTGTAAAGAATAAATAAATAAAACCAAAGAGCAACAAAGACGGTGGAGGGTCTGCAACAGAGGGTGTATGAGGAGCAGCTGAGGTCCCTTGGTTTGTTCAGCACAGAGCAGAGCAGGCTGAGGGGAGGCCTCATGGCGGCCTGCAGCTCCCTCACAAAGGGAGCAGAGGGGCAGGTGCTGAGCTCTGCTCTCTGGGGACAGTGACAGGACCTGAGGGAACGGCATGGAGCTGGGACAGGGGAGGGTCAGGCTGGGTGTGAGGGAAAGGTTCTGCACCCAGAGGTGGTCGGGCACTGCAACAGGCTGCCCAGGGTGTTCATGGCACTGAGCCTGCTGGAGTTCAAGAAACATTTAGACAGAACTCCCACACGGTGTCTGTTTTTTCTGGGTGGTTCTGTGTAGACCCAGGAGTTGGACTCGGTGATCTTTGTGGGTCCCTTCCAACTTAGGATATTCTGTGATTCTATGATACTATGAAAAGCCTAAGATTTCTTTGCTTTTGACTGTCCAGCTTTCTGTAAGTACCTATGGCTTAACCTGCAAGTCAGTCACAGAATGTAAGAGAATGCCTTTCTACTTTTTAACTTACTTCACTGTAAACATATTTTAATGAATAATAATGCATTTCAACTATCTTGCCACTTTCTGTAACTTCATCTCTCAGTTTGTCTTGTAATTTTCTAATTTTCTCCTTCACTGATTGCTAAACTTTCCTCCAACTTCAGTTCTGAAAAAGCTTGCAGAGTTATGTTTAGCATCTCCACCAAAGTGTGCCTATTTCTATTTGCAACTCTCATATTAATCCAGAGATGATATTACTGACTTCTCATTTCTTTACCATGCTTCACTCTTTCCCCACAGGCATTACATAGTATTCCCTCCTTCCATCTCAAATGATCTGCCTACACTTATTTAGATGCTAGGGTTGTCTAGAAGTGATACTAGGTATATATTTTCCTTCAGCGTTTAGCAAGCCCCTAAACTTTCTTGTGCAAAGTAAGATTGTAGATTGCAGAAATGAGAAGTCAGGAGAGAATACTAGTTTAGACAGGAGAGCAAGGCAGCTCCAGGTGTTTGAACAACCTGAATTCTGTAGTAAGAAGATTGTCCCTGGGCCAAGGCCACTGAGAGATGTATTTTTAGTTCCCTGATAGGATAGCTATAATTACATCCTGCAATGCTTTCTAGGAGCAAAATGCAAAATAAAACTCAGTTCATTTTTAACTGGCAGTGTTCCTTAGAAAACTGCAGCAGACCTCAAGAAAGCTGAAGCATGTTCACATCCTTCTAGGTAAAAGTAGGAAAAAGGCACAATAAGTAAACCAAGGATACCTGCTATTAGCATAAACAGCATGAACATGAAATATTTCAGCGAGATAAATGCCACAGTATTTAAAATACAATTGATTAAATAAAAGATATCTTATATACATTTTCAAATTGAGACTCTATTGCAAACAGAGCACAGATGAGTGGAAAGATAGCCGTAACTATCCCTTTATGACTTGGTAGAATCAGTCAAGACTGGAATAAATAAAAAATATTTAAAGTAAGATTACTGATGTATCAGTCACTGTTTGCCTGGTTTTACTTCTCTATGCCTTTGCTAAACTTCTCTGGTGTGCAAAGCTCTATTCAGGTGCATTTGAAGACTGGCAGCAGATCCATACAGCATTTGCTGCAGAAGTAGGTATCCTTTACAAGAAATGGAGTCATATACTTGGTTAAGAAATATGCTGGTCGCACCTAACAATGGCTGGTGCACTTTCAGTCTTGTGAAGTTTCTCTCAATACCCACTGAGCTGCCCTACCTAACTAAGGCAAGTGCAAATCTGACATGTTACCCTCTGTTGTGGGGAAGGTGTATATCTGTTTTTGAAACAGAATGCCTCCCTGAGAAACCAGAGGTGCTGCATGAAGCTAAAGAATGTAGACTTGCAAAAGAGAAAGCATGTCATTTTGTTAGAGAATGATAGAAAAACTCACATTCTGGCTACAGGTAGGTAACCATTCATATACATGTAAGATGCTGGAAAAAAAAAAAAAAAAAAAGACTAAAAGAAAAACCAAGGTGGAAAATATTCAGAAGTTCACTGCAATAACAGCAAACTCTATGGACACCAAAATGCTAGATAGGGCACAACCCACCTAAAAGAAATAAAAAGCATGCTCTGAAATGCACTCCATAATTAAGCAGGCTAGCCTATAAACATTTGTGTGTGTGTGATTTTAGCATCTGAGTTTTAAGTTTCTCTATTGTTAGTTGTATTGAGAAATTAAATTTTTAATCTATAACCTATAAGGTAATTTGTCAAGACAAACACATTCAACAAAACAAGATTTTCTTTTTTATGATCCTAAGTGGAAAACTGTTTCCTGCTGCTTTTGTTGAAGTAATGCTTCTGCAGGGAAAAATATATTTCCATGCTATTAAAAAAATGAAACATGCCCTTCCAATTGTTTCTGTATAATAAATTTAATTATATTTTTATTTCCACAAACTACATTAAATCATACATAGCACAGAGAGGTGTGCCCTGGCAACCTTCCCATTGTTTTTATAGTTACTTTTTCCAGCCAGAATATGCTGCAGTCCAAGCTGTCTTTCTTTTTAAAATCGTCTCTCTCCATGCTGTAGGAGCTTGCAGGACATTTGGTTGTGCACTCCAAATATATGACATTTCATAGAATCTACCTCATCTTTTAGTAGTTCACTGTTTCAGTAACATTACATTTCATGTATTCAGATGCCTGCCACTCCAACATGGTTAGCTGTACTTTAACATAGAAATGTTCTACAGCTCCAAAAAAAACCACACATTTATTGAGCCATCATCATCAATAATGTGTACTAACCATTGAAGAATACTATATTTTACAGATGCTCATTTCAAAGCACATCTTTAAAAGGCGAATAGAGGAATTCAGAGTATTTCATTGCTATCTACAGAATGGTATGTTGTCATTCTTAATAGTCATTGCTACACTATTACACTCTGATTTTTTTTTTTCTTTTCAGAGTAACATAGCAATGAGAGCACCAGTTTCAAAACAAGAACATACATATATATATATATATATATTTTATTTTTTTAACGTGCTACACATACCAAGGAGACAAAAACTGACAGGAACAAGTTCTGAAATTAGACATTTCATAAATTTAAGTGAAAACAACTCAAGACTTGCAATTATACACGTAAATATATGGTTTCTATACCTTAACAATCTATTCAGTCTCAGAATCTTTTGGCCGAAGCAAAATGGCTGAAAAAGTTATTACAGAAACTTCCATAATTGTTGCCTAACACTTCCCATTCCAAAGGATTTTCTCCCTATATTAAAAGAGGCATTTATTAATTTTAACGTGTCTTTGAAATACAACAAGAGGTTGTCCATAGGTTAAAAGGTGTATATTTTGTCTTTCAAACACAAACTCACTAATGTACAGTTGTTTTACATAGTAGTGAAAAATCTCACTTCCCTATCTACTTCTGAATTGCTGGAATGCCAATATATTATATATAATAATGACCTTGAAAACCTCAGACTAAGGTTTGATCTTGTGACTCTCATAATTGAAGAAGCTGAAAAATGTATGGTGTACTTTTTACATATTTTATGCATATACAAGGGAGCAGGTTCGAGGTTTGAGTAGGTCACCTTCCTTCTGGTATCATTCTTCCTTCCCCGGCTCCCACATAAGGTTTTGCTGACATCTGGGACAAGAAGATGGGGGTAGTTTCAGCTAGGATTTTAGACATCCTGTAAAGTACTGTGTGACTGACCTGTTGTTTTGAAGTGAGCTGATGGTTTATGTTCAGGTCTAGACTTTTCAGAGCTGCAGCACACTTTTAGTAACTAAACTGATGCTCAGTGTAATAGCAGTGCTTGGTTGCTGTCTTCACAACAGTGTATGAAAGCAGGCTGAACATTTTGCTGACGCTCATCATGGCTATTTGCAAGATACAAGAATTCAACTACATGTTCTCCAGGAAACAGTATTCTGACATGTGTAGTCCCCTCTACCCATTTATTGAGCTCACTCTTCAGAGCAGCTCTGACTGATGTACTTCCCATTTCATCCTCTTATTTTCTGTCTCTACCTAACTCCTGCTGCAAGGAAATTGGGCTCGCCCTTCACTGCTGGGTCTCACCTCATTAACTGCACTCTCCTTTCTTCCTGGTGCTCCTCCCACATTGTCACAATGCTCAGCAGAACCCTAAACTGTCTCCTATCCAACCCTTCCTAATCATTCCTTTCCATTCACTCCCTGCTTCTCTCCAGAACACCGCCTAGAGTCAAATCAGGATTCAAATCAGAATTGTCTAGCTCTCAGCTCCTGTATACGTCTGGCCATTGTGCTGGCTCTGGAGAATCAGGACAGCATGGGGGAGGCAAGCAGAAGAAAGGAATGTGTGGGAGAAGATGGTAGCCAAACTGACACGTTTAACTACTGTCTCCTAACACACAGGGCAGTTCTCAAGTGCTGGTCATAATGCGCCAGAGTACAGGCAGAAGTCAACATGCAAAACACTGAAGTTAACCTCTTCTTAGGAAGTCTTGTAAAGTTTAAAAATATAGGAATATATCCTCAGAATGGTTGCAATGTTTTAAGACGAGCATAAACATAATTTTTTTCTACTTCAGAACAAAAATAAAAGACATTACTTCATTGGCCCAAGGAAAAGCTTCAACGCTAAAATTTGAAGACTGACAAAGTCAAATGCAGCTGAGGAGATTACAGACAGATCTTAACAGCAGACAGTACTACTGAAATAACCTACAATAAATATCAGGCAGAAAGAAGGAATTTGGGTGTATAACGAGAACAGGATCTGAGTTATTGGAAAAAGTCTCTGTGGAGATCTAAGATAATCACAAAAGCTGTCTTCCTCATTAACAGTTTCACAGCTGCACTGTTCGTCCAAAATAGAACAAACTACCTAGAGTCCCTTCTTACAGTTTCTCTTCATATCTTAAAATAATGCAGCTTCTTCTTGGGTTTCTGATAATTCTTAGTGGAATTAAACTAGTAAAGATATATTGTTGTCAGATTCCACAATTCCTTTTGCTAGGTTTCTTTGAAATACCAGCAAGGTGGAAATCACAATAGCTGGAAGTTACCTACCATGGCACCAAAAATAATATACGCCAATTAGAAACAGTAACGAATGAGTTCCAAATAAAGAGATAAATATACATTATGTGCATGCATAATTTTACATGCATGCACACACAGATAAAACTACAAATCCACATAGCACAGTAATCTTTCCTTCACATATTTTTTAATCCCCTTTTTACACCTTTTACATAGGTCCTTTGGGCCACATACAGCATTTAGCAATATCATTGTTGGCATGAGGTTTCATTGTTTGGTACCTCATTTGATCATTAACCTCTCTGCATAGTTAAGAAATGTGATGAAATAGAAAAGCTCTGTCTACTACTTTGTACTTGTTCTGCCCAGGTTAAATGATGCATACCACTTGCTCCTGTTGAAAGGAAAACAGCTTTCAAGCTACTTTATTAATTTAAAAAAATATATCTTGTAGTGCCAGGATACTTTGTGGTGTCTTGGCTTTCCATTCATAAGGGGTAAAACAAACTCAAACATAGCAACGAGTCTGGTGCTTTGTGAAATTGGAGATGACACTGTAGTGAAAGGGAAGATGTTTAGTTTCTTTGTTCTGAACCTTATTTTGCCATTTGCTCAAATCCACTGGCAGCACAAATGGCAGAGCAGAGAGTAACATCCTCCTTTCTGATGAGAAATGTTTTTGCCCTCATGTTGTACATGGCTATATATGGAGCAAACCAATAAAAAATCAAAGACATACATTGTCCAAAATAAATGTACAGAGTTACTCAGAAATTACTACAAACTAATTTTTGTGCTTCCCATGCTTTTGGCTGGATTGCATGGGTCCCATAGACAGAAAAGCTTATGCTTTTTATGAATCTCAGGTCCAAGACAGCATAGAAATAGCAGGTAAGAGGCCCTAGGAGCATTTAGTGGTGTAATGTAAGCCTGGAGGGGGATATATGTTTTGTATAGGTTAATCCCTCATGGAGGAAAGTCGCATGCCATCTGAGCAGGGGCTGCTCTTTACCCTGTGTGTCTAACATCCATCACATCTTCACTCACATCATTATTTATGTCACAACCTTCTATGACTCAAGAGAGCCATGCCACCAGCAGAGCCAGCTGCATTTTATATATGTTTTTTCTTTACTACCTCACCTTCATGCAGGCACATTCACATTCACAAATAAATGAACAGAAGAAATCACTGGTAGGCAGTTAAAGGCCTGCCCCCCATGTCAGCTGGGAACAGTGGGAAATTAGAAAACTGGTGCTTTCCATTTGAAAATATTCTTACAGAGTTTGCAATGCATCTTTCTCTCATCTCTTCCAATTCTACAGACAAGACTATTTTACTCTTTTTAGGTTGTATTCCTTTTGCTGTATTACAGCTTCCTTTATTTATTAATTAATTTGCTTATTTTTTTCCTATATGATTTCAGAGTGTATTAAAAAGTCATGGGGCTTTTGTTTTCATGTAACACCACAGTTAAGTGGTTGTTAATTTCCAAACCTTGCATGAAAACATCAAGAAAAAGACTATACAGATTTGGGTGGGCACAGATGAAATTCCAAATTTAGTGACAAATGTTCAGCATTTTACCATCTTCATTGAACAGTAAAAGCTTTTTATCACATTGGAGGCAACAAACTTCTGAAAATCTGATTATCCTTTAACCCTACAGTGGATAACGGCCCATAAACTACTTGAATTTCTTAAAACTCTATTTAATTACTGCCTAGTGCACTTTTATATCACTCTTTTAATATTTGTACGTAACATACTATACCTAATATCAAGGTCCAGTTTTCTATAGTGAGTGCAAATAAGTTAAAAATAAAGAGATATCAGTGAAGTATAGAAACAATGAAGGAGGCTCCTTTTTTTTTTTCCTCCCTATTCCCTTCTAGATTTGCTTATACTGCTTTCCTACCTGAAATTTCCCACCAGTGCTTTTCCACATTTAGTGGAAAATTATTATGTTAATAAGCAGTACAGCTTTCAGGAAAAAAGATGCTACATTGTACTGACCTGTCCCGACCACAACAAGGGTGGAAAAAAAAAAAAGAAAAAAAAAAAAAGTGGTAGGCTAATTCCCAAGGCACAATCCTGATCTGGCAGTAATAGATGAGTATGAAATCCTTACCCCACAGAACTTGTAAGAAGGCTGTTGCAATAGATGGGCCATGGAAGTCACTGCCATGTTCTCCAAAGCCTCCCCATGTCCCCTCAGAATGTGGATAACCTCTTTCATTTCCACTTTAGAGGGACACAGACTTGTTCTGTCTGTGAAGAAGGCCACATAAGGATGAGGCAGCATTTCATGCGTGAGTTAGCTTACTCAGTCCCTCGAGACATGGCTAAACCCCAGTGAGTTTGTACTGCCTAGAGCACTGCTTCTCAAGCTTCTGAAATGATAGGCTATTTTGAGTTATCGCAATTTCTTCCAGACTACCACACACCCTTATCATCAAACTTTTAAACATATACACTTTAAATATGGATTTATACCTGAGAAGTACTTGCTATGGGAAGTGACTACAAATCACAGTCTGAGAACTAGTGGTGTAGCATGTTGTTATAGAGCACGATAAAAGAGAAAGAAAGCAACAGAACAAATATAATCTGAAACAAAGGGCGACATAATAATGAGGTTAAAAAAAGAGAGAGAGAGAGAGAAGTAACACAAATAAGTATAAGAACATACCAAATCAACAGACGTTCTGGAAAGTTGTATGTACTCCTTATGTTTCAACACTAATCAACCCATGCAGTTACAAAAATAAAGACAGTGTCAAAACCCCATCAGATAATTATATCACTTCTTTCATTCCTGTCACTTTATTTCATACTATTTAGTACTACTACATAGTGTTCATTATTTGTGAAATAACATTAAAATTGATAGGATATAATATGTTATGTTGAATGAACCTCAATTATGAGGTACTTTCTTTAATTTTCTTTAATATATCTTCAGAGCAGGTAGAGGAAAACAAGTTATTATATTTCCTAACTATATCTACACACAGGCTAAGCTATATCTCTCCATCTGAATAACAATTTTGTTTCTAAGAATAAAAAGAAAGACAATTGGTTGAATTACTTCTAAAGTATATTTTTATACTTGAATATATTAGTATTAGTTTTATAGAACTTATTCTCAAGCTGTGATGACAATTTCTAAATACTTCATAGGTGGGTGGTTTTTTTCTTTCCTTTTTTTTTTTCATCTGCACCGCAACCACCACCATGAAATTGTCATTCCCACCTCAAGGAGAAAAGCAGTACAAGTTTCCTAATAATACTCTTAAGTAAAAAGTAATATGTTGGTAATGATGGCTTTTTAAGGCCCCCAAACCAACACAAACTAAGATGAGTAGAAATGAAGAAGGAAAGGTGGGAAACACAACTTTGCCATATAGGTAGACCAGGAATTCCAGAGGAAAAAACAATTCTCACCAAAATTTGAATTCAAAAGAAAAAAGGAAATACTTTCCACATGAAGTCTCTGTCTTAAAAATTCTTTAAAATTTCCCTCCATGTTTCTGCAATCTCCATTTTAAAATTCTTCTGAAGAGCACTTTTGAGCTATCTGAATTTAAACATATAGATCAACATTCAAATACATTGGTTTAACAGAGATAGAGGAATAGGCATGTGTCCCACATTCAGTATGGGACAGGACATCCTTTCCTCCTGTAATTCCTTTCAAAAGATGCACGCGCTGTATACATACGTGCATGTCTGTGTGCATACAGATGGAAGCACACACACAGGAAGAAGAGAGGGACATGGGTTTGCTGCACCTTTGCTGGTCAAATCATCTTCTATTTCAGTGTCTACATACAAATTTTGGTGTCAAAGTGCCTACATTTTGGTTACTGCCTTTAAAATGTAGAAAAAATAATAATTTAGTAACTCTTCAGCAACTTCCAGCTCTTCCAAAAACTATAGTACCAGTGAGAATTCATTTCAGTCATGAAGATTGTGACATATCTGGAGAAAGCTCTATTTGCAATTGTTGGAATATCATTTGCTCTGACTGTGCCCGCTTCAAACATCAGAAAAACAAAAGCTTATTTTCTATGCTCTTGCTTCTCGCTACCATACGAAGGCAGGAAACCCCCAAATGCTGTAGAATTATTTTCAGTGTCAATTTCTTGTTTATCACATTTTCCACCCTATCTATTTTTTAGTATCTGATAAGTCTCCCTGGGATCTAGCTACATCTCTGATAAAGAGCTGTTTGACGACTGCATTCTTGACACAAGCTTTCTTACACATATTTTATCTGTATGTAAATACACAAAAAGGGCATAAAACATATTTACAAGCACAGGTGTTCCTGATATCATATTCAAACACATATACAAAGGAAATGTATGTATGCACTCATATACATACAGTAATACAATGGGATTTCCATGGGGAAATGTGAAACTTATTGTTAAAATGTCTGTCATCCATGTAAGAGAAACAGAAATGAGCTGGGCATTAAATTTGCATACAGCCCCAAGCACCGAGGTTCCTGCATGTGCAGTGTTCTCCTGTTCTTGATGATGGGCATATCTGGCAGGAAGAGTCTGTCAGGATTAGCTCAGGAAAAAACACCCCCAAGGAGATAATTTGAAGACATACTGAGAATTTGCCTCAGTACATGAAAATAAACATGAAATTCACTGCAAACTATGCACACTAAAAGTTACCACAAACACTACGCCACACACCAGGGGATAATCTATTTCAGCTAATTAACACACAGCCACACACAGCACTGTGAGAAGTGGTTGCCACTTAGGATTGATTTAGGTCTTGCATAGCTTAAATAGATTTAGAAAGAAAAGGTCTATTTAAACGTTTAGACAGGGAGGGGGAAAAAAGATAAAATTAAAGTAGCTGTGAAATAAACAAGCTCAGATTCATTTGATGGCTTAGCTTTCTAGTGAATAACAAGACAATGTAAACACATTATTGCTACTGTTACACTAAATACCCCAAAGGTACAGTGCCCTCCATTTTAAAACTGATTTTCACAAAGTAAATTCCAACACTCTCTGTTCCAAGTTACGATTAAGATTTTGCTTTCTTTATAACTACAGCCATGTTAAAAGTGTATATTTTAATAGCAATACTGTCTGTTGAAGTAAAAATTGCTCCATCTTAAAGTTCAGGTAGAAAACAGTTAAATAATACATTGGATATAATTTTATTTAAAAATATATATATATACCAATATGTGAAAACAACTAGACCTGAAATCACCTTGGATAAGAAAATGAAATATTTCTTTTTCCTTTCTTTGTCTTTTCCCCCAACTCTTTTTCTTGCAATTTTCTTGCCAGGAGACAAGTGTGAGGCCATTTCATAACATTTACATTCTTAACACATGCATGAAGGAGGTAACACAATACCGTATCAAAATTAGGACATGAAAGCACATCTCCAAGATTTCACAGCTACAAGTGTTACTGAGCATCTTTACCACCCTCAAACAGTAACTGACAGCATTCCAAAGATCTCACACTTCTTCGATGGCCAGCTAACTTAACCACAGTTATTTCATGGGCAGTTCGCAGGTACTGCTGGAGAGTAGTAAAACAGATATGACTGAAAACAAAGCCAGATGAAGACTGCTCACCTACCCACAAAAGGTTTAAAGTGAGAATGAAAGCCAAGAAAATAAAGAGGGGCCAGAGAAGGATCCAAGCAAAACCAAGGTAGAGCCCAGAGTGTTTGAGCAGTGTGCTCAGCCTTTCACACATCCTGTTGCCCAGGTCAGTTGCATGCTACTGAGACCCCAACAAGCAGGGGAGTGCCACTTGCATTTGTGCTAAGGACAGAGGAGAACAAGACTGTATGAGAATGTGAATAAAATCTAGATACTGGAAACCCTCATTCATTAAAATGAGTATCTTCCAGTATAGACGTATAACTCCCAAACTGAACATTAATTCCCAAAGTCCAAAATGTTTAATTTCAGGGTTCAGAAAAATTAAGCCTTAAAATCCACAGATGGAGCTATAAATTTTGGGAAGTGATGGATAAATCATAAGATCTCTATTAGAATTAACCAGCAAAAGTTGTGAA
This sequence comes from Aythya ferina, assembly GCF_964211825.1. Lineage (NCBI taxonomy): Eukaryota > Metazoa > Chordata > Aves > Anseriformes > Anatidae > Aythya > Aythya ferina. Next base: position 83,695,304 of record NC_140299.1, read on the forward strand.
ACTCTGTCCCTAAATACCAGACACCTAAACATATGCAGGCCATAGGCATGCAACTTCTGTTCTGGAAAGGGATCCTTTCAGATCTGCATCATGAGCAGCCAGTACCCAACTAAAGACAGAGGTAACAGTGTCAGTGTTTAGATAATGCCCGAGCAATGCATATTTCCCACTGCATTGACATTATTTTGCCAAACTGCTACAGCAGCAAGCAGGCATCTTTTATAACAGTAAGGTGACTACTCTTTCATATTTGCTAAGTGCCTCTGAAGGTCTAACAGCAGCCAGTGGAAAACACTAGCCATTTTGCTTTAGTCCAGCGTATTTATCATATATGATCTGGGAAGAGAATATGGGCAACATGAATGATGCCTCATCGTTGGGTCAGTTACAGACAACAATGTGGGGACAAAAGTGAGTCTGTTATGGATAACCAGGATGAAGCCAGACTATTAGCTTTTCATCTCAGCAGGAGGAGAAACTAAACTGAACTTTTTACTGGTAGGTCCTTTTGATCTTCCCAGTAGAAGACAGGTAACAGGAAGATTTACATTTCATCTCAGGGTAGAATGATTGCTCTGGTCTGCAAGCAAAAGGACAAGTTATAACATTGTACTATTGTTGATTGGTTTTCCTTTGAAGACTTCAGATTAGAAAAAAATCAGTAAGTAATTGGCAAAAGATTTTAAGCCCATAACACTTAAGCTATTGATTCGTGTATGAAGAACTCACTTAGAAAAAAAGAAGATACTTTTAAGATTTTTTTTTGCTAGGATTGCATCTTGGCACCACCAAGACTAATTTTCTTCACAAACACCAAAGACTAAGGGGAAATAGGATAGAAATGGTGTAAGAAAGGTCTTTCATGGATCAGCTTATAGTAACCTTTAAGTACTGCAAGGTTTCCAAACAACAGTGCTTGCTGCTTTTTAAATGGCTGGGTATTTTAGTCTGAGGGCTGTTAGTTAATATATTTCTCACTAAAATGAGCAAAAAGATCTGTTGACCTTCCTTTTATGGAGGCATGAATAAAAGGGTATAGCTATTTTGGAAAGCCAAAAACAGAGCAGCATTTCCATGCCACTTTAAAATAGTGTCATACTAAAATCAGAGCCTTCAAATCACAAGGAGCTGTCTGTAATTCTCTTCAGTCCTCTTCTCCTGAATCTTACACAACTACACTACAAATTCAGACAACAGCTTCCCAACACTGGCAAGGAAAAAACCCTTTCCTAGCCAGGAAAGTACTATAAAAATGACAGAAACGCACATAACAGTGCTAACTGAGCCATAGCCCTTCCAGTGTTAAAAATCTAGAAGCGGTAAATTCCAGATCCCATCAGTGCCAATTCAAACTGAATGAACATGTCATTGCTATAAAACGTCATCCTTTCGCTCCTAAAAGAATGAAGTTATCAGCACTCTGCCCCAGCAAACTGGTCCCTGCAACAAAATATCCGAAGGTTGATCTAAAAATGGTGTAAGCAAGTGGAAAACCTAATAAAGTAAAAATCCCGATGTAAAACTAGCCTAAAAAGAACAGAATCCAGCCTTGGGTTTTTCGCATTGTACACCAAAGTAATACTTGTAATCCCCTAAAACAGTACTTCAATAATGTTTATCCGTGTCAGATTTCAAAAAGAAAAATACATTAAAAGTAGGACCACAATACTCAGTGTCTGCTTCGTGAAAGCTTGTGATTGCATTCCAGTTATTTCCTTTGAAAATTTGATCTTGTGTCTTGACAGTGACAAATCGCTGGTCCTTTGCTCAGTAGACCTTCCTGATAATAGAAGATATTCTTCCCCAAGAGAAGGAATATTTCAAGCAAACACATTCACGTGGACTGAGCCTGCCCTTTTCTGAAAAAGAGTTTGATCTAATTGCTTGAATGTCATCATAGGACAGAACATCTTAAAACTGATTACCAGGTAAATTTTAAACGACTTCAAGCATTAAAAATGCTTACTTTTCTTAAGATATTGTTCATAATATCTATAAGACACAGGTTTTATATCACTGTAATACCCCCATGCAAATTGTTAGCAAAGTAGTATTCATATTTTGAATAATTCTTGAAAAACAACTAGCGGGGTTCAAAAAAGCAAGAGGAGAAAATGGGGAAGAAAAAAATATTGTACTATAGCAGTTTAGGGGAATCTACCGTAGTGGCATATAACTGTATTTCTTTGTAATCTTTCTGCCAGAGACCCCAGCAGATTTTTACCTAGTCCTATCTAACTATGAAAAGTTAAAAAAGATAACTTACATCATATCCTCCAGACAAGCAGTTAAACGGTTTCCTGTCATGTTTTGTGTAGCCTTATTTTTTCCACACACCAAGAACAGAAATACAGGGAATGCAATATACAAAGAAAAGCTACCAGCCATGTCTGTAGACAGTTTTTTCTTGGTTCACAAATCGATACCTATGTATGACCTGCATATAAAATATCTGGCATGAAAAAAAAAAAAAAAAAAAAAAAAGCATGAGAATGTAATGGGAGACTTAAAAAATAAAATGTTGCTAAAATGATTTTTTTTAATGTGTTGATGGAGGAGCTTCCTTTCCTCACACCACTGTGAGTAAAAGCTTATGTTTCACAGCAGCCAGTTGTGATGAGCTCCTCCTCCTGGGCTTCCTGCTTCCCTGAGGGACCCCCACGCTAGAAAATGACTCCCCTGCTTCACCAGCTAAGATATGAACATTTGCTACGAACACCAGATGCCTTTCTAACATGGCCACTGGCATGACAAATTGAAGCAAGGCCTTCAAAAAAAAAAAAAAAAAAAAAGTCAGATTTTCTTGTTAACCATGCTGCACGTCCCCAGGCAAAATAACCAATAAAAAATACTCTTTTGTCTTTTTTTTTTTTTTTAAATGCCTGGATTCCTTTAACAATTTTAAAGATGAGGAGGTTCGTATTCTACAAAGGCAGCAGACAAAGGGTGGCTCAGTTTGTGCAGGAACTCAATCTGTGCTTTATGACAAAAATGCCTCCTATTCGAGCGAGGAGAGGAGAGGCTGAAAACCCCTGTGCTGATTGTCCTCATTTGTCTTTTTTTTTGGCTGCTGCAGTTAGTCAAAGGTTGGTTCCCTCCTGCCTGCACCTTACTTTGCCCGTTCCAACTCGCAATCAAACATTCAGACAATACGACTCAAAATCAGTTTGTTCGCAAGGAGGTTGTCTCAAACGTCTGGTGTTCCCTTCTCAAATATCTCAGTTCAGCACTGCAAGGACAAAACACTAAGTGAGTACATTAACAGGAGCTGGGTATGATTTTTTTTAAACATAGCTAACTGAATCCTCATAAAATTAAGCACAATCTTAGAAATACAGAAAATGTTCAGTGTACCGTAACTACTGCTTATGGTGATAACCAGATCTTCTTTGGCATGGCCTCGTAAGAAGAAAATAATAAACCTAAAAACATCCTGTGTTAAGTGACAGAAGAGCAACTCCAAAGGAGAATCAACCATCATTTTAAAGAGATGGCATCTATTGCTGGGTTCTGGAAATGGAAACAGTGATATTATGCCACACATACTGGAAGGGAAAAAAAAAAAAAGTTAACTAAAGACAATTTGCAGAATAATTTTCTATCTGAACAACCCTGGCTTATAAAATAAAACCTATATTACTCTTTTTTTTTTTTTTTTTTTTCTCTTTTTTTCTTTTTCTTTTTCTTTTTTTTTTCTACTGTGTATTTCAGAAGTTGAAAAGCAGTAATAGCAACAAGAGTGAGTGGCCACATCCCCAGCAGGGACAGTGTGTCCTGCCCTGCAGCTCCTGCATCGCCAGGCCACGGAGAGCCACTGACCTGCGCTAGTGCCAGATCAGGCCCACATCAAGGAGGGTGAATGCAGTGCCTTGGAGTTTGTTCACAGCTTCAGAGCTTTCCTTACCAAAGTGCTAAAAGAGATCACATTGAGTATTTTGCGGAACAGAGAAGAAAATGTTTAACAGAATTGTAGACCTATGCAAATGTATTAATACCTGATGGACAGTATGCTAAAACAAATAATTACGAGAGAGTGCTGTACCTCCATGACTCCTCATTAGAGTGTCTGTTGTGCCTTCCCCCTACCAGTCCCATGGAAAAAAGGGATATGTCTTAAGAGAAAAGTGAATCATAAGGCCAAACAACTTAATACGTAATCTTTAGGCTACTGTTTTAAGATCACAGATTGTCATCAAAGTCTGGAAATTATGCAAATAATACTTGCTACATTTAGAGGTCTGCACAAGTAAAGACTTCTCGACCTAAATAGTAATTGTGTCTCAAGAAAAGGCAGTTATTTTTTGTGTGATGCAAGGGTGCTACCTACAGGTCTGAGTGGAGAATAACATTCAGGGAAGATAGGAAAAAAAAAACAAACTACTTTTTTGAGAAAATAGCACAGCACTGGCATTCTCACTAAATTAAACCCATCTTCATTTCAGGGCAAGGAACATATGGAATTTCTTTACATCTTTACACCTGAAGATTTCAGTAAACCCAATTTAACTCTAAGTCTTACAATTCTGCTAATATTTTTCTATCTAGATTTAAATCATTTTTACTATCACATATATGCTTTCATATATGGGCTTTTTTTTTTTATATTTCATATATGGGCTTTTTTCATATATTAGGATTTTTTTTTTTTTTTTTTTTTTAATTGACAACAATTACATAAAACCTATATTATTCTAACACACATTTCAGACACCTTTTCTGAAAATTAATTTTGGCTGTAACTATTCAAAGATTATGATTCAGTGCTTGGTCTTGCAAATATATTTAGTTGCTGGACAAGACATATTTGCACCATCTTAAATATACTACTCTCCTATATCTCTTGTATAATCAATGCACCATTCAATACAGCACAACTGTCTTGAGAATTACTTACAATAGTCTAAATACAGCAGTATTTCCAGTATTTTCAACATCATGAAGAGATTCTTGGAAAACTTCATTAACCCAAGTGCATGCTTTTTCTTCTGTGCATCATTTACACACACATTTTCCCTTGCAGGTGGAATAAGGCAAATATCTTATGCGTATGTGTAAATTTACTCCTGCGTATGTGTAAAATTACTCCATTTATGATCTGAATTGAACTTAATGATACACATTTAATGGCACAGGCTCAGAGGACTGCTAAATGTCCTGAAATAGCGGTCCTGTGATATGCCCAGTATTCTGCAGACACTGCTGCAGTATACATCTAATAGACAATTGTAACTGTAGCAGCAGCAGCGCTGTCTTGCATTCATGATCGGCTGAGAATCAGGCAAGCCATCCAGTTCAAAAGTACATCCTGCTTTAAAAAAAAATGTGAGATCCTTTCTTTCTCTCTCTCTCTCTCTCTCATTCTTCTTTTTTTTTTTTTTTTTTTAACATTTTCCCAAGTTGTATAAAAAAGTAAGAAAAGATTATTAAATGCATGTTATATTACATAACACAATAATAACTGAGAATATTTTCCTTTTAGATACAGAATGCAGAGCTTCTGTTAAACACTATCATTTCATATCCATAGTGACAAAAGGACACCAGCCTGTCACAAGCACAATTAGATATATTTTAGTATCACTGCAATGCTATGAAAAGGGTTACTTGAAAATGATGTTTTTGTTTTTTGTTTTTTTTTGAGATGTTTTGTCCGAATCCATAATACTTCTCAGGGATTAAACATCAAGATAGTTTCTATTTGTAATAATTACTGCATTGAAAATTAATAATCTGTCGAACTGGAAAACTGCTTTATTTTACAGTCCCAGTTGAATGGAGTGTCTAGACTAAAGTATGTTTCTGAAATAGTTATGATACATTATTAAGTACTTCCAGCTTTGCTAGAAATTGCATTAAAAAAAAAAAAAAAGAAAGGAAAGGAAAGGAGAGGAAAGGAAAGGAGAGGAAAGGAAAGGAGAGGAAAGGAAAGGAGAGGAAAGGAAAGGAGAGGAAAGGAAAGGAGAGGAAAGGAAAGGAGAGGAAAGGAAAGGAGAGGAAAGGAAAGGAGAGGAAAGGAAAGGAGAGGAAAGGAAAGGAAAGGAAAGGAAAGGAAAGGAAAGGAAAGGAAAGGAAAGGAAAGGAAAGGAAAGGAAAGGAAAGGAAAGGAAAGGAAAGGAAAGGAAAGGAAAGGAAAGGAAAGGAAAGGAAAGGAAAGGAAAGGAAAGGAAAGGAAAGGAAAGGAAAGGAAAGGAAAGGAAAGGAAAGGAAAGGAAAAAGAAACACGATAGAGAGTTTGGTTAAAAAAATACAACACAGTTTCAGGAAAAAAAAGCAACAACAATGTACTGATGTAAGCTATAGTATGAAATGAACACTATTCATCAACAACGTGTAACTTTTGCTTTATTCTCAGGCAACTAAAATATATCTTATTTTAAGGAAAAAATATTGATCCTACTAATATTATTACTGATTTAAAGTTCAAAAAATTTTACAAAATATTCAATTATTGATGATTTTCAGATGAAAGTTCAAGGATAGTTGTACTGAAAACCATCAGATATTCTTTTCTCATTTCAATAAATTGGGAAAAACTTGTTTACATTATTTTAATAACCTTATATATATGTATTAGTATGATTACATCACAATAAAATGAGCACTATTCTACTTTAATTATGAGGATAATCCTGAGTCATTTTTTAAAATAGAAATGTCTCAGTATAATTAAACTGTTCACAGGACATTTTAATGAATGTTGAAGAGAGAACCACAGTCTGTAATAGTATATTCATAACAAATTTGCTCTGAAATTAATATTTAATTCATTTAAAAATACTTTATGCCTCCTATATAGTTAACCGTAAATTATTTTAAGTTGCCTTTCCCACTGATTGAACTTATTCATATTTTATTCAGTTCTCCCAATTTTTAATTGCATCAGAAAGCTCTGTGAGCACAGTTAGTGGTAATGTTCATGGGTTGCTAGAGGAAAATTAATAAAGGGAAAAGTTCCTATGAGTTGTCTCATTAGGCTAACTAAATTTTATATCATATGCTCAAATTTTTTTACTAATTACTTGTCTGGGACAAACTACTGTATCAACATATGTCATTTTGGTGCACCTTCTATTATTTTACATGCAAAGATACATTTATTTTTCCTCACCAGATATTCCTAATCCACAACCAATATTAAATTCCTCCAAAAAGAGGGGGGACGACACATGACTGAAACACCCCTCCTCTCCCTCCTGCCTCCATTTCATGGTGGAAGGAAAGCAATGGTTTGTTGGTTATTGTAAAAAAATATTTCTGATAAGGAAAAATCAAAATGTATCAGTCACATACAAATAATATCATTCTTAATTTTGCTATATACAGGTGCTATGCACATATTTCTAACTTCTGAAGCCTAAGGACTATTATATAAATAGTAACTGACTTTTAATGTAAAATAACTGGTAAAACATTTCTACCTGGCTCTAGTTCTTCATGTGTGTCTTAACACTAACTTCCTCTTCAAATTGCTGTAACATTATGTTGCCTAAATTTTCTACCAGGAAAACTGCTAACACTTTTTTCTTTGTACTTTTCCCTGAGACGTTTACAAAGTTCTTCAGAACACCAATCAAAACTTAAGAAATAAAATAAAAACATTTCCTTTATGAAAGCTCAATGACCTTTGACATCATTCACTATTTAGAAACCCATAAAAGAATAGATAACAAATATATGACTCACAAATTATCAATTATGAAAAATAATCTAGGGTAGAATGCTACACTAATGCAAAAAGATGGATTACTTGTCATAAACCAATAAAGCTTTTGTTTGCGAATCCAATATCTCATTTCTTTCCTTCGTGTTGGAAAACTTAAAATGATTTTTAAACTGCATTAACTTAAAAAAAAATGCAACTATCATAAAGGTGAACACTGAAAACGCCCCCAGAAATAATCTGTCATTTTTTAACCAATTTATATTTTCTTTTCAACTATCAGTCCTAAAAATCAAAAGTCAGCAGAGACTAGATCCATCACAGAGCAACTAGGTAGTCCTGCACTTCGGGGTTGCACACGAGTGTCTGTTCAAGCATCCAGACCTCAGAGCGGTCTCAAAGAAGTGCCATATTTGTCACTGCCAGGCAGACAACGGAATTTAATTAGTCCATAACTACTTTTAGAGCACAGGCAGCTGCTTTTGAAGCACTCCACCTGCATTAAAACTCTTCAGGGTCTGGGGTTTGCATTGCGCTGTAAAACTTAGGGATAAGGAATGTTTAGGTCTTTTTAATATGAGCAATTAGAGAAAAGGGGGTGTCCACAGAAAATAAAATAAATACCAGCCCAGGAGTACAACAGTGCCGTGTCATCAGCTGTTGCGGGGTTACCTATGAAAAAACCCTGACTGGTGATACAGCAGACAATTCATTACAACATTCTTTGACTGGCAAATGACAAGATTGCTCAAATCAGGAGCTAAAACAAGATGAGCTTTATCTCCATCCAGAAATCACAAACTCCCTACGCAGCCTGCTCAGCCTTTTGCCTTCTCTGCAGATTGTGAGACCAGCACGTGTGGCACAATGTCAAGGAAAAAAAATACCAGCAGGAATGCAGCTGCTGTGATATGTTTATAGGAATAACTGACATGACTCTTCGTTCCAGTTTAATCTGTGACTGTCTTTTCACACGTATCTTTTACTTTGCCTATGCCAGGATCTGCAGTTATCTCCGGCTGACTAACATCAGTTTGGTCAAGACACCTGATTTTAAACACTGTCAGCTAGAGTTCCTAACTATCTTGCACTGTGAGAATGAGTTGAATGATTTAATTAAAATAATTTAATTTAAATTAGGTATATTAGAGATTCTAAGCAAAGGAGCAGAAGGGCGAGTGTGGTGATCCGGAGGCAATGAAGCATACTAACCAGAGATTCCCAGGTTCAGATCCTGGGGTCAGATATTCACTGCCTGCTCTCAGCTTGGGTTGGGAGTGTGCCTGGAGGTGGCTTTTTCTGCATTTGGGAGCAGGGCTGCATGTCGGGGGGGATTAACTACATTGTCACTCACTAATGACAGCTGCCAGCTGATTAGAAACCACATTAAGTTCTTAGCTTTAACTTTGCTAATCAGTAAGATCAAACTCCTACAACTGGATTTTTTTTTCTTCTGTTAAAAAAAGAAAAGGCAAAAAAGGAGAGAGAGAAAGAATATGAAGAAAGCAGTTTGCACATTTGCCACCTAATCAGGACGTAAAGCAGTGAGTAAGTGCACAACCGTGAAAGTGAACTCCGATGGAATAAAATACCCTGGCTGATGTGTACCAGCTTTACCAGCACCGCTTGGAAGGGCTGTGTTCCTGCGTGTATAGGAAAAAGGCTTTAAACAATTAATATTATCACTTCCAGTGTTGAACACTTGATTGTTCAACAGATGTTGACAAGCAAGAATCAGCCAATGAAAGGGAAATTTTGTTTAAACACTTTGACATTATGTTTTCGAGAAAGTAGAACTTGAGAATAAGAAGGCTCTTCTAAGTTTACTAAGAGAAAGATAAAAATAATGGATCTTGCTAAAAAGAAGAGTTGAGTAGGCTATAGTGTAATCATTCTGTTGGTCAAGGCAAAGTATGTGCATTTACTTTCAGGAACTTGTAGTTTTTGCTATATTCACCGTATAGACAGAAACCTCACTCTTCCAATTGTACTTTTAAAGTAAAGTCAAAACAGATGGCTAATGCAAAGATCGTAATGAAATTTTTTCCTTTATACCTACAACTGATAAGGCCGCTTTTGGAAATATAATGGTTACACATTGCTTTCATGGCTTTAACAAACTCTTATTTCTGCCTCGCATTCTATACCGTGTAGATCCTATTTGTGCCCATTCTGTACTAAATTACAGATAAAGTTACAGCAAATTTGTTTTCTCAGAAAAGCAGTGAGGCCTAATATCCCTGGAGTAACAACAGCCGTGTCTTTCATTCAGAAGCAGCACTGGAATAATTTTCCCTCGGAAACAAGCGATTCTTGCAGTGACAATGGGCCTGTTCTTAGAGCTCTGAATGGGACAGGCTCAGCTTGCGGGTGCTCAGGTAGGGCGGTGAGGGGGCACCTGACCCTGGCGGGCAGTGGCTGCTGTGGTAGGTAACTTCAGTGAGCTCCCCTGGGGGCTTCAGCTCTAAAGCAAGTGAAGGAGGACGCTCAAGCACATCGATAATTTAAGGAGGTGTATCTTGTTCGTACTGATGGAACCAAGATACCTAATAAAAACCTGACACAGCTGGGGAAGAAAGCAAAAATGTCTTAAAAGGTTAGAAAACTAAACCCCACAAAAAACAGTTATTGGATGTGAAAGGAATACCTACATACTGACGGCCTGCCAGTGAACTGAAGTTATCTTATGAATGCTTTAGCTAATAGACTGTGATGAATAAATAATTTTTGATATGTTTCACTGGAGTCACACTGGTGAATTAATACGCAGCATTAAAAACACTCTTCAGATTGATTTCAAGTTGTAATGCTAGGAACGTAGTGACATTATGCAAAAACAGAGCTCAACAAGCTCAGAAGAGATTTCATTAGTCACCTCTTCTTGAAAATAAATTCCTCCAAAATATTTCTCTGTTTATATTTCTGTATTTACATACTACAATATTATGCTACTGTTCCTAAAAGATGAAAATCAAGCACATTTAGGGAATAGGCTTTGAACGTTCTTAACATTGCCTTACACTGTTAATCATTATCTTGGGAAAATTATATTGTTTTATATACTAATACTATGACATTTTATTAACTCATAATCCTTCTGCTAACAGTCGTGCTTTTAGCAAGTAATAATTAAGATGGCAGCAAATATTAAAAATATCTAGTTTTAACTTCTTCAGTCACGTTAAAGTAATACAGCATCTGCTAGAACTAGAGCTTCTTAGAGGAAAAACAGCAAAAAAAAAAATACTGTGGACCAATCAGAGTATAATCGTTCTTCCTTAAAAAAAAAAAAAAAAAAAAAAAAAAAGCTTAAATAATCATTAACAGTAGACTTTACAGTACTGACCCAGTACTGACCACTCATCTTCAAAGGAATTCACTGCTTTTAATTATAAAAAAAATACATTTTGCCTGCAAATTGAAGAATTCATCATTGTAAAATATGTAAAATAGAGTTCCAAATGTGTGCACCTGTGCCTTCTGGTCTGCAATAAGGAAGAGATTTGCCCTTTCCTTATGAAATGAAAGAAACACCAGAACGAGGCAGACCTCATAAGAGACAAAGAAAGAACAGAAACATTATACAAGCTGACTTTATTAAGATGAGAATAGTTGAGAAAGGAGTGTTTCAAACAAAGCTGACATTACACATTCATATACTCAAAGAATAAGAAGAAATATAAGTAAAGAGCAGAAACTCCTGCATTAGTACTGCCAGAGCTACTATGAAAGTAGAGATTTACTATCATCTTGATGTGTTTATCCCTCAAGTTTTATTTAGAGGAGACATAATGAGGGTAGAAAATCAAAGATATGTATTTATATTGGCATAGGTGTTGCGTTTTTTTAATCAGAACTTTCCCAAGCATACAGTGCCACTGCCTGTAACAATGAATGCAAAATATATATTCAGTATATCAAAACAGAATTAATTTTATTCCTTTTTGAGCACATCTCTTTGCTAGCTTTCTATATTTTTTTAATGGGGTTAGGAAGCGTCTGTCTGTGTTCATTAATGAGCAGTGTCTACTTACAGAGGCTAGTCAATTAGAACTGGAATACAGACTTGTCTAATCACAGCAACTATATGGCTGTGGAGAGAAAATCATGTCTCCTATTCAGTCAGTGCTGCACACTAATTGCCCAAGAAGTTCCAATTGCATAATACCACTTTTAACAGATAACTTTGTGGTGCTAACAATAGTTGTGAGAGCAGTGGTCAATCTCAAAACTAAATTATGCCTTTTCTTTTTTCTTTTGCAGATTAGTGGATTCTTTCTTACACTACTTGTGTTCCTGGAAAGCAGTTTGTGTCTTTTAACTTCAGAGCTACAGTAGTAATTCTGCTGATGTTATTCATGGAAACTTACAAATTCAAGATCTACCATGCGGTTGCAAGTCTATTGAGTATCAAGTACAACCATTGCACTTAAAGCTATTAATCCCTTTTCCTCTTCAGTAACAATTCTGATCCCAAAGTTAATTATCTCTAATGAGTAAGTGTTAATACTTATGGAATAAATAAAATCTACCAGTGAAACCAAAATAAATGATACTTTTGCTGTGCTTCCTTGTTTAGTGCAAAACTATAAGCAGATTTTGGGATATCAGCACCTAAAATTTTTCTTCTGAATGTTGAATACTAAAAAAAAATGAATTGTTTATATCAAACAAGTATCTATTGCAGTTCATAGACTTTTTACTTCAAGGTCAACTGGAATTCTGCTTTCCAACAGAAGCTAAATCACCTAAGTACAACACTTGGTAAAAACATAGCCCCACAGTCTGAAAGAGCATTTCACGTATTTAGATACTACCTGGACAATACTGTTGCTTGCAAAAATACCTAATTAAATGGACCAAGACAGTTTTGTTTATTCATTGTTGTGATCAGAAAAAGAAGTTAATGTGCAAAATAGGCCATTACTAACACCCAACCTTTACCAGTAACACAGCTAAGGCTACAAAAGGACTTCACAACTTTGCAACCATCGGTTTGACCTGTAATTTAGAAATCTACATGCACATTCTGCCTAGACTATGCTGCTCAGTGATGCCTTGTCACTGAGGAGTGCAGCTGTTGCCTTGCGCCAGCACCAGGGGAAGGGGAAGAACTACGTGTAAAGGTCCAGAGAGGCCTTTCCAAAAAAAAAAAAAAAAAAAAAAAAAAATTGATTTAATGCCAGCTCTTTGGGTATGGAAAGCACCCCGCGTGGAAACAATGTTTAACCTGACCAAACTGTAAAATAAGGGTTATGTTAATAATGTGCTTGTGTCTGATTGAGGTGAAAAATGAAAAAAAAAAAAATTGACTACTTCAAAACTTCTTAAGTATTCTCCTGTCATACCGTGCTTCAATGGTTTACCCACTTGAAATTTCAAGACGGCCTACTCTGTACACACACGTTGTCCAAGAAAAGGGCAATGTCTGACACTATTGCTTTTGTCCACTCTGTTAGCAGTTCCCACAATTGTGCAAATCAGGAGTTTTCCCAATTTAGGAACAGCTGCCCAGGTGGTTTGTACAACTTTCCTACACGAATCTTACGGGAGCTCAAGGCAGAATGAACGGGAACAGCACTAGGACATGTCCTGTTTCCAGCCCCAGAGGGGCCAAGAGAGCTGATCAGCTGCCAGAGTCACCCCAAGACACCACATGCCAGATCTGAGGCTTGGGAAGAATGGCTCCCACATGACTTGTTGCTCTTTGATTTCTTACTGTCCTGAGGGAAACAGATTAACCATTCCCTCTCCGTGCCAGGCCTGCTAGTTCTGGACATGGCGTGACATGAGCAGCATTACCCATCACCACCTTCCTGCCACTCTCTGCTCAGAGGGAAGCAAGCTTTCAACCTCTTCCCTTCCAAACCTACCAATTTTGGAATGGGAAGCACACAACATCGCTCTTTTGCCAAAATGTGGGGTAAATCTGTGCGTGTTAGGTTGTCCCCATTTTAGGAACATGCTGCAAAACTTTGTGGGTAACTTCTGCGATGCTTACTTAAGGGTGTTTTTCTTTTGGGGCTCTATTTACAAGCCAAGAAGACCAATTACTGTTAGTCATATAGCAGGTGCAGCACTAGTAGAAACAAAGTATTTTTTTATGCTTTTTTTTTTTTTTTTTTTTTTTTTCTTTTCAGATTAATGGTCTCTATTTCAGTTTCTGGCATGGATTTCAGTTTTTGCAATCAAAAAAAAATTATAAAATTACATGTTAAACAATATAAATAGGACAAACATTTTAATTATTTATATTTGAAACATTACAAGATTTGGAAACATTACATGTTTTTATTCCAGTAAAATTGAGCATACTGAAAAATATTAAAAAAAAAATAAAATAAAAAAAAAATCTTCCATCCAGGCACAGAAGCTTATATATCAACTATGATCTACATACTTACTAAGCAAGCAACTACTGTATATAAACACAAAGAGGATGCTTTAAGGATCATTAGAAAGAAACTGGTAGTTTCACTCCTGAACAAGCTGTTTTCTTAACCCTCCCGCATGCAACCTTTGAAACACTGCTTCTGTATTTAGTTTTCCTCAGCTGGGTTTTTCACAATATACCGAGTTATTGACTTTTTACTACACTGAAACATTTCATAAAATGTTAGATTATTTTAATTATTGAAAAGTCCTGTAAAGCCAATGCTGCCCATAGTTCTTTCACTCCGAGGCAAACAACTATAACACTGCTGCTAAAATAAAAAGTTAAATGCTCTTCATAATGAGATTTCAAATGTGCTGATTATCATAGAATCACAGAATGGTTTGGGTTGGAAGGGACCTTAAAAATCATCCAGTTCTATCCCCTGCCATGGGCAGGGACATCTCAACCAGAGCAGTCCCCATGCAGCCTGGCCTTGGCCACTGCCAGGGATGGGGCAGCCACAGCTCCTCTGGGCAGCCTGGGCCTCACCACCTTCTGAGGGAAGAATTTCTTCCAAATATCTAATCTAATTTAATCCGGTTCTTACATGACTCATAACATAAAGATGATGAAAAAGTTGAGGCATTTCGTAATTCACCCATGCACACTACTTAAAGAAAGTTTAAATTGCCAAAATGTCATGCAACAGCTGTGAAACAACTCTGGGAACCTAGTGATACTAAGGTACACAACTACTTTCTCCTTTGAACACTGCTACTAAATAACTATCCAAATATAATATCCATGCTATATGAACTTTTTTAAGAGCAAGATTTTGGTGCTCTTTATGTATTTATTTAACTTATTTATTTGTATGCAGGAGAGTGTTGAACACCCCGGATTAAAGTGCCGACAACAGTACATGATGCTTGCTTGCTGCACAACTGCTCTCTGGTCACACAGCCATGCTGGGCTAGCTGCAACTGTACTGCAACTCACTCTTTTAGTAAAACTAAGCAGAGAGAGCCCCAGCAATATCAGACAGCCTGGGGGCACCTACAAGCTGCTCTGAACAAGAGACTCCAGAGCCATGCATGGTTGTTAATCCCACTTACCTTCAGCAGATAGAGGCAAAGGAAACTGGGCATAACAGAATGACAGAATGAGGTTGGAAGGGACCTCTGGATTCATCTGCTCCACCACCATGCTCTAGCAGGGTCACCAAGAGCAGGGTGCCCAGGACCATGTACAGGTGGCTTTTTAAGATCTCCAAGGAGACAACCACTCTGAGAAACTTATTCCAGTGCTACATCACCCATGGTCACTCATTAATGCATGGTCAATTAGAAGCTGTATATTATCCATTAATGCTACAAAATAGTTGGTCTTCTTGTATTCCGACAGGGTGTCAGGCATTAAGTTCTGTACATTCTCAATTGTCCTCAGAGGTAATATAAACCTGTGTTTGTCCTCCCTTCTCCCCACTGTGTGGGCAAAGGGCAGTAAGAAAATTGTTCACGTTTATTTCTGAGGTGGTCAGTCTGAAAAAAAAAAAAAAAAAATCTCTTTTCTCAGATATGATTCAGCACTTTCATATGTATAAAATATTAAAATAAAGTTAAAATTTCCTAATCCATTTATCAAAAAATATACTAGGCTCTTTTTTTTTTCTGACATTGTCAGCATTTTGTCTACAGCACAGTACTAATATTGTATTGATACCCATATGTTTTTATTTAGTGTTAATTTTTACAAAACTATACATTTAATTCTTCCCTACTTTTAATTTTGCATATTCAAAACCTGTCATTGTCTCTTGTGACAGCTACATCATTTCAGGGTATTGCTGTATGGAACTTACTTCAGACCCAAGATTGTAAATCATGTGATTTGGCTATCTATTCTTTTGCTCACATCGCTGCCTGAAGAGGAAATTTAGGCTCATTTTGTAAACTTTTTGGATACCTTAAATACAGGATTTTATCTAATCATTTTTCTTAATTTCTGACAAATCATATTTTGGTTCATCAGACCTATCTGGTTTTATCAGCACTTTGAAAGCTTTAATATGCAAATACCTTCAGTACAAAACTGACAGTTTTCTAAGTAGTGAGACAAGGAAAATAAGTGGGAAGAAACCTCTGGTAGATAAGGGAATACCCAGCCGTGACAGCAATGCTCTTGTCTGTTGTTTCCAGTTTGAGAAACCATAAAGGCTCTTCACCTCAATTACTCATGCTAAATAAGGGAAGTACTTTCATACAGTACGCAGGTGCCTTTGAGACTTGAAATACTTCAAGATCCAAAGAACTCACAATGGAAGCTAGGTAAGTACCCAAAGAAGATATGCAGATGAAACAAACAGCTATGGGAGCAATTTACGTGCCTAAAGGTAATAGTGCCACTTAAGATGCTCTGGGGTGGGTATCCCAGTCACTCGGGTGGTGATCACAGATGTGATACAGAGGCATGCCCTCCTGGAACAGTAGCTGGACAGCACACAGGAAACACTAGGCTGCCTACAGTGGCATCAAGTCTGCACTCAGGCAACGAATCACACTGCTAAACTGATTTACTAGGTATGTATTCACTCTATGAAGGAAGTAAAATGAAAGTTAATTTTTCAAACAATATAAAATACTAGAGGAAATTGTTAAACGTATAAATATTGCCCAATCCTTCCTTGTATCAGACTTGCAAGAATACTATGCACCAAACAAACTACATCCCAGAAGTCATCACGTTGTGGAATATGCATAGGTTAAGAACATGTTTCTTTCCTATCCCATTTTCCAAAAACTGACAAGCACATTTTTGCTGCAGAAAGCTCAAATTCCACTGTATTTTTGAATCAGTATCACACAGTTCTGCTGGTGTATAGAAAATCAGGAAAGAGAAAACAGGATGTAGATTTTTTTTTTTTTTCCTCTGTTTGCTGTACTTCTGGAAAAACAGAATGGCAGCAGTCTAGTATACCTTATTCTCTTCCCTTTTGGTAGGGACAGACCTGATGAAAAGCTGAAAGGCTCTTGTAGATGTGTGTGCCCTGCATTGGAAAAGAATCTTTTAACTGGCCTTGCTGCTACCATGTCGCTTTACCTCTGCAAACTTCTGAGAACTGGCAGTTTTGACACCAACAGGAGTTCTTGGAAAGGCTTTTTAGGATGTAAAAGGTTTTGCAACTACCTTACCAGAACTTCATCCAATTTCAAATTCTAGACGACAGGTGGCAAAGCCAATCCAATGAACCACTTCACTGGGTTTAGTAAAAGGCAATTTGATGGTGTTTATACGTCATATCCCCCAAAATGATATCGACTAGGATAAAAATCTGTGAGTTCTTTAATATATCTCCTAAATTCTGTTTATCCCAAAATTACAGTGTGAAAAAAAAAAGAAAAATATTTTATAATTAACGGAAATGCATTCCCACCTCCTGATGATACCATCTCAAGTTTCTCCAAAATATAATCTTTGTCCTTTAGCATTTAGTGAAAGCTGCTTCTGAAATGTATCATAGTGAAAATTTCCCTCTTCAACAGGGAAAAGCTAAGCAAGTAGACAAAATTATTTTACTGTCTCATTTCCTGCCACTGACCAGCTCTTTTTTTTTCTTCTATTTCCATCACAGTTTCAGTTAATTAGCATGACACCACCGCAATTAAACGGTGTGTGTGCAAGAGAGCTAACACTTAATCAAAGGCTAGGGACACTATTATGTCATTTCCACACATGAGTTGTGTAACATTAGAAGACAAAGAGAAGGTGAGTTAGACCTGATAAATGGCTTGGATGCAGGGTGCACCATTTTATCAATATTTCAAAGCCTAAAAAAGAATATTTTCTGTGTGCACGCATGCACATGTGTTGAAAGATTCAGAGGAATAAGAATGTACGGGCATGTTCACAGAGAGCATTAATTTGAAGACATACTGAAAAGTATCTGTGGGATCAGGTGAGGATACTCTGCTTCCAAATTAGAAAGGAAACAAGTTTATTTTATGAGTAACAGTTAAATGTTCAAGCAGGCAATTAAAGTGCTTTACTGAGGCCATTTTGGGATACCAAACACTTCGAAGATTATATATTCCCTCATATTTCATGTTCAATGTTCCTCTAAGTAAAATATGTGGTTCCTTTTAGTTACCCAGTTATGAATTGTACTTTAAAGGCAAGGGGACATTTTTGATAATGCACATCTTAAACTTTTCATTAAACTACCAAATTTAAATTCTACCTTTTTGTGCACTCTGACATTTTTGTCTGGCATTTTCATTAATTTTGCGACATACATAAATGTAGCTGAAATGTTAACTGATCAATACTTTGTCTCTCTCATGTAGCACTAGAGCGAAGCTCCCCAAGGACCACGCAGCAGTACAGAAATTAAATGTGTAAAATATCAAATGTTAATGTTAAACACAGCAGCACTTACTGTATAACGACTGAAAAGGCTAAAAGAATTCCAAATGGACAGATGGTAGCACAAATTATCTACAATCACATTTAAAGATTAAAGTTTGTCCCGTAAAATAATTCATTGACTCATGTTGAAGTGTGTCCTTTTACTGATAGCTCAGTTGTCCAATTATTTTTGTGCTCATTATGGTGAGAAATGACAGTACTGGGAAAAAAAAAAAAAAAAAAAAAAAAAGTACACTTTTTCCCCCTACACTGCACCCACTGACATCTGCAAGAACACAAATGTCTGGTCAAGAAATGGATGGAAATTAGGCCCAATTTAGTAGACAATTCAGTGCCCACAGTAGATTACTCCAGAGAGGAAAAAGAACAAAACAAAACAACTTTTGCATTACTCTAATACAGTTCTTCTGCCTGAATTATAGTAATTAAGGAATAAAAAAATATACAAAAATTAACTGCTCAACTAATCTAGAAATCTGCACTAAATCCAGCAAATCAGGTGAATTTACAGCAAAGGCCCTCTGCACATATTCTGTTCTTTTATACTGTATTTAGGTGCTTAAGAAGTGACACATTTTTAATTATCTTGGAGACAAAACAGGTATGTTTGTGACAGAGTAAAAGCTCCTTTGCACTGAAACCTTAACTTTGTTGCTATGCACTTCCGTTATTTAACAGGACAGAAAGAAGGAGGAAAGAATATAAAACACAGTAGTTCAAATCGGAAGTCACATCACTATGGCCAGATCAACCCATATTTCATGAGCTGTTTGCAAATATCTTTGCATAGGTGGAAAACAAAACAAAACAAAACAAAACAAACAAACAAACAAAAAAACCAACAAACAAGTGAAAAAACAACTGGAATATAACCCACAAAACAGCTTAATATCATGTCACAGTAAGATCAGCACCAACATTTTTAAAAAATTACATCCAATTATTATTCACAATTATTCTTCTACTGTGGATTACTGAGGCACATGAAAGGAAAAAAGAAAAAAAAAGATGAAACTTTAAGTCATTCATGCAAAATCCCTAATGAAGGCAAAGAGCTTATGAAGTACAACAGAAACAGGTAAAATAACTGCTTAACCCAGGAAATGCATAATCCAGAATGTTGAAAATTTAGCTTCTAGGTCTCTGTGCTTCTAAGTACAGTTTGTGAAGCACCAGTTGTTGAGCTGGTACTTTCAGATAACTTTGAGAAAGGATGAATAAGGAGCACCACGATAAAGCTCTCAGAAAGCATTTCCTTTTTAAAAACGTCTCAAATAATTTAAAAGTTTGAGACATGTAAGTTCTGGAGTATATATAACCAGCACCTTTAGTGTTTCCTGCTAACATTGCGACTCTCCAAGAAGAATGATTTTAAAAGAAACTGCAGTGAACACTTCAGAGTGCAAAGAGCATAAAGCAGGTAACTGTAGCTTATTATAGAGTCACCATATTAATCAAGGCTTTCTGTCATTTTCCAAGAGCAGTCTGGCTTTCCAGGACTTCTCTCTCATTATAACTAACCCATTATATTTGTGAAAACTGAGCTAGTCAACCAGAATTTCTTCTTATGTGGTCTTGTAGCAGGGGTCCCCCTGGAAAGCAAAGCCATGGGGTAAGGTATGAGAAAAGGTTGCCTGTAAGTGTCACTCTAAGAATTTGGGGCAATATGAGGTCTGAAAAATCAACGCTCACGTATTTAACTTATGTGAAATGGCTGTAAGCCTCTATTGTGATATCATCTGTCAATGTATGTCTTCAAATTCAACAAGAAGGAAGAATTGGTTAGTTTAAAAGTTTACTTCTAGTACATTATTTATTAGTCTGCCTACAAAGCTGGAAACCTACAGAATGGCCTATTTCTCATCTCCTTTCTGGGACTGACATTTCACTGTGACATTCTCTAACCTCAGGGAGACAACTTCAAGAGAAGATACGATTTATATAATAGTGAAGAGATGAAAATGATACATACAAGTACAGCTTTTTTATAAAACCTATTGAATTGCAGCATAACCTGTGTGCAAGCACAACTCAGTACTACACGTGAAAGTGAACCACTCCCATGAAAGATACGCAATTTTTCAAGGAGCCATAATACCTCTGAAACTCCAGAAACCAGCTAAATCCAAGCTTTACAATCATGATAGAAGTTCATGTAGATACAACTTAGCTGATCAAAATATGCTATGGATGTTTTGTCCAATAGAGGGATAATGTGATCTTTGGACAGAATAACATCAGCTTAAGAAGCACAGATAAAACTTCTGGATGCAGATCAGCAACACATTGATGAAGCCACAGTACTGACCCCAACAATAATGTATCCTCTACAGCAAATAACAATAATGTATCCTCTACAGCGAAATAAATACTAACAGAAAACTAAATAAACAGCAACAACAACACAAATATCTTTTTATATACATATAATCAATAACAAAATTCTACTGCAACACTATAACTACAATAATAAAGTACGCTCGCTACAGCCCACTCCACTCATATTCTGTGCCTATGCATTCCCAGCTACTCTCATCACATTGAATGTGTTCTATGATCAGAAACCACCATGATTTAATAGCAACATGTCTTTTTCCGTGGTCACAGCAGTGCACCAAGAGAAAGAAATAATTTAATTTGCCACAATAAACATGTAATTCCATTTCCCTTCTCTTTTACAGGTAGGTGTTCCAAATGCATTTTAAAAATGGTCTTGGACTGATGAATATTCACAAACTGGAGCAGTAATAGCAGCATAAGCATATGAGTTTTATGTAGGCAATGCATTTTCCAATGAAATTTTGGTCATCCTAAGATGAGTATACTCCAAAGTATCCTGTATTGCTGCTCCAATGCCTAGTTTGATTTCTCCAAGTTGCAGAGACCCAAGCTGCAGGCACCTAAGCTCATAGCAATATCACCACACTTTCACTGTAATTAATCAAAGCAACATCAGAAACATTCTCTGTTCACATCTCTGATGAAAAAGTTCCTAACTTCAGTATTTCAGCCAATTTCATTAATCTGGATGTTCCAGAAAATGTAACCATGCATAGATTTTAACTCCTCGTGCAACTCCCATATGCAAAAACCAAACAAACAGGAACTCTGGTCTCATTTGTAGCTTATACAGTTTTGAAAATCAAAATCAAAAGACATTCATCTGAGAAACACAATCTGTGATGAAGCTTGGAATTGTCCAAATTTAGTATGAGCACAAAGTTTAATATTAATGACGGTAATGTTTATGAAGAAATATTAGTTTTATTTAAATCAAAACCAAGTTTTATTTAAATAAAACCAAATGAACTAAAAACAGAGCTTGATGTTTTAAAGGTAGTAGTTTGTTTGCAATAATGATGTTAAAGTTTTTTGTTTGTTTGTTTGTTTTTTGTTTGTTTGTTTGTTTGTTTTTAATCTAGCCAAGGATACTAATTCTTAGCAATCAAGCAACTACTTGGGTTCAGAGTTTGTAATTCTACAGAAGTTACAGGTGTAGCATATCGGTATATAGAAGACAGAACAACAATATCATCTTTGTGATATGTAAAAGCACCTCTATTAAATAATAAAAGCAAATTATAAGAATATAAACATTATACGAGGGGAACAAGCAAAAATTAACAGAAGTAACATGTAAGAAGCTCAATATGTATCATCCATACTTTACCAACTGTATTGTGTCATATCACATACTTGTTACTTGTACAATTATGTACAAATACTGTTTGTGTGACATTTTACAATTCTGTATTTAAAAAAAAATGTGAATAAAAATGATTTGTGATATCCTCATAGTTTTAAATAAAACTCTAAATGAAAAAAATCAGGAAAACCTACATCAAGATTGCATCATCTCTTAAACACAAATAACACAATGGTGATTAACGGTAATATAAAAAAGATCATACCAAAAAAGCAGCAAGACTTCTTGGGGGTGAATCCCAGTCAAAGCAACTGTTAATGTAGTAGGCGGCATTTATGAGCACCATGACACAACGTTTCATGCGGATGAAGTTTCTCAACAGCAGCTGGTAAAAAGGTGAAAGAATTAAAATATTTCAAAACCTCAAAAGCATCAGAAGAGGTTCATGTTTATAATCTCACTGTTAATTTGGTTAGATTGAGAAAAAATAGCACGGTCTAGTTTAAGGTCTATCTCACAGACAGAGAATAGTATTTTAAAATTAGAGAGACTTGGAAGACAGAGAATTTATCTAAACGTATCATTTGCTGAATTTAATTCTAAACTATATACAAATTGTTGTCTTCACTCGCACAACTTTATGACAACTGGAGATCTATTTTTAAAAGTCACTTGAGAAATGTCAGATATGATTTTGTTATTAAGATATCAGAGTTTTATTAAACAGGCAAGGCTTTCCCCTTTCTTAGTTACTTAGAAAATTCTGTCCTCAATAAGAAGATGCTGTAGGATGCTAACTTGACATCATGCAAAATCACTGCTGTAAGATCAAATATATTCTTTATATCCAATTTTCCTCCTTCGTAACAACTTCACATGATCACCATGTGTGATTTAAGTGTCTATCAAAGTAACTTTAACTTCATCTCTATCAAAATGAAATATTACAGGGCTAGGTTTAATTCAGAAGATTACCCTTAAATCCACTAAAACAGCAATACACCTGACCAAAAGAAGAGAACAAACCAGTGAATCATTCCTGCATTGAATGGCATATAAAGTGCTGGGTAGGTAAGATGTGCTCTCTCCCAGAACATCTGGATAGTTTGAAATGCTATTGCGTTAGTCATATGTAAAGATTCATTTTTATTTTATTTTATTTTCTACATGTGGTATTGTGGTCGGATATTCCACAAAAGCTAAAAGCAAAAACAAACCACCAAGTGGATATTTAAAGTTTACTCCTCTTGCGATCTGCAGAAAGCACAATACCATTTTTGGTTATCAAAGAGGGGAGAAGAATTAATCTTGAATAAGAGGCCTTGTTTCTTTGCTGGCATAACAGTGAAAAATGCAGGTTTAGTAATCTCTTTACTCCCAAGAGTAAAGAAAGGAATATTTTTTTAAATGAAATATATCTAACAACATATTCTCAATTCATCCAGTAGATAACTTAAATTATACTCAAGCCAGAAGTTTTCTACAAAATAAAATCAGTTTCAAGACTTTTGTCTTTTCACTGCAAACAAAAAAATCCTGTTGCCATGATTCAGTCAAAAGCTCTGTTCTCCCCATATAAAATACATAATTCATGTAACATGAAAAACTGAAACAAAAGTAATTCAAGTGCAGAAAAAAGTAAGATTTGTTTACTATTAAAATTATCAGTGGCAAATAATCATGAAAAAAAAAAAAGGAAAAAGAAAAAAGAAATAGGGTCCACACATTTCCTACCCAGATGGCTCTCAAAAGTGATAAGGAGTTTTAGTTTGCTTCCACCTGAGATTCAAACCTTACTCCATGAAGTTGTTCAAAATTTGGCTACATGATGCTGAAAGAGTCTCTACCATGCACAAAAACGGAGATCTTTCAGGTCAAGGTTAACAGCAAAAATTTATGCAAGACTTAGTTTACATGCACCTGCGCTATAATCTGATACGTGTGGAACCTAATGGTTTCAACTGTGTTCTTATTCACATATTTCACGGAAATTAAGCTGCAGTTTATAGAGAAGAGATACAATAAAACCACGTATTTTGTTTCTGCCTCTTCCTACCTATCATATTTTTTTTGTAAACAGGTAATGAAAATGTTATTTTTTACCCTCAGCAGTGCGATACCAGATATTTAGATGTGCACACTCGATATTAAGGCTTTTGGAAAGGATTAGTGTTTCCTTACTCTTTACCTGTTTAGACAGTCTGTTTTCCTCTTCAATGTACTTCTGTTCTTTGGGCATTAAGGTTCGTATGCTGGCTTTCACCTACACATTAAAATGTGTGTCAATATTTCAAGCTTACTCGCTCCTTACTAATAACACATGCTCCGATTTGCAAAAATTACGAAGTTTCAAAGTCACGGCTGCCAAGCCCAGGACACACAGATGTACACAGAGGCAGGGGCTGCTGCTTCGTGCATTAGCAGCAATAGCAGCAGCAGCAACAAAAAGAGTGGGTGTGCCAGGCATTGGCAGAAGAGTATTCTGTGGTATACATCAAGGTTTAGAGAAAATGAGGAATGACAGAAATTCTCTACAAATCGTGAACAAAAGCTTTCATGAAACTGAACTCTTTAGCAGTACAAAAAAGCCAAAGTTAAGACTTACAGCATTAAAAATCACATCTATTTCAAGATAGATGACCCCCTTTGTTGGCCCTGTCAGCTGCTTGTTTTTCAAGACGTAGGCTTTCTGTTCACCATTTTCAATCTGCAGGAAAAGGACATGACAGCCGTCTGTCTCGCGGTCTCCGCTGAATACCCCCCCCCGGTGACCCCTGACCCCCAGCTGCTGAAACTGACAGAGAACCCAAAACAACTGTGGCAAGTCTGACAAGTACCTGTTCATTACCAGGACCGAGTCTGTCAGGAAAAATTAACTATCATGGGATTCAACATGGCCGTGAATGGAGTATGTTAAAATTTTAGTGTTCTTATTACAGACCTTGGTTGAGAAATGACAGACACAGAGCTGCAAATCTTTTTTTTTTTTTTTTTTCCCTTCTTCTTCCTCTTTTTTTTTTTTTTTTTTTTTTTTTTTTCCATTCTCCCCCCTTCAGCAGGAAAAATACAGACTGGTGTGTCAGGTGAATGAAACTTACAGACAGCAGTGGTATCGCAACTTTGCCTAGAAAGTCAGCACTCCGATCGCGGTCCTCATCATAAACTGTCACTTCAAGCACTGAGTGGATGTCTTTAATATTGCTACAGAAGGAAAAGCACACATGGAGGAGAGAAGTCACCTACACCAGCAGTTACCAAGGACAAAAGCTCAAGAGGTTAGCAAAATCAGAAACCGGTGTATGTTTTCCAAGCCACAGCAGAGAACAAAATCCAAGAAAATCAAGCTTCCCTCTGTGTAACCCCAGCACTCTCCAGGAGCTGCAGCGACTGTGCTCTGCAAGGCTTTGCCAGCAGAAGTTTTCTGAAGGATGTTGCTTTAAATTTCCTACCTGGCGTATGTGCTGCGTGAGCTGCAAGGAGAGCCAGCGTGGAGGTGCACTGGGGATTTACCGCGGCAAGCAGCAGGCTGAGAGCCTCACAGCCACCCCGAACACTGCTACCCCTGCAGCAAATCCTACTGCAAACACTGTGCTGTCTGCAGGCTTCTAAATGAAAACAATCATCAGCTACATGAGGCATCCTTGTAAAGAGAATGAGCTCTTTAATTCTAAAATCCTTGCTTAATTACAAACACTCAGCAGTCATTACAACAAATTAGGAACAAGAAATAAGAAATGACGTGTTTTTCAGCTAGTTCTGCTTTTTGCCTGCAAGCTATTAAACACTCCACCACCGTGGACAACAAATGTCGCTGTACATTGTAAACTCTCAAGTGAAAAAAAATCACATTCCTTATGCAGAGAGAAAATACCAAAATTGTTTGAGAGAACTCATCTTTGATCAAACAGCTGATCCAGGAAATACGAATTCAAGCAAAGCACTTCAACTTCACTAAAATATGTGCCTCCAGAGGAAACTGCATTGCTAGTCCAAAATTAAATAACACGTTTGAGGACAAGCAAAATAGTCTATGCAGATATGTGTGTAAGAGAGGGGAAAACTTCCCTTGAAGGTCTTTTGAGTTCTTCTATTTGATTCCTGATTAGTCTTTTGTCCTGTATAAAAGCAGGCAACTCCTTATGCAGAGAACACTGTTGAGCAATGGAGGTTGATTAGTTATCATTTCTATTAATAAATAAATAAAAATAAATTAATGAAGAATTTAGCATGTTTGTACAGATACACAAATGAGAACGATGTTAATAAGCTAATGGGAAGTACAACTATTGTGAGAGTTTTTCTTTTGTTCAGAGTTCATTCCTGAGAGCCAACTGCTGCAGGGTAAGGAAAGCTATGGATGCCAAGTATATGAGTGACAGACTCAGAGGAAAAAAAAAAAAAAGATTAAAATCTTCATCATAGACTGTGATTTAAGATCAATGGCATAACATCATTTTCACTTATGATAAAGTGAGATAAGTGTACACAAATTGTACAAAAAAAACTCTATTATTTTTGCAGTGGATTGTTAGCTGATTAGTAGCAGAGAAACCTGCAGCTGATCAGTTTTCTACTCACTGATGTTACATTGCAACAGGCAGAAAGAAAAAAAAAAAGGCAACAGAGCAAGACAAATAATATGAACATTTGGTTTGGGCAAGACATTTTTCTACTTTCTCAGAACATTTTACTGTGTTCAAAATTAAACAGGGATTGAAAGAAAAACACACACACACACACAAACAAACAAACAAACAAAAAACAAACAAACAAACAAACACACAAAAAACTGCATCACTTTCCAATAAACTAAGCACTTAAGACCACATTTTGCCCAATAGCAACATTTGACTATTATGACATTATATTATGAGAAGTGCAGTTGGCAAATAGAAATAACAAATGGAAAATTCAAAGACCATAAGAAAAGAGCAAAGAAAAGCATGAACGCATTTAAAATTCATTCCTTTATATAGTTTTTGAGTGTTCATTAAGGGTAACAACCACATTTTACTGAAGGTCATAGTATCTTTTTTCCGTCCAAACTTCAGGGCCAAAACCAAAGCAGAAAGCTCTTGAAACTCCACTGAAGATAGCAGAAGTCTGGAATGCTCAGCATTTTTCAATTCTGGTTTACAAAAAACAAACTTACTTTCTTACCTTGTGAATAGTAAATGTTGCCTTTTCTCTACTTTATTTTTCATGTTTTTAACCCTCAGAAAAGCGTGCAGCTGTTTGGTTTAGAAATGGCAGTTGGTTACTGGTTACTTTCACTGGAATTTGAGGTAGGTACCTTTGATTTACACTTACATTCCCTTCAAATAAACAAACAAAACAACACAAAACAAAAGAACCACCATGAAACACTCACAAAACCAAAACACCTACAATGTGAAGATTTTGTTCCATTCTGGATTGAGGTTCTTGTAGATGGTATGTGTCAGCAGTCTGTCATTATTCAGTTCAACTACACAAAATGGGTCACTTTTACCTATGAAGAGAGAATTTGGAACAAATTTCATGAACTGAGAAAATACACCATGAGCAACTTCTAAATCAAATTTTTTTCTAAATTTTAAGTCAATAAAGAATCAATTCAGCTATGTCCTGTAGTCTGCATTTTATTCAAGATCATGATAACAGACTGATCATCCTTGTAATCTATTAAGATTCTTCAGTAAAATAACATTTGTGTGTGTGTATGTGAAGGCAAAAGGAGAGGAGAAAAAAAAATGAAAACAAAAATTGCCACATAGTTTTTTTTCTCATCAAAACCAGCATGTTCCTAAAAGGTGCCAAGCACCCTTCTGAGACGGCTAAGAGAACTTTACTTTAATTGTGCCAAACCTATGTTGACTGTAATGATAACATTATTAGAGCATTTTCATATGTTGGAAAAGTATTACTCCATATTATTTGTAATAACATAGCACCCATGATACTTATCCAAAGATTACTATGCTCTACATGTTTCATGCTGCACAAATCCTTTCCCCCAAATCAAAAAGACTTAAAGACAGTTTCAGATAAAAGCCTAACAAAAGAGAGAAAATGGACAAGTACAATTAAACAATAAGAAAATATCAGCTGGAATGATGGGCTGCAGTCTCAGTACAGCAGAAGTTCAAATGTGGTTAAGCTTTTTGTATACATTAATGCACAATGAAGTAGCTCTGCACATATTTACAAGAAGGTCCCTCAGCGTGAAAGCCACCACAGATAAAAGTATGAAGATGATGCTTTGAAAGTGTAATATGTAGATAATGGAAATGGTAGGATTGACTGATATAGGCATTTTTTTGATTGTTTGTTTTCTTCTTTTAATCTAAAGAGAAGGAATGCATAAAAAAAGCATGTGTGTGTGCCCCTAACTGTATGGCAGCTTACGAGTAAAGGTGAGCTGTGATCAGCTACCAACCAAAGAGACAGGAAAAAAAATCACCCAGGCTAAAAGTTTAGTGGGATGACGTAGAAGTTACACTAAGCTTTTTCATAGATATCCACAAAGCCAGGATTTGTATTTGGAAAGAAGAAATAAATTAGACATCTGAGTCTCATGTTTAGCATTTGTTTAGCCATGTAAAAAGGGACCTTCCCAAAGAGGGAAGAAGAAAGAAAGAAAGAGGAAAAAGAAAAAAAAAAAAAAAGAAAAGGGGAAAAAAAAAAAAAAAAGAGGGAATGATAATATTTAAATTATGATAGTGGTAGCCAGACAGAGAGATCCCTCCTGCTTATTTTGTTTTTATCCAGTAACTGAAAAGAACAATCCAATGCTCATCATTTTGCTGTCCTATCAATTAGCAAAATGAAACTCATAGACAACCATGTATGCTAAAAGCAAATTTAAATATTGTACAATGTCAATTTTCTTTTGTTCTAGCCTAGCTGACTTCTGTGCCTGCTTACCTTTGCCTTTGGCACAGCACACAAGGGCACGCATTATTTTCATTTAAGGCTACAAATACGTTAGTACAAAGGTGGAAAACAAATTGCTACTTCCAGAACCCTAGGAAACTTTGTCAGAAATTAATAACTGAACTGCACACTAGAGAGTAGAGCATTCATGTCTCTGGACTTTCTTCGGATAGCAAAGTTTTTAAAAGTTATGGAGTGTTGGTTTTGGCCATCCACAATCAAATTTAGCACACTATGCAATTGCATTTCACAGCATCTTCAATAATTCCGTCATGCTATGTCATGCATTATAAGGAGACATAAATTGAGTAGTTCAATGGGTCTACATTAATGATATTAGGGAGGCATGTAATTTGTTTCATACCTTATACAAATGACAATGAAATCAATATTTAGACAAAGCTGTCCAGGGGGCAGATCTTCCAAACTGCAATATTGATTCAGACTACATCAGAGGTTAATGTGCATATTATTAACTTTAATGATAAAGAATAATTGTTTTTAATGCATTGTAAATTACAGTTAGAATAGACGTTTACCTTCTCTAGAAAACTCTGTATCTCTGTGTCACTCTCTATCACTGAATCTTTCCCATTAAATGTGAAAAAGGACTAACTCATTAGTCATTAGAGATGAATATATCATGCATCCTGATGTTTTCCTGCTTCATAACAAGCCTAAATAGTTGTAGGTAACTTCAAAAAGTTATTTTCATTTACCTTCTCTAGATTTCAGCATTTGTAAAAAAAAAAAAAATAATCATAAACCACAAGATAGTTAGAGTAACAAGGCAGAACGGACACAAAAGGTGAGCTAGGTGTTATTTTATCTCCTTTTTTTACAGCATCATCAATCATATTTGCATATGACAGGGAAATGTGATGTGTGCTTCTTAATTGTATACAGATATAGTAAAAATGTACTAGACAGTCTAGAGGTCCTGTCTGTAAAAAAAAGGGGGAAGCATTTAATAGATTAATTTATTTCCTGCATCTATTGACACACACTTTTTCAATGACTCTCTTTATACATTTATATGAATATAAATCCATTTAAGAACACTATATACTATGCATCATTCATCACAGAGGTGCTCAATCAAACCAAAGTCAAATGGTTCTCAGAAATAAAAGAATCCCTCTCATGCTCAGCTTTTCCAATCTCTCCCCTACCCCCTGAAATAAGTTGAAGAGTTTGAGACATCGACAAAAGGAAATATTACGAAATGGTACAAAGGAAGGCCCAAATACATTGGTTACCACATAGAAGTTTCCTTGCAATGAATATCCTTACAAAGGCACACTGCTTTTACCATATGAGGAGGCTATGAAGTTCCCATCTGCAAGGCCCTTCACCATTGCCTATGGGCACTCCTTCCGTATGTTAAAACACTCATAACTAAGCGGGATATCTGAAAGAACACTCTTAGCTGACATGCTAAACATATGGTACGTGCAAATGTTATTTGGATACCAACCCAAATAAGTGAACATGATCCAGAAAGACAAAGCCAGAGAAATGTACAAGTACTTGGTGAAACTCACATCCATCTGTCATCTTTCAAGTTTTCATTATTAGAAAGAACAACTACAATCTTACCTCTCACTGACAGCCATGGCAAGTGTTCCTGCATTGCAAGTGTTTAAAGTAATGGGAACATTCCTAATGAAAGTCTTAAAAGAACATTAAAATATAAAAGACTGCATCTTATGTCTCCTTAGTCTCTAGGACTAAGGAAATCCAAGAATTTACAACATATATTCATCACTGTACTTTTTGAAACCATTACCTTAAGTACAACACATGCTCTAACCAAGCCAACCTCAGACAAATTCTGTCTAGCTAATGCAAGTGGCAATTTAAGGAAAAAAAATAATAATAATAAAATAAATAAATGCTTTTTTTTCATTTTAGTATTAAAGAGTCATGTGTGTTCAGAAATTTGATATCCATCTAGCAGTCCTAAAAGTACACTTTAAAACTTTCAGTTAGACTTGTGCTGCCTAAGCTCAATTACATCAGTCTAAATTATATCATCATCCCATGTATGCTTTTCACTACAAACTGAATCACGACTGTCATAACCTGTCATATGTTAAGAAATTTTACCCAAACCTGTGTGTTTACTGAGCCTGCTCTGTGCCTTTTGAAGGCCTCCAGCTTCTGATTTGAGTACTTTAGAGGTACTTAAGTTTATCGATCAGGATGACATCCACAAACTGCATCCAAATATAGCCCTAAACGTGTGTGCTCCGTGCTGTGCAAGACCATCACCTCTACTTAAGGCATTCACACGTTAAAAGCATGCTCCCAGCTCTACTGAAACCAGCACTTATGATTTTGAGTAATCCCATGACTTCAGTGGGACTAATCACTATTATGCTTGGCACTGTTTGAAGGAATTCGTAAGACAAGTAGGTAATAAAACCAATGAAGTACACCTTCTCAGTAACTGAAATCAAACCTGCAGTAAACCTCAATAAGAAGTCAAACAAATCTCATTAATCCACTTTCTTGCTGTAATGTTTCATGCTTTTTGGACTCTACTTGTAAAGTCCTAAGGGCTCCTAAAATGATGGAAATAAAGTGCTAATTTAAATAATACTCATGGTAGTCTGGAAGAGAAATCAGTTTCTCTTTTGATGGATCTTTCTCACCCTTTTCCCCTCTTTAGTCATTACAGACCCATACTATCTGAGAATTACACCTTGGAGATATTCTACTTCACAATGCAAGCTCTTGCTTAAAAAAAATAAAGAACTCCTTATCTTCTGCAGTCTCCCGCTTTATTCATTAAAACACAGATTGCATCTACTTTGACAGATATCCTTGTTTGTGTTATGCTATATTGCATGTAATGTTTAGACAGTCAGCAAGACTGGAATGCAATCTGAGATTGCTTCGCTTAGATCTATGCAAAGTATTTTACTTCAACTTGCATTCCTCATGTGGCACACTATAAATGCATTATTTAAAACATATGTCTTTTACCTCTCACCTGGTCTCTCAGAACTACCAGATGCCTCTAGATGAACTGAAAACTCATCACCATCAAAAGCCCAGTTCTACAGCAATGCTTAAGCTGCAAGAGACGTCAATCTGGGACTAAAGAGATCTTAGTTGTTACTTGCTTCAGTACTCTTAGTCCTACATGGTCTAGAAAGTCTTTGTAAGTTTGGAGCTCAGATTCATTACGTAGAGTTCAGAATGCTGGTGACTGGAACAAGACTTCTGCTCCTGCAAATACATACAGTGCTCTTTTTCACCAAAAAAAAGAGACTTAAATAGTGACAATTTGACAATTTTGAATTGGTTCTCAAAATATTTAGAAAATTGAAACAACAAAACCTTAACCTCTAAATTATTTTATCTTTTTTTTTTTTTTTAATTTATTTTTTTCTCAAGTGGCTAGCACCGCATTACCTAACAGATCTGTTGTGTTCTGCATCTAGGAAAGTTGGGGAAATGTCCATTTCACCCACTCACAGACCACTGGATATCCACATTCCTAGATCAGCTCACTTGTTTCGCTGGAACTCATCAGCAAGCATGAAAGATGCCAGGTAACTTGTGGACACTTAAGCACTGATGTCCTAGGTCTGACAGAAATCTATGTGGTGCACCCATCTCAGAGCCATGTGCCACTGCAGATCATCTTCCATGCTTGAGGTCAGCCACAGTCTGTCCAGGATGTCACGTGTAGGGGCAACAAATTCTGCTAAGACAACAGCATGGACTTCACCCCAAATTCAGCTCCTGAAGTACTACTTCCTTAACAACAGATAGAATGATGCAACCAATTCAGATGCTAGTATCTTTTCTATATATATAACTATGAACTTTACCTGAATGTTAGAGCTGTCAAATTGCAATACAATATAATCTGTATTTGTGGGCAAGTTAAACAGATACGCCCTTCAATAGTCTCCGAGGAGCAAAGTTGTCCAATGTTTTTTTGTTTGTTTGTTTGTTTGTTTTTATTCTTTGTAGACTGTCTTCCCAGCAAAAATCTTCCCAGTAATTCTTCCAAACAGGGACTTCAGTTCAACATCATTGTACTACTGTGCTCACTTTCTGGCTCCACTTATACACAAAACCTTTCCCTGATAAAAAGCTATCAGACCTTAAATTTACATTTCTTTCCTTCCATGTTTTGTACAACTTCAACTCTGATGTTCTTTCATTATAGAACTCTATTAAATGTAAGCATTTGTCTCCAGAAAACTGCATGCCAGCTCTATGTTATTTTTTATAGGTAATATTGTAAAAAGGGAGACTTAAGTAATCAAACATATGGAAACATCCATATTTTATGCAGTAAGATAATTACCTCCTTTAGACAGGAAAAAAAACACCTGTGCATAGTTACTAACATCATGCTTTTCTGTTTTCAGTCTTTGAGAAATCAGCTTGTAGGAAAGAAAATAAAAAAACAGACCATCAGCCATCACACAATGACTTTTTCTTTCCTGCCATTGAGTCCTACAAGCAGCTATCACTGATTCAATTGGTTTCCAGAGTAGGCTCAAGCCATGAAGTATATGGCAGACCTACCTGTCCCCTGGACAACTTATTGCACTTCATAAAGATTAACTCCCAAGGGACTTCAGATAGCATGGGGTTAAATCCCTGTGAATCCTGTGGAGACGTTTCTACTGTGGCTATAAAAAGCGTGCATTGATTCAGTATACATCCAGAAAAAAATTCCTAATTTTATTTTTTGTGAAAAGGGAGGGGAGGGGAGGGGAGGAATGGAGCGGAAAGGAAAGGAGCAGAAAGGAAAGGAAAGGAACGAAGCGGAAAGGAATGGAGCGGAGAGGAAAGGAACGGAGCGGAGAGGAAAGGAACAGAGCGGAGAGGAACGGAACGGAAAGGAATGGAGAGGAACGGAGAGGAAAGGAACGGAGAGGAAAGGAGAGGAACGGAGAGGAAAGGAATGGAGCGGAAAGGAGAGGAAAGGAACGGAGCGGAGAGGAGAGGAAAGGAACGGAGCGGAGAGGAAAAACATATGGGAGGTTAAATGTAGATTGGACACTTACTCTAACTTACTTGTTAGAATAACTTACTCTAACACTTACTTGTTACTAGTCAGTCCATAAAATTATATAAACTGATAGAAATCCAACTTCAGTGTTTGCTAGATTGTAAGTAGACCACATTCCAGACTAAACATTATATGATTTTTTGTATTTTCAAACTACAGTATCAAAACTGAACTAGAATCAGAAAGACTACTAGAGACATTTTGGGTAGTTTCAAGATTCAATAGTAGATTTCAATTCAATTTCTGCTTCTAAAAGTCAAGTTCATAAGACACAATTTCATAAAATTCATCCAAGTTTAACTTGGTTATAAAAGCTGAAATATTGTTTGAATATTTCATAGGTTATTATGGTTCTCCCCTAATGCTGGCCATGCCTGTCCATTACAGACCTAAGTCCCCACAGCCAAAAAATGCCTTTATTTTTTGGGAAGACAAGACAGCCAGTTCATGACTCTGGGGGGCAGTGCCACTCATGCAGACGCTAATGTCACTAATGTTGTTCCAAGCTCCCTGCCAGCCAGCTGCCTGCAACAGAGCAGTCAGTCTGACCTTTGGCCAGGAGAAGGAATGGCTCAATAGCATGAGAAGCTGCCTTATCTAATGGATTAAGCACAGGACCCAAGCCAAATGCCAACTTTGACAAGGACTTGCTCTGTGGGCCTTAGCTGAGTCCGTTAACCTTTCTTAGCTTTCCATCTTTAAAATGGAAATGATAAGTCCTCTTCAGCAGTGTTGCAATGGGCTGATTCCATGAATGTTCAAGGCATTCAGTGCAGTGGCAAAACCTTGCTCAACTCATTTCCACAGAATATTTACAGAAAAACGTGGTAATAATCACAAATAATTTCATTGGATTTTTAATTCTAAATGTTATGGTTAATCGAAAATGCCTTTTAAAATCTGAGTTTGCCATTAGTAACCTAAAACTGCTACTTTAATCAGGAAAGAAAAAGGAGTTTTGCAGTACATGATATTGGACTGATGTCTTCAGGCAAAACATATGGAGAAGATTAGGCAAGATTTTATCTACCAGGCAGTAATGTCCATAGATTTCATTACTTTGTGAAGATAATTCAAGTGTATATTGAAGTCTGGTTGCACTAATTGACAGAGCAAATTGACAGAGCAAAAAACATAATTCCGAAGGGCCTTTGAATTTATTCCTTCAATTTTACACGTACAGACTTCCACGCCTTTTTGAATTTAACATTTGTATACATCATTCTGACATTTCTGACATTTGCTAGCATTTAAGAAACAATTTCAAAGAATATTTTTGCACAAAAGGTATTAAGACATCTTAGTAGAACAGATTTTAGAAAACTCATTTACATTCTGCACATCTAGCCACCTTGGTTTCTTCATTCTACTTTCAAATATTTTAATCAAAATTTCAACATGGAATTTTCTTAAAAGAAAGGCTGAATGTCATACATAAAACTTAAAGAAAAAAAAAAAAAAAAAAAAAACTCTCTCATTTTCTATGCTTAGTTGCTGGTCTTCAAAGGAGGAAAAACCAAAACCTGAAATGCTTTTGGCTCTAAACCTAAATATCACCAAGCTCTTTGATATAATCCATCTCAAATACCAGGTTCTGAAACCTCAGTAGTCCCCCCAAAATGCAGAAAATTGATTAATAATGAGGTCAGAAATACAAATAAATTAACTTCTAATGAAGACTGGAGACACAGTAATCAAAGTGTTAAAAATTCATTTCATGCACATCTCATTTGCCTCTTAGCTGATATTTATCACATAATTCTGTGAGAAAGTAGAGGCCTAAGATGCTCCAGATAAATGTCTCAATTAATTGTACAGAGGTAGCCCTCTTTGAGCTGAACCAGAGCTGTGAGCTCTTTATTAAAAGCACTATTCTGTAGCCTGTAA
The DNA here is from genome assembly GCF_964211825.1 of Aythya ferina. Lineage (NCBI taxonomy): Eukaryota > Metazoa > Chordata > Aves > Anseriformes > Anatidae > Aythya > Aythya ferina. The sequence goes on from NC_140299.1 coordinate 83,731,257, forward strand.
CCTTGTTCCTTGACTCCTCTCTAGTTTCCAATTTAAACAAGTCCCCATGCGGCCCGCTCTAAAGGGCTTTGTCTCCCTGTCATTGTTAAGAGAGCCGAGGCATCCTGGAAGTGTGAAATCAGACCTCATGAGCTGAACGGTTCCCCAGGGAACGCCGGACCGCGCAGAAGGTCAAAGTCATGGGCTGGACCATCTGAAAGCGTCTGATCGCCGGTCTGTGACACAGCAAGTGGGGTGGGGGTGGGCGAGAAGCAGGCGAGGGGGCTAGAATGGAGCACGTCTTAATTAAAGCCCAAAGACAGCAAAACAAACTGTTTTCTAGGCAGACTGTCACAAGGAGCTCAGATTTTGCTCTGCTAATGAATCTGAGTTGCTAACTATTATTCTTGAAAATAATGGGACTTGCGCTGACGCTGATAAAACCTGTAGCACATCTTTTCCCACCATGCTTCCTTCTCGTCAGTAACAAGGCAGAGTTTTACATTTTATTTCAGGTTATCAGGAAAAGGATGGAAGGATATGTCCCCAAAAAGGAGAGGCGAACACCGTGAAAATAGCAGGCTTCCCCTCAACCCTACTTATATACAACTTGGCAGCAGAAATTTACTTATTGCTTTAACTGACACTATTTCACTTTGGAAAGGTCTATTGCTGTCCAAGCATCCCATGGCTTGGGTAAACAGAATGTGTATTAATTTCAGAGATCAACTGACATGATGAATCCATCATACCTTATGTTTTACTGCATTATCAGAATATTTCCTCATTTAAAAGACTTCATCATAACCATACAAGCAACTACTCCAGTGCTCTGCAAGCAACCAAACCCTTGAGAAAGGCTGTGTGCCTTCCAGAGATAACAAAAGAGAGCAAAAAAGTGGGGGAGAGGGAAAAATACAAGTTCTTTTAGCTGAATAGAAGAAAATGTAAACTGTGCTGTCAATAATACAATTTCATTTGTTATAGATGTTTGCTTGTTTGGCAAACATCAGGCAATATTAAAATATAAAATGCAACATTAAAATATAAATATTTTACTTGAAAGAATAGCTGCTGTGACCAAAATTTCCAGCAGAACATGATTTTGTACTGGTGACAACCCCAGAGTTTTGTTTTACCAACAGAAAGACTCTGTGACTGATGTTAAGAGACACCTTAACCAGGGAAGATGTCCTGATAAACCAGCCAGCACACTTCAAGGCCCTGGTTCTGCCAGGTGCCATGTGTTTCAGCACTCCCTGAAGTCAGTGAAATGTTTCAAGCACCCATCAGGAACCTCTCATCTCCTCTGTGGCTCTCACTTTCCCAGGCAAGTCATTTCCATGAAAGTGGGCAGAGTGAAGAGGAGTCTGACTCCGTGTTTTTCTCAGATATTCTTCGAGTTATGGCACATTCAAACAGCACCCCCTTTTCAGATAGATAGTGACCATTTTCTCACCTGCCTGCAGCTTCACTGAAATTTCGGTCTGCCCTGGCATCTTGTTCAGTGCATGTGTGTGTATCTGGGAGTTACAAAATGAGGCCTTACCCTTAATTTCTTTTTCTTTCTATTTTTTTTTTCTCCTCTCTCTCTTTTAAAAATCAGTATTAACCTTAATGATTTGAAATGCAGCGTCCAACACTCGTCTATTAACACAGAAGAAAAAGCTACCCTCAACTATCAACAGTTTATTAGGGGCTTAACTGAAGTGACCTACTGTAGTAGTATTCAGCTGAACAAGACTATGGGCTTTCTCTCTGGAAAGGAGGAGAATTGAGGGTTTCATTAAAAAGTAATTTGTGCTTTTTACTCGTTCATTCAACGGGAGTCTCAATTGCTCTTTATTCACACAGAGTTAATACAGTATTACAATGCTTCTCAATGAATGTATGGTAACAAAAGAAAAATTTCACATTTTGAAAGGAAAAAAAATCTTTGTAACTGTGTAGTAAGACTGATGACTACTTAGAAGATTACAGAAATCTTTTTTCCATCTATGCTTATGTTTAATGATGGAATATTACGGATTTTAAAAATCCATTCAGTCCAAACTAATAAATTTTGATTTATTACTGCATATGAAAAGATTCCTGAAAGTGAAATGGGAAATGTTCAATAGACAGGAAACAAAGCAAATCAGACAGGTACAATACAGGTGTTTCAGCTACTTTTCAGACTCAGGGAAGGGGAAAAGATTAACTGTGAAAAAAAAAAAGATATATTAGGAAGAGCAAACTACTTCTGGGTTTTTATTCACATAAGCAATCCCTAATTGTGCAAGTTATACTACTGATGACAGTGTTCTCTAAACTAACTAGTAAGTATTCTTAGCTAAACACAGGTGAAGGATCTTTTTTTTTTTTTTTTTTTGTAATTTTTACAGACATGATTTACTAACAATCAACAAATGACTACTTGCAAATATTATTACTTAAAGTTTAATCTGAAATGAATTATCTGTACATGCCCACATAAATTAAATTAATAAGAACCCACTGTCCTCTTTTCAAAATACCAAATACTACTATCCAAAATATGCATGGATTTCTGTTACATCTACACAGCCTTTTTAAAAAGCATATATATGTACCGCTAGTGAGCAAAATACTAAGGACATGAGCAAGTTATTGAGTGTTCTTCCCAGTCTTCCTGACTGTCATTCTAAATGCAATGTCTGAAAATTTTTGGTAGCTCTATACATCTTTAATTAAATCAAATGTATTTCCAAAAAATCTGTTCAACCAGCACAAATGACATGTTGATCTGGAAAAGTCGAAGACTGAACGAGGTCAGGGACTGAATTATCCCATTTGCCCCTGAATAACTTAATCTCTCTCTCTGTTCAGACCACATTGGATTATAAGGTCAAAGCAGAGTGAGGAATCTTTAGAAGCATTTCTCCAAGCTCCCCCAAAATAGAATCTGTTATTTTGTGCACCACAAACTGGAAGATCAGTTTCAGCAATTAAATGTTTACTCTGTTACCCTGTCTAAGAAAAAAAAACAAAACTGGTATTCATGCTAATTTGAACAAAACCATTAAAAAGAAAGTATCATCCTATACATCTGTATCTGCTCTTGTAGTAAAATATTTATGTCCAAATTGCACTCCAACCAGCTATATTAGCATAGTTTGCCTTTAAAAATAAAATAAAATTATAAAGATGGCTATTTTATGACATAGAACAAGCTCGCTTTGCTCCATTTAACCTTTGCAGTATGAAGGTGATTTTACTTTCAGGACATAACTTGGATATTTCTAAAGAAATATATTTGGTATGGCTGGGGTACTTTTCCTGTGTTTTGAAAAGAAACAGGTTTAATTATCCAATTATCCTATATAACTTAAAATAAAAATCGTATATAAAAATTCTTATTTCCCTTTTTAAACAGACAAGCACTACTTAAAGGAAACTTTACATGTGTTTGAAATATCTGAAACCAAAAGCAGCCTTGCTATGAATCTGGCAGGTGCCAAACAATTATTTTGGTAAAAATTTTAAAGTTGTATCTATGTCTATCATCTTTCATTTCCCTTGTCTGTTGAACTCTGCTTTAATAGATACAAACATATAAAATAATACAAATTAGAAAAAAGAAATCTTGTGTAAGTATCTCATACAGTACTTTTTGCAAGACCTCTGATGGGGTCAAAATATATATTTCACCCTTGTCAGAAATAACCTACATAGGACTCCACTAGCATTAGAATGACTTGCTGCCTTGCTTACAAAAGTTTTGTTTGTGTGTCTGAGGATTTTTTAATGAGGAGAAGGTGAGACTAAGCAAGCAGGCAATAATATTTTGATAAACTTAACCATCTTTTCATCACTTTTAAAAAGGCCTAGTATTACTATTTACTGTCACAGAAACTAAATGAGTCCTTGCCTGTAACATCAGCTGCCATCAATGCTTCTGCTCGGATGACCTTCACCTGAAGAAATCCCACGTCCTTCATGTTATGGAACATCCTCATTGGACTCTAAAAAACAATAATAAGAAATACAATTCTAGATTGCAAAAATGACAAAATGAAAGCAATGTTGATAGCCTTTTCCCTCTCCCAAATATGTTAGTGTAATTCTAACATATTCACCTTTTTAATTATTATTTTCTGCAAAACATGCAGTTGTTGGTGTTTCTTTCAGTATTTTGCAACTTTAACTTATCAATCAAAAACACAAAGGAAAAATTATAATATAAATGATTAAATATGCTAATTCTACTGACTTAATCCCCCTAATAGCACATAAACAACTCTCCATCACAATTGTAAATTACATCAATGTATTAAGAGAATTAATACAAACATTTCTTCTTCCTTTATACTTTTTTGAAATCTGTGCTCACGTTTTCTCTTTGAAGGCTCTAAGAATATTTTGAATAGTGACTTAGGACCAGTATCAATTTCATTGTTCTTGATCATTATATGTAAGCCTGTATGCAGCATACATGCAGCAAATAATATAAGCAAAAACAATCAAAAGAGGATTATAGCAATTTAACACGTGTCATAATAAATACAGGCAATAAAAGATTGAAAAAAAAAAAAAGAATGAGAAGGTGATTTCAATTACACAGCAAAAAAGATTTTACTTTTTTCTTTCTTTTTTTTTTTTTTTTTAACCATCAGTTTATGCAGTATCTACATATATTAAAAAAGGAAGAAAAATTAAAGAGTAGAGTAACAATTGCATTTACTCAGCCTACATAGTTATATAAAGCTGCATGGAAGCTGCATTCTGTTTTTTCAGATGACCAAATGTAACAAACTGGGGGTAATGCAGCAGCTAGGCAGGGTATGCCAACATTTTTAAGCTCTAACTTTGAACGTAATTTAAAAGTTGCAGAACTTCAAATGCTGGTACATCGAATTCAATTTTGATTTTGCAATCAATTAATGGCAAATACGACATTAACATTTAGTTTCTTCATAACCTATGGGAAGAACTCCAGAAGAGGAAACTAAAATCAGATTTTTAAATCCATTTTAAATCATAATCATATGTGGCCTAATTTTGGGTTACTTTTGCAAGTCCTTTTCATAAATGCTAGCAGGTACATTTGCTTCTAAACATTTTAACATCTGAAAAACAAACAAACAAACAAACAAAAAAACACAAATAGTTCCCATGGCCATTTCTAATATTTTAATTAGGTATGTGAAGGTATGGTAACAGGTGAAACCTTTTTCACTGCTTATTATAATGTCTAGATTTCTAGGATATGCAACCACCAGGTAAACAGCAGGTCAACAATTCTGAAATTTATTATGAAGTCAAAACTGATTATTAAGGACAACCACAATAACGTCACTTATCTGAAAATCACAGGTGCTGCTTAAATGCAATATTAAATGTCGCAAAAATTTGACGTGTAGATAAAATCCATTAAAACATTAGACATATAATATACATCTCCCTCTTTCTGTCAGTAAGGCATTCTAACAGTCCAATCACACTCTGATATTAATTTCAGAAGCCCCAACTATTTATTGTGTACAGTGAAGGTTTGACCTTATTATCCTGAACTGAGGAATCCAGTTAAGCGCAGTACCACATGCGCAACATACTTACAAATATGCATGTATGTCATCATAGGAAAATGGTTGATAATTTTTATTTGTTTTAATAGGTTTATAATGAGAAATAGGGTTTAAAAGTACTGACGGTGAACTTTAACCAGCACATACTCAACCCTCTGCTTGTGTGCTTACATGCAAGCTGAAAGTGGCAGAGGTGGTGGTACAGATAGCAGTGTTATAATTTAAATCCATGCTGGCACCATCTCTCATTTATTTCAATAATGATCAAGGTTTGGAAGCTCCTTATCAGAGCTCATACTGCAACAGAGATAATTCTACTCTAATACCATGATGAAAGTGAAAGGACTTACAAACAGGTTTTCAGGTTTTACGTGTTTCACGATGAATGAAACAAACACATAGCTTCAAAAAGAAAACAAAGCAAAAACAAAACAAAATAAAACACCAAACAAACAGACCTGGACAAAAAACTGCTCCCTTTCCTGCAATGCTATAGATCATTCCCTCTCCAAATTTCACCCAGCAAATTGCATGTTCTGCAAAAAGGCACTGGAACTGTATTGCATTTTGCTACCTTTGTTAACATCCCACAGAATAATTATTTTTGAACTTTAGTTCCAGCAAGTCAGCTAGTTTAGATTCACTTACTGCATTCCGTGACAGTGGAGACTAGTGAAAATGTATACGGCGCTTCTGCAGAGACTCTGGGAGAAGCAAATGACTTTAATACGTTACTTTAAATACATAACTTTAAGTAATGATTTATCAGATTATATTCTGTCTTCTTATTTATGATTATTGTTGAAGGCCTCAAAAACCTATGGTTTCTGAAGACTGAAATTTCCATAGCAGAGGAATCTGTGATTTGCAGTGAATCTTTTCAGCCCTCAATAGATGGGAAAAGATTGAAATGCTCTGGAGATGAGTCCTCTTTATTTTTTTAATGAAAGGCTGTATAATATATTTTCTGTATGGCTGCAGCAGCTGTCAGGGAGAGCATCTCAGTTCAGCTCTATTATGGGAGAAGCAATACCCCATCCTATGGCATCGAGATACACTGAGGGGCCAGTACTGATTGACAGGTTGTCACCATGACGTCTTATTCCATCTCTGTTATGGAGAAAATTAATGTCACACCACCAGCCTTATGACTTGCTGTCATCTTAGAACTGCTCACCTTTTATCAATGCTCTAAATAACATTTCAAGCCCATCGTCTCACGGTGGACAATCTGGTCAAGGGACATTAAATCGGATGACTGTGAAATGTCATAATAAAAATGGAATGCTAACAACTTCTTCTCTAAACTAGCTCCTCTGGTTTTTAAACTGTGACAAGGGGGACCGTAGGTTCAGCACACCCGTTCTGAAAAGGTCATACAATCTCTCTTGGTCTGTACCCATTAATGCGCCCCCCTCCTCACCCCAAAAGGAATTAATCTTTTCAGACAATTGTGGTAAAATAATGGTTCAAACAGTAATGCCTGTTTAATTTGTAAGGCTCTGATGTTCAGCTACAAATGGTTAAATGACAGTAATAGAGTCATTTTCCAAGGCTATTTGATCTGATGGCAAGGTCAGCTCATTAACTGTTTTTGGCTGTGGAAAGGGTGCAAAATACATTTCTCAAATGGAAGCTGGATTTTTTTCAGAACACAAAAAATAAGCTCCAAAATACAGCCCACGAATGGGAAGAGGGCATCTTGGTAACTGCAGAGTCTTTCTGTCTATCAGCTTTGAAGTAGAGATATGAATACCAAAGATAAATCAAACATCAGTGAAAATAAACTATTTGAATTTTCTTAATCCTTGCCATCTCCTTTTGCTGCTGTCCACAGGTCATTTAAATTAAAAAATGTAGGACTTTTCAAAAGGCCTATTGATAATAGTCCATAATTTTTAAAAACACATAATGAGAAATTGGCACTTCTGCAGTAAGAATATCTTCCATAGACACAAATACTTTCAAATGCATACATTAATGTAAATACAAGCAAAGACACAAATCCATGAATATTTAAGCAATGAAATAAATAGATCAGTCTTATTCCACATAATTATGCTTTACACTGGGGACTAAATCTCAAAAAATGAGAATTTAGGAAAACTGATTAATAATACACAGTCACAACATGTTGCTATACTGCTTCTAAATTATCAAAACCATCAGTATCACTCAACTCCCATCATATCATCACACACAATAATCCACAGAAATGTGGTATTGTTGCACATGGTAGCTAGAAGTATATCACGTCAAAAACGTATCCACCAGAAATTTATTATATGCATAAAGATCCATTCTGACAACCACAGGCTGTCTTGGTGGCTTCCTAAATGTGAAATAATTCTCTTAATTGTAATTATTTTTCAAAGATTTTGCACAATACCTTAGCCCTCAGTTGGTTTAGGAATATTATGTTTAGCCTCACCAAGTCACCTCTATTAAACTGTGTTTATGATAACACTATTGGTGTATGAGTTGTACAAGCATTAGCAGACAGCTGATTCAGGGGAGATAGCCAGAATAAATTTGCTGAAGCACACATCCTGCTAATCTGTTTGAAGAATATTGTACAGCATTAGTACCAGCACTTCACGTTATCTGCACAGACTGATAAGGTACATCTTTATTAAATTCTGTTATTGAAAGGATGTCAGTCATGGAATAGGAATATTTTAAAATCTAAAAAAAAATTAAGCGGCTCTTTGTTAGTCAGAGCTTGGTTTAATGGCTGAGTGTCTAGAGAAGCCTTTCTAAACACCTGGCAGCATTGTACAATAAAAGCTTTGTAATTTTAAGTGGAAATAGCTCTTTTTTTTTTTTTTTTTTTTTCTCCTTTCTCTGTGTGTAGTGAGACAGTTACTTTTAGTGATTTAGGCATTAACAAATGCTGGAGTAAGAGCTCCCCTCTCTGTTGCTTTGAAAAAATTGCACAGATGCTGTGTAATGTGAGGATGCTGGGAAATGAAAATAATTTGCTTCAGAATATTTGAAAATGGAAATTATGATTGAAACAATTATTTGATGATATAAAATGCTACTTCAGCCTCTAATGTACAGTTAAAAATTTCTTCCTCTTTAGACAAAGCTTAAAAACCCCAGACAACTGGCACTTCAAATCACTTGGCATAAACACCCACCAGAAACTGTGTAACCACTAACTTCTTAGTTATCTCGCACTTGGTAAAAACGATCTGCAAGGCAAACTTCTTTATGTCATGGGGTCAAATGAAATAGCTGAATTACTAAGGTAAAAAATACCTTACTGTACAAAGAGGATTTGCAGCCTTCCTGATGCTACTTGTTTTAGCTGCAATAATATTAATGACTAGTTTAAATGACTGCTGTAGGCTGAATGTGCTAAGGATGTAAGAGGTATATTTGGACTTTTCTCCCTAATACTTATTATTCATACAAACAACCATTTTGCAAACAGAGGGCAAAAGAGAACTCCATACATATCTCTTCAGTATTTCCTCCCGTTCCTTTGGGTCCTCCAGAGAGTTGACAGAGAGGTCAGAGATAGTGACTGCAGCAGAGGCTGTCAGAGTGACCAGCAACACCAGGTATCCCTCTCCTTCTTCCAGCGGCATCTCCAGCTTGTGAGTTTGCTCTTTACTTAGGGTTGACAGGTCAACCTGGCACCTAGAAAGAAACATTTTTCATCAGCCTGTGGTTTTCTTCATATTAAGCAACAGCATGTTGGCTTAACGGCATTCAGCTGGACAAACAGACAAACAAACACAAATCCATAGGAATTCCTTCCAGCTTCTGAAAGGATTTCTCTTCAGTTTCTGCCCATGTAGCTTGCTTGTTAGCAGTGTTTTCAAAGATGCAACTTGTTATGCATGTGAACAATAGAAATATTGATTTAAAAACAAACAAACAAACGAACACTGGAAGCAAGGTTGTCTAAAATGCATTAATTGAGTTCCAGTCAAAGAGAATTTTAAAAATTCAAATTTTACTTTTCAGTTTTGCCTCTTGTATATATCTTAAAATGTAAGTTTTGGTATGAATTTTTTCATTGTCATTCATCCAGTAACAGCAAAAATCCCCTCTAACAAAAAAGAAAATATAAAATCTGTGTGGACTTAATTGTGATGGAGTCAACATGACTGAACATAGAAAAGCACAACTTGAGCACCACCCAAGGCTCAGCTCTCTTGCAGTTAGCTGTGAATGGCTCAGGGTCAAAGCTTCATGCAAGCAGCCAGGATAAAATTTGATGCCGCAAGCCCCTGTATAATAAGATGTCTCATGTTGTAATGAGCAGGGACTGCTTATAACGGCACAAATAGTGGCTGAAGCCAATCCACCCTGCTTGATCCTTCCCTGAATAACCCTGTCTGCATGGGATACACCATACACTGAGCTAATGAAGAATGGCTTCATACATGCTAGCCAGCAACCTTTGCAAGTGTTGAAAAATCTTTAAAAATAAAAGATAGAACTATGAAGGAAAAGCTAACAAGGAGCTGACCAGAAAATTTTACTTAAAACCATAGTTTGCAGTCAGTAAATACATACTCTGTATGTACCTTAGAAGTATTAATAATTTAATGTGTATACTTCACAAGTTTCAAGTTTCCTAGATTGCAACCCTGAATGTGTATAAAAATTCAATGCCTGTGTCAAATCATAGATTCATTACGCTGGAAAAGACCTTCAAGATCATGTAATGCCATTTTTCAATGTAAAGGAATTTCTGTAAAAAGCACTTTTAGGAATACTTCCACTTACTAGTAGTGTTTTGCCAATACATTACTCTGAATAAAAACAAAAACAATATCAAAGTAAAGTGTATGAATACATTCCATACTTAGTTAAACAACCAAATAGTCTACTTTTAACAGTGATTATTTAATGTGACAAGCACATGTTCTATATGCCACTCTCACTAAGCTAAACATCTAGCAAACTCTTTTCATAAAATGTCAATTGATTTTGAAGAGAAAGATAATGTGGTGACCGCAGGGCCAATAAACTGAGAAAAAGGTGGCAGACATGAATAAATAGGCATTTAAGGACAGGAAATAGCCAATTATCAGAATAAATGCATCCTCATAAAATAGGCACTGTGCAATCACAGGCAGATTAGATTTGCTACAGGAAAATTTTCTTTTAATTTTTTAAAAAACATTTACTGTCTGCGTAGCTGTCAAAATTAAACTACTGCAAAGCTCATACAGTAACAAGGTTCAATTATTTTACAATGAGAAAATTTCTAACTGACATAGCTCTCTGAGTTTTATGTTTACTGTTTATTTTGAATGCTTTGGAAGATAAGGTGTTAGAAATGAAATTAAGGAAAGATGAAAGTTGTTGCTGTCAATGTAGGTTTACAGTCAATCCAAGTTTCACACGTGCACATAGGCAGTCAAATCTTTGTTTAGGCCACAGTGAGGAGTATAATGCTCTCCTTAAGATAAGAAATGCTATGATCGAATGTTAAAACTAGGAATAGGTTAAGATGCCTCTAGTGTTAAATATTCTTAGATAGTTTATTTCAAAACAGATATTCCTCAAAAATATCTCTGCAAACAACCTCTGTAACTTTAACCAATAATCATTGGAAGAACCAGCTTAAACTCTCTTAAGAGCAGGTAAAAGAATCAGAAAGCCATTACAATATAAGTGATACAGAAATAATTCATCCCTCACTCAAAAATAGAAAACAAATGCTACCTGTACCCCGACAAAAAACTCAAACACCCACAAGCATCATAAAAATGTAGTGACTGTAAAATTATAGGGTTTCTGTCAGAGCTATAAGCTCCAGTGCCTTGAGTTCACAAAGTTACAGCACTTTTTGTGCTCTAACTATTAAAAGTATGTGTTATTTTTTATTTAGGCTAAAATAAATTGAAAATTTGATTTTACCTGTATATTTTTCCTGTAAGTATAAAAATATTTGAAAAAGTACCACGTTTAAGAGAGACTTACAAAGAAATGTGTCTCTGTGTATTTTTGATAGATCTCCATGAAAAATCACCAGCTAGTTATTTCCTAATATCATACAGAGAGGTAGGAAGTGTCTTGGAAACTTCTTCTAGTGAAGGCCTTAATCATTTTACAAGAAAAATATTCTCCGAATGGCCCACAGATAATTTTATAAAAATCTGAGAGTACTCCATCAAGGAATGGCACCACCATGCTTTATGGAAATCCCAGTTAAGAGCAACAATGTCCTTATTAAGTCAGATGAAGCACATTGCTCATTCTGTGCCACATCCCCTGCTCTGGGTGACATTTTGCAGAAGATACAACTTGCATGCAGCTAACTCACAGAAAGTGTGGATGCACTAGGCATAAGGCAAGTGCACTGGCAGCACATGCACTGCAGTCCAAAGATGAAGGAAAAAGCAAATACAAACATTCCAATTTACACTGTTAGAAAAATTGTGATCTTTTCCATTAATAGTTGAGTTCTTCCTGGGGGGAAGAAAAGAAAAAAAAAAAAACAAAACAAAAAACTTTGTTACACCAAAAGTTTCCTTTGAAATTTGTTGTTTTTGTTAGATCTGTTTTTTGTTCTCATTAGATCTTTGCATGGGAGCAAAACAATGAAGGAAGCTTGTTTTCAGTAAGACATTGTCTAAGCAGTAATCTTATCCTAGAATAACTAACACCAGTAGGAAAACCTACAAAACTTTTTGACTCAATTTACCTGCAAAATCTAGAATTCACAAAGTACTTTTCAAGATTTAACAGTGTTGGAAAGTTCAGGTTGAACATTAAATTTTAAGACAATGATTTATAATCAATACAAGCATGGGAGATGCTAAATACAAAGTTGTACATAACCAAGATCACATACCTGTATTCCAAGCTTTAAAGCTCACTTTTACATCAGTTAAGATGTTCTTTTAGACGTATTTGTCACCTACAAGTGTTTCCATGGAGAACAAAGATGCTTTGAAGATGAAGGTGAACTTGAATGCTACCAGAAGCTGCTGCAGAACAAGCAGGGCAGTGGCAGGAATTTTTGTCTTTCATTCTCCACTGAGGACCATGAAAAATTATAGACATTTGCAGAAGACCATAAGTTGCATATGGCTGGAGTCACATTGAAAACAGGAGATAATACAAATTTTTGGAGAATTCAGTTTTCATGGCATTATTATCACATGCTGCTGGTGACAGGAAAAGTTTACCTCTGGTGAAGAGGCCGGCATGAAGAACTATAGCAAAAATAGCCATTACCTCTGCAGACAGATTTTCAAGCATGGCTATAAATCACCTTTCAGGAAATTTTAGCTTTTAGGGTAATTAGAGTATTCTGCATTATACCACTGCCCCATGTTATGCGGTCCCTTCAGTGCACAACTATGACAATGCTAAAAGTGCCAGGAAGGGACAACTGAATACGCCGTTGGGTAGCTGACACAGATACATCTTCCCGAATTACCTCCCTTGTCAGCTCTGCACATGAACATTACCAGGTGCCACGTGGATCTGGATTTGCAGGCCTTGAGACATGAGAACGGAGGAAAACATCATGTAAGTGCCTCAAGCTCACACACTGGACTGTGATAGGTAACTAGCAGCTGAGACATGGTGCAACTCCCAGAAAGAGGATTTGAAGATTTAAGGGGAATGCACCACTTCCTCTGAGCATGTCTTCAGCGTGTGTTAATTACCCGAAATGTTAGAAATAGGAATTTCTGATTTATTTTTAATTTGAATGTATCTGGCCTTTGGTTCTTTTTATGCTTTTCTCTACTAGGTTAAAAAAAAGCCACTGGTACCCCGTATTTTCTTCTAGTGAAGGTACTCATATACCATAATCATATCTCTTCTTGATCTTCCTTTTGATATGCTAAACACCACCAGCTCCCTATATATTTCCTTGGAACACATCTCCTACAGCCCTCAAATGACTTTTTGTAACTTTTCTGATCCAGTGAAATTCTCCTGCATCCTTTTTAAAGTGTGGAAACCAGAACTATATGTAGCATTTTATTATCAGCAGGTCTAAGAGGCAAAAATCACCTCCCCTCTCTAGTTCTAACAGAACCTGGAATGTAAGACCGCTTTGGCACCCTGGTGAAATATCCTTGCTAATGAATGAAATACAAAGGTAGCGACATGACATAGAAGGCCTCTTAAAAGCCAGGTGGCCAGGCAAGGGAGAGACAGCAGATAGCGAGATCATTTTCTCACATGACAAAATAAAGCATAAAAGAGGAATTGGCACAATCCTAAGTGATAGGGACAGAAAAGCACCACTTGGCTACAACCCAGGCAACTTAATTATCGTCACGACTTGTTCAGAAAGACAGCCTTTTAACTCCACTGTGATCCAGGTCTATGCTGCTCCAAAGGATGCCAAGGAGAGGAAACTGTGCAATTCTGCAATTAGAACTGAGCTGGCCACACATCAGAAGAAGCGAGGCACGAACTGCTACAATTTGTGAGACTCCGTAGCCTTTATGAGCAGAGTAAAATGTTCCAGTAAAACCAAGAAACAAACGGAGAGCGGAAATTCTGCAAGGCAGCGACAGAAAATGATAGGGCTCAAAAAGACAGGACTGCAGTTACATGAAGTTCTTGGAGGAACCAGAGTGTGGCATTTTTAAGCATAGAGATAATGAGAAAGAAATAAAACTACAGACCCCACGCTGTGCTTGTGATAGGTGACGGACAGAGGCAATAGACTGAAAACCAGGAAAGTTCCCCAAGGAGCTGGAGTCGGCACCTCAGCTAAGTAGGACACCGACGGCAGGGGAGCTCAGGGCACTGGACGAGATCCCCAGGGTGGTGGGAGTGCATGGCCTGGCTGCAGAGCTTGGCAGGACCCGAGGAAACAGTAAGTTGGTCCAGATAATGGAAACATGAGAGCCCCACCAAGCACAGGGCAACCTCGCTGGCCACAGAGCGATACCTGAATGCAGACAAGTATTTATGGCTTGCTAAAAGAAATATGGGCTGTGCCACAAAATCCCATCGACAGATTTTGGAATGAGAGATCAACATTTTCCTAAGCATAGCTCTTCACCATAACACTACAGATTTACGTTTGAAATTGTGTAGACAAAAAGAAGTACTTGCAGATGGTTTATTATGTGGTATGTCCTATATCATCCTCATAGTACAGCCATGCACTACAGAAACACACTGTTAGCACTGTCATCACTGTAATTTCTTCACATCAAAATTAACGCTTTCCTTTGCTAAACCATTCTTTTGCTTTCAGAAACATTGATTTTTCCTGCATCAGTGGAAATTTGATGGTCAAAACAACTAGCTGGTCAAAAACAACTTTGCATGATCTTCCACGTGGCTCCAATCTGTCTTCCAGAAACTCTCAGATACCCCTTTCAACACTACTAATTTTCTTCATATTTACAGTCACAGCCCCCATATCTAGGTTAGCCATTTTAGTTTTCCTTCTCCCTTCCTCTCATTTCTTAGCTCTTACTTCATACAGTAATGTAAATTTCCATATGCAGGACCTTAAGGGCAAGAAGAAGGATCTATAAAGATAGCCCTTTTGTGTGCAGCATTCTGTATCTCAGTTAATACTTTCAGGAATACTACTAATTTTGCAAAAGTACTTGGAAGTAACAAACGTCAATAAAAAAACATGAACAATAAAATACCTGGTAAGAGAAATTTAATTAAGATTTCATTAAAGACAAAGATGACCCTTTCTTGCTTTTTAGCAGAACAGTAATGCACTGTTAGGTGCAGCTAACATGTGCGGAGATAGTAATAAGTAAGGAGTGGAATACCTGAAGGCCAGATTTCGAAATGCACTATTTACCCTTTGAAAACAATTACAAATGGAGATGGCTCAGCACATCTCAGGATTTGTCAAGGACAGACCCGGCAGAAGCATTTTTAGATGTTAATGCTTCTGGCAAAACCTTCATTTTACACAGAGAAATACATCTGCAATGATTTAACTTTAGTCATCATGTATAATCAACAAACTATTATACACACAGTCTGTTGGTTGTGTGCTTGTCTGTGTTTACACAGAATTGCTGTGTAATTCACACACAGATCAAAACTCACATTACAATAGAATATTAAACAATAGATTTAAACTTTGAAAATAAAATTTGCCTCCAAAGTTACTGCAATGTGCAGACTTTTTCAAACAACCATGTAAAAAATATATTAAAAAAAAAAGATGAAATACCACCATAATAAAGTCCTATTTACAAATCCAGAAAAATCCATTTTGTCTCCATAGAATTCTGCGAAATTTAAAAATTTTCCAGTTTCAATACAGAGGCTGCACACAGACATTCACACCTACTATTCAAAGCCTCTTTGTTGGGCAACAATATTTAAAAAAGAAAGTTGTCGGTATTTTAATATAAATTACAGTCTCCACAGTCTCCACACCTTTAGAAAAAAATGACAAAGCAACATTCACAGTAGCACATTTAGCACATTGTCCTTCACTTAACTTTACATGCACACTGCAGTACCAATACACAGCTGAACAGCACAACTGAGTTCTCTGCTGATAATATTCAGTCTGCCGTAGTGAAATTATATAAATTTGGGTGGAAAAATAAAACTGAGAAGATATAAATATTTTATATAAAAATCCCACTTCAGTTTAGAACTCTGAGCAGTATATCACTGTGCTTTCAGATTAATAATGCAGCAGTATAGCTCTCATTGTGCTTCTGTTTATGTGCACCCAAAAAAAGCTCTGTAGCTTCACTATGATGAAAAAATTAAACAGAAAAAAGATAGCCGATTAGCTGTTGAAAAACAAAATCAAAATATTTCATTTTCAGTATTGTAACTTTGGATTCATAACATCCATTTTAAGAGGATGAAATTAAATAAATATAATAAGGTCTGTACCCGTATATACAAACACAAAAACAGTTTGAATTTTAATGACAACATTCAGAGAAATTATGGAACACATATGGAACTTTTCTACTGATAGAGTTAATACATAGCTTTAATGAATATAAAATGCAGAAGGTCTTCTGCTGTTCTTCATTTGCACCAGGTTTGATAAAAGATGGTAACATCTATAAATACTGATAAAAATAGATTTAGATCAAGTCTACAGTAATTTCCTGGCATAAGATAGGAGTGAAAGTCAATGTCATTTTAAGATAAACATGCATTTTTCATACCAATAAATAATGCTATAAATCCTGCTGTACTGGGTTGCAAATAACTTAAGCTGAATAAAACTGCATGACATGGGATTTACTTATCCTGTATGTTCACAGAAACAACTTGTTCTCTGACAGCACTCATTCTTGGCAATTTATTGCAGCTGTCAGCAGCCAATTTGTTCAGATTACTGCTATGCATAAAGGTGTAACAATCATGAGGATTTATTAGCTGATTATCGTAAAGGTGACAGTCAGGATCGCCTTCAGAAACACAGATGATAAGAAAGTTAAATAATTACATGAAGATTAAAATCATTTCACCTTCATTTTGATCATAGAATTACCTACATAAATGTATCACAGTATGTGTTTTTAATCACAGTAGTATATTGACTCAATATGGAAAAGGAATGATTTACACATAGCAAAAACATGTGAATATTAAACATACTCAGACTTAACACCATACAGACATACATGTACCTATGTATTTCTACTTATCAGATGAAATATTGACTAATACTACAAGTTCACATGCTCATTAGAATATAAGAAAACTGCCCCAATGACTTTAAGTGCTGGTGCTTTCCAAAAAAAAAAAAAAAAAAAAAAAAAAAGACCTCACATCATTGGTTCTTGATAATTTTTTTGTTTCTTTGAATGATCTTCAGAAGAACGCCAGAATTTAATCCCTCACTTCATGCTGCATGAATCTGTCAGTGTTTCCTTATACAAATCAGCAGATCATCAGAAATATATTTTTTTCAGAGCTTTTGTGTGAGGTCTTTTTTCAGGCTTTTGAAATCTCAAATTAAACACTGAAGTGGTTCTAGGATTTCCTTTTTTGGGGGTTATTCTTAGATGAAAGTTCATAATGCACTACATCCTTTATACTCACATGGATTGTGCATATAATTGCAACTCAAATTTGACTAACACATAGGTCTCAAAGTTAAGAATGGAAATAAAGCAGTCAACATCTCACTTTGGGAATCACCGCACCACATGTGTCTGGGTACCAAGATGAAGATAGAGCTTTATGCTTGTTCTGTGACAGATATATCTTTCTCCTCTGAATTAGGATACCACACTGTCAGTCTCACTCACTTAATACTTTCCTTTTTCTTACAAGCCACTCCTTCCACTTCCATCCTCCTGTCACGCAGACCCAAAGCCAGACTTTCACTTCCATGTCTCCAGTCTTCTCTAACATCCTCCTTTCATCTTCCTGCCCTCAAAAAAAGATTGCAAACCCAAGCCCTCACAGACTGAGCACACATGCCATCTCCACTTTGTCATAATCCTGATTTCATCCTGGTTCTCCACAGTGCTCCAAACTAATGATTATGACAATGCATACACAGCCCACAGAATTCTGTGTTCATGACTTCCCAGTTCTTTTATTTCACTGAGGTGCAGCTGACACAAAATATAATTCCAGAAGAAATTATGACATTCTACTTTGGAATGAAATTTGCAAGTTATGGAAGTTAACACAGAACGAATACATCAATTCCAGGGTACTACCAGTGCCACTTTCTGCACAGCTCCTGGAGCTTGTCCCATGAATCTTCCACTCGGGAGCCCTGACTTGCAGCTGCCCAGTAGGCAGCACGTCTCTCATCCCACCACAATGCATCCCAAGATCATGGGGGAACTCCTGCTCTCCATCTCCACAATCACTGTTTTTTGGGATGTTGCTCTAACAAGGATACGGGCAAAGCAGATTGCCAATCTGCATTTTGCACAGGGAATTCTGCTGACATTCACCCGTGCTCTGCATGCAGTTGAACTTGACAGACGAAAAAAAACAAACAAACAAGAAACACATTGTAGATGAGAGATGAGAACTGCTCCTTACACTTTTTTTTTATTCTGTTTTATTATCTCAGTCTGCTGTTTCTCTCAATATGCATGATCTCTTCAAATGAGCCTGGCTTCTTCCTAACCATACTTTAGCTGGACAGGGCAGTTTCTCAAGAAAAAAAATGTTTTCATTAAAAAAAGTTACTTCTGTATAATAGCTACTGCTCAAATATCGTGTAAGAAAGTAGGAAGAGCATAATAAGATGAAATTGATTATTCTCCATCACTGAGACATGCTAGAACACTACAAGGAAGTCTTTCATTTCTGTCCTACATGACGACCTTTCCTGGAACCCGAGTTAAAACATTCAGTTTATTCTATGTGCCTTGAGAGACCTACTCAGACGTTACTCATGGACTAAGACTCAATCTTGCTTTATAAAATTAATGTCTATTTATCACAGCACACACTCTGAACAAATCTGTAGTGTCTGTACCAAAGTATTTACAGCTTTCAGAGACGGCCTTGAAATAAGAAACTGGGGAAAAGAGGTCCCTGTAAAGCAGAGCTGTCAAGTACTGGTGATTTTTATCCATAGTGATTGGAAGAGCATTAGTGAAAGTGAATATTAAGACCTATTTTTGTATTCAGATTGAGTTTGACAAATAACAAAGTTTTTCATGGAATTCTTCACGGAGAAGAATTTGTTTGAAGGTTACATTATCCACAGATGTGGTGCCATCTCTGGTGAAAATGAGAGTCTCTGAAAGGACAAAGTGAAGAGGGATTATAAGCATGCTGATAGCAGAAAGGTCACAAAAATCAAGCGCAGTGAGATTTTGGGAGAAGTACCACTGATTTTGTTGAAATCAGTTCAATACTGCAGTAGCACTGCAGGTGAGTTTTGTCAGAGGAGAATCTTTTCTGGCATTCATGCTATAGAGGAATTACATCTGTTTGGGTGAATAACAAAACAAAACAAGATACTCTCACAGAGAAATGCTAAAGGTGTCCAGATTTTTTCTTCAAGGGAAGATTTCTCATACTACCACATTTCATGGGCCTGAACAAAATGTAGAAATCTCTTGTTACTTCCATGATAGCTTCCAGTTACTAAAAAGAATATACTTAAGCTTAAGACATTATAACATTCTTAGATATCTGAAAAGCTACCTAAATAGCTTATGTGCCTAAAGTTACCTATTTTTCATCTACTCAAATTTCTGTGTTTCTGTTCTTATCTAGGTTTCAAGCACCCTGAAGCAAAACCCGTGTCTTTATTTTATACAGTTCTCTTTAAAATACTTTAAACTGAATGTTATAATTACTGATAATAGTAATAATGTAAGTATTGCTTTGAAGTCTGTGTTCTGAAAGTCCTAAGTGAGAACTCCAAAACTCACCATGTTTTGGATAAGAAGGTTAAAACTAAGCAGAAGATAGAAATGATATCCAAAGGTTTGCCACACATTGAGACAAATGATTATGCTACTTCAGAAAAATAGTCATTGTTACCCTTTGTGCTGACTGAAATCAAAAAAGGGAAAAGATAGTGATATGAACTTCAAATATGAACATATCACTCCATCCATGTTTCATTGTATAAAATAGAATTGTACTATGCATGCTTTCAAAAAGCTTTTGTCTGATATTAAGGCTGTTTCCTTGCCAAAGATTCTGCATCTTTTTTGACTTCCCACTATTTATGGTAGGAAATTAACACATAATATTATCCAATTGATCTAAAGAAAGCCATTAACTTAAACAGAAGCAGAGAGGAAAAGGTTAGTAGAAACATAACCACATGGACTTCAGAAGCACATAGCTCAGTCTGTAGGATTTCCATTCCTAATTTTAACCACCCAAAAAAGCAATTATACTACTTAATAGTATCAATGTTCTAGTGAAAACACTGATAACCAATATTCTAATAATCAAAGTATACAGGATTAATTACTATTTTTATTGTAAATGTATGGATATCTATTAAAATATGATGTAAACACTTTTCAGCTTTCAAAGAAGCACTGTCTTTGTACAGCATCTATAAACATAAGGCAACTAATGCAAATGTTTGAAAACACCTATCATCCTCTGAGGCAGTCACAGGGAGCACAATCACACAGATTTATACCATTTTTGAACTGTGAGTAGTCCTTCATAGAATACTCTCATTCACCAAGTAGACTGAAAAATGGTATTACATTTTGGTATATCATTTTGGTATTACATTGTTATTACTAGTCATGGGAATTATGCTGGGCGTTGCCATATGGAACCTCCTGCATCTTGATTATAGTTCTAAACTTGGGGTTTTCATTTTGGAAAACCTAAACCTATCAATTGGTAAAAGCTGCCACCTACTGGTCAACAGAAATTATTTTACACCGTCAAGGTAAAGAATAACACAAATGCAGAAAATTACACT
Source organism: Aythya ferina (assembly GCF_964211825.1). Classification (NCBI taxonomy): domain Eukaryota; kingdom Metazoa; phylum Chordata; class Aves; order Anseriformes; family Anatidae; genus Aythya; species Aythya ferina. The sequence goes on from NC_140299.1 coordinate 83,752,122, forward strand.
CTTACTTTGTGAAAAATCCTCCCCCACCTTTGAAAAAAAAGAAAGGCAAAAACAAATGATCCTAAGAAATAGTTTCAACGGCGAGGTTCATTTTAATCATCTGCTCCCATCCCCAGGGAACTAGAAGGCTGTAATTGCACAAACCTGCCAATAAAATCATCCTTTTTGCCAGCATCTTTGTCCCACACGGTAATATCAATAATTCCACCTCGCTCTTCATAGAGATGAAAGTCAAACTGCTCCCTCCACTGAGGATTCAAAGTTTTTGGCACAATCTGAAAAGAGCAAAAAGAAAGACATTCTGCACTGTGAAGGCAAACTTTCTCTTGAATTTCAAATTTGGTCTTTAGAGTCTGTGTTCAGGAAGCATTTTTGCGGTATGAGTATTTCAAGGATTGAGGATTTAAAAAAAATAATTTAAAAAGACTATTGGTCAGTTCTCTTATGCTTCTTTGACACATCATCAACACCCAAAATCTTGCAGCCTGTCACCTTCAAAAGCCTTCAGAACAAAGGATTTATGCTGGGAATTGATACATTTCTTTTGTAGAATAATCATGCCCTATCTTGAGTAGCAGTTAGCTACAAATTACCTCAGCCTAAAGAAGAACAAAGCACCTGAAATGACAATTAGATGGTGACTAAGAGTATTTAAACAGAAACAATTTGATTGTCTCATCTTTCCCCAGCTTCATTAATACTGGGAGAAAAATGTAATTACAAAAAAATAATAATGAAATCAAACAAACAAACAACTGTAGTTTACTTCCTTTCCTTTGCTGCTCAAATAGTAGTAGTTTTCTGAATCATTTTCAGTCCAGCTACTTCTAACAAAAGATGTATTTGTACTTCAACATACTTCAGTCCATGTCCTTCTGAACATGCTTTGCAGTACAGAAGCTTTGTATGTTTATAAATCAAAACGCAAAACAGTGGTCATAGCTTCATAGGCAAAGTACTAGGACAGATATCTCTACTTTCAAGATTGATGCATTTCACTGACCTGAAAAAATGGAAAAATTAAAGAGGATTAAGGACTAGACAAGCTACTGAAATGTTTAAGTCCTCAAAGCATGAGATTTGATTTCTTCATTTTGATTTGTACATGAGAATGCACAGATTTAAAAGTATATATATACATATTTTTTTTTCAAACCAAGTAACACTATCATAAAACTGGGTGACAACAGGGGTGAAAAGGTAGGTAGATACAGACCCTGAAGTGGGTGTGAGGACACAAAAATAGATTTTCAGATGATTCTTCAGGCATTGATGGGGACTGACAGCAGCATATGGATCCTGATGCCGTTTAAGAGACGTTTAATCTCAACACTATGCACGGGAAGTTATTTATCACAAAGCCAAAGGATAAAAAGGGATTAAAAAGGTCAAATATATATATGTATATATAATACACATATATATAATATATATATATATATATTGTTTTCTTTTTTTTTTTTTTTTTTTTTTTTTTTTTTTTTTTTTTTTTTTTTTTGGGGGGGGTATGGGGTGGGAAGTATATCAATCACATAGCACCTATGCATGTTCCAACCTACATCACAGAAAAAGTAAAGAACCCATTGGTCGCAACACAACAAAGATACTGAAAGTCAATCAAAAGAACAAATAAATTCCCTTACAGTGTGAAGACAGGTCTAGAACAGTGTAATGTGATGAATTTATAGCTTCACTTTTTTACCCAGAAGACAAAAATAAAGTAAAATAAATAAAATGGAGATTATTGCAAACAGTATGTACAGGATATTGAGATGAAGATCTGCCAATTAGCCCACGTGCTTTCCCATGCTGTTTGTTAACAGGCTACAAAAGGATTTCTGACTTTCTTATAAATCTGTAAATTACTCTCCACCTTATTCCAGTAAAGACACATGATTATAAATAATGATCATTCAGTATTACACCTCCGAAAAATATCTTTCCTGTATTTCAAACTGATAAGTGTATCTTCTGATTTTGTCTGAGATGTCTGAAAAGAAGTGCATCTCTTCAGTGTCTTTTTTTTTTTTTTTTTTTTTTTTGTAAATACTTAACAGGAAACATTATTTTCTTCCAATTTACAGACTCCAAATAATGACAGGGAAAATGTCACTAATCTACATGATTTTAAAAACCACAGTTACAGAAATGGAAATAGAGGAGAATTGGAATTGACTTCCTTGATAGCCAGTTCAAATGTGGGATAGAAACTACAGTCTGAATTAGGATTCCTGCTAGAGTTCTCTTCACCGAAATTTTAGTAATACCAAGGCATATTTTTCATTTTCAAAAGCCAAATTATACACAGTAGTTAACAAGCTTTGAAACCCTACATGATGCCAGACAAAGTGTTCAGATTATCAGTCAATTCACTCGTTGAAATTAAGACAGCAGCTAAATGTATATATCTATATATATATATCTATATATATATATTTAGACAGTTTGTGAGTAGCCTGTGGGAATCAACAATTCCCCCATAAGCCTAGGTCAGAAGGCCCTAAGGCTGGCTCTGAGGTTTGAAAAGTTGACATCCAGACACTTGTGGCCTCTTTCTGACTTTTGCTTTCTTCTGGCTCCAAAGACCACAAGGGCTGTCATGGCCATAGAAAGACGAAGGTGTGTCATCAGTGATCCCAGCATCTTCCACAAACAGCAATTTTCAAGCCAACAGGAATGAGGAAAATAAAAATAATAGCAAGGAAACAAAGCAGCTCTCTGCAGTCATTTTCTCCCTGATCAATCCTCCTTGCATGTTAAACACATACATATACAAAAACTTAATGAAACTTGAGGCAAGGACACAATGAACAAAATGAGAACATAAACATGATTCTCATCGAGGACACCACTATGCAAATGATGCAAGTCTACTTGCATCAAGCCAGAAAGGCACAGATGTGGTATCTACTTGTCACAATCACTGTAAAATTGTCCCCTGCAATGATGGACCAGGAGCAAGAAAAAAAAGCCAACAGTTTGTATGGAAAATATGGTGTGCCTACATTTTTAGTGCTTTTTTTTTTTCTTCTTTTTTTTTTTTTTTTTTTTTTTTTTTTTTACTATCTGGCTTTATTTAATTTATATTTTGGTTTATAATGAAATACAAGAAAACATTTGAAGAAAAATCCAGGTGCTGTGACAGCTAATAAATCCCCAGCATTATTTAAGTACTTATGCAAGACAAAAAAAGCTCAAACAGGAAGAAACTACTTCAAACAGAGTCTATGTGCAGTGCAGACCAAAATTACCTTGCTCTTGTACTTCTGATGCCCCAGACGGAACTTCACATAAGGGTCACTTAGCCCATTTGCATCCATCGCCTTAAGTTCACGACCTTCTATCAAGGTAACGCTAACTATCCCTCTCCATAGCTGAGATTTTCTGTGCAGGTCTGAGAGGCGTAAGCTCTGGGTCTGAAACTTCAGGGAAATAAAAACAAAGTTTTAGTTAAAACAAATCCATAGATTTCCTGTGTTTTAATGTTCATTTTTCTATTATCATGAATGTAGAACAACCGTCTTAAGCCATTTTAAAGTTATTTGACAGTACATATGTAAACCACATTATAAAGAATTGCTTGGAGAGAAAATTGTGACTAATGTGCAGGTAATGTCATGTTCTGCTTCGCAGAATGAAGCTCAACTAATACTGCTTAAGGAAATGTTAAAAAAAAAAAAAAAGAAAAGATAATTCTGTTTTCTTCCTGCTTCACTTCTGTCCCTGCAGAATGAACTAGCAACACTACAAATAAATGTTATGAAGTCTGTTATATGAGTTGCATATGACTGAACGAACTTCAGCAAACATTAAAACAGAGAACAGCAAGAAAATGAAACCTCCATTAAGATAATATAAACCCACCACGAAAAGTGTGTATCACAGAAAAATAAAACAATAAACTCCTGTGCTTGACAACTATTTGCAGCATGGAGAATTGAATTAAGTATCAACATGTTAGCTGAAGATTTTCATGATGAGACTTTGCTGAACCTTTAATTGGAACTGTGTAGAAAGTTGTGAACCTCTCAATTGCTAACTTTTGGGGAAAAAAAGTTCACATAGACACCCACAAACCATATGGCCACAGCATTCATCAATGAACTCCACTGGGGGTGGAAGAGTGGGGAGAACTGACATACCACTTTTGCACTCTTCAGATAGAGAAAACACGTCTCAGGTGTGTGGGAGGACACCTCTTATTCTGCAATTGTATTCATTCAGAATTGCCTTATCTAAAATCAGAACATTAGATAGCTATACAATATTTAACTTACAAATTACTCTGCCTAGGAATCAAAAAAACTCATGTCTGTACAGACACTGGGCTATAAATATATATCAAGGCTGCATTCTCTTTATTATGCAATGTAGTTTGAGCAGCAAAGGCTTTGTAGCTTCAGGAACCATCCATGCAACAAAATGCTGTTGCATTATTAGCTTCATCACTGATGCATCTTTTAAGGGTTTTCAGTGCAAATTTCGTTTGAGTCTTTTGCAGGGTAAACAGAACTGGATGGTTATAACCATGCAAATGCATAGGGTAGGAATTTCACTTTATTTAGTATCCAGAGAAGATTACAAAAAGTACACTGAATTATGACTGAATTACAACCTGCTCTCACCAAACTCTAGGGATAAGTGTTATACATAAGGACTGGGTTCACTTGGGTCAGAGTAAACCCAAGTAACATGCTTTTAGCAGTATGTTGCATACCATATTGTAATGTATTTCTAATAGCTATTCATTCTAATGAATATGGTTACTGCCAAAATATTTCACTGTTTAGTTAAGATCTACCTTGCAGAAGTGAAGGATTTGACTGCAGAGAAGTTTCTCAAAAAATTATTGTTATTGCAAAGGCAAACGAGGAACTATAGAGTTCAGCTGTGGAGTAACTTTTAACTTAACCTGTGACATAAAGCAGCAGTGTGACACCAGAAAGTAGAAACCCTACAAAAATTAGGACACAGGAAAGAAACGTAGTTGTTAGAAGAGATTACATTTACAACAAGGTAAAATTATTAAATATAATGAATTTTAATGAATTTTAATGAATTTTGTTTTGTTTTATTTTATTTTATTTTATTTTATTTTATTTTATTTTATTTTATTTTATTTTATTTTATTTTATTTTATTTTATTTTATTTTATTTTATTTTATTTTTTATGAGCAGTAGTGAGTTTCATCAACCAATGTAATTTTCATTTGAGGTGGCAAGGCAAGACCAGATGATCCAGCACAGAGTGTAGAACAGCTGGGTCAGATAGGAGTTTACAAGAACCAAGAAGAAATCCTGAGAACAAGTATTCATGTTTTGCTTCAGAAAGCCCTTTCAGGTCAGAGCTAGGTTATACAGTTTATGATGCGCAAAGTGTTCATCAGATACCAGTGGCGTGTTGACTGATAGCAAAGCTACAGCTCAAATTTCAATCTGCTGGAATAAAAGAAGCTGGCTGCTAGAAATAAACTGGTATGTGCTACTTGCTGCTGCTGCTTCTCTGAGGTAGTGAATTTGGACCATGGTTGTGCTCTTCTCTCCCTGGCTTTATTGGCAACACACAGATCCATGAAATAGCAAACTGAAAAAGGAAGACATACTGAAAGAGAAGGACTACAGCTAGTGGGAACTAAAACTAAGGAGAATACCTAGATTTCAAGTCAAATTTGTCAAAAGCTAATAAATGAAATAATGGAAGATAAGACTAATTTCACATCAGAGATCTTTCCTTATGACGTTCATTTCACAGGATGAGACGGGTGCATCATTCTAGGTACTTTTTTTTAGGTATGTAAGCAATCTTCTGTAATCCATCCCACAATGCCAGAAATAAAACCATGAGAGTAAAATGAAAACATCAGCATGACTCTTTCCTAGTTGCTCCTACGAAGAAATATTTCTTGAGACTAGTTCTTAGTTGTCTTATTTCCAACAAAGTAGGTGATGCATATTGCATCCTGGTTTCACTCTTCTGCCACAAACAGATAAAAACTTAAAGAAACTGCAAGGTTTTTAATTTCTCTGGGAGTAGGTGTAAAGTTATATTTCAGAATACTTCCATCTGTAATTGGCCATGCTGTCTGTGTAATGTCACAGTTCCAATAGAAGCAAGGACAAGATCTCAGGCCACAGCTAACCAGCATTAATGTGATTAAAAACAAAACAAAAATCAACCAACCAATCAAAAAAAAAAAATGTGGCTTGCATACTGTGAAATTTTCTTTTCCCAAATGAAAGTAAAAATTAGGTTTTTGAAAAGGATTTTGAAAAAGATTTTTTTTTCATGTCAAAAGATGCTTAGAGCTGCCTGCAAGAGAAAAACACACATCTCTTCATATCTTATATCTTTAATACTTCTATCATAAGCAGTATGTAAAAATAACATTTTCTGATCTGATAAATTTAGCTTCTAATTGTGTTTCCCCTGTTCTATCTGTATTCAGGGTAGCAGAAAGGCTAGGGATGCCAACAGCAGAAAACCTGCTGACACCAAAATAGAACTGTATCCCCTATTAGATATGATTAATATAGTCCGCCAAATAAACAGCAGAGCTGAAAGATGATCTTACCACATGGCTTAAAATTCTGTATGTGGGCGTATAGTACTGGATTTGAGTCACAAACCAACCTAGGCTTAGAAAAAATCTAGGTACTGGGAAGTCCTGGGCCTCCAGGACTTTGGGAGTGTTGTCCACTCCCAAAGCCAAATGTGCCATGGTGCTCTCCTCGGGACACAGTACAGAGCAACGTCTCAGAGACTTAAAGGAAGGTGTCACTGTGGGCTGAGGCTCCACATTCAGCGTGGACCTTATTGAAGCTGTGGACAGGGCTTCTGAGGGCCAAGACTGCAAGAACACGTTCTGGATGAGTGCATCAGTCAACACAACTTTGTTATGACTTTCTTCGATAGAAGAGAAGCTTTACTAAGCAGTTTTGAAAATCTTTTAAGTGTTTATCTCTGGGTATCTAAGTGACCTTTGAAACTCTAGCCTGTAATTAGCTGGAGAAGCCTCATGAGCTGTCCCCTCCAGACCTGACCTGACCAGTCTTCATGCTGTATGAAGAACCACCTCTCTCACTTGCAAGTGCTTGTGCCCATGTGAACAGAATTTGCTTTTACTAAATCTCCTTGCTACACACACCAATAGGGCACACCCCTCCTCTGTGTCCTTGAATGCAAAATCTATTGCTTGAGAACAGTTCAGCAGTTAAGAGATGAAGTAAGCTAATGACCACATACAGCTTCTCAGACATAACTCTTCAGTGAATTATTGTTCACCTCACTAGACTACTAAACTGTCTGAAATTAAATACAGCCATTAGTCCTCCTGTGTTTTATTGCCTAATACAAACAGGATTTCCTAGTTGGATGAAAACATTTTCCCTTCTGTCATTGATATGTCTGCACAGCCACCCCCAAAATAATGAGTGCCTCTGGGTGCTGTTGCAGGCAGATTAGAACAGTGTGCCTACCACAAACTTATTTAAACAAAAAAAGTCATAAAATCAAATAAATAAATGATGCAGCCATGTTTCCTGCAAAAGTTTATCTATCCAAAGACTAACTTTGGGTTGGAACCTTGAAATTAAATACAATCAAGAAGGAGTGTAGCAAAGAACTTCGCTCCATGGCTGAACAGAGTAAATACGAATACAGCAAAGCAAAACAGAGCCATCATTGTAAACGACTGCTGCCAATTCCAGTAAAAAGTCAGAATTCTTTACCCACCAGTTCCTCAGTTCCCCAGATTCTGGTATATGTACACAGCTCAGATAAAACATTTAAAGAAAACAAAAAAGAAAACAAAAAAAAAATTAAGAATGTCAATAGACATAAGAATTTCTTATTTCTGGAGACAATGCATTATGTGAAAAAGATTTATACATTTTTTTCTTCTATTTTATGGAAAAAAAAAAAAAGGAAGAGAAAAAAGAATTGGATAAGGAAAAAAAAAAAAAAATTTGCCATTATTTATACTGAATTCAATTTTGCCTCATCCTTGAATGACTGTCTTATAAACATTAATGTACTCCAATTCTTCAGAACACTACTGTTTAGCTCACAGGCATAGCCACATAAAGATAAACCCTATGCCCTATGTAAGGATTCTTGGACAACACGCATCTATTACAAAAATTTTAAGATTATCACTACTATTTAGTTTCATGGCATTAAAAATAGCTCTAGTTTTTGATAAGCACTCACATGGGCTAAAATTATATGTATGGTCAAGAAAAAAGTGCATACCTTCAATCTAAAAAAAACCAACAAAACAACAAATCACAGTAGCTGTGTCCTGCTACATAAGTGATCTGTAAAACCTTGGTACTGTTAAAACGTGCTGGAAAACAGTGTCGAGAGAAACAGACTTCTAATTGGTAAATAAAACGGGTCAGGATGGATAATTTATCTGTGGGCAATTTATCAGTGAACACAACTATTGCTTAAAGCAGTTCTGTGGAAATACAGAGAAATTAGTTTGTGCAATTTAACAACATTTTTCAGCTTGTGCTTACACTGGGCAAGAATAAATCAAAGGCCATTAATTTCTCTTTAAACTTTCTTTAGATCATGAAAAACAAGTACAATGCTTATTTTTTAATTAATTATTGCAAAATGCTTTGTTGTTCAGACTGAAATAAATTTTGAAATGCGTGTAATTTACTCACTATGAAATAAGAATTAAATGGGGGGAGGGGGGGGGGCAAAGAAAAAAAAATAAGAAAAAAAAAGATTAGGAATATCAATAGACACTGATGCTACCTTGCATACATGACAAGAAATCACAGGACAACCAGATGCAAAAAAACAGACAGAAAATTCTTCTCCTCTGTTAGAAATTAGAAAAAATAGAACACCTTGCAGAATTTATCAACAGATAGCTACTGAGCTACTAAAAAGGCCTTCAGCGGGACTCTGACAATTCCTTGTAATTTCTGCTCACTGTTCGTCAACAAGCTTCATAAATGGATTACTTCTGATAATTACTGTAATATGAAAGAATATTTATCTTATCTTCTGATAAACAATAATTGTTAATTGAGGACATTTCTATTCCAGGAGAAGCTAATCTGACCCTTTCAGAACCTGTGAAGTTTATGCTACCCTATGCCTTGTGTATTCCTAATATGACCACCATGTTAAATCCGGTCTAGGACGTTTGCTCTGACAACTTGATATTGTCACTGTTGTAACAGTTTTCTGGTGACACTGCAGTATTTGTAATAACAGCTGATACTTCTGCAACATTTCATGAATTTTTGTGGTTTCCAGAGTCCAACAATTGTGCATACTACTTAAACAAATGCAAGGAAAGCCACGCCGTACTTTTACACTGGAGCCAGCTCATGTGTAATATGATGAAGGTTGCAACTCTATTAAGAGGAGTAAAAGCACTAGCTAGACCTCAGATTTTCTGGAAAACGGCAGAAATATTTATACAGGACAAAGAGGTGCTGGGAGGAGTTTTTGGAGAGCCTGTGCTGGTATAATGCTAACCTTCACCCTTCTCCTCCTCCCAGCAATTCCTCTTGGGACCTGTGTTTGCAATATGTAGAAGTGAACAGGTCTCCTGATGATCATGTTGTTTTCTGCTGTCTTAATACCAAAGTGGATGTGACACAAAGAAGCACAATGGCCACTAACACTTGACGAAAACTACTTGAGCTTTTGGAAGTGGAAATCTGAACCCAGACACCCCCTCCCCCCTTCCCCCCCCCCCCCGCTCTCCGCCTTGCCGATGAAATACTACTCTGCTATTTTGATTGATAACCATAACAGCTGCTACCACTCACGTACCCATAATGCAAATACAAGCTTCACCAAATATTTGCATAATTTTTATAACCAGACGTCTAACAGACAGGTGTATCTATTCTGACATTTTTTACTTATATTCCATTATTTAGCAGTTTTCCTTCAAGCACTATTTACACCTGATAAACTGACATCTAGAACCCAATGGCTTACAAAAGCTAATATCTTCTTAAGCTTAAAAAAATAATTTCTTATAAACCATCTCAAAGTAATTCAACCTCCTATTCTAAAATTATAAACAACTTTGTTTGAAAGATGCTACGTTGATTGTAAATTACTTCAATTAAGAAATGTCATACTACTCCATATTTCTGCTGGTCTTTGTTATCCTTAAACCATGATTTGCTATTTCCAAGTTTTATTCTCTACTCAAGAGACATCTTGTTCCAGCAGAAAAGCATTTGCTTCAATTTTAAAATAGAAAAAATGCTTCATACAGCTTTTCATGCTAGGAAAAGGCAAATCAGTCACATAAAGCAAATATTTTGAATTAGGCATAAAAGTATCAGTTAATAAGGCCACAGTTTTTGGCATTTTAGTGAGTGCTACTGAACACGAATCTTTTTAGGAAAACATCTGAAATAAAATTAAAAAACGGTCAGCACTTAGGAGCTGAAGGCACATTACATTTAGCATTTTTTTTCAATTGTTCCTAAGTTATAATTTTGTTTTTAAAGATATATGTATAAAAGTATTGTAATGATGAATTAAAGCAAAAACAGTCATCTAAACACAAACTGCGAACTGCTTTAATTCACTTGCCTTAGGCAATGAATGCACTCGTCACCAACTGTAATTAACCAAAAACAGCTTCACAGTTGTGACTTCAGGATGAAAAACTAATTTTACTCTTAGTTTATATATAACCTGTTGCAACCCAGACTAATGTATCTTAATTCCTGGGAAGAACGGAGCTTTCATTTCAGGTAATCAAAGTCACACTGAAAGAGCTCGCCACATGTTAACAATATAAATTAATAGCACTAATACATTCTAGTGCATTCTAAAATTTGCAGTTCTAAAATATGAAAAAAAATAGAAATTTTAAATGAAGAGAGGGTGACATCTTATCTTTTCCTGCAGATTTCCTCACCCAGCAGCTCTGTAGCTCTGTGGATGACAGCAAGCTGGGTGGTGCAGCTGATACGCTAAAGGGAAGGGATGGCATCCAGAGGGATCTTGACAGGCTTGGTAAGTGAGTGCATGTGAACCTCATGAAGATCAACAAGGCAAGTGCAAGGTCTTGGGTCGATCCCAAACATGGATAGAGGCTGGGCAATGAGCAGACGGTGGTGAGACACTGGAACAGGTTACCTAAAGCAGCTGTGGATGCCCCATCACTGGAAATGTTCAAAATCAGGTTGGACATAGTTTTGAGCACTTCCATCTGAAACTGTACAGTCCCTGTCCTTCAGTCTTTCACAGCAAGGCTTCCTGCATGCTCTAGAACTAACAGTGAGCCAAGACCCAGCAAAGGTTGTTAGAAAATCAGTCTGATTAAAAACTTCATTTGATCTTGTACTTGGTCTGGCTGGGATGGAGTTCAGTTTACCCTCAGCAGCCTGGAAGGTGCTGTGTTTTGGATGTATTTCTAAATCATTGTTGATGTCACACCTGTCGATGAACAGTGTTTGCACAGCATCAAGGCTTTGTGCTGACTGTGGTCAACAATCAACAGTCTTGTTAATTTCTCCCATCTTATCGCTATTCCTTCTGACATTATTTACAGAGTAAAACCTAATTGACTAAACAATTGCTTTGTTTCTTCCTACAGACTCTTCATTTTTAGTTTCTGAACACCCCAAAACTTTCTTTCAAATTAAATCTAAACTTATTTTTTTCAAAATAGCTTTTTTTCCCCACCCCCAGACATACTCTAAAATATTATAAGTAAATTGTGCCCAAATCACTGTGACAAAACATATCTGTGTCAAAGGAAGAGATAAGCATAATTTGCATCACAGAAGATACTGTTAGACACTAGGGGAAACAAACAAAAAAACAAACAAAAACAAAAACACAGCATTCTAATGGAAATGATAACATGGTCGCAGAATATCCATCACTGTAGATTTTTATGCACAGGTTAAAAAAACACATCAGCACAGTTTGGCTGTTCACACATTAGGGCAGGAAGACAACTTTTCAGGTTGTTACTCCTACTTCCTGTCTTTTTTTCACGTCCAATGTACACAGAAGTAGATTTTTTAATATCTGAGGCAATTGAAAATCTGGGAAGCGAGGTTCAGTCTGTTCACCAAAACCACCTGCCTCACTGTTGGCCTCCTGTTACCTTCCCAAGATCGTTCTTTCATATTCTATTGCCTTCACCTCACATGGAATGCAGCAAGGATAAAATTTTCAAAGCAAATTCTATGTACATTATCCTGTAGGTACAGATAAACACACTATCTGACGCCACTATCCCCTGCACTCTTCTGAATTAACCTCCTGCAGCAAATTGTACATACATATATAATAATATATATATTATAATAATATATAATATAATAATATATATATGATATATAATATAAATACAGCAAATTGTACAGCATCAGAGAGAAAGGAACCCAATTTACCAGTACCTTCAGATTCTCTGCAGAAAAGTCTGTCTGCTCAAAATAACATGAAATGTTCTTTGAAAGAGTGGCACAAAGAAAGGTTAATGAAAATGATTAATTGTCAAATGCAGATAGGATTATCTCTAAAAACAAACAAACAAACAAACAAGCAATCTTTATAAAAATAACTAACTCTTTGCGAGGAGAGCCACTTGAAAAGTCAGTGCATTGTAGTGGGAGGTAACAACTACAAAATACCCAACTTTTTTTTTTTTTTTTCTTAATGAAGCATATAGACTCTTCTCTTTTCCCAGCTATAACCAAGAAAAACATCAAGCAAACAAACAAAAGACCTTAATTTTGACTGAAAAACACATTCGCTCTAACATAAAGTGATTGTGAAGTACAATTACAGCTTGATTGATCACAAATTTATGCTTTTGATTTCAATGTTAAACACCACTCCACATTATAGAAGTGCTAGAAGCAGTAAGGTTATATCTTAGAAACATCTTGGTAGTAAAGGCAATGACAAAATAAATTAAATTTCATCATTAGAAGCTAAGAGAAAAATGAAAGGAAGTACTTAATAAAAGAGGCAACTTTTTTGTTGTTATGTTTGACAGCACTGTACTGAACAGAATATAAAATGAGAAGAAGGAGAGTAATATGTGCATATTCCTAACTCATTTTTATGCTGCCAACATTTTAATAGGCTCTTCCCGTATCCTTTCCTCAGTGACTGATTAAGCCTCTGTGCTGAGGGAAACAAGTAAATAAAAAGCCAGAACTAATTTTTTCCTAATGTTTTTATAAGCATAGCAAAAAGCAGAAAACAGCTCCTCCCAATTCATCTGTGTTGGCTTATGCTGAAAAAAGTAATGTTTTATTTCTCATCACCTGTTTAGCTTTCACCTCAAGGTTTCTCTAATGGAAATCACTTCAGCAATTAGCACTAACCATCTCACTGTCAAGGTGGGTGTTACCTATTAGTAATAAATCACCTCTCTGGCAAGTCTGGGCTTTTCTGTGCTCCTATTAATCCTAGACAATGGTGTTTTACCACATTATATCTGGTATCCAGAAAGTTTAGAAAGCAAGAGAAAAGGAAATTTGTTTCCCTCAAACCAAAGAACAAGAGCAAGCAAGAAAGCTGTATTGCCAGAAATGAAAGAAAAAAAGCAAAGTGAGTACTTCATAGGTAGCAGAAGCCTGTGAAGAAACATATAAAGCTAAGTGGTATGGAGAATAATTTCAGTTAAAAAAAAAAAATCTGAAGGGAAACCAGGATGCAGGTCAAAACCCAGGAGGTCTTCCCATAAAGAGAAAGACAAGTGTGTATCTTTATGGGAAGGAAAAAAAAAAGGAAAAACCTGCCCTAAAGAAAAACTGTGTGATCAACACGGAGTACCAAGAAAGCCAAAAAAATCAGGTTCCACGCACAAAATGGAAAACCCATTGACAGAGGTCAAAGCTGTTCATTTTTTCCTTTGAAAAAGCTGGTGGAAGCTTAAAAAAATCATCTGCTTGGTTGAAATGAATGCCTCTGACTATTCAGACCTTACAAATAGTTTTCCTCTTCTCCCCTCCCCTCCTTTTTTTTTTTTTTTCTTTTTTTTTTCTTCCTGCTGTAGCCCTTGACTGCTACCACATGGAATATCTAACAAACTGAACCTTAGGAACTGAAGCATGGCCACATTGGGGATATTGACCAAACACCTGGATCACAAGAGAGTGCATGAAATATTGAATAATCTATTCCCATCTTTACTCGAGGTATAATGAATCTTAGTACAGAAGTAGTAATGAATGCTGTTGCAACTAGTAGAAGCAGAGCTAGTTAGTCTCCCAGAGCATTGGAGTCATACCTGCAAAGTTATAACCGCTGACCAGTAGTTTGCTCTAAGGCAACGTCTGTTTTCTGGTGGATGAAATAAATAAATTCTAAACAGAGTGCAAAGTGTACCTTCCCAGCACAAATACGATGGTTTGTCTTCTTTGGTTTTTAAAATAGACCATTGGCAGTCTCCTGTTGCTGAAGACAGGAAGTTTGACTTTCCACAGGATGCAAATGCTGACTTCAAAACTGTTTGAATTTCATTTTTGCTAGATTCAGTGAAAGATTACTATTACCTCTGACCCAGACACAGGTGGAAGTCATCTAGGTCTCATGAATTTTGATCAAGAGTATGTCTGAGATAAAGCAAACATGACAGTGAAAAGTTTGAAATAGAATAAAATAACAAATACAAAACCAACAAAGCTACTACATACCACAAGACACAAAAATAAAAGCAGATTTTTTTTGCAGCACTACTAAAAAATGTTTACAACACTGGTTGGAAATATGTTTACCCACAAATAGATGCATATAGGTGCAGAGATTCATTTACCTGGGTATTTCATGAGACCCTAACTTCATCAATAGGATTCAGAAGGGGAGAAGTAATTGGGAGTAGAGATTGAGTATTTATCTAAAGTAATTGTGTGTGAGGATATGAACAGTGTAATACTGTCACACAGAAGATTAGTTACTGTTCTTTTTCAGCTACTGCTCATGTTACAAGCAAGTTAAGCCGTTCGTAGCATAGTGATGTGATAACGGTGTGCATTTGTTATGTCTTAAATCTAGATTTAAAGTACATCAATTTAAAACAGTAAATGTACACTATCGTAACGTACAAAATCAGATTGATTTCCTAGAAGTGTCACGTGAAAGACTTCAGAAAGCTAAAAAAAATGGAAAATTTATAATATTTCAAAAAAAAAAAAGTTTTTTCTCAACTCTCATAAATGTAATACAAATACTTCCCCATGATGAAGGATCTCAAATAGGAAACTTTCTTTATTGTCTAAAAGCATTAAGCACCTGTCTCTCAACATTTTTTAAATGGGCAAATGACGCCTTATTTAATATCAGTCACTCCACACCTCCACACCCCTGAGAAAGCTCTTTTTTTTTTTTTTTTTTTGG
This sequence comes from Aythya ferina, assembly GCF_964211825.1. Lineage (NCBI taxonomy): Eukaryota > Metazoa > Chordata > Aves > Anseriformes > Anatidae > Aythya > Aythya ferina. The sequence goes on from NC_140299.1 coordinate 83,767,480, forward strand.
AGAGATTTGTTTGCAAATAAAATGTTTATTATTTATTTATTTATTTATTTCTCCCCTAAAAACAGTTCAGGGATTTGGAATTCTGGAAGAGTCCTACGAGGCAAATGAGCAGATTAGATCAAATGTGACTTTAATTAAAAAAACAGTGCAGTTTATCACACAGTTCTGTGGCTTAACTGGAAGACTTCAGTCTATCGATTACAAGCACAGCAATGCATATTACACATTATACATGTATTACAAATTTAGGCGAAAGTATGACTTTAGCTGAGATAAATGTAAAAAAAAAAAAAAAAGTAAAATTTAAATTCATGTATTTGCTATTTGCTAAATCTTCTGATATTCCCCTTTTCAAAAATGGTGTCTACTGAATTAAGTGTTGCCAAATGAATGTAACAAAGGAAAACGCAGGTGAATAACTCAGGTGAACAACTATGAAGAATTGCCAGCTATCATGACATGCCTTTCATTCTGGATTAGCAAAGCTCACATTTGCATCAAACTGAAAAGAAGTTTGTGACAATTTTTTCCTAAACTGATTTTACAAACTCTCCTCCAATACGTTGAGCAGATGAAGACTTAGCTCAGTGCTGGCAGGGTGCAAAACAGCCAGGCCCTTTGCCAACCTCACAACTGTAGAAGTTTGAGCAACTTGTGTATGTGTTTTGGGAAACGTTACACAAGCCATACGAGAAAGCAAAATATTACACACCACCAGATCACCAACTATCTTTGCTTCATAGATTTCAGAAAGGAAACAATTACATACCATCCTGTATCACAGAAACAAACTGTGAAAACCCAAATCAGAGCCCAAGAATTATAAACCCTGCTCTTTGTTTTTTTTTTTTTTTTTTTTTTTTTTTTAAGGTTAAAAATACCATGTGAGTATTTTCAAGTGAGCAGTACATAAAACACAGTTTATCAATAACCTCTTATGACCTCGTCCATCAGTATGCTAGAAAAGTAAATCACTTATTTTATGAAGTTACCCTTTATAGCTATTTCATTTGTTCTCATTTTAACACCTTTACACGAAAATATATTTAAAAAAAAAAATCTACCAATGCATATGAAGACTTACGGATTTAAACCTATTTACATTTTCATATATAAAATTATTTCTAATTATAAATAATAAGGCTCAACTCAACTCAAAAGCAGCATAACAGCATTCAGTAAGAGCAGCCTGAAAATGCTATGAAATCATGAAAGTTTTCTTTATGTTTTTGAAAACACATACCAGAAAAGACTGAATGTACTCTGCTACAGTGAATCTCCCAGCCTTTCCCTAGACGAAAAGAATATACACTAACCCTTTTTCTCACTCACATGACTCCTAGGAGTAAAAAAGTCAGATACTGAATTTGCCTGGAGATGCATCGAAAGAGCTGTATAAAGTGAAGACTGATTCCTCTGCTTTTGGAAAACCTGGCTACTGTTCTTTGCTATATGTGCATGTCCTGCAGTCAGAGAAATTTATCTTTGAGAGCCGCCACTCAGAATGTTGGTTTTTTTTTCACACAAGCATTGTAAACAGTAATAATAATAAGTAATAGGAAAATGAGTTACCCTCTGACATGAACTTTTTCTAAACATTAACACGTAAGTGTTAAAAGAAATTGTTTATACATGAGATATTAAAGCTATCAGAAAAAAGAGTTAGAACACCTTTACTTGTCATTATCAGAAGTTACTACATCACTTCCAAGACAAGCTAAAATGCTACAACAAACTTGAATGATGTAATAATTACATTAAAAGTTAAGCTGTTTCATGATTTTGATTTGACAGAATACAAACAATTTCATTAAAACACAATTAGGAAGACGATAAATCTTGTGTCACAAGTCCTGCATGGCATATCTGGTAAAACATCAAAGTTCTTGTAATAAAAATGCCAGAAGACCACATGCTAAAAGTTACCTTACTTGATCTTTTCCAACTCTTCCTCATTAGCATTGTCTGAAAATAAAATAGAGCATTTTAATTACCTTTCCTCTGAAATACAGAAAAGGAGGCCAGCTGTCTCTCCAAAGGGACAATCCACATTTAACCACAATTACCACTGAAGCAGCAACACGTACACTCACTCCAGCGACAACTACACAAAACTAAAATAAATCCAGACATCTAGCAGCAGTGTTCACACCCATGTATACTTCTCTGGGTGGTGTGAATTTCTTATTTCTGGAGACAATGCATTATGTGAAAAATATTTATATATATATATATTTAATTTATTTTTTTAAGAAAAAAAAAAAAGAATTGGATAAGGAAAAAAAAAAAAAAATTTGCCATTATTTATACTGAATTCAATTTTGCCTCATCCTTGAATGACTGTCTTATAAACATTAATGTACTCCAATTCTTCAGAACACTACTGTTTAGCTCACAGGCATAGCCACATAAAGATAAACCCTATGCCCTATGTAAGGATTCTTGGACAACACGCATCTATTACAAAAATTTTAAGATTATCACTACTATTTAGTTTCATGGCATTAAAAATAGCTCTAGTTTTTGATAAGCACTCACATGGGCTAAAATTATATGTATGGTCAAGAAAAAAGTGCATACCTTCAATCTAAAAAAAACCAACAAAACAACAAATCACAGTAGCTGTGTCCTGCTACATAAGTGATCTGTAAAACCTTGGTACTGTTAAAACGTGCTGGAAAACAGTGTCGAGAGAAACAGACTTCTAATTGGTAAATAAAACGGGTCAGGATGGATAATTTATCTGTGGGCAATTTATCAGTGAACACAACTATTGCTTAAAGCAGTTCTGTGGAAATACAGAGAAATCAGTTTGTGCAATTTAACAACATTTTTCAGCTTGTGCTTACACTGGGCAAGAATAAATCAAAGGCCATTAATTTCTCTTTAAACTTTCTTTAGATCATGAAAAACAAGTACAATACTTATTTTTTAGTTAACTATTGCAAAAATGTTTTGTTCTTCAGGCTGAAATAAATTTTGAAATGCATGTGTTTTGCTCACTATGACATGAGTATTAAATGGAGGGGGAGGGGGACAAAAACAAAACAAAACAAAACAAAACACGCCAGGATGAAATATGTTTTTTCCCTACTTTTAAAATATCCAGAATTTGGTTACAATAGATGCAGTTTGTTGGGAGGAGAAAAAAGCTGGTGAGGAAAACTGAAAACTGTTAAGTTGCTATGGTCAGATAGCTTAACAGCCCTGCCATTAAGTTAATGGTACCATAGCCTCGGTAAATATTCATAGATATTAAATTTGTTGCAAAGCTGGAGAAAGCCACTTCACCCATTCTCTTGGGCAGAATGAGAGGGGCACGTGGAGAGCAAGCAGCTCGAGGACCGCAGCGTTTCTTGTGTAACCACATTTCTGCATCCTGTCTGACCTACCTTTGTGCCTCTCTTCCTCCCACACATCTGCCTCCTGCTTCATCCCACACATCTGCGGACCAGGCTGTGAGCAGGGAGGATGATTCAGCCCAGTTATGTGAATCAGACACCTATGTGTCTGATCATTTCAGCTTTGCTAAGTTAGGTGTGTGCAGCAGCTAAAGAAATGTGACATACTTGCTGAGTGCACTGGCAATATCACCAGCTGTAGCAGGTTGAGATGAATCAATCAAAACCATTCTTAGCAGCCAATAAAACAAATATAGAGTATGGGACAGGTTGTGGGTTGTGATGGATGGTCTACTCTACGTGGAACTATGTGATACAAAAATACTCCATGCCTGAACCCCCTTCTGTCATTCTTTCTTCTATTATATGATAATCCCTTTGGCAAAGTTAAAAAGACAAAAATAAGCTTACACTATAAGATTGACAGTTTTACACTGTAAGATTTAAGACAGTAAGCAAATTGAGGAAATTGACAGCATATTAAAATTGTCAATATTTTTATTGACAAAAAAGCAAAAAAGTCAAAAGCAAAAAAGTCAAAAGCAAAAACAAAACAAAAACAGAACATCATTTAGGACATCATTTAGGATTGATTGTTTAAGGCAAAAAAAAAAAAAAAAAAAAAGATGCTGTAATTTGTAATTTAATTCTCACCAAAGAGCAATATCCAAGTAACACTCATATGCTTCCTTTTTTCCATTTTATGTTACTCAAGCCATTGGCAGCTGCCAAACAGTAGTGCTCAAGCTCTGCTGGCCCCAAGGCCACTGTTCTGATCAAGCCCCCAACTTTCTGATTCCCTGTAGCCAAGAGTTGTTTTTAAGCCCTAGGCTTATAAACAGAGAATACACAGCAGACGTGCAGCTCCAAGGAACTCACAAACACTGTGCAAGTTCTCCAGTGACAAAACCTGTGACGGCACTCTGCTAGAGAAAGCCAAAACATGCACCACGGCACCAATGGTTACAACACCAAGCACAGAATTTGCAGACATCTCATACACATTTTTAATTGGCATGCATGCAATATAAATGACACACGGGCATGCATAATGTACAGGTATTTAGAGGTAAATACTGTCAGAATTAAAGAAACAAAACAAGCTTTATTCAAGCATGTTGAAGAGAAAATCCAATTCTTTGTTAGTTCTGACTTTTTTAAAATCACATTCTTCAAAAGGAGAAATTAAGGAAAAGGTAGAAGAGACTGCATCATAAACATATTTTTACAAGTAGAGATAAAAGTATTTTTTGTAGAGCTCATAGATTTTAATGTATTTTTGCATATACATACTTCTTGTGTACTTTTTAATTTTAAGTCTTCTTCGTTTACACTAGTGAACTACACTGTCTGTTCTATCAAAGCAAAGTAATTCAAACAGCGATATTAATGTAAAGGACAAGTACTGTTAACAGCACAAAGCAAATGCAAATGAATTACTGGAACTAGTGCTACTGCAACTCAATTGTGTTAGTATTCATGAATACTAAAGACATTCTTACTTCTGTGGTGTATAAGAACAATTCAACCATTGATTTTGATTCACAATTTATGAATGTTCAAAAGTCAGAACAAATCTGACTTTTCCTTTCAATAATACTCATAAGAATAGACATCTATTCAGGTACATAATTTGAATGTTATTATATTATGAGATTAGTACTCGAAAAGTTACGATTTTTATGCTGTCAGAAAAAGCACTAGGTCACCGAAGGCAAAGATTTGCTAGAAATGTTAAATTGTTCAGCCGCCTGTACTCATAGACAATTGCAGGCTACTTCTGCATGTTTTTCCTGAGAAAACACAGTATGAAAATCAAACAATGTGTTCTTATTTATGAACATAGTATACAAAGCCTGTTTTAAATTGAAACCATGTCTAATATTATTCTCCTGGAAGCACACAAACTGTAAACTCCTTAAGCATTGCTTATCACTGTATAACAGGATTTGGTGATAAATTCTCAGCTCTTCCAGTTAGTAATATAATTTTACATAGTTATATGCAAATGTTAATATTCTTAATAGTTATCTGAATCTAAAGATGAGTTTGTTTTGATCTTAGGGAATGGGACCTTTTAGCTATAAATTAGAAAGAAAATCTTACCTATCAGCACACTGAAAATTTGCATTTTGTCAGAATTTCTTCCAGAAAGAAGGAAGAAAATGCTCATCTGTGTACCATACCAAATTTCTCACATCTCTGCACATCTCAAGGCTTCATAAAGGATAGTTCCATCCAAAATATGATCAACTATTACTATTTCATAGTAACTGCTTCTTTTTAAAATGATTTGCAATAATACCTCCCCCTCACAGGCAGGAAGCAACACACAATAAGGCCCCCAATTTTCTGCCACTAGTCCACTGAAATTCCAACTGATATATCTTATCAACCAGCACAGGTGCTAACAGTGTCAATAGTTGTTACTTGCTATGACAGGACACTTCTTGTAATACATACCTACACTATTTTGGTATGCCAATAAAATGGTTTGCTATTAAGAGTTGTCCTCTATCTATACAAAAAAATGTATTGTCACAAGATTCAACCCTTATCTACACATCAGTAAGACCTCCAAAGCACTCTCAGTAGCTCCAATTCAGGTAGCTAAATGATCTGCTTCGAAAGTTTAATCTGCAGCAAAAATTCCCAAACAATACGTCACTAACAGCAAGGACTGTTCAGAGGACTGATGTTTGAATTACGACTACAGGGCTGCCAAAATATAAGGTCAGACACAATGCTACTTCTATGCTATAGCAATGTGGGAAAGCGAATACATCTTCCATTAAAGCTATTCTTTTTCTTTCCCCAAAAATGGTCCTAAGGCACACTTATAATTTAAGAACATGGAACTTTAAGTACATGAAATATGTATAAGTGCTATCCGTTAATTTCAGACTTATTCAGCTTTGTAATTTAACCATTTTTCACCACTCATATAACTGTAAACTGTTCATACATTTTGTCATCAATTGAACAAATGAAACTTATTCAGAAGAAAATATACTTTTGAAATGTAGGTTATATAGGAATATCAAACCAACAAGATTTAAGAAAATTTGGAAGGACTTAGGAAAAAGTGGTTATAATGTGAAAACACACTTTCTCTGCAGCAGTCATTAAAACATATTTAAGGATCCTGACATGTTTCTATCTTTAAGTTTCAACAGGTACTATACAGAGATAACCAAATAGAGGGGAAGCAGTAATCATTCAAACGGAACACTATATAGATTGGGATTGTAGGACTTTCCTTAATTACTATTTTATACAGTACATGTTTCTATAGCAGAAAAGAATTAGCTTTGATCGTCTAGCACAGCATTTGAAAATTTATTGATCTCAACAAAGTTAAATTCAATAAAAATTATCCTCATTATTATACAAGACCTTTTAAAAACAGTCAAGGATGACAGTTCGAGTGATATATTTTGCAATATATTTACTCCTTAGAGAGTAAATAAAATCTAATAAACAAATGTACAAGTACATGTGGTTAATGTGTAAAAGGTAATTGTGGCTTGACCTATTAAACCTATATTACATTTGTATGCATCAATTCAGTATTAAGCTTATTGGTCATCTTTCCTTTGCTGTGACATAAGTACTCTAATTTTACTGTAACTTTGTTAGGACTGCTGTGAGTTCCATATCTTGGCAAGACTGATTTCTAATAATAAATAGAAAACTCGAGATTAAGAATCAGGGCATTGTCAATCTTGAGCATTTTTAGAATAAAGTGCCAAAAAAAACCCACAGCTTAATAACAATAACAAAAAAAAGAGGTCACTTCAGATAAAGTAAAAGCACTAACTTACTAAATAGAAAGGTAACAATGAAATGCATAACAGCACAAAAACAGTTTTTCCTCTTATTACCATCAGTCAGTTGGACATGTGAAAAATTGCTGTCCAGCAAGTCTATGGCACATTCAGTTCCTAAATTCACTGAACAAATACCCATATGAAAGACATGTCACACTGTTGTGTCTTAATTTCACTTTTTTTAACAATGATATTCATAAGCTCTCTTTGTGAATATTATTGTGATAATATTCTTCCTTAAGACTGAAAGACACAGCAAGTATTCTATCTGTATGGTGAAAAAAGGAAACAAACTTCTACTGCCCACGTAATGGTTTCGCACACCAAAGCACATTTATTCTGTGCTTCACGATTTAAGATTACAGCATGATAATACCAAAATCACTTGAAATGACAGGGCTATTATCATCTGACTCAGAAATGCTGTTTTTACTCAAAGACATAAAAACAATGATGTAATCAAGTATGTTTTCAAGTCAAATGATGAACACTTTTATGTTGAAAATTTGCAAGGAACTGTTCTGAGTTGCCTGCACAAAGGTATAGCTTAAAGAAAGAATAATATAGTTAAAAAATTAAATATAGTTTAAATAAACTTCCTGTACAATATTACTATTTTCCATTATTTTGTGATTATTTTTGGTAATTTCTAACAGAATGTCATAAAGAAAATCAAGAGATGAGAAACTTGTTTTCAAAACTCTGCACCTTTGTTGTACCAATTACAAAATACCTAGCTCCAATTACCGAGTTACTAGGTTATTTAATTAGCACTAGGGAAAAAGTTGGAAAAAGAAGAGTATCACAACACAGCAATATTTGTCAGATATGTAACAGGATTATCTATCACACCAGTGTCTTGTAGCATTACAGAAATGTATATACTTTTACAAAAACTATAAAGTTGATCATATCCCTGTTTGCAATATGGCCACAGAATATGAATGAAAAATTTCATCAGATTAACACTTCTTTTCCCCTCTCTGAAGTGAAAGGAATTCAGATTATTTTACAACTTCTTTAGAAGATTTCATCTCTTGTATTACTACTGTAAATGTGCTATTACTACTTAAGTGAAAAAGCAACAGATGAAAAATTAAAAACAAAACACATCCAAACAGCAGATGATTTGTCACAACAGGATCTATCTACAAAACAGGAAAGAATTTTCACTAACTAAACAATTTACAAAACTAAGATTGATGAAGGAATTACAATAAACACGGAAAATCAGAAAAAAAAATCAATTTAAATAAATTAATAAAGTTGAAAAATATCACGTAATGATTCAACACTAAAAGCCAAAAAGTAGAAACACTACTTTTCCTTGAGTTTCTTTCTTTTCAGTGTAGATTAGCATTAAAAGATCTTATCTGGAAATGGCAGCACTAGGTCCAAAATTCTTCACCAATGTTTCATTGATATTCTTCTATATTAATCACCACTGTTCACCTGCAACTGGCTTTATTTGAAATTGCAGACTGTTTATGTTCTGTCTGGATCACTCACTACCATTTCAGTGAGAATCCAACCCAGATGAAATATGCTCAACTATACCTGAAACACTGCTCAGCATTGTTCTAAGGCCTAGAAATATCAAATTAATCTAATGATATATCATTTATTCTTGTGCTTTAAGTCATTTAACCATAAAGGGGTCACAAGAGTGATGACACTTATAAAAATATTTGCAATTACCGCTTCTCGCTGTTCTTCTCTAGGAGCCAACAGAACTGATAACAATATACTTCCCAGATCATGGTCTGGATAATGAGGATCCTTCAGACTCAAAGTAACATCTGTTTGCCTGCAAGAGAAAAACGTGTATTTGTTTTGATTGCAGGCTTTCAGATAATTACATTTCTGAACCATTACAATTACAGAAATCTGCATTTATATGAAACTACTTGAAAACGATGTCAAAAATTTAGCTTATTTATTTCTTTAAGTACTGCACTCTCATAAATAAATACTAAATGCTATTTCTCCACGTTAAGTACTTACACATGCTCAAGTAATTAAATCAACCAAAATGGTAATGGATTAAAAAAACAAATAAAATAAAGAAGAAAAATAAACATAAGCAGTAGGTGGTAATACTGTGGACAGAAATAAAATAAGAACAAGAGTAAAGTGGTTATAAAACTTATCTCTTTATAGATGCTGTAACAAATTTTCTGCATGATCAGTTAATACATTATTAATGCTAATGTTACAGTAATTCCCTAAAACTAAATGTTTTCCTTCTGCCAGTTTTATGTGATGTAGGTTTACATTATTATTTTTTAAAATAAGGTTCTATTTACAATTCCACAAACATGAAATTGACAGACCTACAGAATTATTCCAAAGGCTTGTTTGTGCCATACCTGTTTAATTCTAATGAAGTGAGATCCAGAAATGCTGAACCAATAAAGTCATCTTGAAGTCCAAAGTCATAGTCGAACACCTGTGATGCACAGGAGACAAAAGAATTTTCCAGCATTAGAAATCTTTTTTTTTGAAATTTTGCTGCTTCATGTTCTTTAAAATCCTTTTACAGATTTAAGCCACATGTTCCCCACATGTTAAATCAGAAATAATTGCAAGCATCATGTAACTTTCTGTCCACAAGGTAAATTTTTAAACTCCTTATTTAAAAGTCAGAATGCATAATGTACAGACACAGACATATACAGCTAATAGACCGCATATGAAAACAACACCTATTGCACAATGAGAAAAGCTGTTTTTTATAAACATAGGCACAACAAGAGGAAGACCAAAAGAAAAACTAAATCAAGGAGAATCACTGATTTGTTAGACATGAATTAACACCCCTATGAACTTTATGAAGTTTAGAAAGAAAGGTGTGATATGATTGTGTAAAGTGGGTTATTAACAGCACTTGTGACAGTATTAGGAATGAAAAAATAGTATTAGTCTGGCTTTTGAAGATTTTATAAGTTTTTAAGTTTTAGAATTATTATAATCTAAGTTCTTGACTTAATATAGATATGCGTATGAAAATAGTGACACTTACTACTACTGTGAGAATGCTGCCTGCTAGCTCTCTATCTCAAAGAGAAAGCACCTGGAGAAATTTACTGAAATCCAGACAAGAATCTCTGGCTATTACATTGAGTTGCATCATGATTTGAGATGTATTACACTTTCTCAAGTCAGAAGGAAGAATAACAAATCACTCAGGGATGGCTTTGGGAGGGAAAAAAACAAAAAGATGTATGGCAACAAAAAAAAGTTATGACATAAAACTGCAGAAATCAAAAGTTGGAAAATGTCAATTTTCAAAATCAGATTTTCCAGGTAAGTTAGATTTTCTTCTCAAATATTGTCTTGAGAATTTCTAAGGACTAGAACATACCTTCAGCTCTAAGTAAGAATGATACTCATCAATAGCTAGTGATAATAACAATTAACTGAGAAGTGAGAGGCCTGGACTCAAGGCATTTGATTTTGATATAACTACTTCAACTATTACATTACAGAAACTCTTTCCAGCAGTTAAAGCTACTCATCATCCACAAATAAATAGTTCAGTGGCTACAGCACTGCTGTGGGACACAAAGGATTGAATATACGTTTTTATATACAAATCCACTATATGCACTGATCTACCTGAGTACCTGAGCAGGTACTGTCATATTTTTTCTATCTCACTTTCATTCTGGCGTGAAAGGAAAATGAATGATAAAATCTCTGTTATTATTGCAGAATAGATTTGCTTTCTCACCCTACAAATTACAAAGATGAAAATGTCCAGTGGACCTTTACAGTTGAGTTAGTATAATTTAGCCAATACCGGAATGAACTATAAAAACTGCAATATTTAGACAATGCTTTCATAGTACATACATGGATAGATAGGTATTATACCTGTTAACGCCTACTTTCCAGGAAAAAAAATTATTTATTTGGCATAAACAAATCAAAATAGGTAGTTATGGGTAAGCATCTGCCTTTGAATCTATTTCTCTCTTTTAGAGTACTAGGCATGTGTTTATTCATTACAAATCCCTACGAGTAATAAGAGCAGGAAAGTGCTGGTTAAGAATTATAATTATTTGAGCAGAACACGTAAAACTTACAATACAGAGCCATACTCAAAGACTGATTAAGTGACATTTATCTACTAAAAAATTCTATAATTTTGTATGTCAGTTACAGTTTTTGTCAGCTATTTCAGATTAACATTTATACTGAGCTGAGTATTCTGACAAATTAAATTATAGGTATGACTTAATTTTCTAATCTTTCTCAAAGTATCCTATTTAGAACCCTAAAACTGTATTTTTTCCTGTAACATTTTTAGAATTTAATTTCTATCTACATTGTTTTACAAAATAAACAATCCCATTTGGAAACAGATCACTATAAACAATTTGGGCCAGAAAAATGCTTTTCCATTCCATGGAATGCATACACAGATGGATGTTTCCTTTCTAATACGGAAAACTAAGAAATATTCATGGCACTGCTGCAATTAACTCTGAACATTGCTGGCCTCACTTTGATTTAAACTCAAGCTATCTGATATTTTGGCACAGATGATGCCTCTGTCATGACAAAATCATCCTCACCTGTGATATACTGAGTAGAGTTAAAATATAAAGAAAAAAAAAAGAAAAAACACAAAGCATTACAAAACATATAAGCAAACCTATTGTGTTCAGGCATGAACAAGAAAAAAATGAGAGAATTAGGCACATATGTTGATTAATTCTCAAGTTAATGTCAGGAAAAAAATGCTTTTAATGGGATAGATTATGCTTCATATCAGAATTATACAATGTTTCTACACATAAATGGCATGCCATCAATATACAGTGCAGTTTTCTTGTAGTGACCTTCTCTTAAGGTCTCTTAAGGGCATGACCTTCTCAAGAAGCATGAAATAATTACAGCCCGAAATAAACTAAAATACCTCTACCAAATTTTAAAAGGTAAGTTCTCATATTATTATTATGTTTATTTAATTTAAGTAATTCACCTCAAAATATATATTTTTAATAATGCAGTACTTCACAATAACTTTTGCAGCAATTATAACCTGTACTTTCCTTCAATAGCTCTTTGGTTGTAATTTGTCAGACATAAATACCTTTATATATATAGGTTCTCTCAGATTATCTATAAGAATGGAAGTTTTTTCTTCCCATACAGGATTGAGGTTCTTATGTATTGTTTTACTTCTAAATACTTCTTTTCCTCCAAGTTTGAACTTGACGTATGGATCACTGGTTCCTGTTAACAAAATACATACTGTTAATTATGTCCTTTCAATACAATACAGATAAAAATGTAATTTTTACTGATAGTCAAATTAAAAACATCAGCTGAGGAAAGAATTACTTTTTTATTATCACAATTTATTTTACACAGTGTCATTACTTGGCTAATTCTCTGTGCTGATATTGAATGGGTACTTGCATCACTTTCTGTTTGCAATCCAAACTCAATACTGGCTTTTCCGCTATAGTCTTTAGTTAACAAAATAATGAACTTATTAGGACTAGGATCTTACCTTAATGTAATCAGAAAAAATAGATTATAATATTAATTTATTTAATACATTAATCTAATTACACTAAGTCTCTGAAAACGCATGGGCAGATGTTAAGAATGAATCCTGTCTCCACAGACATCACCAGTGTAACTCTTCATTGACTTTATTGCTTCCAGGATTCCTTCTGCCATGAAGGCTTCCTACACCAGTCAAGGTGAGGAAAGTAACCCTAAATTCAGGCCACAAAGTTCATGTGCTTCCTGCAGCAACCACGTAACAGCAGGCAAGCACAGGCTTAAGCTCCCTGATATGAGTAACAGTTGACTGACCAGAAATGTAACCCCATAAAGAACTGAAATAGAAATGTTAAAAATGCTATGAATGGGCCATGGATGGGGCATGGGTGTGAAAGCATCAAAAAAATGAGTGGCAGAAGGAAGGCTACAAGAACGGTACATGCTGAGGCCACAGAGGTTAGCAATCCACCCAGGTGCACATCTGCATCTTCTCCTCAGGACAGCCAGACAGGGAGACAACAGACACTAACTAAACACCTGGTGACATACACAGACTGTTATATCACTGCCAGCTGCCAGAAGGTACCAAATGGCATGTGCAAAACACAGTGGTGACACCACTGCTGGGAGCCTGGGAGGTATGAGGACCTGCCAGCTGGCATCCCCTTCCCTCCTGGTCACAGGACAAAGCCTTGCACAACACATGGCCTTTGTGAGCATGTGGGTGTCAGTGTGAGCGAACTGAAACCAGCTTTGTCTAGAAACAAATTTGCTTCCTCCTGACACCAGATCTCATGCCTATTTGCTAAATTATTATGCTGTGATATTATTTCCAACAATCTGACTCCACTCACCATGCCTCGACCAAAAACCTGCACGTGGCAAAGGGGGTGAACCTGGGGTAAGGACAGGGACATGGCGAGCCACAAGGCTTTAGCCACTTGCATCCAGAAAAGGCCAGTTGCATCCAGACCAGACAGCAGCAGCTCTGGGGACTTCTCCGTGTGAGATACATGGGTGGCTCACAGCTGGGTGGGCTCCTGCTTCAAGATAACCACACAGCTACGAGACATACAGCTTGTGCCAGCCCCAGTCCTCATGGAACCACGGCCTCCACAGCAGGCCAAAAGAAGGCTGCCAGTCTTTTACTGTGCATTTTGATTGCAAAAGACATAGTTAAGACTTGACAGGAAAAGAAGAATAGATAAATAGATCTAATCTATCTATAGAAATAGATAGAATATCTATTGATAGAAATAGATATTCTATTTGATAGAAAATACAAACTAATTACTTTCCCTAAAATGCCAATTGGTAACATTTCACATTTATGTACATAGAATTCATCTCAGTGAAAAATTTCGGATGGCATTCATCTTTCTACTTCTCTGCCAGCTGTTTGTCAGCCCTAACAATATTTGAGTCTAATGGATTCAAGTTTATTTCAAAATCAACAATACATCTGACATGAACAAAATTACATTGTCATGAGCTAAAACAGGGGACAATCTTTCTTCTCACCATTAATGGGTTGCATATTCCAGACATTTGTGTTTACAACCATCAGCAAATGCAGTGATTGTCTTTTATTAAAACTGCAGTGCTATCTTCTGGCACGACTACAGCTCTTTGCACTGTTTCATGCAGCCACAAGATGTCAGTACTCTTTAGCTAAAATTACATATCCCTTTCAAAAATCTAGCTGTGGAAACTGGGATCTTGCATGTAAGAGGGCTGCCGTCATTCACTTTTATCATTACTGAGGCAGTCTCGCAGAGGTATAAAAACTTAACTCTAGCACAAATCACTTTTTCCTTAGTTATGTAAATAGTAGTAACAATTTATTAGTAAGGCAAAGATCATATATTTGAATTCAAACTGTGAAATTCTTTGAATGTGGACACAAACAAATCAGCAAGAGGAATGTGAGCCATATATCCCCCACGAGCCGTAGTGATGGGAGATCATCCCAGTGATTATCCTCACGGCTGCCTTGAGCTACTGATTATCTGGTCTTTAACCAATTCTTTTTATTCTGCAAATTTCACAAAATTCTCTTGATGTTTGAAATTAATATAAAACAGTGTTGTGAGATTAATAGCTCATGAATATTTCAGGACACAGATGTCAAACAATTTAATTTTAATTCATTTTTATGCAACAAATTTAGTAGTGAAGCATATCAAATGTTACTTCCATTTACAATGTATTGCAAAATCTCAGGCTTTGTAACATTGTGCAATGGATGCTTGAACCTTGCTTTGAGACATACCCACTTTAAACCAAGAGCTCACTAGAACCATTTAGTTAGAAGTACTGTGCCCTTCACAGACCTTTCACATTCCTTGAAGAACAATTCATCAGATTTTTTGAAGGTTGCATATAAAGAAATACAAAATTAAAAACAAATAAAAAATATATTGCATCAGTCATGCAATCCTTCACTAATGCCCTGCATAGCTGAGGAAACCCCTAGGTGTAGTGTTTGAACAACACACACTGAGCCCAAGTGTCAAGCCAGTATTCTTTTTTAAACACCACCCCACCAAGGAAATAAAAGGATTTTCTGGAATTTTGTGCTCAGCAGCAGAGCATGAAAGAAGGCACAGCAGAAGCCAAAACCCCTTTCCATCTAAAGTGTTCTGTTGAACAGGATCAGGTGACCTCCTGCACAGCTCTGTGTCACAGGGTCCCAATTTTAGTATGTATTATAACAATAAAAATAATATTTTTTTACATAGCAATTATAGATCCCTATTAATACATAATATCAATATTGCATTATTAATATAATTGCATTAATATTATATTAATACTGAAACATTAATGGTACAATATTAATAATATGCTAATATGATTTTAATATATAATAAAATTATAAAGTGTGTTTTAATTAACAACCTCAGTTCAATTTCATAAGTATAACTTTGCCGTTTTATTAAAATCATTTTACTTTTGATCTTAACCTCACACAAACCCAGTAAAAATCTACAAGTCTTCAGAATGGGCCTCAAACAAAATAATAATAATCTGATACCCAGTCATGGATTCCTGTTACTCAAATCCCAGCTTTTTAATTGTTTTCCTTGTTATCAAACCATTCAAATGAACCTGATACACCAAAGCCTAATACCCCAAATGTTTATTCTACCTGAAGCAGCTAACTACAAAACAGCCTTCACTCAT
This sequence comes from Aythya ferina, assembly GCF_964211825.1. Lineage (NCBI taxonomy): Eukaryota > Metazoa > Chordata > Aves > Anseriformes > Anatidae > Aythya > Aythya ferina. Next base: position 83,783,420 of record NC_140299.1, read on the forward strand.
GAGCTTAAAATCTTACAAAAAAGCCAAACTGTGCAACTATAGAATCTATGATTCTATGATACTGATATTTTGCTGAAGCTGCACCATTGCATGTGTAAAGGCAATAAGCATTCTCCACACAGGGTGGCAGCCTCTCTTTGCTAAGGAGGCTTAGCCAAACAGACACCTAAAGATGCTGCTGCATTTCAGTGGAGAAACTTGCCACCACCACAGTGGTTGTTCCTTGATCCTGTGGGAGAAGGCTCCTCTGGCCCTGCAGGACCTACACACTAAAACATAGGGATGTGCTGACTGTCCTGAATCCAACACTTCTCCCTATGTAGACATCACCTAAGATGGAGTTAGCTTTGCAGGTTTAGGGCTTAGATTAGATCTTGGATATACAGAAAGATAAAAGCATTTTGCAGGAGAAAGAGTTTGTTCAGAAGTATACTAAACTGCTTTCCAGAAGGAACCATAGGAGAGTAACTAGAGAGAAAATACCTCCTAGGCAAATTTCACCGCAATAATAATCAACATTATATCTGATAGAAAGGAAACATTCTCAACAAAACCAATACATAAACGTAATTGGTTTCTGAGGCTTTGTAACATGCCTTTCAACATATTTGGCCTCTTGTTGACTAGATTCTTTTCCTTAATTAAATCTTATTTAACATAATGGTATAAACGCTAACCTAAGAAAATTCAGCAATGAACAGAGGGGTAAATGTAACCGTGAGACAAGTAATGAGCTTGAGACTGCTCCCCCTTAACTGGAGCTAATGAGAGAAGGAAGAGGCAACGTCTCCATATTTACGTGCAGCATTTCTGTGCTTGACTCCAGGAGGGCAGAAGTCAAACAAACAGCTTCTCCAAAAAAACTCAGCTGAAGATTTACCTACATCATATGGGAACCAGATGTTGAAAGTCTAAAGGCAAATTTTATAACCTTGTACTGAAAACAGGAAAAAAAAAAACAGGCAAAAAGCGTTCATGCTTGTACATAGATATATTATAAAGCAGATGAACAATACTGAAAACCAGCACTCAGCTGCTGTTTCATCTACAGGTATTTTTATACTTCATATATCAAGAAGAAAAAAAAAAAAAAAAGCATTTTAGAAAAATGGTGAGCTACCAAATAAATTTATCACTCCAGAGAATTAACTGATTTGGTTGCAGCTATATAGCTACGACAGGCATTACTTTCTCCACCATTGCATTTCACTCACAGTCCAGAATAACTTTCAGAACAGAACAGAAAGCCATTTGCAAGCCTGTTCCTGACAGAGAAGAGAGCCTGTGCCCATCAAAAGCTTCTGCACAGTTCTGATTCTCATCACTGCAATTTAAAATCTAATTTCAAATTACTGCTTTTGGACAATATTAAAAAAGTTAGCTTTCTCCTGTGAAACACTTGTTTTTTAGACTGTTGAGAAAGCAAAGCAGAAAAAATCAGAAAAACAAGCTTACTCTCCTCTCTCCTTTAGTCATAGGAGAAAAAGCAAGTAACACAATTCATTAAGTTCTTCCCAGTAGGCAGTTAATCACTGCTGCAAAATGAGCCACATGGACAGAAATTTTTATGTTGCAATTTTTCACAGCAGTGTGTTTTGCTAGTTTATTTATTTTTATTTTTTTTTCCCCAGCCTACAGAGCTACTAAGGATAAGCAGTAATGTTACAAAAGTTGCACCTAATACAAATCAAAAGTCTCATTTGGATTCATTACATATGTGCGATTGAATGCACATTTAGACCCAGTTCAGCCTAATGCTTTGAAAAGCTGCAAGCTTTAAAGAATATTAATTGGAAATCACATTAGTTAAAAAGAGCCTGCTCCTGTACAACACACATGAGGAATATTGTGGGAATGAGCACAAGATAAAAAACAATAAACTTCCAATAAATACAGGAGAAAATAAATTTTCAACACTGCAAGAAAAAAGGCAATGTACACACATCTGGAAGCAAAAATAATGAAATAAGGTCAAGGCATATTCTTAATTAATTTATTCTCGGAACTATAATTAAACCCCTGTCACGTGTTTCTATTATTATTCAATTTTAATTCAATTTAATTAATTCAAATTTAATTCAATTAAATTAATTAAAATCTTGGAATCACTTCATTTCATCTACAGTTTTTAGAGAAAGAAAGCAAATGTCTAAAAGCATGACACTAGAGTTGGTAAATCAGGACAGGGCCCTAATACCTATTGGGAGGACCTTCACTGAAACTCCTCCTGAAGGCCAATCCCATCCCTCTTTCAGATATTTTCATACAGGAACACCTGCACATCTCATGAGGTGTCTCCTGAAATTGCAGAGATTTTCTGTGTGCCATAGAGAACAAGCCAACTGCAATTTCAGTCCGCTTTAATTCATAAGGCTCCATTTCACAGTAGCTGAGACAACTCGGCCTCCACTGCCTATGGGTGAGACCTTATAAAAAAAAAAAATAATAATAATAATAAAAAAAAGTAGAATCCATTGACTGCGTACCATCCCTGGTCACAAATATGAACTTTTCTTCACTTTCACTGTGAAAGATTTTGACTTTTCCTTAACTTCAAGGACTATCACATAAAGGACTTCACTAGATTTTTACCCATATCTGATCATCAAATAATCATTATGCAAATAAATCCATTTTAGAAAATCCAATCTTATGTCCTGATGTATAAATAATTAACAAGAGTTAATTATTTACACCATGATAACTTCATACAAGTACATAGATGCACAGTAACTTTGACATCATAATTCCTGAGAAGCTTAATTATTAATACAAGCATTTGGTCCTGATTCATTTCTTGGAGAACTCTCTCTTTCCAACTCCATTCACTTTGTTCTCCAATAATGAAGTTTTTCAGTCTCAAATCGTTTTCTTTTTTACAACCAAGGTAGAAGAAAAACTGAGAGGATGGTTCTCAAGTATGTGTTAATTGAGTATACCAAGCAAAACATGCATCAGTTTCTATTTTTTTACATATTTAATATTTCCAAATTGTGATATGAAAAGTCTCATAAAAAGAAACATAAAGAATATGTCTGCTCAGGAGTACTGACATTCCCCTTTAGTCTATTACTAAAACTAGGGAAAATATTTACCACAAGCTATTTTATATTAATTTAACAAACAATAATAATAATTTATCTTATTCACTTACTCTATTGCGTACACTAAAAAATGCAGCTTTTCCATCAACAATCCTAGTTTCTGTCCTTCTGTCCACCTAACAAAGAATTATCCACCCAATTCATCTAAGAAGGACACTAATTACTTTAAAAAGCACTTATGGAATATTAATATCCTAAGAATGAAGATACCAATTACAAATTTACAGTGAGCACACAAGTGCTACAGGATTCAGAGATCTTCTACTCAGGAGTCAATAGGGAATACAAAGTTTTAATTATTCAGTGTCCATTAAAAAAAAAATGTTGGTTATAGCAGTCATAGTTTTTTATCTTTCTTTTGAAGACTCATTTCTTCCATGAAAAAGGCAGCTTAACTACTAGATTTCAGTATAGCCCATGATAAATCATCTTTGTTTAATAAATACCCATCTATATAAATACTAATTATGCTTGTGAAATACAAGGAATGATAAAACCAGACTGGCATAGCACAGGATAGACAAAGAGCAAGTACTCAAAGGTCAGCCTAATTTCAAGAAAACTTATTTAATCTTAAGCATGGCTGAAGTAAGGTTCATTCAAACAGAATTTATGTTACAGAAATGTGATCCTTACAGCATGAATTATTATTCTAATTACTCAGGGTAAACAGAAGTACACCCCCTGACCAAAGGATGTACCACTCCTAAAAGCTTATGACTGAAATTAAAATCTTCCTGAAATTGTTTAGAGCATGACCATTTATTTGTGATGACAGACATCTTTTGCAAAATCAGAGGTTTCACCTCTTATACAGACAGAAAAATCTGATTTGCTTTCTGTAGGTCTTACACATTATATCTTCCAGTTTAACAGAAATAATATATGTATTTTTATACAGTTGCAATAGACAAATGTGATTTGCCCTTGTCAATGTAACAATACAGTCAACAATCTCTTATTAGTATTTTTTTCCCATTCCCCAGGGAGAATAGATACTACACATTAAAGAAATGCTGAAATACAATCAGATCTTTGATCTGATCTCAGCTGTTACGTGTTTATTTTTTATTTTATGGAAAATAAAAATGTTAGGTAAAACAAAAATAGAAGCCTCTAGCAGCATGCAGCTCACATATGTCAGGCACAACAAAAAGGTACAATGTGTATTTAATACCTCAGTTGAAACTCATACTCATGGCATAGGCAATCCCTGCTAAAGTCATGTGAAGGAGAGCTTCCACTGTGAAGAAACATTCACAGAAACGCAGTATGTGAAACTTGCCTTAAAACAACATTCTAATTTTCTAGCTAAAAAACATTAATGTTGTTATTTCCTTAATTTTTTTTAAGGTCATCTGAGAAACACAACAAACAAACAAACAAAAGCCACAACAGACATAGTCGCATGTAAACAAAGCATAACTTTCAATTCACTTTTAGACACTTTAAAAACACAGGTGTTTATTGCCTTGTAATGACTTTGAATTAACAGACCAGATTCTTCCACCTCAATCAGAGGACAGTGGTCTGGAAGTCCCAAGTCAAGATGCTGCCACCAACCTGCAATAATTTATCTGCATTACTAACAACAGGTTTCGTGAGGATTTTGGCTCCTGGGGTAACTTAAAGTACTCAAGTCCTACATCATCTTCCCTGTCCAGTAGGTAATGTGATCTGAAGAAGCTATCTTTTGATCTTGGTACAAATTCCTACTGCAATGGTCCACTTAGGAACATCACTCAATTTTTGACACAAATGTCTGCATCTTTGATTGTACTACAGTGGCACACTATTTAAACCATACCACTTTAGTAACATATTATGCCTGACAGGTTATAGGTGACTGGACAGCCTATTATTTATTTATTTATTTTTAACCTTATTTTTAGCACTGTCAAAATCCTCTTGCTTTACCTCTGTTACTTCATGGTTATAGGAACAAAATGATTCAAAGCTTCAGTCAGATGTTTAGAACTTGGGATGACTTACTCATTGAACTGTATTCATAAAATGACTTAGAGATGTATGTAGGAGCATACACACTTTTCCTCCTCTTACGAATATTCGTATGTTCTTTGAGAACAAAAGCTATTAAATAGGAATGAAAGCTTAGCCACCACAAATACAAGCAACAAACATGTACATTTTCTAATCTGCAATGCTAGCATTATACTCCACATACCTACCAAAGGAAAAATCCATTTAACTACACGACACATTGTCATGTGAAATTAAAGTGAATAATAAACACGTTCCTACAATACTTAAAGAATAAGAAGCATGGTAATGAAACTGAAGGAAAGGGAAATGATTTGAGAAGCATTAAATGAATGCAGTTGCTGGATAAACAATTCCCTCTTATGTTCATCATTTGTATTAATAAAAACAAAACAAAACGTGTTTTATTCCCAGTACTGATCTTCTTAAACCAAAAATAGACATTTCCAAGTGAAAGTGTCTCTAGTGTTAACAGTCTTGTGTCAAAATAAATAAATATATATTTTTATCATTTCTGGAACTAATACAAGTGGTATCAGAACTACAGGTTTATTGTTTGAGAGGAAGAAGTTCCAAATGATGCCTCCAGACCATGATAATTTACAAGACAGAACCTGAACAAGGACAGAGCCACATCTTACATGCTTTCAATGTATTTTTCAATGATGTCAATTAATGTGAGACCTGGTTAGCAACCCTTCAGGATTTGGAATAATGGCAACTTAGTAGGGAACACCACGTTGTGTCCTATAGCTATCTCTTGCTGCTCCTACTGGATGAGCAGGAAACTTTTGGCCTTCAACAAAAATCTGGGTTCCTCTACTACCTATTATTATCTGTTATTTCCAAGTGATCAGTCTCACTTCAACTCAGTTCTTCCTTCCTTTTCAATCTCATGCCATGTGTCATAGATTCACAGAATCACTGAATAACCTGAGTTGTAAGGGATACACAAGGATCATCAAGTCCAACCGCTGGCTCCACACAGGATCATCCCAAAGCAATTCACATCTCTGACAGCGTTGTCCAAATGCTTCTTGAACTCCATCAGGCTCAGTGCCATGACCACTGCCCTGGGCAGCCTGTTGCAGTGCCCGACCACCTCTGGGTGCAGAACCTTTCCCTAACCCCCAGCCTGACCCTCCCCTGTCCCAGCTCCATGCCATTCCCTCGGGTCCTGTCGCTGTTCCCAGAGGGCAGAGCTCAGCGCCTGCCCCTCCGCTCCCTGTGAGGAGCTGCAGGCCGCCATGAGGCCTCCCCTCAGCCTGCTCTGCTCTGGGCTGAAGGAACCAAAGGGACCTCAGCCGTTCCTCATACATCTTGCCCTTGAGACCCTTCACCATCTTTGTAGCCCTCCTTTGGACGCTCTTTAACAGTTTTACGCCCTTCTTATGCTGTGGTGCCCCAAACCACACACAAAACAGAAGGCGAAGCCACACCAGCACAGAGCAGCCCTTGACCAGCTAGCTGTGCAGTGCCTTATGTAGCTCCCACGAGAGCCTCTGCACCATGCTACTGCTATTGGGACTCATTGTGAGATCTCCCTCTGTCTGTCTTTTGTCTACATCCACCTGTTTAAATCAACTCACTCAGGGTCGGACTGTCCACTCAATTTATGCCCACAATTCACTTTCCTATTTGAGACTTGGCAGCAAATAAATATACAAGGCTATCAAGAGATCAAGAGCTTTATTTCATTTCAGAAATAAATACAGAAAGTCCTTTTCATAAATCTGAGTTTCTGTGCAGTCTGGGTAGGACCATACTACAGAGAAAAACAGCGGTTTGGATTTCCTAGTTTTAAGTCAAATTCTAAGCACAGTCAATGCTGAAATAATTTTTAGACAGAAAATAAGTGCCTCTGAATTTTACAGCCATAAGATCATATAGGAGAAGATATAGAAGAAATACAAAACAGCCTCAAGAATGCAAGGTTTCCACTTATAATTTTTTTTTTTTTTTCCTCCCAGGTCTCAGTGACAGACATTTTAGTGCTCTTAGGCAGAAGGTGTGTTTGCTGGGACTGCTATCTTCTGCATTCTAGCTTACTCATGTGCCAACACTTTATCACCAAACTGTGTCTTAAAAGAAAGTAACAATATCACCACTGGTATGCTGCAGTCAGACAAGGAGTATACCCATTAACCTCTCCTATTAGCAAAACTCCCATTTCTTATGACAGTGAGAACTACCACAAATATGACAGCAGCAAATCAAATGGAAGTTAATATAGAAGAAAACATTATCAGAAGTCATGATAAAATATTTTGATCAAAAATAAGCTAATATTTTAACCCTGATTTTAAGATGAGCTTCCAAACTCAAACTGATTAGAAAATAACCATGAAAAAAAAACCTATCTTGTTAATAATTCTGCACTGCTTCCTTTCCTAAACATTTTGCATTATCAGTGGAGAAATCAGTCCAAAAGGGCTGCAGAGGTTGAGATGAATATATTGCATTTGCTCAACTTGAAGATTTCTTCTTGAGAATAATGAAAAGGGAAGTAACTTATTGCAACTAAAAATGCTATTCATAAAAGTGTAGGTAATAAAAGGTATAACAAGGTGACAAGACAGAGAGAAGAGATTTCTTTACTTTGTACAGGTTGGAGCATGTACCCAGGGAAATTACACATACTGCAGTCCAAAATACTGCTGTAGATAGCATTAAAGCAGGAGCATAGGTAGGAAAAGGTACAGCAGAAATTAACATTAGGTTATGGAAGATAAGCAGTTTGTCTCTGCAATAGGTGAGTCTGAAAATTCCATATTTTTTTTTCTTCCTTTAATTACAACTAAATTTTGTAAGTATTCAGCTAACACCAGGTGGATTCTGTTCTAACAACTGTTTTTCTCTGTATTGATGTGAACAGGCAAGCTAATCCAAAAGTATTCTGTACCGGTACTTCAGAAGAGCTGCAACAAAGGCATCACAGCAGTGTCAGCTAATGGTGTATGGGCACAAAAGCTTTACAACCAAATTTAAACATCAGTTTTGCTTTCTCATACTGTATCATAGGATCAAACCCAGGAGACCAATGGTACCTTAAAACTGAAAATAAAAATAAAAATAAAAATAAAATGCTGTCTTCACATGTTAGAGAACATATTTTCAGAGTGATGGACTCCTCTGAATCTCAAGTTGTATTGTATTTCAAGTTATACGATCACAAATTACACAACTGTACCTAGTGGCATCATTTCTTATTGTTTGTTACATGCTGTATGAGTACTTCAGGTTTCATTAGCATTCCTTCAAATTCTTTACTTCTATTCTTCTAAAACTGACTTGTAACCAAAATACTAAACATACAGCCCAAACATCACATCTGCACGAGTACTTATAAGTTCTTAGTTAACTGTTTATTTATTTTTTAACTGTAAAACACAACTGCTCAAATGGCCTTTTCTAGAAAAAGTGAGCAATCTATGAAGAGCATTCCTCCAAAGACATTAAGGAAAATTTTACTGTTTTCTTTCTATTGCATTCTTATAGGATCCTAATATATTGAATATATACACATATATACATATGTTATATTACAAACAAGACTGTTACAGGAGGAGAAATTCTGGCCCACTCAGATTCATAGAGATTCTAGTATTATCTCCAACAGAGACAGAATTTATTGTAAAAATCAGAAATAAATTCTGTAATTCTAAAATCTAGAAATTACCTAGAATTATTAAGAAGCCTGCTGTACTTCTTGTTATATGCTAGTGATTTTCAAATATACGATAAACTTACTTACAGAATCACAGAATCACAGAATTGAAGGGGTTGGAAGGGACCTCTAAAGATCATCGGGTCCAACCCCCCTGCCAAAGCAGGTTCCCTAGAGCAGGTTTCCCAGGTAGGTGTCCAGACAGGCCTTGAATATCTCCAGAGAAGGAGACTCCACAGCTTCCCTGGGCAGCCTGTCCCAATGCTCATCACCCTCACCGTGAAGAAGTTCTTTCGCATGTTGGTGTGGAACTGCCTGTGCTCTATCTTGTGGCCATTACCCCTTGTCCTGTCCCCGTGAACCACTGAAAAGAGGTTGGCCAAATCTCTCTGTCTCCCACACTTAAGATATTTGTAAACATTGGTAAGAGCCCCTCTCAGTCTTCTCCAGGCTGAACAGGTCTCTCAGCCTTTCCTCATAGGGAAGATGCTCCAGGCCCCGTATCATCTTCCTTGCCCTCCGCTGGACTCTTTCCAGGAGATCCCTGTCTTTTTTGCACCAGGGAGCCCAGAACTGGACACAGTACTCCAGGTGAGGCCTGACCAGGGCAGAGTAGAGGGGGAGGATCACTTCCCCTGCCCTGCTGGCCATGCTCCTTTTAATGCACGTCATGATCCCATGGGCCCTCTTGGCCATGAGGGCACAGTGCTGGCTCATGGCCAACCTGTCATCCACCAGGACCCCCAGGTCCTTCTCCTCAGAGCTCCTCTCCAGCAGGTCATCCCCCAGCCTGTACTGATACATGTGTTTGTTCCTTCCCAGGTGCAGGACTCTACACTTGCTCTTATTAAACCTCATTTGGTTACTTCCTGCCCATCTCTCCAGCCTGTCCAGGTCTCGCTGAATGGCAGCACAGCCTTCTTACTTAGCCCACAATTTACCTTAATACATCCTCACCTTTGCAGCATATGAGTTTTCCCAGTGTACTGCAAACTGACATTTTCAAATCTGGGTGCCTAAAACCAACACATTAAAATATGTTTGAAAAAAAAAAACTATAAAGTTATTTTTGTCTTTCATAAATATCTGTTTCATATCCACTCAGTCATATCAACTAATATTTTTGTGTAATCTGCATAACTCTCATAAATAAAACTCCATTTGGGGATTTTTATTTTTAAATTTTCACTGCATTAAATACGCTGCTACTCACAGATGTACATTCTGGCTCAAAGCACTCCGAGGCTCCAAAAATTCAGTATTTTATTTGGATGCCTGATTAGTAGGGTTGTGCAGAAGCTGGTAAAGTGTAAGAGCCTACAGACAGTGGTGGCTGAAACATACCCCTATTTGCCATTTTCGTAGCATGGCACACAGCCAACACTCACAGGCAGCTTTGGCTAGACCTTGCCATGGGAAATTCATAGCACCTGTTGCTGTCTCCAGAGGAACTGAGACTAAGTTTGCTTTGGAATTGTAAAATTTTTAATTGTAAGATCCCAAGGAGTGGCTTGAGAACATGTTCTCAAATTATTTAATAATCCCATAAATTTACTTGAGACATGAACCGGACTTGACAGTCCATCTCCCCACTGTAAAAGACTCCCCTTTAAAGGCACAGCATTGTCCTGGTTTCAGTTAGAACAGAGTTAATTCTCTTCCTAGTAGCTGGTAGAATGCTTTGTTTTGGCTTAGGATGAGAAGAGTGCTGATAACACCCCAACGTTTTCATTGTTGCAGAGCAGTGCTTATACTAAGCCAAGGACATCTCAGCTTCTTGCTCTGTCCTGCCAAGGGGCAGGCTGGGGGTGCAGTAAGAGCTGGGAGGGGACAGACCCAGGACAGGTGACCCAAACTAGCTAAAGGGGTATTCCATACCATCTGGGGTCATCCTAAACAATACATAGGGGTGGCTAGCCGGGGGAGGGGGCCAGACTGCTCAGGGTTAGGCTGGGCATCGGTCAGTGGGTGGTGAGCAATTGCATTGTGCATCACTTGTTTGTACACATTATTACTATTAGTACTATTATCACCATTGTATTATTATTGTTATTATTATTTTCCTGTCTTATTAAACTGTCTTTATCTCAACTCACGGGTTTCACTTTCCATTTCCCTCCCCTGTCCCAGAGAGGGAGGGGGGAGGGTGAGCGAATGGCTGTGTGGTGTTTAGCTGCCGGCCAGGTTAAACCACGACAAGCATTTAGCAGTCCTTTTATAAGGCTGCCGTGCAGTATCCTCAGATGTTTCTTTCTTCTTGTGATGGAGAAATGAGGGAAAAAATAACAAGTGCCACATTGTGTTAAGAGAAACGCAGATCAGATGCTTACCAAAATACAAGGGAGAAAAAGAGATTAGTAGGGTGAAAATGATTACTTATTTTCAACTTCAAGGAGCACCTGTTTCTTCTGAAGTTTTCAAAGTGGCAGTAGGATACCATCGCCCTCCAAGTGAGGATATCCAATAGCACATAAGAATGCCTGGCTATAGCAGAAACAGAAAGCCATATTAGAAGAAAAACACTGCACGGAGACTTAAGGAGTTTGCTTGATGGTGGTGAACCAGTGCAGTGAGAGAACAGGCACAATGTCGAGGTGAGATCAGAAGGAACCAAAGCAACACAACTAAGCCCATCCTTCTGTGGACTTCAGCACCTTCTGCTCAGAAGGACAAAGCTGCTTGCAACACATGAGATGGGTGCTTACCTCTGCCCTTCTGGGTATGCTGCCCTCCCGTTTCTCAGATCTGCACTTCACTCTTTCCTCCTTGCTCTTCTGTCAATTATTCCGCAGTTACCATTAGGTATGAGCCACTGCCACCAGGATCCTGCCTAAGGTCTACCTCTCAGTAAGGTGAACACACCACTACCGGCCTCCCGAGAGCAAGCAGCAGCTCCTTGGCGGTGCCACACTGTGTGTCCACCACACTGCTACAGAAAAACAACTGCAGCAGCAAGGCTACGGCAGAGCTGGAATGTATTTTCCCAGTCTGCATTTTATAGTGGGCAATGCTGATCTGTATCTGTTGACAGTTAGAAATAAAACCACAGCTGTAATTCTCTTTAACCAAGCTAACATCTCTCTACAGAAAAGAGACACAAAACTGCAGCAGGCTCTTCCTTAATTTTAGGTATCTTTAGTGAAATACAAATAAAAACCTCTGTGTACCTAATGACCATGTATCTTTAAATAAAACATCCTGTAAATATTTTTATGATGTATGAATGCTGTCACACATCTACATACATTTACAAGAATACCAGGGTAAGAAGCAAGCCAAGCTGTGATCTCTTGTTTCAGCATCATACACTCAGTATCTCTGTTGTAAAGAAACTAAGCTTTCAAAAATTAGCTGTTCCAGACCCTCATATCTCCTGGAGAGCTTATAAAAATGTATTAAGTATAATTGTGACTCAGATAAAACAATGTAATCCCTTTGAAACACCTTAAAATAAGCTAACACTCTTGCATATTCTCATTTAAACTAAATATGAACTTTGATTTCCATTCAAAACCAATTTATATCTGATTTCCTTTGTATTAAATAGCTCTAAAATTCCAGACACAACAAAAATGTTAAAATAGAAATAGAATTAAAAAGATGCTTTGAAAAATGTTTCCATTTAGTAGCACAAAAATACTGATCTGAAAGACCTTCTAGAAACGATTTGGCTTCTGGCTTCCTGTTATATTCTGAGTAACTTTTCTCTTTGGCTATGGCCCTGTGACTATTTCCCACATCATGAAGATGCAAGTATTGAAGTGCTACAGTATTGATTTATGCCATTAATCCTCTCATCACACCTTTCCACAGACATGTTCCCATCATTTTCAACCCTGTAATAGACTTAGCTGTATTTCACAATCAGCAAAATTCATTCCCTAATCCCAATCTACCTGTATTGTGGAGATGAACAGTTTGTAGATCTGGATCATTACCCTGTACACACTACAGTTTAGGATTGAATTTCAATATCCTTCAATAGTGATGCACGATTCAAGCATAAATTACATTCTCTGTAGGTAAGCTTACATAAAAAGTCTTTTCAATAATTTTAAGTGCATTGCATTACACATATGTGTGCTTTCAATGTTTCGTGGCTGCACAGAATCAGCTGTATCTTAAGGCTGATCGCTCTTATTTTACAGAATCACAGAATTTCTAGGTTGGAAGAGACCTCCAAGATCACCTAGTCCAACCTCTGACCTAACACTAACCAGTCCTCCACTAAACCACATCACTAAGCTCTACATCTAAATGTCTTTTAAAGACCTCCAGGGATGGTGACTCCACCACTTCCCTGGGCAGCCTGTTCCAATGCCTAACAACCCTCTCAGTAAAGAAGTTCTTCCTAATATCCAACCTAAAGCACCCCTGGCGCAACTTTACCCCATTCCCCCTCATCCAGGCACGTGGGAGAACAGACCAACCCCCACCTCGCTACAGCCTCCCTTGAGGTACCCATAGAGAGCGATAAGGTCGCCCCTGAGCCTCCTCTTCTCCAGGCTGAACAAGCCCAGCTCCCTCAGCCGCTCCTCGTAGGACTTGTTCTCCAGGCCCCTCACCAGCTTCGTCGCCCTTCTCTGCACCCGCTCAATGTCCTTCTCTGCTCAATGTCCTTCTCAATGTCCTCTTCTCTGCACCTCGATGTCCTTCTTGTAGCGAGGGGCCCAAAACTGAACACAGTACTCGAGGTGCAGCCTCACCAGAGCTGAGTACAGGGGGATGATCACCTCCCTAGCCCTGCTGGCCACACTGTTTCTGATACAAGCCAGGATGCCGTTGGCCTTCTTGGCCACCTGAGCACACTGCTGGCTCATATTCAGCCGACTGTCCACCAATACTCCCAGGTCCTCCACCAGGCAGCTCTCCAACCATTCCTCTCCCAGCCTGTAGCTCTGCTTGGGGTTATTGCGCCCCAGGTGCAGGACCCGGCACTTGGCCTTGTTGAACTTCATGCAGTTGACCTCAGCCCATCGGTCCAGCCTATCCAGATCCTCCTGCAGAGCCTTCCTACCCTCGAGCAGATCGACACACGCACCTAACTTGGTGTCATCTGCAAACTTACTGAGGGTGCACTCGATCCCCTTGTCCAGATCATCGATGAAGATATTAAAGAGGAGTTGCCCCAGTACCGAGCCCTGGATGACTCCACTAGTGACCGGCCTCCAACTGGATTTGACTCCATTCACCACAACTCTTTGGGTCCAGCTATCCAGCCAGTTTTTAACCCAATGAAGCGTACACCAGTCCAAGCCAAGAGCAGCCAATTACATATTATTTACTTCTTATTTTGTTGGTATTTTCTTCTCTTCCACATCTTGACAATGTATATGGTTATGGAGAAATTCACCAGACAAAATACAAGCTCTATGTGTATATTCTTACATTATTGCAGTTATTTGGATTTTTCCTTCTTTTGACTGTCATCTCTCTCAATTATGCTCAATTTAAACAGCTAGTTTCTTGCTGTGGTAAACATTTCATATTGAAAATGTAAAATTTCTGTTTTATTTCTTAAAATTTCAGGTACAGGTGTCAGTGCCAGAGCCAGGGAGTTGAGAAACTCCACTCCTAGTACAAAGTCTTAAGCAGCACTGTCAAATAGTCTTCTGCAGAGACACAGAGGTATGGTGGTATTATCCAACTACAGGCCAAGGCCTTAGGACATTGCAAGCATCTCTTTTCAAGAACTCTTCCTGGATGATTTCACACACAAAATAAGCTACTGCATGATCATTGTGAAAAAGCCAAATGAAAATTTATTTACACTCAAAACTTTCCATTGCTATTTTGCAAGAACAGATAAGTTTTCATGTGTACCGGTAAAATTTATAGATTTTAAAACCAGAAGTGATCAAATTCATCATGTAGCTAGTCTGTTTATTGACACCATGCAAACCATAAGACTTAGTGGGATTAATCTGTGCTATTTATTTCCGAAGTTTGTGCACTATGAGCACTAAAGGGAGTGGCTTCCTGACGCCAGTGAAGCAAGAAAAGACTGTGAGAAAAAAGTATCTAGAACATTTAAAAGAATATTTTGATATTGTTCCTTGGACCAAAGAGAATGGTAGAATACTAATGACTAAAATGTAGTTAACTTCCACCAGTTGTGCTACAACATTTCAGTTTACATCTCAGTGTAAGTCAAGTCTCTCTTAAAACAAAAATGAATCAATGACACAGGCTTTTTGTTGTTGTTTTTTGTTTGGCCAGTTGTTTGTTTGTTTGTTTGTTTTTTGCTTAAAATATTGCATAGAAATCATAAAGGCATGTTACTGATATGAAGTAGTTGCATAAAACCTATATGGAAGTGAGAGACCAGCCAAAAAAAATCAAAGATTTTTTTAAAATATAAATTTTAGTTCTTGTGAAAAAGTCTTAAAATATACATATTACACAAATACTTTCCATGACAAAAAGGAAATGAGAAATTAAAACTAAAAAAAAAAAAAAAGCACAACATAAAATTACCAATGATTTTCAACAGTGCTCACAGGAAAAAGGATTGAAAACTAAATTTTGAAATCTAACTAAGTATATGGTTTACTTCAGGAAGCATTTAAATAAAGCAAATTCTAAAAACTACACTTGTGGTCACTATAGGATTTTGCCAGAAGAAAACTGTAAACCGTCTCATCACAAAGCTGAGATGTCACCATGGTACCACAGCTTAGCAATAGTTGGAAGGAAAGCTTGATCAGATTGAAGACAGGTTTTCCTATAAAGATGAGGAGTTAAGAAGAATAGTTACATTTCCTGCTCTCATACTGCACACATTGGTACAGAAACATTGCTTGTGATAATGAAGACCTATTTTCAACCCTCTGAGAAGACAACAGCAAGATGTTGGTCCTCTGATGAAGAAAGAATGTTCTGTTCTTCCCTTGTTGTGACTACCAACCGTGCTATTTATCAACTGATAGCCATGAGCAATGCTGGCATTGCTAGCCACATAAATACAGCTGCAATCTTTTCCCTTTCCTCTGAGAATGTTATGCTGTCTTTTTATAAATGTGGGTAAGACAAAGTGTGCAGAACATTCACGCAAGGAGAATTCAACTTTGAATTCCAAGACTGCAATATGTTCAGAAGCAGGTTTCTAAAAAGATATGTGAAACTGCAGTTTGAGAATTAAGGAACAAAAATATAAGTTTAAAACCAGTAGTTAAAGTATGCTTTTGGAGTGAGATTTACAGCACTCAGGAAAAAAATAAATAAATAAAAAGTGTCAGGTTTTAAGCAGAGGGCTTTTCCAGGGCATCTGAAAAAAAGTTTTGGAGGGAAGGCTTACTGGGCTGCTGCAGACTTACAGCTTATGACTTCTCTGTGACACTCCTGTGATAAATCTCCCAACCTCTGATTTTAATATCCAACACAACTGTCTTAGCAGCTGCATTTAGCATTTGGATATATATCCTTACACAGTGCCTCCCACAGACTGTCCCATAATCACTTTCTGGTTCAAAACACCTAACACAAGCAGTGTTTCAGAATGCAGGCAATGCAACAAAAATGCTGGTACTGGTTCAGACCAAAGGTCCGGGTGAAGTCAGTACTCTGTCTCCACGAGGGGCTTTAAACAGGTGCCAAATGTGACAAGCACATGTTATTTCCCTCTAACATCCTTCTCAGAGGCAAAACGAATTTGAACAAAAAACTTCAGAACAGGACTTTTTTTTTTTTTTTCCCTGTGCATTTCAATAAGTGAATTGTTCTTGCTGAATCTCCTCTTGCACCCAGACAAAATTCTAGTAAGAATTCAGTTTTACATGCCCATTCTTAGTGAAATAACATTGGTGCTACCACAGGAATTATTGAAAAAATAAATAAAAGATATCAAGTATTACACTAGAGAGGATTTAGAGAGAAATGACTTTCCAAATTTAACACCCTTCTGTGCACTTTCCACCCAGCAGCTATCTAAATTCTCCAAGTGCTTGCTTAACACCTGTGCAGTTCCCTTCATTCCAGTTCTACAGTTGCTCACAATATCCTCAGTCTGAGTATCATCACAAGAAAGAGAAAACAAACAGGAACGCAGAACATGGCAGCAAGGACATTCAGTCATGAATGGACAGGTTTTAGCTTGGGATCACAGAATCCCAGAATGGTTTGGGCTGGAAGGGACCTTAAAGCCCCCCCAGTGCCACCCCCTGCCATGGGTAGGGACACCTCTCCCCAGCCCAGGCTGGCCCCAGCCCCATCCAGCCTGGCCTTGGGCACTGCCAGGGATGGGGCAGTCACAGCTCCTCTGGGCAGCCTGGGCCTCACCACCCTCAGAGTAATGAATTTCTTCATTACATCTAATCAAAATATACCCATTTTTAGTTTGAAACCTTTACCCCTTATCCTATCCCTACACCCCCTGACACAGGATCCCTCTCCAGCTCTCCTGTAGCCCCCTTTAGGTACTTGGAGGTTGCTGTGAGGTTGCTGTGAGGTCTCGCCAAGGCCTTCTCTTCTCCAGGCTGAACAATCCCAGCTCCCTCAGCCTGTCTCCACGGAAGAGGTTCTCTAACCCTTTTGATCATCCTTGTGGCCTCCTCTGGACTTGTACTAACACTTCTGTGTTCTCCTTGTGCTGCGGGCCCCAGAGCTGAGTGCAGGGTTCCAGTTGGGGTCTGATGAGAGCAGAGCAGAGGGGGGCAATCCCCTTGCAGCCCAGGTTGTGGGTGGCTTTCTGGGCTGCCAGTGCACATTGCTGGCTCATGGTGAGGTTCTTGTCTACCAACACCACCAGGTCCTTCTCCTCAATCCACTCCCCACCTAGCCTATATTTGTGCTTGGGATTGACTGGGCCCACGGACCTTACATTTGGCCTTGTTGAACTCCATGATGTTTGCACAGGCCTATCTCTCAGGCCTGTACAGGTCCCTCTGGATGGCATCCCTTTCTTCTTGCATGTTGACCACACCACACAACTTGGTGTCATCAGCAAACTTGCTGAGGGCACACTTGATCCCACCATCCATATCATCAAAAAAAAATGATAAACAATGCCAGTGCCAATACCGACCCCTGGGGAACACCACTCATCACTGATCTCCACCTGGACATTGAGCTGTTGACTACAACTCTTTGAGTGCGACCATCCAGCCAACTCCTTACCCACTGAGTGGTCCATCCATCAAATCCATGTCTCTCCAATTTAGAGACAAGGATGTCACACAGGACACTATCAAATGCCTTGCATAAGTCCAGGTAGATGATGTCTGTTGCTCTTCTCCTATTCACCAGTACTATAACCATTTTTGTAGAAGGCCACCAGAATTGTCAGGCAAAGCCTTACAAAGGAGCACTGAACAAGGTACTGTTTTTATATTTTCCTCTAAATTTCTGAAATAAAGACTCTTAGAAGCCCAAGCCCAGTTGAGATCTGAAGCCTAAGCAAGTAGTGGGGAGCTACAGGTGTGCTCCCTCCTGACGTGAAGGATTTTGTATAGTTCACAAGATGGCAATGAAAGTTCTTCTTCCTGACACACTTACAGTGCCTTGCTAAAACTACTCAGTTCAGAACCTGGATTTTCACCTCAGGAGACAAATGTCCCATCCCTTGTTTACTTTAGATTCCTTTGTTATGGGAAAAGCTACTACAGTTCTTTTCCTTGCGAACAAACCAACACATTTATAATCACATTTTTGCTCATTTAGAAATAATACCAATGGCAGATATGACTGAATTACAACAAATCAGTCAGAAACTGAGCAAGTTATATGGATGTCTCTCCAGCTCATCAAACAAAAACATTTGAGTATCTTTATTTTTAATGAATGTCTGGCAAAGCTTGATAGGCTATCAATACATCTAGAGGAAGAATATAAATAAAAAATGTGTTCTTGCAACAGTGAGAATATTAAAATTTTAGTTGTGGTGACATAAATATCAGAGAAATACCAGGGAGTATTTGAGACCTAAAATCAGCGAAGTAACTTCATCAAGTTGACACAAAAAGACTCTGTATAATACTATTTTTTTTTTAGTTGCAGTCCTACTATTGCTTTTCCTCTCTCACAAGGAATATGTTTTGACAAAAGCCCAATATGTTAGTCAGAATTATCAGGCTTAAATAGCTGCCTGGAAATGAATTACTGGCTGACCTAACTTAAAATAAGAATTGAATTAAAGTTGCATGCAGAGTCACTGAGACAGCCAGCTGTGTTCCTGTGGGTCAAAATATCCTTCAGAAATTGTTTGTGGGACATGTCCCAGTGCAAACTGTAAAACACCAACATGTGATCCACAGATTGGCCAACAGGTAACACCTGTACACATCAAATAGAGAGTTGTTGTCTTTAAGCACAGATCCATTATTTATGTTAAGCAGTAAAGGAACAAAGTAAGTAAGTAGTGAACAAGACAGCAATAACGTACTTAGTTAAATTAAGTCTTTCTTAGTTTGAAACTTCCTCAAAATGAAGGCAAATTAGGTAATAGTACAATTAAATCAATGTTAGCTAAATCTTATTTCTCTTCCTGTGTGGGTTTAGTCGGCCTTAGCTCCTTTTACTGTGTGCTTTTGAGTCACAGAATTTCTACATAGTTTTAAACAGAGTTTAACTAACACTAAATGCAAACTTTAATTGTTAATTGAAACTTTAATAATCTCATTTAAATTTAACCAACAGACAGAAAACTTCCCAACATTAAGGCTGTGTTTACCGGCACACACTTACCTCCACGATCCCTTGCTGCTAAATTCTGTCCTCTTCTTAAAGTAATGTCCAACTGGTACATTCCGGGATCCTCAGAGGGAAAATCTGCATTACTAGCTCCAACTGAACTTGTTTTCTGGAGGAGAAACAAATAAAAATACAATAGCTACTGTTACAACGAGTTTCAGTAAGGTGTATTTTTCTATGGTATTATCATCCTATTGAATTAAGACAAGAATGTGTCCCATTCCTTCACCTTAGAACTGCCAGTCCAGCACCAAAGAACCCATGCCTGTCTTCAGCACAACAGTTCCTTAGTATCCCGTTTTAATTCTTTCTCATTTTTTAAATAGCTTTTTGACTTTTCAATGGTTAAATTTGTAAATTAAAGAAAATGTTTGAAAAATGATTCTTTGATATTTGTATTTACTATGTTAACCTCCATTTTTAATTGCATTCACATTCATTCCTGGTCTGTTAGAGCAGAATAAGAAAAAAAAAAAAGAACAAAAACAAACAAACAAAAAAAAACCTGAACCTTGCAGTGCTGTTTGAACTAGTAATTATCAGTACTCTTAAACCCTGCATTTATTCATCAGTGGCAATCTAGACATTGACTAAACATAAATGTGATACAATTGTGGTGGCTATTGTAGTGCTTTGCAAATTATGCGATTTTAACACGGAGTTATGAAGGAGATTGGTGAAAAATATCCTGAAGACAATAAATGTAGTTATATCCCTTCATTTGTAATACATAAATTTTGATCTGCCTGCAGGTAGGGGCAAAGACAAGATTCTCAGAGTAGTTATTTGTATAAATTGTATCAAGAGAATTAAAAATAAATAAATAAATAAACTAAGTCAGAAGCAAAGGAAGTCTCTGGAGCATGTGAATAGTAACTACATTTCTGTCTCAGATGACAAAGGAGAGAAGTTGTATTTCCTGCTAGATTTATACAGTTCATGCTTTGAACATCACATTTAATTTTAATACTAGAATGGCTGTATCTATTATACATACACAGCATTATATATACAGCAGCTTCAGATATTATATATACAGAGCACCGACATTAGATAGTCTTATGCTAGGATGTAAGACTTCTAAGACTAGTGCCATTAATACTTTGTTATAAGATTGTAGCTCCCCTGTAAGAAAAAAAAAAAAAAAAAAAGGCGGCAGCAGCATGATAGAAATATGTTGGACTATGTGCACTAAGTCCTACACCACTGGAAACTTTTGTTATTTTTATATATATATATTTATATATATATATATATATTAGTGCCCACCTTATTTTCTTTTTAAGGTATTAATACATGCAAGCATGAAGAAAAACACAAAATAACAAAAATTTAATATATGCTTTACTCTTGTAATTGCAGAGTCGCACCTGAGCCTAATATGTTAACCTTTGTTGCAACACATCCAGTGCTAGCCAAACCACATAGCAAGATGCTCACCAGTTCCAAAGAAATGAAATTCTTCAAAACTACCGTACTTCAGAGAAAATGGTTAGATGAGCTTTGACTGGAGAGGGAAGATGTTGAAATCTCTCAACATTTATCTTTTGTCCTCGTAAAGTAACTGCTGACCATGCCTGAAACTATCAAAAGACCTTGTAGGACTAGAACAGAAGTCATCCACCACTTTCTTTTAATGGATTAACTCCTCTGTGTATCCCTCGCTGTCTATCTCATTCCTAAAAATTACTGACCACAGGCAGTTACAAGGCCAAACATAACAAAAACTGAATTTCCACCCTGCCTTGTAAGGGTATGTAGAAGGAGATAGTCTGCTCCCCTCAGGGTACCTGGTCAAGGACCATCTTCCAAGGCAGGAGGGATAGCAAGAAAGGGAGGCAGTGATGGGAACCACATCTGGTCAGCCACACTTCTTTATAAGAGCAGGAGAGAATGAGACACGTTTATCCCAGTGGGGTTACTTTACAGAGGGCATGTAAGCCAGGAGACCATCACCAGGAGGAGGCCCCCGGTCTCAGAAGGGGCAGGCTGATGAGCTACCCACACCTCACCCTTCATTCACGGAGGAAGGATGAACCTCGCAGCTGGTAAGGTGTGACCAAGGGCCCCAGGCCATCTGGGTGCAGGAAGGGCAGAGCTCTGCAGACCTGAACTGATGAACTCCTGCCTCTACCTGACAGAGAGCAGGCTGGGAGCTCAGCCGCCTGTGGCTATCTCCACGAGAGTCCCACGTGTGAGTACTGTTGACCAGGGCAGCCTTTGTGGCTGGTCATGTCAGGGTCCATGTGTCCTGGTACCGGCTTAAACTGCAGAGGGGACAGCAGCAGCTGCATCCCCCAGCCTGGGAAGGGACCCCAGGACCCCGGGCATGGGGCTGGGCTGCAGCCGAGGGGCAGGAGCAGTGCTGAGCCCAAGCAGCTGGAGGACTCCCATTGTTCTTCACCTCCCTTAACATGCTTCTGCAATGCACAGTATCTAATGTGGCCAGAAATAAGGAAAAAAATCTTACTGGCCTGATTCTCAGGCTCAGCCTAGGCACTGACATTGGTCAGGGTGCTGTGTAAGATAAAATGTGACTTCCAAAGAAAGTGATGAACACTGAGATTTTCCTTCCCCTTTCTTGACTTTCTTCAAGAGGCTGTAGATACAAGAAGAACCACGATGTCTGCCAACATACACAGTCTCCTCCCTGATTATTCCTTGTGATGATGCCCCTCTCTCACTTCCCTTCTTAGGGGCAACACATGGTATGAATTAAATTTAATGCTATAAATATTTCTGTGCTACTCTCCTTCTCCCTTTCTCACCTTTCCTTCTTTTTTCTTGCAATGGAACTTCACTTTCTTTTCTAACTTTTACTGTAATCAGTTATTCATTCAGAGAGCTGCTCAAGGAGACTAGAAATGCTTAGGTAAGCAATGTAACAGGCCTGCAGGCCATAAACAGTTACACAAATGTTATAAAACCAACAGACATTAACTACCCCTAAGTATTAGGCAGTCAAAGCAGTATTTCTGCATCAGACAAGCAGCATTTGAATTATGTAAGTAAAAATGGAGGTTGACATAATATATCCAACTGTCAGTGAACCATTTTTGACCAACGTTTTAAATTTCAAAATTTAACAGTTATAATGGCAACTAGTAAAACACCAAGAACTACTTTTGTGCATTCTGCAGTAATGAACTTAAAGTTAGAAATACTTGGACAAGAAACTTGAGAAAATACATCAGATCCTATAATTGCCATCAATACATCAAATACATCAAATCCTACAATTGCTGTAAACATTTGTTTTAAAAACAAATTTTCTTAAATTCCAAATTGTAGCTAATCATGTCAAGAACAAGCAGGGCTGCATGTTCTCAGTAGCCATAAAAATTTAATCACAACTAGAGGTTGTTGTGAGACACAAAGCTGTTTATTAATGGGTGATGACAGCAAGCCTGATGAGGTAAGGTCATGCCTTTATTTTTGGTGTTTAAAATGCAGGGAAGAACCTGAAAATACTTTTGTTTTATTATATTTTTATGAAAAATATTGAGATTCCAGACAAAGAGCATAAAAGCAATTAACCATTGTTTTGCATAAGTAAAAACTTCTGTGGGAAGGCAATTCCTCAATTATTTCATTTGAATTAGTCTTTAGTAGTGATCTGTCACCATCTTATTTTAGAATATTATCTTTAGCTAAATTATGACTTAATTGCCAGACTATACAATTTCCCATAATATCAGAATTAGGTTGCTTTAAAGGAAAGTTTTGATTTTGCACATACACCAAAGTCTTGTAGACAGTGAATTTTGATAGAGAGGGCAAACACACTGATCATCTTGTAAACACTCCATGTGAAAATTGTTGGGACAAAGGTCTCAATGACCATACGGTTCATCAGTTGGACTCTTTTGTTAAATAGGTATCATACTAAACTCCCCTGGGCAGTTCTCTTACTGAACAATGTGAGCAACACCATGAGCTGCTTTCACTTTCAGTGAAACATCCATGGTAAGGCTTTCAACAGTCAACCCTTAAAAAGAAGGAATCTGCAGCTACAACTCGTTGCTGACTCATAACACGTGAAGAGATGTCCTAACATGCCCAGAAAATGCAATGTTTATTTGAACTGAACATGGAGCTCACACTGGCCACACTTATGATGACCTCTGAAAGTGGCACTCCTATTTTAAAGACCTGCTTCCCTAAGAACCATCTCCATATTATACAAAATTATCTGAAATCTAAAAGGAGACTATTTCAAGAGCATGAAGTCAGGAAAGAGAAAGCCCAACACCAGTTAGTTGCTTTATCAGGTGTAAGTTAACTGAACCCTTTTCCATTAGAGGGCTACACCATGCAAGGCCATGATCATAGAGTCATATTACCACACATGGACAATGATGCTGTATTAGACCATCAATCAACAAACAGCAGAACTGATGACTTTCAAATGGAAAACACTTGGTATTGTATTTTAAGACCAAAAATCAAAGACAGTGTTAGTAATACGCACATTCATGAAGCTAAGCTGTTGGCATAGAAATATGAAATGATGCTTGATCCCTGTTAGATCAGCTCCAGGGTTTAGATGTTTACTGCCATTCAGCCACTCTGGAGACATAAGAGCCAGAGAGGAGCTGAGGAAGAACGTGCCCTTGTGCCCCTGCCATGTTATGGGTCACGACTAGTACGAAGAATCTGTGCATCTCAGCAAAAAAAAATTAGTCTTCTGATGCCATGAGAGGTTTCTGCCACCTAAGCTCATGCAAAAGCAGTCTGTTATCAAGAAAGAAATTAAAGGCTTTTTTTTTTTTTTTTTTACTGTGGTAGCAACTCCCATTTTATTCCTGTGAGAAATAAAGAAAAATATTGAGTTTTCTCCAAAACAACTCAGGAATAGCTGGAAACTCTGGATTTAGAGCCAGTTTGGAAACTCTGCCATAAAACTGTTCACTGCTAAGCCCTTTGAGACTGACCAAAGTAAAAATATAGGCAAGTAGTTGAACCTGTGTCTTCTGTACTATGACGGACACTTCACAGTGTTTTCCAGATATAGCAGTTCAACAACTAGATGAAAAAACTATTTTTTTTACAGCCAAATAAATGTTGGGCATGTAAGAGGGCTGTAAGATAGTTCACTGCTAGGTACATACTGGGTACATAGCTGCAGATAAAGGGAAAAGATGTCTAATTTTATGGCAGGTTGAATTCTTCCACAGCGTGAAGTATTCCTGATGCAATTCCACTCCAGCACGTGAGAAAAATGATGATGCTTTGAAACTAATAGGATGGCCAAAATTGCCACCATTCACACACCATGTCATTTTTCACAGTTGATTAAAAACACTACAAAACAGAAAAACACAGTGAAACTGATAATAGTCCTCATGGCATTACCAAATTTCTGACCAAATCTTTTGAAATCAGACTACCACTTTATGGCTATGAGATAAGAATCAGTA
Organism: Aythya ferina; assembly: GCF_964211825.1. Classification (NCBI taxonomy): domain Eukaryota; kingdom Metazoa; phylum Chordata; class Aves; order Anseriformes; family Anatidae; genus Aythya; species Aythya ferina. The sequence goes on from NC_140299.1 coordinate 83,808,298, forward strand.
ACATTAGTTGTGTTATATTCTTAGAAAGCACGAAACAAATTTTCAGGTTAATGCAGCAACCTTTCCCAAGCTGACAGCCTGGAGTTTACTAACATCTGCAAACTATTCATTGCCTTTTCCATCACCATGAATACCAACATTTTTCTTCAAAGCTACTCACTTAATCAAACTGAAGAAATTAATGGCATTGCTCCTGTCCTACAATTTAAATCTATCAATTAGCATGACTTTACTCCATATATTCAGGGGATATGAAAGATTTAAGGAACTCTCTGCTGCAGAAACTGAGTAGCACTTCAAAGGAACAGATCTTAAAATCTGATTTTGTTTGTTCAGTGCCAAAACTGAAAATATTAATCAATATATATATACATATTAAAAAAACAGCTGTAATACACCCCCCCCTTCCAAAAACAATAAAAATTCTTTATTCATACATCACAAATATAACATTTTCCTATAGGCATATTTTAGGAAGTCATATGAATATTACTTCAATCTAGCCTATATATGTCTCATTTAAACAACAGGTTACAACTCTGTTCATTTGATGTTTCATTTCAATATTCTGCTAGAATACAGTGATAAGATAAACAAAAAGCATTTCCCTCTCCCCCCCCCCCCCTAATATAAAACAAATGCATCAATATCAAAATGTAAACACAGACATACAAGCAAAACCTGGAAAGGAAGTGTCTTCAAATAATTACAATTTTCCAGAGCCATGGCTTGACATAAGCAAACATCTCCTGCAGTAGACTAAGGAAAAGGGCACTGTAACTAGAGTTGTATAAAAGCAGTGAAGAGAAATTGGCAATCTGTCTGCACTGACTGTCCACATGCTGGGGTCTTAGTCAGGAGATGGGATGGTGAAATAAAAGGCATTCCTTTCATAGTCCATACAATAAATGAAATTAAATCAAAGTGTTCTGAATGGTGGATGCAAGAGACATCAACACTGCAGGTTTGATATCATAGCATGAGGCATCACCACAGCTTCTGAAAAAAATACCAAAATTTTTGAAGCAATATCTTGAGTATTGCATAAGCAGAGTTTTCCACCCCATTTATCGCCTGGCTCAACCTCACTTTTTCAGATCATTTTCTTTTGCCAAGGCAAACTACTCCGGCTCAACTACACAGAGTGCTTTACAAACATCTGCTTATAAGGTAAGGAAAGAGATTTGAAAATTCTGAATATCTAAGTGTCTGTCAACTCCTTATGCAATTAGTGGGAACTAGCTGTGCTTCAAATTTATAATAAAGTCAAGTGATAAAGAGTTTTTAATATCCCTGAAAGTATTTACCTATCTAATTTAGAGTTATCATGATCATTACACTCTTAGCAACACTTCTTATTCTAGTGTTTTGGCTGATGGCAAGCTGGGAAGAACTGATAAACTTGGGAGTGAAAGAGTTGTGCACCCCATTTCATCTCATTCAATCTACTTTCCTTGCTCCCTAAATAATGAGGCAGGTGTAAAAGGCAAACTCATTTCAATATCAAAATAAAAGAACATTCTGGTATTTTAAATTGGAAACATGCAGAAATTATTGTAACGTTTTATATCTGCAAATAACATGTTTTTTGATTGACCACATACATGCTTCAGATGGGACTGGTTACTTTGTTAGTTTGCCATACAACAGATGTTTCCCACTGGCTTGATATGAGTACTTACAACGGACGTAAAAAAACTCAACTATGCTCTTAAAGATTTAGAATAAAATGTACAGATGACCTGTGAAAGATTTTGCATATTAGCTCTTTATCACATAATGGCAACAGCAGATGCATGCTAGTCTGAAATGTCTTGATTATGAAGAACTATAAATTCAGGATTATTTCTGCAGAATGAAGAAACGGCAGAAATTTAGTATTAATCTCATACACACACACACACACACACACTTTTACATATGTCAGTATATTCTGCATGTGACTATCTAGTTTACATTGTCAGGAAATACACTGTGGTTAAGTAAGAGATAGAAGTGCACAAAATGTTTGGCCTCCTCTTTCCTGAGCTTTTTGACTACATGTGAAAGCTATTGAATCTGTTGATTAAAAATAACCCATAAGAATTAAAAAGCAGTACTCTCATTTATATCTGTGGAATAATTGGAGTATTTTTTGTGACATCTGTACTATTGTTGCTCTTTGATACTGAAAATGAGCATTTGCTTTCAGTTGCTTTCGAATAAAATAAAACTGATTACTTTCAACAGCTTGCAAGATTTCCTTCTGAAATTGTAACAAATAGATGAACAAATAATAGTAAAATATGTAAGCATATTAACATTTTGAAAGTTTTGGTATTCAGAAGTACATTTCAAATCATTCATTTCAGAAGAAGCAGTAGCCCTGTCTGGCAGCAGAGTAAACCAAACACAGCAAAGCAATCAGAAGAGATTTGATCAAGTTGTTCCTTCTTCCATCTGCTTTCATATTCTGTTTGCTCAGTTTGCTACTATTTATTCAATGAAATCTAGAATAAAATTTTCCTTCTGCAGTGTCACTTACAGACATTAAGATAGTAAAGCAAGCAGAAAATAAAAACAAACAGTCCCTCCTCCACCCAGACCATACATTATGCTTGAATAAAGCAGCCATGGCTTCCTTCCTCTTTTCGTCACATTTCCCTGCTAAATGTGCTGTGCTCCCCTCCCTCCACAGCCCTTATCCTCCCTCGTTATACCAAAAATCAAAAGCTCACACCTAGACTCTGCTCTGTGAAAAGAAACTGCTGTAATTGTGCCAAATCCTTCTGGGGTTTTCAATGTTTCTAACAGACACAACAGTTTACCTTCATACACCAAGCTACAGGCACGGAGCTTTAGACCAAACATTTTTCAAGCATTTTCCAGTTCCTACTCCTTTTTTGACCCTTCAAAGTATATTGCCTCAACCTCTTTGTAAAGAGTTGTTGAAGAGCTTTTTGGAAAGTCCAAATAAATGTTACCACTGTTTTCTTTTGTCTGGTACTGCTTTGATAAAATTATGCATATTTATATAAATAAATATATATACATATTTTTAAAAATCTTTTAAATGTACTTCTTATTCAAACTGTGTTATAGAAAACATGGTTATAGAAAACATATGGTTAGAAGTACTATACATGTATTAGGTATTTCAACTGCTGAGTTACAAGATTGATCAAGTTTGTAAGTACCGATACATCACTTCAGTGACCTTAACATTACTTATTTTTTCCCAGCACTCCTGTTTTCAGCAAAACTTCTTTTTTGCTAAAAATTTGGCTGGTTAAAGATTTAGGTTTTCCTCTCCATGAAAAGTGATTTGTTCCAATTTAGCCGTTTACTGTGGAACCATTTTTGTTAGCACTTTATTCATTATCTTTCATTAAGCCAGGAAATAGTATGTCTAGACTAGGTTCTTCCCTAACGGCTTTCCTAGTCTTTCCCTTCATCAGCAGCCTCAAAGGACAAAAGCTTCCCTTACCACTGCGTGTGACTTTTCAGGAGAAGCTGATTGCTAAAGATGAAGGCAACGATGGGTTGTGTATAATTCCATTTGAGATAACAATACAGAGGAAATTAGGAATAAATTAAATACATATGCTAGATAAATATATACACTTTTGATTTGACATCTAACTATCAGATTATAACAAAGGCTCCTCCTATTGCTTTCTCTTTAAGATATCATTTCTGTCACAGAAAATGCTTAAGGAAACATTCTAATTTTGTGATTTAGAAACATGGGCATCTTTTGTAGAAAACCGGTGGCAGTTTTGTTTTATTCTATATTAAACATTTTTTGTTGTTCAGCAGCAAATGACAGAAAGCATTCAACCAAAGTAGCCCTAAGCCTGCAAAACATGTATGCCAAATTGCACTTACCTGAATGCAACCAAAGCATCCCTTCACAGCACTGAGCCCATGTGTTAATTAATTCAAAAACTGACATTGCAAATTACCATTTCAGAAAACTAATGTAAAACAAACAAACAAACAAACAACAACAAAAAACATTTACCCATTGCAACATCCATTATAAATGGAAGCTTGATAGGTATCAGAGGAAAATATTTTCTAAATATATTACCTAAATTGTCTCTCCTTTACAGCCTATAAAATTCAGGTGCTTATTTATGTATGCCTGAAAGCCTAGTTAACTAAAGAAGCTTTCCAGACTGCATGTAGTTACCTGGAGTTTTATAAAATAAAACACACACACAAAACAAAACAAAAACAAACAAACAAACAAACAAAAAAAAACAACATTATTTTCTGACATCCAGAAATAACTTGTTTTTCAGTAGAAAAGCTGTAAACCAGGAAGAACCGATCCATTCCCAATATAAAACTTCCCCAATTAAAACAGTACTATTAGAACATACCTTACCTGAAATATATTTTAACATACCTTACCTAAAAAATATTTTCTTGCTGCAAGCAAACTGTACTGAAGAGAGCCACATAATACCAAGATAGTAGCATAAGAAAAATTATTCACCAGAGTCTGCATTTGTATGACATTTTTTATTAGCAATTGTTATCAGCAATTCTAATCAAGATCATTTTGGCTTGACCTAGATTAAATGTTTCCAAAAACTGGAAATTCAAGTCCACACTGAATAATATAGATTTTTCATTCCTGAATGTTTCAGAATCCCTGAAGAAGATTCTCTACCTTTCCTTGCTTCGTTAAAAGCATTTTCTTTCATAATTTGCAATAATTTTTATATGTGCTGGCCATGAAAAGGCTTCCTACCTTCAACAGGCAAACCTATAAGCCCAGAAAAAGTTAAACCAAAATCCAGTACAAGCAGCATAACAAAGATTGGCAAAGATGAGATGGAAATAAAAAATATACTGAGAAGGAAGTCGAGTGCTAAAACATGCAACTTTTAGACCTCATTACTAAGGCCTATAAATATATTAAAGATGGTTATTACTTCTAATATGCTTATGCGCATTATTTAAATTGTTACCAAACTCTCCCCACAACCTTATGGTTCACAGAAGCTCCTTAACTCAGCAGAGACATTACTGCATAATCTCTGATACAAGAACAAGATGAAAAGAAATGATGGCAAATAAGTTTTCTACAAGGAACAAAGAGATGTACAAATATGCATAGTTGAGAATCTCAGAGACTGAGCCTGACTGAAAAATTCCAGTTGAGGAGTAATTCAAGGTTTCCAGTTTTGAACACAACAAAAATTTGGTCTTCCACTCAGAAAGTATCTGTAATACTATGAGGCCTAACTTTTGTTTTACATCATTGTTTTTTTGCTTTGTTTTGTTTTTTCCTACCTATGGCAAAGCTGGAGGCTGTTCCATGCTACTTTAAGATACTCTCCACTTGTCTTGATTCGTCTAAATACTGTGTAAGTATAGGGGGGAAAAAAAAAAAAAAAAGTAAAACGTGTTCCTGGCCAAGTATGTAATAGCTATGTTTTTGTTTTGTTTTGTTTTGGTTGGTTGTTGTTTTTGTTTTATTGTGGTTTTGTTTGTTTTGTTTTGTTACTGATGAGCAACAATGCAGAACTCTATGCTGGGAATGATAACTGATACTGCAATGTGGCATTTCTGGTCTATGATAGCAGATTGCAGTACTTCCACTAAGGTGAATTTTTTTAAATTTTAGACATGGATTTACTGCTCAGACCTTCCAAGAGCTTGATGGAGGCCCCAGTGATGGCATTTAGCAGCTCAGAGAAGTAGCTGGAGTAGACAGAAACAGCACATACCAAGTCAGATACCCAGGTGGCAAGATGAGAAGTTGTAACAAGCTCATAGGTACTGCTACAGGTCTACTGTCCATTAACCCAACCTCAATCAGTACTCACAGTTCCCAGGAGAGAAACCAGCTGTGGGGTGGGATACAGTTTCAAAGGAAGAGTAGCAGTGGTGCTTTTTGGTTGGAAAACAGGACTAGGCCATGTCCTCTAATGGCAAATCCCATCACTGCCCGGTCAATACCTAAGGCAAAAAAATCGAGCCTATCTTTGAGACCTGACATAGAATCACAAAACTGTAGGGATTGGAAAGGACCTCCAGAGATCACCAGGTCCAACCCAAATTGCTGTTCACATGCTGTTCACATTTTAGCTCCACCATTGGCTGATGTAAAAGGAAAAACGCAAGAAAGTAATCTGTGCAGAAGTCCTCAAAGTTCATGAAATCCCATCAAATGGGGACTGGACAGTGCCAATCCTGTCAAGAATCCACCTGAATCTTGAACTAATTTATCAAATATCAGACGGGGAGAAATATCTTTGCAAACAGAAAAAAAGACAACCCCCACCAAACTCTCACTGATCTCCTAAAAATAATTCCCCTATGAGCAGCAGTATCCACCATAGCGCCCAAGTCATCTGCAGCCTGCATATTTGCTTAGGAGCTGGTATCACCGAATACCAGATAAAATGAAGAAGTGCTTTCCCGTCACCATTAGTCAGTGTGTCTCTGGCAAGTGTCAGAAAATGACAAGACAAAGCCCAGACCCAGAACAACCCCTACTGTCATAATAAACTAGCCAAGTGCCAAGGAAAACAAAATTAAACTCAGGCAGCTTTCGAAGTGAAGTCTGTCTGCTGACTGGTGAAGCAGTGTAGCCATTTTCCTCTATTAGCAATGTAAGATACTTTAATTTTCTCCAATTAGATAACATGGCCTACTACAGCTTTGTCATCTGGAGATGGATGACAAAATCTGAGTTATCAGCAGCTGAAACCCCTGAATTTCTTAAGGGGACAGTTCAAGAACTGACTCTTCAGAAATGTTTCCCCTTTCCATCAGGAAGAGATACAGATCTGATTCATCAATAATTTGTAAACCTAGTCTGGTCTTACAATGATGCTGAAGGACTTGCAGAACTTTACAACTGCTGGAAACTATTCCTAATTGACATAAATAATAAGGAAGCATATATGAACTATTATCTTAAGAAAGTTTTTCTAGAATGGGGAAAACAACAATATCCAACTGTCATTTTTCACAAGACAACAGTTCATATTGTCTTGTGAGTACATACCATAAAACAACAGCAACCCAGTAAAAACAAAAAACATGTAATTTTTTAATGCAAATATCACAAAAATCACTATGAACAATTTTCCAGAGGTAAATATGTCTTAGCATCTTTGAGTAAAATAAGAGTATCAGTAAAGTAACTGAGAAATTAATCTTCAAGTGCCTATAAAGCCAGCATCATTACAACTGGGAAAAGTAAATGTGGATGGCTAAATCAGAAACTTAAGCAGAAAACGAATGTGCCAGTTAGTACCATTGGGATAAGCATTCCCACCAGCTGAATGGATTCAAGTTTTATGACAAAGCCTCAGCCAAGTACCAACAGGGCTGTTCTGCTGAAGACAGGTGATGGAAGACCAAAGGTGTCCAAAGAAGGGCAATGAGACTGGTGAAGGGTCTGGAGAACAAGTCATGAGGAGCAGCTGGAGGAACTGGGGTATTAAGAAATAAGCAAATCAACTGCTTGTTAACTACAGATTTTTAAGGACAAGGGATGTCAGGGACTTGGAGAAAAGAAGTGCTCTATTCAAGCTGGAGAAGGATCTGGCTTACGGTGGGAACTATGCCTACTCATGCAGCATCAACGTAGCATGTGGTATGTCCAGTTCTGCCTCATCCATCACAGCTGACTAGGATGTTCTTCAATCCAAGAGAGCTGACACATGCCTACACAGCAGAGGATGAATTGAGTTTCTTCCACAAACAGACAGCTAGCTAGAAATCCAAAGGATACTCCCAGTAATTAGAGCTGTCTCATTTTAAGTGGACACCCAGAGGAGATGCTTTCTTGGCACTACTACTGATACACTTCATTTGATCTAGGCACCTGTACATACCTGCAGTTTCTCCACATGCATTAACACCTTAGAGGACAATTGTTAGAACAGAAGTTACACTGAAACTTAAGACAATTTGGTCAATTAGGTTACACAGAGGAGCTGTGGATGCCCCATCCCTGGAGGTGTTCAAGAGCAGGCTGGATGGGGCTTTGGCCAACCTGGTCTGGTGGGTGGCATCCCTGCCTATGGCAGGGGGTTGGAGTTGGATGATCTGTAAGGTCCCTTCCAACCTGAGCCATTCTATGATTCTATGAACTGTCTGCCAAAACTTGTTGCAGCACTTTATCTCATTCCCTATGCTGTCCCTTCATCCATTTTTGTTTTATAGGGAAATTGAGCAAAAGTTGCTTATAAGAAAAATCTAGAATCACAAAGGAGAAAGGTTTGCTCTTAATTCTGGGGATAGTATTAGAAAGATTGATACTGCTCTTCATTAATTCTTATATAACAAATATTATGCAAGAATTTCTAGAGCAAGTTTTATATTAGATTATTCATCTGTCATGTGCAAAAAGTTACCAACTCTCGATTTTATCCCACAGGTGCATGGAGCTGATTAATGATCTCAGTCTTCAGTTACCAGAATTTCTCACAACTGTTTACAAAAGCAATCACCTCTAACTGAAAGTTAATTTTAAAACATACTAAATGTAAACAGGACCATGATAAATTGATTAGAGAGTAACACTTTAAAATCTACCTCAAGTGCAAAACAAAACCCTAGAAAAAGGTAAAGACAGTTTTCCATGCCCCCTGTTGTTTTTTTCACCATCTTTTCCCATTTCAGGAGATGCCTCAGCATTCATTTCCCTTCTGCTCAGCAGACTTTGAGAAAAGCCTTTTGTAAACCTTTTGTATGAGGGCGGCCAAACACTACACCAGGCTGCCTAGAGAGGTTAAGGGCATGCTCAAAACCTGACTGGACACAGTCCTGGTCAGCCAGCTTGAGATGACCCTGCTGCGGACAAGAGTTTTCAGAAGCGCTACTTCCAAAGGCAAACCTCAACCATACTGTGTTTCTCTATTGCTTTGAAATACCACGGCAAATAAAGCATATGATGACCTCAGCTCCCTTTTCTGAAGCATGTTTGTGGATGGACTCGTATACCAGTGTTACTGTTGACATTAGGAATTACCATCCTCTCTGCCTGTTAGGAGCAGAGCATGTCCAAGATACATGTGAGCACCAAACACTTCAAACAAGCGTACATACATGCCATGAATTTATTCTGCCATGAATTTACTCTGCACTGCTCATGTTCATTTTAAACTAAACCTTTCCTCCTACCCACTTTGGACTTTTTCTTTAAAGCAAGCCATTATTTTCAATGGTATAGCAATGTATTATATAAGATATAAACATGAAGCTGCTTCATTGATAAGCATATAACATACCATGGATCCTAAGTAAAAATAGTAATAAATAAAAAGCACTACTGATGTTGGTGTTCTCAGTTACACACAACAAACAAACCCCTAACCACATAACTCAAAAAAACAACAACAACAACAAAAAAAGGACAAAACCTGCCTCTTAATAAATAGACCCCATGATCATGCCAAGTTGCTCATTCAACAAACCTACTACAGCTTGAGGATATCCATTTTCTGAGATCATTTGTGTACGAAGCACACAGTCCACCTAGCAGACATTGACAGCATTTTTATTTTATTTTTTGCCAATAGAGCAATGAAGCCACAGATTTTCAAAGATCATGTTCACTTCCAAACTCACCAGTCACATTCACAATCACTGTAATTCTAGTCTACGCAATGCCTTTGAACCAGGAATAAATTTCTTTCAAATTATTTCACAAAACCTTTAAATTTACCTTCCTTTTTCAAAAATCCCAAGAGCATAATCTTTTTCAGAAATTAAAAAATCTTCTTCTTTAAGCCCAGGAAATGAAAAGCATCATGAATTGAATTAGATCTGTCTTTCATCTGTGCAGAATTACTCAGTTCCCAGGACAAACTAGAAGAATGAATACTCCCCAGTCATCTTGGTTTTGAGAAGATTATTGTAAAATACATGGGCTGTCTGAATACATTTTGGCAACTCATGAACATGTGATGCATGCACAAAGTGAACAGGGAAACAAAATCAGCCTCTAAAGGGGTGGACAATACACTGAAAAAAAAACCAACAGATTACAGTCACACAGTTTTTCCTGTTCAAAATAACCTTATATTCCTAAAATCATCAATTTTTGAAGCATTAGAATAACATCTGCTTTTCTGCATTTCCTTTTTTTTTTTTCATTTTCATTTTTCCTAAAGTCTCTTGCAGATACAGCACTAATCTAATTGCTGATAGCTAGCATTTCTATCATCTCTAGAGAAACTTGCCATATCAAGCACAAAGATCCTCTCACTTGCCTGAAGAGTGCACAAGTACACCGCAAGTTATGTCAAACACTGCACGTGAAGGATAACTCAACAGGGAACAAGAGACAGGTGTCACATTCATATCGAAAGAAGAATCTGTGAACAATTAGCCATCTCCCTTTCAAAATGAGAGATGCCTGCAGCCAATATATATGACATATGCATCATTCTCTAAAAAGAAAATAACCGTCAGTCATTTTATTTAAAACTATGTTGTCCACATTTTCACACCAGAAAACCATACTAAAATATCCTGAATTTAACTGTCCATAATATTAATTAATCATATATTTAAATACGCATACACTTTAAGTAACTCAGGTTACTTTACAAAGTAGTTTTATGCTTAAATTATGTGCCAAGGTTATATTTTAAATTCTGTAAAGTGTAATTATCAGAACACAACATTTGTATTACTATAAATTCATTTTAAAACATTAAATTAAATTGACAGTGCCACTATAATTAAAACAACACTAAGCAGTTACCAAGAGAAACTTCCTTGGTGCTTTTACTCATAGTTCAAGAGATCGCTGTAAGGAAGCTAACGTTAGTCTAGTAAATACAAATGGCAAAAAAATATTAAAAATAAGAATTCAATTTTACAAAGTTAGATTTAATTGAACATGAACTGCCTAAGTATTTCAATATTTTCAGCTGTCATTAAAGAATCACAGTGTGTGTTACAGCCATAAAATCCATCAAAAAATTCACACACTATGCAGCAGGTATTTGAGAGCAATTTAAAAGGAAGAATGACAGTCTTCAAACTACCTGATCCATCAGTAATTAAATAAACAGATTCTTCTGTTAACACGTTCTTTCAGTGAAAGAACAAGAACTGTGTGATTTCAATAGCATTTTCCTCCTATATTCTAAACAGCTGCAGACATTAGTCCACCTGTAAGTTACTGATGCTTCTGTTCGTGTGATTCTGTATACTCTTAATGGAATAAACATTTTTCCCCATTTTGTATTACTCACTTTGGACATGCAGATTCCATCAGAAGCATGTATTTAATTATTTTCAACATAGAGTTTTAAATTATCTGCATTTTAGCGTATGATCCGTATACATAATGATAAATCAGAACCTGTTATATTTTATAAAGAAACTAAATTCCTACCTTATCAGGTCCAAACTGAGAAGTTCCCACAGCTTTCACCTATTTGAAATAATATTACAGCAGTGAGTTAAAAACCTCTTGCTTCACAACGATACTTGCTAAGTGGAGTTAGCTGTGTGAGCTGATAACTGCTCAGTAAAACTGCTCACCTCCAGCTGGTAGCAACAGCTCTGTGCAAATATCACTTGACTACTGCTGTGAACTGCAGCTACTCAGAGTGAAAGTAAGATAAGACTTGATATGTGAATATGTTTCAACACATTCAGAGGAAATGACTCAACTATCTGCACATCTTTAAACACTGGAAACTGCTTCCTCCCTCCCACCCCCTGCCGCAGAAGGTGGTATAAACGAAAGTTGCTGTCATTTATTCATTAAACACTGGCATGAACCACACACAAAAGTTCAACTTGTGAACACTAGATCCTAGATAATCCCTACACTTATTTTGCCAATTAATGCCTTGAGTGGAGAAATACAAAACTTAAATGTTTGTTTTACTACACGAACACATAAGAATTTTATGAAAATCAAAGAAAATACATACTTTCTACCCTAGTATATTCACTCTGAAGACACTTCCAAAGGAAGGTTCTACATAGGGATCTGGATAGGCTGACCGATGGGCTGAGGCCAACTTTATGAAGTTCAACATGGCTAAGTGTCAGGTCCCGCACTTGGGGCACAACAAGCCCATGCAGTGCTACAGGCTTGGGGCAGAGTGGCTGGAAAACTGTTCAGAGGAAAAGGATCTGGGGTGCTGGTTGATGCTTATCTGAATATGAGCAGTGTGCCCAGGTGGCCAAGAAGGCCAGTGGCATCCTGGCTTGTATCAGGAGCAGTGCAGCCAGAAGGACCAGGGAAGTGATCGTCCCTCTGTACTTAGCTCTGGTGAGGCTGCACCTCAAGTGCTGTGTTTAGTTTTTGGCCCCTCACTACAGGAAAGACATTGAGGCCCTGGAACGTGTCCAGAGAAGGGCAATGAAGGTGGGGAAGGACATGGAACACAAGTCTTACAAGGGGCAGCTGAGGGAGCTGGGGTTGTTTGGTCAAGAGAAGAGAAAGATCACGGCAGACCCCATTGCTCTCCACAGCTACCTGAAAGAAAGCTGTGGGGAGCTGGAGGTCAACCTCTTCTCACAGGTACCTAGTGATTAGAGGGAATGGCCTCAATGTTTAGGTTGGATATTAAGAATAATTTCTTCACTGAAAGGCTTGTGCAGCATTGAAACAGGCTGCCCTGTTTCAATTAGTTGAGTCACTACTCATGGAGATTTTCAGAAGACGTGCAGATGTGGTGCTTAGGGACATGGCTTACTGGTAGACTTGGCAGTGCAAGATTAACGGTTGGGCTGGATGGTCTTAGAGGTCTTTTCCAACGTAAATGATTCCATGATTCTAACTAATTTAAACAGACTTAAAAAAAAACTTTTCAGGTAACAACTGCTATTAATCTCTTATAAAACTTCAAAAAATTTTTCTTCTTGGTCACTACAGAAATATCAGAAGCTGAAAAAGAAGGTATGAAGATAAAAAGGCTGAGATAAAAATGATGTAGATCTTTTTCAATAGAATTTCAATAGAATTTCAAAATATCTTCATTTTAAGAGCATTAAGTGCAAATATTCCACAACTGGATACACATCATTATTTGCATGATGTTAGAGTCTGTCCAGTCTTATCTACCCTTAGTATGGCACTTAATTTATTTCTTTAATCTCCACTTGCTGAAGAAAATCTTGCTTTAATTTAGGTTGAATCTTGAATATGCAGAGAAATGGCTCTCTTTAAAATCCTTATATGTCTTCAACATTTTGTAGTCAGCACTATAGATTTAACATTCTTCTACATCACGTTGCTTTTGATCTAAGTGATCTCAGTTTTATAGGCTTTGGATCTCCTGCATTAAGCATAATATTCCACAGCAGCCGATGAATGAGCACAATCTGGAAAAGTGGATTCTCTCTTGCTAGACTTCTCCATTTCACAGAGAATCCCACTGATGCCTGGGACACCCTCACACACTGGTGCAGTTTACCCTGTACTATGTCAGTCTAGACTTAAATTTAGTGGTGTGCCTGTGAACTACAAGTTTCAAACACCACGGATAGCCAGAAAGTATGTATCATCCTGTAACCAAACATAAAAAATCAGTGCTCTCATGAAGCTGTTGGTGTGATAGGAACATTGAAATAGCTGATCTAATATATATCATTATTGGTTATAATGAAGAAATAAATAAATAAATAAAAATACCAGATTATTCCTCAATAGCACCTTGCTACAAAGGAGAAAAAAGTATGGTGGAATTAGTTATTTCATGTCAACCACATACTAACCAACTTGGGTACTAGACTAGGTCAGAACATTCCACCATTTTCATAATTTTAACTTAGTTTAATGGTGGAATTAAATATTTCTCTAGGCATAAAAAAGTCATTTCTGACGAAAATAAGAGTAAACACCAGAATCACTCACCCAAGGAACAAGACTGTGACTACAGGTTCTGATAGACCTGGATCAGATGCAATATACCAAAATAACAGAAAACATAGGAAATGCATGCAAAAGAAACCCCCAAAAGTCATCATCCTTATGGCATGAAAAAGCATCATATATGTTACACATGACATATGACATGTTCACATAGATGACACTGCTGAAATCTTCCATGTGAAGAGCTCAAGACAACCTAGACTTTGGCAGACTCCTGAAGCAACTTAGGAGAAGTTAATAAGGAGTAAAGTATCCCCTTTCTCTACTGGAAGAGAATTTTGTCCTAAAACAGCAAAGTTTTATTTTGAATTGATAGAGAGTGATGTTTCTGTTGTTAAAATAAGGATTTGTGTAGCTTCCGTGGCTTCAGATACATGCATAAGCCCTTGCTCATGTGATTTAATTCCTGTATGCCTTGCTTTTGATTACTGGAAGCAGAGTAATAATTGTCCCTTACTTTACAGATGATGTTGAGCACTCAGACACTACTGTGAGAGGGTCCACAAAAGGAACAATAGCATCTGTTATCTCCCTGGCTACTGTTCCAGAGAACAATGAATTCATTTGCAAGTAGCACATATGCTTTTATTCTCATTGAACAGCAATTTCCAAAGAATCTCACTTATTTATGTAGAAGAAAAGCAAGTAATGGAGGACAGAAGTCTACAGAAATCAAGAAGAAATTTTAATCTGTACATTTGTTAAAGCCATGTTCTTTATCACTGCTTCCTGCCTTCAAAGCAATAAACTCCATCTGCTACAAATAAATACTAAACAAATTCTTAGTAGGGTCAAAATCCACCTAGAAAGAGCTGTGTGCAGAAGTGGCTTGAAAGCTGATTAAACAGCCATTCCAGATGATGACAAAAGAAAGCACTTTGCTACTCAACATCACAAGGGAGGTTGCTGATGGAGACTCACCCCAGTGAGCCCCTTAAAGTTGTGGATACAACAGGGAGAAGGAGTTGACTAGGTTTTCCATCAGATGCACTCTTGCACTGGAGATCTAGACCCAGGTATCCCCTTCTTGACTGATGCCTCCTGAACTCTCCCCACGAACCACATGGTCGCTCCTGACAGCCACTTTCCCACCTGCTCATGCCAAGGGCTTCCCCCAGAGCCACTCATAACCAGCAGAGGGGAAAAGAAAACAAGTATGGACTGAGAAATACTGCCCTTAGTGCTCAAGTGACAGCTTGGAAGAAAAGGTATTATGCTGAAGCCCCCACTCTACAGTGGTGTGCATCTCCCATTATGGTGGGAGAAAAGCTTTTTGTTTTTTTCCTGTCTCTTTTTTAATTTTGTTTTCAGAATGTACCTCTCTCCTCAGTTTCTAAAGGCATATGATGATGTATTGTTAGGGTAACAAACATTTTGAAAATATGGTTTTTGAAACCCTACAACAGAGGATGAGAAATCAGTTATTTGAAAGGCAAAACAGGTCTCATAGCTGTCTGCTATGAGAAATCAGAGAGCAGACAATAGACCCGTGACACTGAGTAAAGTGTTTTTTAAAATGTGAGTTTTCTACTGAAGCTCGTATGTCAATAAACACAGACTTTCTAAAGAACATCTATAAATTACAGTTAGATGACTTTGCTTTTGAAACAATCTGAAAAGTTTCTTCAGTGTCAATGTGACATATTGAGGAATAATGAACTGACTAACTACACTCTGATCTATTCATCTGAATAAAACGTGATAGATTAGATTGACCTGAAACAGTGGAACAACATAATTCAGTGAACAGACAATCGTGGTGTTATTTTTCTTCAGAGAACTTTACAGCTTCTTGAGTAGTGTCATCTACTTTGAGAGCATGCTGTACCATTCAAAAGGAAAACATTATCCATAACAGTTTTGTGATCTTTCTTCCTGATTTAGCATTTTAAATTAACACAGAATTAATGAGATATTATAACAATACTAACAACAGCTAAGGGGAAAATCATTTTCAGCTCAGGAAAAGACAGTAATAGTTAGAGTGTAACAACATCTGATTAGAAAGATGCATGCATATCATATTCTATATTGATCTGCCTAGCAATGTACTTCTTTCAACTCAAGAAGAAATTAGTTTACAGTGTGCTAGGATTTTTTTAATTTCACTGAATGCCAATACTGTCACTACTGATAAATGTTTAACCTCCTACAGGCTAATTTAGCACCACATGAACACTGTGGAGGTCCTGGTGTGCCATGGAACAGTTTTTCAGGTTTCAGTATGGAAAATGCTGCTGAGGCCAGGACTTCTTCCTTTATTCACTGTTTGCACACTTTACCTTCGTAATTGAGGAACAGAACAGTAACCATAACCTTTAACGATAATGGTCAACCAATGGTAACAAAACTATGACGCAATTAGTAGGAATGATTTATTTCTGTACAACTACTAATACAAATTAGCCTGTAACTTGACGAATGCCTCTGAGTGTTTCCTATGCCTAGTGACAACATTCTTCATCTACATTTCTTATTATTTGTATCTGCCCGCATGAAGTATTTCTGCAGATGGAATCAAATACACTTTCCTCAGATACTGAATTTCCTACCAAAACATGAAAAAAAATACCATAAATAACAACCGATTTTACTGATTATTTATGCCTCTAACCTTATTCCTGTAGACCACTAAGCAGGCAGTCAGCTGGAAAGAAAACTGAAACCAGTTACTCCTTGTACATGCGGAAGTCCTGGAAATTATTTGAATGGTCCTGCTCCCTGCAAGCACGCTTCTCCAAAATTAACCAAGGGAGTGCACCTCCCAACACATAAAGACAGGGCTTCTCATGCCTGCCTCTGTATTATACAAAATCAAAAACAAAAAAAGATTGGTGGAAGCAAAGAAGTCCTTGATACAAACCAGAAAAAAAAAAACTCAAACACAGCGACCACAACTGTCCTTCCAAGAACTTCACAGCAAACCCTGGTAGAGGGGACTTCTCTACAGACAGAGAGCAGTGAGTCTGCCAGATCATCAGCAGATTGCCCAGGAAAGATCCTATCTACCAAACAGACTTCTCCAAGTAAGTTATAAGAAGTAAGTTATGGATATCCAACCCATGACTTGCACTGTTACACTGCTAGCAAATAGGAAGTAAAAAATGCTTCTCCTAGTACACTATCCACAAAGGAATAGCTTGAGGCAGGACTACCAAAGAGGCTGTTAAATCAGTATTTTAAAGTAGAAAACACAAACAGGCATTATTTAGAATAATTTGAGTTGTGAAAAGGCATCATAGTTTTGGCTGTGACAGAGTTGATTTTCCTTCTGGTGGCTGGTATGGTGCAGTGTTTTGGATTTAGGATGAGAATGATGCTGATAATTCGCCAATGTTTAGATGTTTAGCTGTTGCAGAGCAGTGCTTGCACTAAGCCAAGCTTCTCACACTGCTCTCCCAGCAAGGGGTTGGGGGGGACAGAGCCAGCACAGCTGCCCCCAGCTGCCAGAGGGATGTGCCATACCATGGGGGCATCGTACAGGACAATTATATGGGGGGGGGCTGGCCAGGGGGCTGCTGCTGCTGGGGATCTGGCTGGACATCGGTCAGATGATGGTGAGGAGTTGCACTGTGCATCACTTGCTTTGTACGTTCTTTATATCATTATTATTATTGTTTTCCCTTCCTTTTCTGTCCTATTAAGCTGCCTTTATCTCGACCCGTCGGTTTTCACTTTTTTCCCCAGCTCTCTCCCACATCCCACTGGATGAGGTGAGTAATGGGTGAGTGAATGGCTGCATGGTGCTGAGCTGCCTGCTGGGTTAAACCACAATAACGGGATGAAAAACCTGCTGCAAATCAGCACTGACCTGTGCCCGCATGCTAGGCAGAGAGCATGGCTTCACTGAACGGCTGCGGAAAACTTGCTCACCTGTAAAGAGGCAGCAGCCCACACAGCAGTGAAGCTGACAGGAAATCTTTAAAGATCAGAATTTTTATTTTTATTTTTTTTAGGTATTTTTTAGACAGCATACTATATGGTAGCATAAAGATTATGTTATATATGACAAAATATACAGAGGGTAAGAGCAAGGACAGGTAGCCTAGGAAGGATACAGACATTGTCCAAGCAGCCAGGGATTGGGTTAGGAAAGCTAAATGCCTATGGAAAATAAGGAGGTGATGGCGACAGATAATTTGGCTTCACTAAGGGCACACCATGCCTGACAAATCTGATGGCCAATATCTTGTGAAAAGATAGATGTCTGTTTCCAAGGAGCTCCTCCAAAAGTAACTGTTCGTACAAAATTTTGGAGGTCCATGTTACTCAGTTAGATATTGAAACAACAGCATATAGATATTGAAGCCAGGACATTTCACTTCCCACCACTTAAAAAACAAACAAGCAAATGAAAAAAAAAAAAAAAAAAAAAAAAACCACCACTAAAAACTAAACCAATTTTTCATGTGTTCAGAGTAAGTTCTAAATGACAACATCAAAATAAACCTGATAGTCTGCTACAAAGAGATTAATGGTTTACTGGATAAGGGGAAAGAGGGCAGCAGATGCTGTTTATCTTCAAATTAACAAGGCTTTCAACACCGTCTCCCATAATATCCTCACACACAAGCTGACAAAGTACAGACTATGCAAGCAGACAGAAAGGTAGCCTGAGCCTTCCTTAGGCTGCTGCACTCAGAGCAGTGAAATCAGCAACACGAAATCCAGCTGGGGGCCAGCAATGTACGCAGCGGCGCGCCCCAAGAGGTGATACTGGGGCCAGCGTGCTTCAGCAGTTTGTCCATCTTCAGCTAAGTGGAGGACATAGCTAACACAGCAGACAAACTCAGATTTTACTTAAGTCCTTACTCATTTCATATTGAAAAGTACATTACTTGAATTTTATTTATTTTTTAATCTGCAAAACATAGCTTCCATCTCAGCTGAGTAAAAGCACAGCTGAAGATACACAACAAAGAGTTATTGAAATGCAGGATGGGAACTTCTGGTAAAGAATAAACCCTGAAAACAGGCACTTATTTAGAATTTATTGGTATAGTTACATTTCCCCAAATAAGAAATCATCCTTCTAGTAGAAGTTATAGGCCTATAAACAGTATAGGAGAATACTGATTCTCCATTTTAAGTTTTAATTTTGAAATGCATTAACACCTTATAACTCAGCTTGAACTTCCAGTATCTGATGTACAAAGATAGTGTTCATGTCAGTTCAGAAAACAAGGGGATGCAAAAATGCTGAAAACCTACAAGCATACTTGCAATTCTGTTAATGATTTTTTTTCATTCTAATAAAGTAACTATTAAAGATGACTTAGCAAAAATAAATAAATAAATAAATCTAAAAGGTCAATAATTGAACATAATTTGAAAAAAAAAAAAAGCAAACAGTAAGGATTGTGAAATAAGCAGTTATTCAGGTATATATCCAAGGGAGCTACCATCTTACTAATTTATGGTGGAAATTAAGATAAAGCTCTATGAAAAACAACTGCACCTCAGTTTATACTTGTAATCCTGGTGCAATGTAATTGCTGAAGACAATAAACTGGTAAAAGGAGACTCTCTTGAGATACAAGAGTCGTTCATACCTCCTTATTTTAAGCACTGAAAATGTGCAGTCTGTTCAAGTACAACTTCAAAGGTACCTCACGTAGTTTCTTTGATTGTGTATGTCATTGTTTTCTAGTTTTTAATTCTAATTAAAAAATAATAATAATAAGTTGAAGCATAACAAATATTGCTGCTGATAAAGCAGGATAAAGTTAAGATGTGCACTGAACATGTGTTATGACAGATGTTCAGTTATGCCAAAATCCAAAATTCATTAAAGGAAGAAAGCCTATGGAGTGGCATGACAGAGGTCACTTCTGCTACAAAAGCACCATACTGAAAGAAAGAAGCTCTACTCTGAACTAAAACAGGTTAAGACGTGCTAAAGCAACTAAAAGTAGCTTTTCTGAGAAGCTTTATAGACTCATGTAGGTCATCTTGTGTAGCACCATGCTGGTTAATTACATTGCTTATAAATTTAAGACTAGTATGTTTCCCAAACTGACTGAAAAAATGCCTCAACAACAAATACCTCACCAAGGTAAGATGCCCCTTTGTAACCCTTGACTTTATAAATGCTTACTTTGCCCTTTACTGTAAAGCAGTCTTCATCAATACATCAAAGACACGATTATCTTGAAAGCACTACAGCTAACCTTCAGGACTTTCCTTTTGCAATAACCACAGTAAAGAGGATGAAAGCTGTGACACGGCCACTACACAGGAAGGACATAAAAATTGTTAAAAGAAGTAATAGAAAATTCATAAAGATATTTCCTCCGTATCAATTTGGTAGTGTATTTTAACTTTTGTATTGAAGTATCTCCCTCCAAAAGTGTAACTTCAACCAAGGGAGGACATTATAAATAACACTGTACTGTACGCAGGCAAGGATGAAGACAGTGGACATTTTTCCTCTGGATGTGGATCAAAGGAAGGACTGACATTCTCTCTTTTTTCAAAGAGCTGAGACACCCACTTTGAAAAGCAATGCCGGGCTCTCCAGTCCAAGGGTACCTCTCAAAAATACAGATAGTCAGTGTGAGAGGGTGCCGATTTAAGAATTTTTGAGAAATTCCTCGTTAAGAAAATATCAATAATGAGACGTTAGTATTAACCAGTAATGTACTACTACATGCCTCACCATGGCCACTGGTGTTATACAGGAAGCCTAAATGCACAACTCATGACTGTGCTTTCTGGTAGCAGGCCAAGCACTTCTGGAATTTGCTTTAAGTATTATCAGAAGTCTTTAAGTGCTTCAGAGGCTTTTGAAATCTGACTGTGTGTATTGTCTATTTACTGTTCTGATGCTCCAGCATCAGAAAGCTTAATCTTTTGTCCATTATCATCCTTCAGTAAACTCCTACATAATTCCTTCTGGACAATATGAAAAATGTTCAATGACAAAATATATACCTAATGCACCATTAAAATGTATTTTCTGTGCTACTTATTGCTCTTAAACAAGGGAAGAAGCATCTCCTCATTTTAATAGTTTGCATAATTTTTATTTTCAAAGACCTTCTCCATGATTGTCTGTATGCCTTTTTCTTTATTCCCATAACAGTTTTTTCCAAGCAATCAGAGCAGAATTTATCATGAGCTCCAGGGAAAGACTGGACCCAAGATATTTCAATAATTGAACAGACTGAGCAAAGCTTTGATTTGCTAGTATAGTTATTTTCCAATCTGGAAACGTGAAAAAGAGATCTTGTTTCTAATTCTATGAAAATGCATTTATGAGACTACCCAAAATCTGTACTAGATTCATGTACTAGATTCACAGCTTTTTTTTGTAAACACACATATTCAAGATAAAGTGCTGGAGATGGCATTACATCAGACAGTTGCTTCAATGCTTTTCAAAACAGTCACTGCATGGTACAGTACTTTTATTCACTGGAACACTCAAGATTTCCTGGAAGAGAATAGAGCGTGCAAACCATTATCATCTCTTCTAGTACCTTGGAAAAGCATCTTTGTAATAGGCTGCACTTTCATTTTTTCTTTTTAGGCAGGAAGGCATACAGCTTGTACAAACATTTAATCTCTGAAATAAAGAAGTAGAAACCTTTTTCCTTACCTAAGTCCAAAAGTTAGCATCGTACCAAATATTTACAAAAAGTTGTCTGGATATTCAAGCACACATATTGGCATTTTTTCTTAAAGAGAACTTAAGATTCTATTTGGAAAGATGACATTACTGCCTTACACCTAGCTTTCATCTTACCTCATGCTCTAATTAGCCAATTAATTTAGCAAAGAAGATTTAGAACATATAAAAGGGCCAGTGCAGGTAGTTTGTTTTGTGTTCAAATAGGAAGCTTTATTTACACTGACAAAGGTAGGATTTTGTTTAAAAACAAGTCAGGCATTTTCTCTACGCTAACACAGGAGAAACCCAAATACCTGTTGGTGATGAGTTCTGTGGCCCTACAAACCCACCCCCTCTTCTGTGTTTTAATGTCTCCTCCAACCTTCTTTAAGTTTCAGTCCTGAGAAGACTGGAGGTCAAGATTACCCTCTGCAAAGTATGCAACTTTGGTCAATGGCTAAGAGAATCATGCTTCATCTCTTGCTCGCTTCATCTTTTTTTCTGGCTTACTCTGACTTGAAGTCTAATCTCTACAGAGTAAGATTTAACTTGGTACATTGGGAAATAAAACAAATTATGAATAATACAGTGTGACCAAGGGTGGGTAATTCAGGAATGTGACTAAATCAGGTATTTCAAAATTGCATTTGGCATTCTCACAGAAATCACTTGCCCCCACATAAAACTTGACACTGTTGAGAGATGTGAATGAATAGCAATTTTTTAATGAAGAAAATAGAGCTGAAATTGTGCAAGAAGTCACAGGGTGCTAGGAATACTTCAAAGATGTGAGAGCTCTTCAGTCAAAGCCAATAGGCACTCTAACTTTCATTAAGAATTCAACAGAAATATGAATGTGTTTCTTAACACATTTTTACAAAAGTAATTAACATTTTTCAGTAAATAAATCTTAAGGGAAACATATATTGCAACTGAAAATATTTTTCTACGAACTATGATAATTCATATTTATGTTTGTTAATGCTCTACTAGTGTTAATTAGACCAAATCCAGAGCACTGCTACTATGTATCTATTCCTTGGAGCATTTTCTATCATTTTGATTGCCTAGCATTTTCTACCATTTAAAGACCAATTTCTCCTATCTCTTTTTATGATTCTATGACTTACACAAAATGCCATTTCTGTACATGAATCACTCCAAACACAAAATGTAAGTGATTCATGTACAAATATTATACAAAAGTGAAATTTCCAACATTTTCAGCAGCGTGGGGATGATGGGGAAGTAATGTAATGCAAGCACAGGTAGGGTGCTGACAGATCAAAGTAAACTTCTTGTTTTAGCTGGAGCTCCTACTGCCCAGTCATGACAAACCACCTCTCTGTCTGACCAGTAACTGCTGAGATGCACAACAAAAAGCACCGTAACAGTGTTGAGCTTTTACTGATTATATCTAGGTAAAATACTGTGATGATGCTTATAAGGTACTCAATTTTACAAAAATACAAAAGATTTATAGTGGATTTTCCATCTCTGCACATTCTTCCTGTGTTACAAATTTGTTTGGAAGAGAACCATGACAGTGGTGCAGGTGCCCAGTGGTAAATCACTGCCGAAAGGCACACTGCAATCGCTCGTTACTCAGTGCACAAACTGTCACGCCTCTCAGTGTTCTGTCAGTTAACCCTCACATCAGAAGGACACCTTATCTATGAAAAATACCTTACAAAAGCTATCAATTCAAAATACAGAAATGAATTAACCCCAATTTGTTTTGTTTTGTTTTCAAGCCTGAGCAATGATTTCAAAACCCATACATACATGTTGCAGACAGCGCATGCTGCACTTCGTAAAGCAGAGGAAACAGCTGTCTGAATGCTTCCTAAGTAACACACAATCCTAGGCATCTCCATACAGCCATTAGTGAAAGTGAAAACAGCAGTTCAGGAGGAGGTATTTTGTCTATATTCCAGATAATACTGAGTATTTTCTTGGATAGGAAATTTGACTTTACTCCAAGGCTGTGGTGACAGACAGGAAAGAGAAGACAGTGGCATTATGCCCTGATGACAACAATGGCGTTAAGCAATCTTAGTCACCACTTCCAACCCTGAATCACTTCACCTTACCCTACTGAAGAGGTCAGGCAAAGTATCTGAATAAATGCAAGAATGTAACAGCCGAGCTTTGCTGCACTTCAAAGGATGGTTTGACTGAGACCTGCACTAAGGAGGAAATAGAACAATAGCTTCATGTGTAAGAAATATCCTTCTCGTGATTCAGTGGCCTGCAAGAAGCAGACTCTTTCAAAAAGAAGGACAGCTTCATGTTTTGGGTCATGATTTGCAGAAGAAAAATATCTCTGCATCCATTGCCAGTGCAGAAAAGGAATTTCATCTGTGATGGATATATCGTACTGTGTTCTCTAAGAAATTTGACATCATAGATATCAAGGGAACGAAGGCAACAAGAAGGGCTTCTATAGGTACACGAACAACAAAAGAAATAGTAGGGAAAATGAGGGCCCCCTCCTGAAGGGCACAGGATTCCTGGCTACCCAGGCGAGTGGAATGGCTGAAGTACTGAATGCCTTCTTGGCCCCAGTCTTCACCAGCAAGACTGACCTTTGGGAACCTGAGGTCTCAGAGGGCAGAAGGAAGATCCTGTATGGAAGAGAATCAGATCAGGGAGTACTGGGTTGAATCCTATTTAACATCTTCATTAACAATCTGGACAATGGGGTACAGCGTACCCTCGTTAAATTTGTGGACACCATAGAAGTGAGGCTGAGAGAGCTGCGGCTGTTCAGTCTGGTGAAAAGGAGGACCTCAATGTCTATCAACATCTGATGGGAGGGTGTAAAGAGGACAGAGCCAGGCTTTTTTCAGTTGTGCCCAGTGACAGGAAAAGAGGTAATGGGCACAAACTGGAGCACAGGATGTTCCCCTTGAATACCAGGCAGTACTTCTGTGCTGTGCGGGTGACAAAGCCCTGGCACAGGTTGTCCAGAGAGGTAGAGGAGTCTCCTCCTTGGAGAGCTTCAAAAGACTCCTGGACATGGTTTGGGCAACCTTTTCTAGGTGTGCCTACTTGAGCAGAGGTTTGGACCAGATGACTTCCTGTGGTTCCTCCAACCTCAACCAGTCTGCAATTCTGTGCTAAATATAGAAGGAGACCAGAAACCCTTGGTTTTTACAAGGTCAAAGCGGTTAAGAACTTGTTTATAAGCAATATAATGGCAAATCTCCATGACAGGGCACTTTTTTACAGCAGTATGAAAGAAAACAGTTTTCAAACACGCCTTTGAGTAGACTATTTGATATGTTTACGGCATCCTGGCTTGTATCAGGAACAGTGTGACCAGCAGGGCTAGGGAGGTGATCGTCCCCCTGTACTCAGCTCTGGTGAGGCCGCACCTCGAGTACTGTGTTCAGTTTTGGGCTCCTCGCTACAAGAAGGACATCGAGGTGCTTGAGCGGGTCCAGAGAAGGGCGACGAAGCTGGTGAGGGGTCTGGAGAACAAGTCCTACAAGGAGCAGCTGAGGGAGCTGGGCTTGTTCAGCCTGGAGAAGAGGAGGCTCAGGGGCGACCTTATCGCTCTCTATAGGCACCTCAAGGGAGGCTGTAGCGAGGTGGGGGTTGGTCTGTTCTCCCATGTGCCTGGTGACAGCACGAGGGGGAATGGGCTTAAGTTGAGCCAGGGGAGTTTTAGGTTAGATGTTAGGAAGAACTTCTTTACTGAAAGGGTTGTTGGGAATTGGAACAGGCTGCCCAGGGAAGTGGTGGAGTCACCATCCCTGGAAGTCTTCAAAAGACGTTTAGATGTAGAGCTTAGTGATGTGGTTTAGTGGGGACTGCTAGCGTTAGGTCAGAGGTTGGACTCGATGATCTTGAGGTCTCTTCCAACCTAGAAATTCTGTGATTCTGTTTATGTGAACCCTGGCATGGTCAGACACTGCTCAATTAGGTAATGCTTTACTGGAAATCTTTCCAGTAAGTTTATGTAACCAAAGCAGCTAGCTCTCCAGTAATGCATTACCAAATTGAGCAATACCTGACCTTACAGGAGGAATTTTACTGTTACCTTCACCATTAGTAATGAATTACACACCAAGAAAACAATACATTGTCCAGTTCTTAAAGTACAGAACAAAATAAGCTGTAAACTACAAAGCATTAACATAGTGGGAGATTTGTTAATCTCCCAGAGGGAGACTGTGGTGGTTTTACCGTGCTAGGCAGCTAAACCCCACAACCGCTCTCTCACTCCCCCTCCTTTAGATGAGGAGGGGGAGAAGTAAAGCAAAGAACAACTCACGGGTTGAGATAAGGATAATTTAATTAAAGGGAAATAATAATAACAATTAAATAAAGACTACCATGAACTAAACAACTTAACTAAGGGGAAATAAAAAAGGGAAAGGGGAAAAGGGAGGGGAAAAGGGAAAAATAAAAAGAAGGGAGGAAAACAAACAAAAAATAAATAAATGAAGGCTATATGGAAGTGCAGAGGAAAGAAATTACTCTCTACTTCCCACAAATGAGCGATGATTGACCATATCCTTGAAGCAAGGCCTCAACGCACGCAGCCGGTGTTCGAGAGGAGGACCGACGTTTTCCCAATGAGAGCCCACCCAGAGGGAGATTAACAAAGGGAAAGTTATGTGTTCAGGGGTTTCCTGTCCTTGTTAAGGAGCTTGGGAGACTAATGAATTGCTCTCTGACTTTTGCAATGCACAGCAGCCTCTGCTACATGAGGGAGTCTTCCAGAAAAGAAAAAAAAAAAAAAAAAAAAAAAAAAAAAGCAACCCATCAGTAAGGGTAAAAAAAAAAAGAGAGACCTTTCTCCTGGTCTATTGCTATCTCAAGCCTCACTGACTCTTATACCTGTAAGGTTTAATGCTATTACCCTTAGTACTGCCATGATATCTTTTGTTGGATGCTCAACATTGGCACCCATTGGAAACCTTAGCGACTACTTGAAATTAAGGTCAGGGTAAGTGTGGTTGCTCCCCCACAGGCACAATTAACTGCTCTCAGGTCTGTTCATCTCCTCTCAAAGGTCAGACTTGCTCAGCTTTGGCCAAACACACAGCTGGCCTCACCCCAGACCAGCAAGCAGGTTTCCGTACTGAAACATGCAGAATGTACTTGAAGACACTTCACCTGTGAGCAAAAAGCACACAGTATCATCCACCCATCCATCCAACAGTCTGAATCCAAACCAAACAAGCTGTCCTTCTCCCCTGTGCATATTCAGCACGTTCCTCATACACCACACCATGCATTTCTTAATGGTTCAGTCTCCTATTGTGTGCCAAATACTTTCTAACTGATTAATTGCTGTATTCAAATGACACTGGTTGTCATTTTTACCATGACAAGTAATACTTGTTGTCTCAAAAGATGAGGGAAGCCTGATTATGATCTTGCTGGTGATGGTGCTTTCTCATTCTCCCAGGCAAGGGAAATGAGTAGGGGATGAGAAAAGCTGGCACGTCTAAACTTTTTCTAAGATCTTGTCTGAAATAATCAACTGCATACAGTAATTTTCCAAAGGGGAGTGCACTGTCAAATCTCTTCTCTACAAACTGAACATAATCTCAGTAAACCTGTAAGCCTGAAGCCATTGTGTTAGATTCCAAAATTTTCACAGGACACAAATAAGAGGGTTGGTGTTGATCCTTTATGAAATGTCTGGCATGATTTTTATTTTCTGGCACTTCACGAAATAGACAGCTGGGCGACAGTCAAGGCACAGTAAGGAGAGCAAACCAGAAATTAACTGCTACTGCTAGCAAGCGCATGCTTTGTAGCAAATGAAAGGAAATAGGATCATAAACTATCCAAATTGGAAGGGACTCACAGGAGACTCCTGGGTCCTCAAAGGACCACCAAAAATAATAATAAAAAAAATCAGACCAGTGTCTGAGAGCATTGTCCAAATGCTCCTTGAACTCCATCAGGCTCAGTGTCATGACCACTGCCCTGGGCAGCCTGTCCCAGTGCCCGACCACCTCTGGGTGCAGAACCTTTCCCTAACCCCCAGCCTGACCCTGCCCTGTCCCAGCTCCATGCCGTTCCCTCGGGTCCTGTCGCTGTCCCCAGAGCGCAGAGCTCAGCGCCTGCCCCTGATCACATGCTACAAACATCTTCTAGTAATTTACCAAAACCAACAATAGTTGCAGGATGCCTTCTGTCCAAAGGAACAAGCTGTTAAACTGACAATACCTCATTGTTGACTTCTTCCTAAGCTTTCATCAGTCACCAACCTTCACCAAGGAAAGTTCATACAGTTACTTAGATGTTCTACATAATGTCTGGCTCTGCAGCCTCAGCTCATTTGATTATTATTTGCTTTTGTTCTACCCTTCACTTCCTTCATTAATTACTGCTCTTCTTCTAGCTTCTCAGAGTGTCACTCTTCAGGCTTTTATACAGTAAGACTGCATTAAAGGAAAACAATTATGAATTTTATCCATAACATCCTTTATCACCTAGTTCAGAAAAAAAAAATTACTATATTTTATGTATTTGTAGAATGCTTATATGTACTGGACTGAACATTCAAAATTACAGTATAAATGAAGAACAATTACAACCTGTTTAAATAGTATTTTTGTTTGTTTCTTTTAATCTGAACACCCAGATATGAGTGCTCTTTCCTATTTCAAGACAAAATTTTGCACTACACAGTAAAACTTCCATTTCATATTTCAGAAGTTTGTTCATGATCTGGTACACTTTCAGTAAAGTGATAAAACTTCGTATCCTAAATGAGTGCCAGAATTACTCTATACAAAATATACTTCAGAAGTATAGTTCAGTTGAAGCATCTGTTCCTAGTAACAATCACCATCAGGTTTGCCTCGCTCCCTGTCCAAAATAGTCCTCATGTCTCTCAGCAGTGATCAGAGTTATACCTCTAAAGAGCATCTGAAGTATGAGAAGGGCAGGTGGAGAAAGACACTGATAAATTCTGGAAGATTCTCACAACTTCATTGTACAGAACAGCAGTTTGCATTTTACAGAGGCAACGGGCAAGATCCATCTATAGTTTCCCAACTGCTATCCAACAAATTGCTCGTGTTGTCTACTCTTCATCTGGAGTTTAATTAAACTATCAATAATAAAAGATTTTGAAGTGAATTGGTTTAGTTCCATCTTGTGCCACTCTCATAGCATGCAGACTCACTTCAATTAGTGTTGGTGTTATTTAGTCTGTCAGCCAAAGATAAAACTTGGAACTCATATTCAAATGTAAATATTGAAATACTACTGTGCACAGAAAAATATCAGGTATTTCTTAATAAATTAGTTATATTATATTTTAACTACAATACTTTTAAAATATATCATCATTTCAAATAAATACATATACATGCACACACACATAAATACTGACACATTTCCAATAAATGTGATGTATTTCCTCTGTTTTCTGCTAGTTATATTTATTTTAAACAACAAATACTTGGGAATTAAAAGATTAATATCTGTCCCTATACTACCTATGTATTCTTCTTTCATTTGAATTAGAAAAAACAAAAAACAAACAAACAAACAAACAAACAAAACAAACAAAAAAAGACAAAAAAAAAACAAAAACAAAAACACTTTTGAGCAGAGGAGTATACTATTTTGAAAATTATTCACTGGCTTAAGGTAACAGAAGCTTAACACAGATTCATCAGTTTGCTTAGCAGATGGAAGCAGTACACCCAAAAGACAACTTCAATAAAGCACACTGAAGTACTCCACAACTCCATTTTGCATGGATGAAAGCAGCTAACATATCAAAAGAGATTTGTTAGTTTCATGAGATGTGGGGGTTACATGGACACATTCATATTTGTATGCTGCAGACATTGGATATCCCCTGTCACTGAATGACCAGCTCTGCAATAAATTACACATCACCAGATGCCACAGGACATGTAGGGAGGAGAGGGTCTCCTTGGCTAAGCCTCACAAGAGATCATACCCCAGAAAGTGTGAACCAATTTAGTTCTGTAGACTGCTAAGAAACAATCATTATCTCAGCAATTAGAAGTAGATATCCCTCACCGCTATTATGCGTTAGTGAAATCTTAATTTATCACACTACACCAACTTCCTCTTAGGGAATAAAAGCCATTACTGAGGCTACCACTGCAGTGGCAATTCTGGACCGCTATCCAAGAGACTCAACTGTCTGGCAGGAAAATGTGTCACATGTTAAAACAATCTAAACTTTTATGATGCTTTTCAAACTTATACAATGTGTTAGTAAGTTTGGAAAATATTGTACATTTTTTTTCTTTGGCATCCCTAATGCTTACTTCCATTCCATCCTTCAAGAAGTCCAGAAGTCCAGGCTTTTCCTCCTACGTATTAGGAAGTGCAGCAAAAGTTTTATCTTTTTGTCTGAAAACAGTCACCTCAAGTTAAAAAGAAAAAAAAAAAAAAAAGGAAATCAGAAGATCAGATATATTAGGGGAAGATTGTATTGTATTAGGACTCTGAATCTTATTGCTAAAGTGTAAATTTATCTACAGAAAGGATAGTGAATCACTGAAATGCTCTTGCCATATAAAACATTTAAATCACCAGAATGCTTTGTCAATCAAACAATTCTCAGATATATTTTGAAGTTTGGAGCACAAAAAAGGATGCACAATGGCTACTTGACTGTTCAGGTTGTTATTAGGTGATCTTTCCTCCATGTGCAGCTAAAATTAAGAGGGAAAAAGATTTTACAAAATCATTGTATTAAAACAAGTGAGAACATGCAAATAGAACCATAAGCTTATGCATCAAAAATTCATCAAAGTAGTCTCAAAAATCTCTTCTGAGACAAACAGAAGTATTATCTTATGCAAATGAAAACACATGCATACACACATAATTCACTTGATACTACACAGATCAAGTGGTTAACATATAGTTCTCAGCCTTGGTGTCCAACGAAATTGCGTTGTCACTGTAATAGATCTTTTGCTTCCTTTGTGGCACTTAAGGGAGCTATTAAATATATATATATATTTATCTTGCTGTTGATAATCTGCTCAACTGTAATTCTTTTTGTTAAATCTAGCCTAAAAGAGGACAATTCCATCTCTAAACTGTAGAATCAGCCATAGTAGAGAGAGAGTATTTCTATGCTTCATTAACTCCCCCCCCCAAATCAGCAGATAAGTTGTTCATGTTAATTTGTTAATTCATTTGTATCTCTGTCTTACAGTTTCAGCTCCAAAATATCACCTAGTAAGCTTCTGGAGACTCATTTCCCCTGTGCTTAGCTCAGACCACCCTTAAGTACCTCAAATCCTGGCAGACAGTCTTACGGCCATTTTTCAAGCTGAAAGAATGAGAACGACACAAACAGACAAAACATTTATAACCTGCAGCTGCTCAGTTCTCTCATGTTGGTGGCTTTTTGTTGTTGTTGTTGTTTATTTTTTGTTTTACTACTTTCTTCCTACTGATAGAGACGCTTCCTTGACTTTTGGAAGAGCTTGCAAAACAAGACTGAATTAAGTACTCTTTTGCAGAGCCTTCTCAACTCCAAATAGCAGGTAACAAGGAGAAATCGATGATATAAGGGAACAATATTTGTTTTTATTACTGCTTTAAATAATTTTTTTCCTATATCATGTAATAGGTTTCATACAATCTTAACAACAGAAACAATATGTTAAACTGAATTAATCTTTAAATCACTCTGTCACTGTGGAGGAACATATAGTGTAGTAAATTATCAATCTTACCTTAAAAATGCACTAGGGAACAAAAGAAATGTTTCTGTTTCTAATAGTTTTCCATAAATTCCCCAAATTTCATCCATAATTTTCCTATCTACCTATGATAAGAAATTATGATTAAAATTTTAGTGAAATAAACTCTGGGGGCTTCTTGTACCAGATAACAAATGCTAACTCATATGTGCTTGTCAGTACCCACTACAGAGAACACTCGTCGAACTTGTTAAACAGAAGAAAATCTTCTCATGAAGCAACTCTTAAATCATTACTATGCTTCTCTTTCTACCCACACTGCATTTAATGTGGTTATTTTAAGTCCCTATGAAAAACCATGAGGAAAGATCATCAGCATTCACAATTACTGCTTTGCTTCACCCACACATTGTACCTACTCTGTACTTTCTCCACTCATCTGAGTAACACTGGAGCCAATGTCCTGATCTTGGATGTTCCAGCAAAGGTTAAACATTGCGTGATCAGTCATGATACCAAGAGTGCTCAGATAAAATTTTCAGCTGAAGTATAGTGCCAGTTCACCATATAGCATCAAAACAGATGTGGAGGACCTAATACATCACTTAATTCCTTTCACTGTGCTTCGACCAGGAAAAGTTCCTGTGAGTCAAGCATGGAGAGGTCAATGGAAGACCACGGCACAATATAAAGAAAATTTCAAAAGTCATGCAAGAGTGTTAATTCTGCTTCACTGAGACACAAGCGTTGACATTCAGCTATTTCACTGAGGCCTGTAACTAGTCCAAGCTACAGCAGCCACCTATTCGCCGCTGACAAAATGACGAGCTGTAGGCACTGCCACAGACCTTTGCAGGTGAACCTGCAGTTCAGGGCAGCCTTTCTTCCTTGAAAGATGAATTTTCACTTTGAGGAGAGGCAAGGAGAAAGTTTCCAGCCACACCTAAAAATCTCAATCACTACTGATGCCTGAGGCCTCTTACTGCATCTAAAGCAGAAGCACACAGTAAACTAGAAAGTGGTGGCTTTATTCCCATTTAACCCAGCAAGCACCAACTGAAGAAGCAAGAATTTTGCATCGTGTTGTTTTGCTGCCAGTTATCCAAAGGGTCATGAATGATGCTGGCACTGAACGTGCCCTCCTGCAACAGTTGTTTTTAAATGCTCAGAAAAAAGTCAGGTGTTGTGTGCCTCAGATGTAGATGGAAAATTTAAGTACCCTCAAGTACAAATTACATGAGCATTTCCTTGAAGTGTTTTGGCACAATCGTCTTTAAAGCAATTAAGTTATTACCATTCACAATTATGTTCAATGAAACTAAAATACTTTCAGTCCTACTTTATTATTAAATCCTCTCAAGCACAGCTTCTTTTTTTTTTTTTTTTTTTTTTTCCCCTCAACTCTCTGTTCTTTTCCAGTCTCAGTATTATTTTTATTGTTATCCAAAATGAATTTAATGTAGCCAATTCCCCCCTCTACACTGCTTTGAGACCCCACCTGGAGCCCTGCATGTATACCTGCCCACAGCAGGGGGGTTGGAACTGGGTGCTCTGCAAGGTCCCTTCCAACCCAAACCGCTCCCTGATTCTATGATAATGTTTATGATTAATTCTGTACAACACAAGTTATTTACAACCTGCATTCCACAAGAGCAGACTTTGTAAAAAAAAAAAAAAAAAAAAAAAAAGCGTCCAGCTATGCAACAGGAGCGAGGGAGCAAAACACCCTGCTGCAGGCAATTAAGCACTGAATGAACCAAGATAGTCATGCATGGTCCTTTGCTTCCAAATTTTACCCTGTTAGAAAGCACTATACAAAATCTATACGGTAAAGAATTTGTTTTGAATTTATCTCCCTTACCTACATACTTATTAAATTACAGAAACATG
Source organism: Aythya ferina (assembly GCF_964211825.1). Taxonomy (NCBI): domain Eukaryota; kingdom Metazoa; phylum Chordata; class Aves; order Anseriformes; family Anatidae; genus Aythya; species Aythya ferina. The sequence continues at coordinate 83,841,338 of NC_140299.1, forward strand.
TTTAAATGCATTGTTATTAAAATACTAAACTGTGAGTTATCTTGGAAATTGTCCAAAATTTGCCAACAGGACAACGGATGCACACTGCTCAGGTAGATGCTCCAAAGGAGAACCATGAGCTTTGGCAGATGTCAGAATGGTTTCCTTCTGCCTCTGTCCGCGTGTACCAAGGGGTAATGCCTTGGTCCCCTGGTCTTTCTCCAGCCAAACCGTATCGTATTGCATGATGAATGCTCAGCTCCTTCCTCTCTGCTTTCTGGCATGGCAGCACAGTGCCGCTGGAAGGACCACCAGCCTGCCGCAGGGCTGCCCAGAGCCACGATCCCCAGGCCCAGAGCCAGCCCAGGGGCAGCCAGAGGAGGTGGGAGCACCCAGGGAGGAGGTGAGCACCCACCTGGGCCCTGCACAGGGCTGGGGATGGGCAGAGCCCTTGGGCGGAGCCATCCTGAAGGTACCTGCACACATGTGCCTTGGCACCCGTGCTACCAAGAGCAGCAGCAGCGCCTGTGGCAGGACACAGCTTCTAGCCCCCGCCCCCAGGGACAGCTGCGCTGCTGCTGAAAGCCACAAATTGCTCTTTTTATGAGCCAAACTTAAAATAACGTAAGTATCAAGGGGAGGTAATTACTCACTGAAGCATCAAGACTCAGCTCTTCACATCTCTTAATTAGCTGCCTCTAAAAATATAAAATCCTCATGTGAGAATGACATTCAATAGCCTTCAGTGCAAGTATTACAGGAGCCCCAGTTCAAACAAAATACATATCACTAAACCAAATGCCTCTCTATGTACAGTGACTCCATATTTTCTGTAGCACTTGATCTCGGTACTGCACAAATGACAGTGATCTTACCAATTTTTTATCAGGCACAAGACATTAATTTAACAAAAACTAATCAGTGAAATTGACTGACACCCCCCAAAAGGTTTTTAGTCAAGAGCATGAATCAACAGCTAGAATATTCAAAAGTTCAAATAACTTCACCATAACTTAATTTCAGAATGTGATGGCATTACTACAGTTTTATATGGACAAACTTTACAGTTTCATTAAACTGTGCTGAGATCACAGCTACATTTAAAACAATAAAAGAACGTTTGAAGTTTATGGTTCTTTAAATTAATTATTCTACCCTAGTGCAATTTTTGACAAAGAGAACATTGCAGGAAACAGAATTCTTTTCTTTTGGGAAGATACAGGTGGCTAAAAAAACCTTCAAAAATAAGCAATTTGATTTTAGACCTTATCTGAAGCACTCACAGAAAATGACTGAGTAATTTTCTCTAAAATTTATTTCTTCCATCTTTATTGCCCATTCCTTTCTAATCAACTTCAACAATATACACATCAACAATTGAACATGAAAAGGACAACAAAAACAACCTACACATCACAAGAATTAAGAAAACCCCCAACTTTTTAAAGATGTGTCATGTTTAATTTTCCTGTTAAGAATTCTTATTATATTAGATGTTTTTAAAAAAGAATTAGCTTAGTTAAAAGGCTAAGGCTTATTTAAGCAAGACTGTCAGAAAAATCTCTTATATTCACTGATGAGTATTCCAAAAGTACAAATTAAATTACACTTATAATAAAAATATGAAATCTCCCTAACCCATTTATTCAGGATATATTTCTTCAGAAATAAGCTTACCTTGTAAATTATACTGCTAATCCATCAAATTCACATGGTAGAGTAGGTACAGTTTTATATTCATTAGGCATTCACTTACAAAATTGACAATCTGGCACAGTTTGTACTCAGCATAACAGGACAAGTTAGAATAAAAATTGAATCATACAGAGAGACAAGTTCAAGTTGAAGATAAAGAATACTGACAGCACAGCAGTAACAGGATATTCATTTCTTCAATATCTGGCTTAAAACTCACCAAAAACATCCATTTTGTTTCAGTAGGGGTATATCCTCAGGATATACCTCAGGACTGGAATGAAACTTAAGGTATTTATTGCATAAATATTTAAATGGCAATGGTTACAATTCTGGAATATTTTGATTCAAACAGAAATTTCAACACACCTACACACAGTCCTTGGGAACAAAATGATTGCTTTAGGACTCACCAATGTACAACAAAATGCAAGAATAAGCTCAAGAAGAAAGCTGTTCAGTTATAAGAGGAAGACAGAAAATGCGAGCAACACTGCAAAGACTGATAAATAGGTGCATTGGGTACTGTAACTGGCAGGCCAGAACTTAACTCATCTTTCAGCTGAACGCCTCCAGACACACACAGAACAGGTTACTTAGACTAAACAGAAAACGCTAGCCTCTCCCAGGAAGAGGGCATAAGAGAGTGGAGAGGGCTTCCATGTGGTGTTGTTCTTCAGAGACAGTTCCAAAATTTTATTTGGGCTTAAACTCATTCTTGAGCCCATGTGCATAATTGTATCGGTCTGTTCAGAAAGATCACACTGGAAATTCTTTATGGATTCAACTACGCCCTTCATCCTACCTATTCTTGATGGCTGCTTTATCTTGCATTTTTTATAAGACTGACTTCAAGGGGCATAAATTACCTTTCAGACATGAATTGATGTCTAAGGGAACCCAATTAATTTCTTTCTCATTCTCACATACGCTCCAAAACCTACTGTTTGTCATTTATACAAACGCAACACACATTTACCACCTAGAAAAATGAACATAAAGACCAGCACTTGCAATACTGGGGACAGAAAACCCACAGCACTATTATATCTGTGAAATAATCACAACTATTAAATAATGTGCATCTTATCAAATTTCATAGAATCATTTTCTGCTAAGTAATCTCACATGCCTTAAGGAGAGGCATTTGCTCCAGGAAGATATGTCTTCCTATGACCACCTTTCTCATATTAATTCAAAACCATCATTCTCTGTCTTTGAATATACTCTTCATTGTTTCATTGATGCAACATAAAAAAAGGCCGTGAACCGCTACAGAGGAAACACATTCAGTACCATGTATGTGACTGAAACTTATCCTCAGGCTTTCTAAACAGGACCACTGACTCAGGAAAACCAAACACACCAAACAAAACAAAACAAAACCCACCCTTCTTCCAAGCACAAGGCAAAGGGAAAAAAAAAATATAAAAAAAAATTAGATATTATACGTCAGTTCCCATCTCCCAGAAGAGAGCATCAGTTTTTCAGTTCTTCGCTTGTGTGACAAGAACTGCTCAGTCAGAACAGATTCTTGTGGAAAAGTAAGCCCTCCCTAAATTACTTATTTATCAAGGTCCAAGTCCCAAAGGGACATGGCTCACTCACATCAACCTCTGGGGCTTCCACAACTGCTTCTACTCCTCTCCTGTTCAAGCTTTTCACAGATTGTCTCCATCCAAACTCACCACCTTTTTCCACTTTCCTACTCTCCAAAACAAGTTTCTCTCCAATGAAGGTTTCCTGCTTCATTTTACTGTCCTAATTTCATTTTCCACCAATCTCAACACAAACTTGTTAGAAGTTAAATTGAATCCTGGGTATTAGCCATTCACCCGCTTCTTTTCTCCTCCATTAAAAGTAGGCAATTGTTCTACCTCATTCCCCATATGAACACCCTCAAATGTCCCTACCTGAATTATTTACTCTCCAGATCTCCTACTTCTGATTCAACCAAATAACATGCAGAGATTTTCAGGACAAACCCATAAAGAAAGCAGAAAATAAAAAGGAGTCACTCACTGACCTCAGGAAAGGCTGCTCACAATGGGAAGGAAAGATTTGAAAATGATTTTCCATACATGCCTTTAAGAAGGTCATCCGTAAGAGCATCTAGTGGCATCCTCCTCAACTGAAGCAATATAACACATTTAATTTTCTAATAAACTCTGTTATTAACATAGAGAATTAGAAATGAAAAATATCTTTTATCAAGTCAGATCCATTTCTTTCATTACTGCTAGGTGAAAGAGCTCATAAAGGCCACTGGCTTTCAGTACTGATGCTCTGCCTGGCACGGTGTATTATGATCAGCTTCTCTTTATCGCAGGACAGTTAACCTTGAGTAGTGCACAAAACATGCACAAAAATACACCTACCGTGAAGATGGATAACTAACTCAAGTCTTAATCTAAACTCTGGATCTCATCACAGTGAAGTCCTGTGTTTTTCTCATTCAGTCCTCATGGGAGAGTGTATTCGCATTTGAAACTCTTCCAAAATTCATGGGCAACTCATGATGAATATGTCTGATAATTTACAGTAAAATGAAATTTACAGTAAAATTTATAGTAAAAATTAATAGAAAGATGAAGAATTTGAGGTTAGATGGGTAATCTACTCTAGAATCTTTTCTAATCAACCACTCTTGACAAATAAAACAGTACTTAAGAAATGGTTTACAATGCATCTTTGAGTGTAGCTCTTTAGCCAGTTTCTCCAGAAGAGGCTGCAGCGGAAAAACACGTGGACAGCTGGAAATATTTTTTAACCATTTAGATGTCATAGAAGAGATGACAGAGGAGACTAGTCTCCATGACAGAAATTGCCAAATCTATGAAGCAACACTTAAATTAAGTACACAACTAACTCGGAAGCTTTTGTGCCACAACTCAGCAGAGAAATGTAATTATTTAAAGTATGCAATACATGAAAGCAATAATATAATCACAGCAGGAAAACAGCTTCTGGAGAAATATAGGTATTAATATTGTTTCATCCCAAAGTAATCTGGAAAATTATGGAAAAGATGTAATTGGCAGGAAGAGATAGGGTGACTGGTCTCAGGCAGCAAAATGTTTCAGCAAAAGAGAGGAATAGCTCATGGGACAGCTACGGAGGGATGCTGTCTTGTCACTCTGTTCTCACTGAGTAACTCTGCTTTTAAAAGGATTAAACTGTATCCTCCATTCTGGAAAGATGTTCTGTTCTAGAAGAGGGATTAACAGTACGTATTGTTTGCCAGTTAGTTTTGAATCAATCCCATGCAACAATGTTCTCTCAAGTTTCATGATGAGCACAAAGAGCATCTGCATGGGCAAGGTCTTGTGGTGAGGCAGTGCCCTGCCTGCAGCCTCAGCATCACCCGTGGAGAAGCTGGTGGCCCTGAACACGACTGAAGGTGGAGTTTTCAGGACAACCAGAACCACCCCAGCACACCTACAGTGCACACACCTTTGTCTCACTTTCATATATACAGAACATGTTTTTTGCTTTTTGTTTGTTTGTTTGTTTTCCAAATACAATGAATCTAGGAGTACTGCTGTTCTGTGTTCCCCTCCCTAAAATTTCAAGCAAAACATCAGTCACCCTTACTCTATCTATCACTTGGTAGCAAGTGGCCAATTTTTATGTAAATTTTTTTAATGTTTTTGAAAATAAGCTACATTTCTAAAGTGCTAATTCCTTATTCAAGTTGCAGAGGTTTCATGCAACTCATCTAAAGCATAAGCAATTCGTCTGCAGCCAGTTAAGCACCAAACTTGTCACTGACTAAATAGAGAGTCCAGTTCCTCTCATACACAGCTTTCATGTTTATAGTCTGCTATTTTCAACTACAGTCCAGGCTAACTCCAGGCCTATATTTATGTTCTTCATAAACTGCATTCACCTGAATATTCTCCTTGATGTTAGCAAAGAGCAGCAGATTCAATACCTTTTTTTTTTGTCTACATTCGGTATTTATCCTGTTTAGCATTAAAGGACAGGCACACACAGTGGATACTGCAAACATCACCCAAGGCAGATGAATAATTTTCACTAAGAAGCACCCTTCTTGGCAGCAGAAGACGCAGCGTTGTGCTTTAACACACACACACAAATAGAAACACTAACAAAATTGCAACACAGTCCTCCTCCTAAGCAGTTCCCAAGAAGTTTGAAACGTTTCAGAAAATTATAATTTAAAAAAAAAAATAATCCAGGAATAAGGGAAGACAAGCTTATGATGACTGTAATGTCTAAACTGCTATGCGTTTGACAAAAAGATGGGTAAAACTAGTAAATATATTTATGCTACAAGAAATAACCTATGAATGAGATGTTACACATAGGACTGTGTCAACTATATTAATATTAAATTATTAATTTAAACAATAATTTAATAATCACTATCTAAATTATGCAGAGGAATGCAGAATTCAGGAAAACTGAGGAACAGTTAACATGAAACTTTCAGGTAACCTAATGTTATGAAACAAGACAACAATACAGGAAATTATGATTATGATAAATATGAGATATAATTTGAGGATTTTGCCAGGAAAAATAGAAATGAAGGGGTAAGCTGGAAAGCATTCATCAGTCATGCTACTTTGGAGACTACAGGATGTTTTCTGTGAAAGTAGATGGCATGGTTTGTATCTCTTGGGAGCACGCTGTAAATGATTACCATTGATGTAATTTATAATACTGGAATGCAACTACCTGGCCCAAACAGAGTTCTACAGCTGCATTTATGAAATTTCCACACCTTATTTACTCATGACATCCTTTATTCATGGTAAACTTCCTTCCAGTAACTTGGTAGACTGTCAAATGAAATGCAAATCAACTGAAATGCAAACATTTTCTGCAATTTTCAACCAAGGTAAGGTTGCCTACTCAGAGAAATAAGCCTTTAAATTGGTAGTAAGAACTTTTGTAACTCATGCCACTGATTATGCTAGAAAATTACTTTATAATGTTTCAGAGAATTGGATTTAATTATCTGTAGTTGCAATAAAACTTAATAGCTTAGTATAGCCAACAGCGTAACAGAGTTGCATTATTCATTGTGTAATACCAAGAAATTAAAAAACAACAACAACAAACATACAAAACCAGGAAAGTTAGCTGAAGCTAGCTGGCTAGAAAAAAACAAGGAGCAGGTAAACAAGTACTGCTAGATATGCCTGTTAACAGTATGATGCACCTAGAAGCTCTTCTATAGTATTTCATGCCATGATTTACAAGGATAGACAGCATATTCATACAATGAGTCATCCAATAATGGAATAAGAAATAGCCCCTTTTTCTTGTCAAATAACACCTTCCAGTTCTCCTTGTGCCACAGGATACATCTATTCCATATCTAAAGCTTCTCACACATCCTGGTCTTAGTTGTATCTGCTTTGTTAAAAAGAGAAAATACAACACATAGTATATGCAGTATATACAGCACATAGTACAGCACATACAAAGAATACAAAATTTGTATTATTCTTATCCTTCTAATATTATGTAATCTTATAATGTTATATGTGACAGTTCCATTTCTTAAACATTTTCAAGGACATAGCATCAATAGTTAAAAAAGAAGTACAAACCAAAACAAACAAAACCTGAAAGCATTAAAATACAAAGTTAATCTCAAGGGCAAGGATGGGTAAAAGTAAAATGCTCATTCAGATTTATTCTTTTGAATCTACTTCTTGATCAGTATTATCCAATAGGCAATCAGTAACTGATTTTTCACTGCATTATTTTATTGTCACAGAAAGCCTGTGATTTGTGAAGGTGATGTTCTGTAGGTGGAATGCTTCTGAAACAATGGACCTGTAGGAAGTATGTGAAAAACTAGGAAAGACCTATATGTTCTTCTTGTCAGTATTTAACTACTTTAACTTTGTCCACTGTTCTCTTTCTGACCTTCGTTTCTCATTTTCTCAAAGAATTGCATGTTTTTTTCAATGGACAAAGGACAGCGTACACAGAAAAGTAGCACCCAACTCATTACAAACTGCCTAGTTTGTCTTCCATGAGTGTGTCACGATACCACAAGAAGCAAAGAAATAAAGCACATGATTTTGTATCTAAAGATAATATAACTCATTTTTGAATGCGACTGAAATTATTAACATGCCTTCAATTTTTTCTTACTATAATGCTACATAGTTGCATAACATGTCATATTTTATCACACTGTCATCCTAATGCACAATTACAAATGAATAATATGCTTTTGAAATATGTATATATATGCATTCACATATTATGTACTTCAAGAATAAATAACTGTGACTTACTCAAATTGAAACTTACAACCTAATATGTAAAACATTTATGACCACAAATTAGGTTTTCATCTTTAAAACTAATACTTGATGCTTACACAGTATTGCATTCCAACTACTGCACCAAACACTTCATTACCTAAATGAGGCAGTAGCACTGAGATAGCAAGAATGCCAATAACCATGCAGAGACTCATTATTATGCAGTAACATTTGATAGCTCTTAGAAAATGCTGCAACATCTGTGTTAACAGAAATCATATGTGCCCATTACTCCATTACTTTGGTTTCTATGAATGATTTAATTCCTGAAATAAATCAGGCTTATCTGATCTCTGGGGCCAGAAAGAATCGTGAGTCTTCAGTCATGCCACTCTCCTCATTAGCAAGGCTCTGAAGGGGCTACAGGTTAGAAAAGTTTTGAGCTACAACAACAGATAAATGTTTGAAGAGCATACTTTTCCTGATGCACCAAGGAATACAATATACTGGTTCTTTAAATTAAAAATAAATAAATGGCATATAGCAAATAATACTACTTGAAGAATATCTAACAAAGTACTGAGCCTAAGTTGGCTAGCAAACGTTCTTCTTCCCTAGTAAAGCAGTCTGAATTTTCAACCCTTTTTTATATTTTAGTTATACCAAGAATGATAATCGTAACAGCAAAGGCTTTTATTTTTTTCTGGGGATGAATGTGTTTCTGCACATTGGTGTCTGTGTGTGGGTTGGAAAGAGAAGGTGGTAGGTTGTTCTCCCAGTAGACTAATGCTCACGTAATAGGCACCATTTAGGGGCAAAAGTCACCTCCAGCCTTTCCTCACCATCTAGAAGGATGCTGAGGCTGCCTAACCATAAGCATGGACAGAGCTGCATTGATATTTTGTTTGTTTTTAGAGATTTGAGATTGTCCTCTCCCTGAGTGGAGTAATGATTCACTATGTTAAAAAAAAAAAAAAAAAAAAAAAAAAAAAAAGGAGTAGAATAGAAACTTGCCAGGAAAAGCAGGAAAAGCCTCAAACTTTCACAGGTAGAACAAACCACCAGCTAGACGAACAGGCTGCTCAGCCAGAAGACAGACATTGTAAATCACCAATACCATCAAAGAGCATGCTCTCCAGAAACACAGCTCATTGTCCTTTTCATACACTGAACAAACATTTTTGGTTTAGCACATCTCAGCTCCTCCTTATTTCTCATTGATTTCTAAGACTCTCAGGGAATGCGATAATTTTGCAGCTTCTGTGTTTAGTAAGATGTCAAACAGCACCTGAAAAGAAGTTTATCGTAATTCATTCTTTCTTCCTATGAATTGGACTAGGCCTAGAATAGAATTCATGGAATTTATTCAGTAACTACCAAGTCCTTAGCCTGATGAGGGAGAGAACCATGCCAGGCAGGAAAGCATATTGCAGCTTTCAACACATGGGGCAGATTTTATGACTCTAAAATGTATCTGTTGAGCCAGTTTTTAACTTCCCTTAAAATAAACTCTGAAGAAACTGTTCTGTATTTCTAACCACACTGTCAGCTTTCCTCTTAACAGGTCTTTAACCCACCTCTGATAGGTCCACCAGAAATATAGCTTCCTCCTCATTTAAATGTTATTTCTGCAGCTGAGTGAATAAGTTCTGCAACCACTGTTCCTTCCTGGAGCAATATCATTGTTTGGGAACAATGGAATAACAGTGACACATTATGCTGGATGCCCTCCCTAAATGTATAATGTCAGTAATCAGTCAAATGAAAAAATGCTTGCAAGCACCATAGCTGAAAGTTATTCTACAGTGAACAGAAGTTTCCTGATGAGCTAAGTTCCTGTGTGACTACAAAATAATTCGCCTTTAACTCACCTTCTCCAAATACCTCTCTACATTATAACACAAAAAATCAGAAGAGCAGTAGTATTCATTCTATCTTCATTTCCCTTTGAACAATAGGTTTCAATTAATGAAAGTCTACAGTACCTGAAGATGAAAACTTTGGATGCATCTACATAGGCAAAGTCTTCCATAAAATATCTTAATTCCTACAAGTTAATATTTTACTGAAGAATATAAGATTTTGCTAAATTATTTTGCTAAATTAATCTTAGTGTCCTATGAAAAGCACTATGGTAAAACTAAAATCTTAAGAGTACTTCACCTTGCATGAAAGCAACAGTACTGTAACTAAAATATAATCTCTGCAGTACATTAGACTGGCTGCTCTGGAAGTTCATCATCTAACTATGAAGCAACTAGAGCTGATAACTAACCTAAAACACACTTCTTTCCTTTCAGCTCTGGAATGCCACACAGAGCTCAGCAATGCCACCTCAGCAGCACAGCTGCCTCCAGTCCTGGATGCAAACTGCTGTGCTTGATGCGATGCACGCAGCAGTCAGCTCTGCTCAGCGGGGATTATTTGGAGGCGACGAAGCAACAAAGGGAGAAGCATGAGGAACGACTCTGCAGCGATGATGATGGCAGCCAGACTTTGACACAGTGGTGCCTGGGACGCAGGCTGGACCAGGGCCTGGCGTGCAGAGGAACAGCATCTGGAGAGCCACCTCCATCCTGCAGCTCACACTGCAGCATGGCACCACTACACAGAAGCTCACAGCTTTCTCTTGCTCCATGTGTTTATTCATTCCCAAGGCTGCACTAGAAGCAGCCTGAGTATGAGAAGCCCCCTCTAATTTTAGGACCTGAGCTGTGCTCACTGCATATACCCTGCAGTAAGTCCCTCTGTCCCCCCCTAGAAACTCTTGCAAGTCTTTTTTGTGCTTACTGCAGAAAAGCATAGGAAGACAAGCAGAAGCCTCAAACCTTGCAAAGACTGACATCTCCTTGAAAGAAGTACTGGAAGGAACAGGGTGGGGAGTGCTGGGAAGCAGCAGTGAGGGAGTCATAAAAAAAAAAAAAAAAAAAAAAGTCAATCTTGAAACAACACTGCAATGCCTATTTTTTCCCCTCAGCGGCCTGGGGAATGCACAGCCTTGCATAAGTTCAGGTCTCACCTGCACAACAGAAGGAGAAATTTAAGCACCTCAGGACACTTGACATAAAGTGACAACTAGGCGGGAATACACCTAACATTAGATGCTAACGCAGGAGGGCAATTGCTTAACTCTTCCTACAAATTTGGAAACCTGAGCCAGGGGTATGGGACAGCAGTGCCTGTCCTGATTCGGCATCCAAGGCTCCAGCAACCCTATAAGCAAGGAACCCAGCTCCCTGCAGCAGCCGAGAATATTGCCTCCCTCCTTGCCAATAAAGATGTTTGCTAAGCAGCCAGGGCTCGGACCTTAATACCTGCATTTGAGGAACCTGAACCTGTAACCTCCACCTCAGTCAGTCAAGCTAATTAGAAACACGTGATCTATGTGTTTGGACCAATCAGTCCCTACATAGATTTGCAGAAACAAATCAGGCTAATGCATACTTTTCTCTTTCTTTCTGAATTAGCTTCTTCCTCTGAGAAAACTCTGCTTTTCTGGGTAACAGGTAACCAGCAATTAATACTAAAAGAGACACATTCTCATCCTAAACCCCTGAATAAGAAGCCTCAGATCCCCAAACATTTTCTTCATTTACAGCAGACAGGAAAGGACAGAAACAGGAGCAAAAACTTCCTTCCTACAATTTTATATTTATAAAATTGTAAGAAAAGTTTCAGCCTTTGCTAGCTTATTTCAATCTTTAGTATAAGAAAGATAAACTAAATTAATTAGCACTTTGCTCTACTGTAACTTTACAACAGTTTTGATGTAACAGTAATATTGTCAAGGAACAATGAAAAGTTGGAAGTCTTGATTTACATTAAAAAAATAAATCAGTGCATTTCCTGTAATAACTGTAAATTAAGGACATGCTCCCACAAATATTTAGCAACTCTGACAATAAAACATTAGAGAGCAATAGTACACAGTGCTATAAAAATCATACTTTCTAAGAAAATAATATAATATGATAAAATTGTGTGAAGTTTTTCCTAACAAAAATGCTCAAACATGCATTTTCTTGTCTCCTTTAGTGACAAAGACACACAGCGGACACACCAAAGAATTGTCTGTATCCCCACTTTGAAGCTGTAATAATGTTAATATTAGCATATTAAGCCCTGCAACATCTTATTTTAATCATCCCTGGAAGCCTGTGTATATTTTTAACATTAGTAACGAGCCCTGCTATTTCTCCTATTCCCATCACTTTTATGCAGGCCTGCTGTCAGTAATTGCTGCTCTCCTGCCTTTCAGCTAATTATGTTCTTATCCCCAAGCAGAAAGGTGTAATCTCCTGAAACACAAGTGCTGCTGATAAATAGGAAATCTCCCTTTGAAAGAGTTCATTGGCACTGGCAGGTGAAGCAACCCCTTTAGTCAGGTTGATTTCTGTACTTGAAAAAATTCACAAAGGCTTCTATTCAGTATCCCCCATTTTTTGCATCTCCTAAATAGTGTGTATGTTTTTTTTTTGTTGGTTTCGGGTGGTTTTTTTGAAACATCAGAAAACAAGCCTGAAATAACACTAAGAAATTACAAACATAAAAACTGAATTAATAAAACATATCCTGGGAGTACTCCCAGCTTTAGGAATGTATTCCTGCATGTCTCAGGCAGTATACAAGGTTTTTGTTGTAATTATGCATTTTAATATTTGTATTAGTATGTGTGTTTGCTGGGAGGTCACATGGCAATATAAGGACAAACCATTCTTTTGCACATTCTAAGGAGAGAGGCAGGTTAGCCATCATGGAAAGTTTCTGTGTGAGCTTGGAGAGTATGTCAGAGAGCCAAGACATCTGGGAACAAGAGGAAATTCTTGAGAGCTGTTTGTATTTGGACCCATCAAGAATTAGATCCAAAACAGATTCAATATGTAAGGAAGCTCAAGTAAACTATGAAAACAGGACAGAGCTAGCAACAGGGAGGAGATCGCTGCTGTCAGATGTACATAGAAATGACTGCAAGACTTACAGACAAAATACAAGCATGCACAGAAACATGATGCCTGTAGAAGCAGAGGCCTATATGTATTTTTTAATTCAGCAAAGCAGTATGGTTCCCCTCTACATATATTTCTAATAGTGGGATCAGCAGCAGATGAAAGAGTAAATAAAATTATACATTAGGGCTACAAGTACAGCTCCTTTTTTCAATCTACTGAGAACCCTTAAATGCTAATGCATAATATTTGAAGACAAATTGCACTTGTTTTTGACCACCATATTAATAAACCTACATTTATCCTACATTCCCAATGGTTCACCCGATTAGTGGTCCTAGGAATCATCAATTTTTCATCATTCCCGAATGAGAAGTTTTCCAGCAAGGTGCTTTGAGGTTTGACCACAATAACTACTCAGGGCATCTGGGAACCAATGTCACGTCCAAGTTAAGCTCTTCCATCACCTTCATCTTAGCACATCTGAACCCATCCCCAGACTGCATCAGAAAGTTGTTGCCAGCTCTCATCTGCTGCTCCTCTGCACTCCACTGCAGAGGGAAAGCAGAAGCCATGGGCTGTCACCTCTGGGTAGGCAGACTCTTCCTAGGAGGATGTGAAGGGCACTATGTAACTTGATGGCTAGCTTGCAAGCAGCAATACTACAACTCAAGTGATACTCACTAGCTAAGCCAAAAATAGGAATTCTATAAAAGAATAAAAAGGCTCAATAGCCAAAGACACATTTTCACACTTACATTCTGACACCTCATAGACGTGTTCTTTAACATGTTATCCAAACTACTTGTATTTAATTGTAGATTCATATTGTTCTATGCTGAAATGTATACATAACACCTGTGATGTAAATAATGGGCTGCAAGAATACAGTTAATTTATGAACTTTTTAGAAAGCTTCCAGTGATGCAGAAATCCACAAAAGGACTTAAGAATTTGTCATAAGAAAGAAGAAAAAATATCAATATATTATACCTGGTAAACAGCTGATCCAAAAGTTCTGAGTAAGAACTGAATCAATTAGAGGCAAAACACCAACATATACTAAACGAAATGTGTCAGCCAGCACTCAGCACAGCTGAACTTTGAAACCATTTAAGCTTAGTTGTATACATTTCTATACAGAGGGAATAAGACTGTCCCCAGTCCAGTTTCCTTCGGCACTTTTTCTTCCTTGAGGACTGAATTACATCAGGGTATTCATTTATAAACCTTTCCAAGTCTCTGCTTTCAAGTATATAATATTAAAAACAAACATACTTGTTCTTAGAAACTAGTCTGCACTGTCTCTGAAAGGAACTGACTGGAGAGGAACAGCAGTCTGTTGTATGAGTCTGGGGAGTCTTTATCAAATATTTGGTTAAACCTTATTCCTGAGAGAATGTGAATTGTTAAATATCCTTTAAATGTACAGAGGTGCATTACCTCTGCTTTTTTTTTTTTTTTTTTTTTTTTAATATACCACTCATTTTGAATACATGATGCTTTTATTTATAAATAAGACAAAATTAATTACACACACACACACATTTTAAAGATGATTTAATGTGAGCTTGACACACATACTAAAAGTAATTTAAAAACAGTTACTGTAACTGTTTAATGAGTTGTGCAACACAGGGAAGGGGCTGGGATTGTTATTTTCAATCATTTGCTCTAGAGGCTTAAAATTAATTAAATGCAAGTTGAAAAGCAGAATAGCTACTGCCCAGAAAATGTGAAACATATCAAAACAGATGCTTAGAATTTGTTATATTGTTTAACTTACGATAAGTATACACCAGGCCAAACAATGGGAAGTCTCTTAAGTCTGCTTACATTTCAGAAGGAAGGACAAAATAAAACAGACTGGTTTTGAAATTAGAGTGCTTCAAGAAAAATTTAGGCAATTACAGTTTCATTTATAATTACAGCATGGATGCAACTGCTGTGGCATAAACTGAGAGTTAAAAGGTATTGTACCACAGCTCCATTTTCTTAACGAGCAGAAAGGAAATGTATGACAGACTGCTTTAAGTTTTGATTAACTACAAAAATATCTGTGGACTGAAATGTGTGGAAAACTGTTCAGGTTGCCATACCTGGCAAAAACAGTTGTGGCAATCCCAGTGAGATCCTCTAATATTAGGGCTAACAAAGGAACTGTACAAAACTCGCAAATTATATTTTTACAGGTGCTAGACACTGGAAGAGAACAGACAATGGCCACTGCAGGAACATGTTCTGAAATGGCTCCTGTTAGAATTCCTTACAAAGGGATCTACTAGCAGATGAAGCTACTCCTGAAAAAAAGATGGATGTCTCCAAAGTCCTGTAGCTTCTATTCACAGGCAGGGAAACACAGAAGGGAACTACTCAGTTAGGAGATCATTTCAAAAGCACTAATTGTCTGTAGTTAGCTTATTTTTCTATGATGAATTCCCAAACATCTTCAAAAACATGCCTTGTACAAGCCAGAAAAAATCCCAGTGCTGGCAAAAATATCAGGCCTAAATTGGACAGCATAAGTAGAACAAAAGACAATAGGTCACACCCGAGGATGGAGCTTTCTGGCATATCTTTATTCTGTTTTTACCTGTTCCTGTTATTAACTGTTTAGTTTTATAAAACAAGCAAACAAACCCACTAATTCTGCAGGATGTTGCTCTGTGTTTCCTCACATCTGTTAGGACTTCAGCAACAAAACAAGGCTTTGAAATAACAGAGTTATTTGAACTGAGTTATTATTCTGAAATAACTCAACTATCAAACTTGTTGCCTCTTCTTTGTAAAACATGCAGAATGAAAGGCACAATTAAACTAATATGTATAAAATTATTCAGTAAATCACAGATTGAAATGCTTTTTAAGAAGCAGTATTTGTAGAACACCGCTCATTCTGTCACACATCAACATGGCTCAGATCGTTCTCCTTCGACTCTGCTACCTATACACACCAACAGGCAGTAAGATGCTGACTAACGACAAACCCCCATTTTTGTAAATTTAAAAATTACTTGCATACTGAGTGTGTTTCTGAATGTAAAAACAGAGTTATGGCCAGTTTTCAGAGCCCATGCTTCTGTGCTTGAAGACACAGGAGAACACTCTCCCACTTGTTGTGGTCAGAAAAGTACGTAAATTTACTCGAATGTTTTTCTGGCCAAACCGCTCTGCACATCCTCTTAAACACTAAAACATTCCTCATTTTCCAGGTAGCTTCTTAGCTCCTAAATGTAGTTAGAGAACATGGTTATAAGCCATATACAAAGGACTGCATTCATGTGGTACCTCCTAGTCTGGCATTTCAGCATTTCTGTCCTACAAACTATACTACCCTCAGGCATTCTCTATGCCAATTGGTTTCACCTTCACCACAAGGTTTCACCTTCACCACAAGCAATAGTGTCGTTGCTTACACATTCACTTTACTCTTTCCCGCACTCCTTTGTTTTGTTAAGATAAGAATGCTTCACCTACAACCGCAGCTGTAATTAGGTGCTTACTGAAGGTGTGTTTTCCCTGAAGTTCAGCATGCCTTTGTTACAGGGATTTATGAACACAAATTGTAAACACGTCCATTTACAAGAACATGAAATTCATCGTCTTATAGCTCAGTTCTGTGAGGTTCTGAACACAGGTGCAATACCTCAACATCAAAAAAAAACACACACGAATAAATTAAAAAAAAAAGAAAAAAAGACTGATGTATTTCATAATTCAAGTTTTTATACTTGTAAATGCAGAATGACTTAACCATTGCTCTAAATAACTATTCTGTCTACCGTACAGAAAGAATTCTTTTGCTTTAAAGTACTTCTGACTTGGGTATACAAATTATATGATTAAATGCTGTCTGCTCATTCAAGGAAGATCAGTCAGAAGTGCCACACTGGCATCAACGAAAAGTGTCGTGTGAGTCTATTACTGCTACATGTAAATTCTTTTCAGAAATGCCAGGAAAGATGGAATGCCTTTTCAAAAGACCACTAACACTTGCTTAGTGATACTGTGTGCTTTCTGGAGAGGAATACATACACTATAATATACACCTCATGAAAAAAGACCAAGTGAGTGTGGTCTGATTCTCTAAGCTCCATGGTGTAACCATTAGAAAATAAAAAACATCAGGGGAAAAAAACAAACAAACAAACAAACAAATACTTCAGATATTTTCCACAAATTTTCACTTACCCCCCAGATTTCAGAGCGTGTTCTTGGCAGGACTACAGAACGATCCATGCTGACTCTTGTGATCACTCTGAAGCACTCTGGCCTGCCACCCTGCCCATCAGGCTCTTCAGACAAACATCTTCCAGATGCAAAGAGATGGCAAGCCTGCTGTGCACCTAGGCAAGTCGTTCTCAAAGCTAATCACCCTGTTAAGTTAGAAACTAGCTTCTCAGGCCTTACATAACCAGAACCAAAAGCAGAGATCTTTCTTTACCACTTGATTGACGTGCCTAGTTTTATGTAACGCTCCAGAAGCAGGCTCTCACCTGCTCACTGACTTCCCTTCCCCTGCTTGCACCACGAGCAGTCCTACAGGAAAAAATCCACTGAAGAGATCCTCTTTGCTCTGCTGAGATACTCCTGGATTAAAATCATTCTCCACCTTCTTTTAGGTAAGCTAAGCATATTGAACTTTAAGGTTTTCTCTGTTTGACATTTTCCTCAGCCTGCAAATCATTTTTTTGACAACCCAAAGGCTCTAATTTTCAACATGTTCCTAAAAACGCAGATGCAGCATGCAATGTTCTGATGTCCTTCTCAGCTGTACCTCACTCAGAATTAAAACCAACTCTCCTTGCAGTCATGATTTTCAGTTTTATAAATCTCAAGGCCACGTCAGCTCATTTTGCTGTGATGTTACACTAGGTGCTCTGCCTGAATTGCTTGCTCTAGATCCCTTTTATAATTTCTCCTTTCCAGGTTTCTATACCACTTTTGTAGAGGTGAGATCTGCACTCCTCACTCCTCAGGGTATAGACAAGTACCAGTTTTGACTGTGCTTGGGAAGTGATATTTGTTGTTGTTGTTGTTTGTTTGTTTGTTTGTTTTTCTTTTTTTTTTCTTTTTTTTGAGGCTACTGTGTGAAGTCACTCAAACTGTCATCTATGTCTTTCCACAATCTGTTGTCTGCCAATTTCATTAACAGCGAATTTATTTCTAAATCACTAAATAAAGTGTTGAAAAGCCTTCAATGGGATGCCCTGGATACCTTCTGTTGAAATATTTCTGTTCACTGATGCTAGAAAATGACTATTTTTTTGTGCATGACTATTTTTAACATGAGTTTTAATGATACTGTGCAGAAAAAAATCTTTAGACATAATTGCGCACTATTAGATCAGCTTCCTCTAATGCTGTCACAGGCACAGAAGACAAAGGCTAGACCTATGCCTTAAATCTCCCACTCTGGGACAGGATCACCAGCCCCAAAGCAAGGTATCATGGCTCTGCTGCCCACCTCTCCTGGCCCCAAACCTGTCACCCCAGACCTCCTCCTGATTGCAGCGCTTCGTGAAGCTGGTCTGGAGTTGCTTCGGTACACCGCATGCGGGCATGTGGCAGACAGATCTGCAAAGTACATCCTTATGCAGCAAATATAAAAGGAGGGGACTGAACCTTGAACTACAAGATTACACACTTCAACAGCATTTTTGAGAGTTGTCCCCAGCATAAGCATGAAAGACCCCTTCCTTTCCTGAAATGCTTGAACTATACTACTAGATCTCTGCCAACAGAAGCACCAGCTGCAGACTTTGGTTGGCATCTACTGTACTTG
Source organism: Aythya ferina (assembly GCF_964211825.1). Lineage (NCBI taxonomy): Eukaryota > Metazoa > Chordata > Aves > Anseriformes > Anatidae > Aythya > Aythya ferina. The sequence continues at coordinate 83,859,997 of NC_140299.1, forward strand.
AATATACCAGACTTGTAATAGGAAGCCACTAAGTTTCTTTCATTCTCATTTGAATAACAATACATGCCAAGAGAACTGTGTGTCAACATTTGGCCATTGCCAGCATTAATTCTCGTATAGATTTCTCTTTAACAATCTATATTTTTGTGTTTCAGCAGCCACTTGAACATACATAATTTAGGCCAGCTTCTGCTCCCAGGCAAAAATGAAATTATAACAAGCTACATTACCTTACAGATCTCATATTAGTTATGATCTCTAATGAGAAAATATTCTTACAGTCACAGTAGAAAATGTTACAGGCCATCAATACCAAATTATGAACTCCAATGTTACATGTTGTACACACATTTCGACACATTCAAATAAAGTCCACTGTGGTTCTTTGCACACAGTTGCCCTAATTAGCATTTTTCATAATTCATCAAATGACTACAGCTAACACTTATCTAGACCTCACACTAAAGCTGTTGATTAAGAATAACTCAATTTACAGCTCCCTCCACACAAGCAAAGGTGAGCCAGACTTGGGCCTGCAACTACCCAAAGGGGTAGTGTGTGCTCAGTGTGAAATGTGCGTGGGAGTCATATACACAGGTTTGCATTTGTATTTCTTTCACATGCTTAATAAAAAAATAGTAATAATAATAGAATGGATCCTCCTGCACATAGAACATAAAGGAGAAGAAAAATACCTTAGAAACAATAAGATTGAATGGCTGACAAATCTTAATCTCCAACAAGAAAAGGTAGGCTCAAACCTAGATAAACATGCACCTCCATTTTTACAACATCTTGTAAAAATCTGCAGTAGTCAAACCCTGGAAGAGTTTCTGGAATTAATCCAGAAATTACCTCATCTCCAGTCACAGTCTTTTGAAAAATATTCAATAAACCCTGATTATCTCAGCACGAATGGAGGACTGAGTGTTGTGAAATTTGTACCAAGGTATAGAGCATTATGTCAGGACTGCAGGACTCAAAGAAAATAACCAGACATAAATGAAAATTAGAGAGAATATAAATTGGAATTTCTTTAGCCTACCAATGAGACTGGATGCTACCCGTACAACATTTGCTCAGAAAACGCAGCACCCAGTGACTGGGCCATCCACACAAGACCACTGATGTTACAGTAAGACATCAAATATCATCCAACCAAAAAATTAATCTAAAAACTAAAATAGCAGACCAAAAAATAACCAAACCAGAGGCTGAAGCAATGAAACACAATAGGTACCTAGACAAGTACATGTTCACTACTGACTAAATCTGGTCATCATGAGTTTCTAAAAATTTTCATCAAGTTAGATATATACAAATATGCATACATCTATACAAATGTAAGGCAAAGCACGGCATTTGTAACAACCTAAAATGTGGAACAGTGCTTACTTCCCCTAGCCAAAGAAATATAGAGGGAAAGAAAATCTTCTTGTTGAATAAGCATAAAAGTAGAAAGAAATTTGCTTGCAAATTTTAAGGACCAAGTGATTTTCATCTATTCATCCCTCAGGTACTTTTGACTAGTTCAAAAGACCTTTCTGTACATTCTTATGAACCAGATGAATTTATCTAATAGTCTTGTCAGAATACTTTAAGGACAACTTTGTAGACAGCTTTCTATCTTTATTTCAGATATTCTTATAATTATTTCCATTTTTTAAAAGAAATAAGGAACAAAGAAGAAGATGTCAGCATTTTTACTCACAGAACTTGAAATCCTACAACTATTTGGGTATCAAACAACTTGTCTGCATAGAAGAAACCAGGTAGCACGTGCAGCTAGCTGGCACTGGTTTTTAGGTATACACCACTTTACACTCACTGAAGATTTCAATGGTGTGTTAGGCAATGCCTTCTGTCATCTGCTTACTGTTGGCACTTGACAAGACAGAACTTTACAACAGTACGAATTAATTACTGGTGCTTATTAATTTACTGCTACAATATGGCAATTCCAAATGAAACCATTACCAGTAAAAAGCACTGTCATTCACTTATAAAATGTCATTGTAACTACCATTAAAATAAATAAATAAAAACAAAACAACAACAACTACAAAACATATTTTCACTCGCTAGAAGCAGAGGATGTCAATAACAGAATAGAGGTTAGATTAAAGTACCAGTGGTAGTCCCATATTCTTCCACAGGACTTACAGCTGCAGTTTACTGAGTGATATTAATATTTTCTTCCTTGGTTACAAAGAACAGTCTATTTGTTGACTTGTGTCTTTATATTTACCTGAAAACCATGTTCAAAATATTTTCAAGAACTACATTTATAATACAGGTAATATTTTTTTCTCTTTCAAAAAAGCAATTGATGATAATCACTACTAATGTGATGTACTCTCAACTGACAGGCAATATAGAATTGCTCTGTAATTGCTCTTAAATACCTATTTTCTCTCAAAGACTTTTAGTAGGTTTAGTTAAACAGATCATTAGGATGCAGAAGCATAGCTTACATAATAGTTTCTTTCAAAATTATTGTATAAATGATGCCACTAAATACAACCGAAACAATAACACCTTCCTCACATGTGTAAGCTTTCCAGCAGACCCCTATCTCTCTAAAACATTTTTTATTTCCAACAAAAGAGAAAAGTAAAGAGGTAGCTGAAAACATTCATTCATCCCTACTACTGCTGCATCTTGCCTGTACAAGTATTTTCCCACTTGGCAAGTGTCTTACCAGACATAAACACAGAGTTTGCTTGCTGAACACAAACTGCCAAGTTTTGATTTTGGCAAATCACACTCTGATTTAAAACCTGCCTACCTGACATAGTTTATCCCTACCAGATCCACACAGTTTCTGAGAGTCAGCAAGCTGACCTCTTCTCCCTGTCCCTCGCTTAACATAAGGCAATGATAAGTTAAGCAAGCATTTGCTGCAAGTCTGTCCTGGATCCTTAAGGTAATGCCCTCACATGGCCACAGCTGAAGAGACACAAGACATGGACAAAGCACAGCCAGTGCTTTACCTACATTGCACATTTTACATTTTACCTACATTGCACAGAGGCATCACCAAAACAGGAGGAGAAGGATGGTGGGATATTTCAGTGCTCTTGTGGTTTCGCTCGTGGCACACCTTCCTCCTCGGTTCCCTGAGAAAGGGTTTCCATTGCTGATTGCACAGAAGAAATTCAGATTCAGAGTTTGACCATGGCACAGAAAATAGCTACTGAAAACATGGATGGCATCACTGAGAGGATAAAGGATTTAGAGTGCCGTATAACTGGAGAGCAGACAGCCTTCAAGTTCATTTTGTTTTAACAGGGAAGTATGCAAATGAAGATAGACTTTATTCACACACCTGCATGCAAACATACCAATACATATGCATATTTCTATAAGGATTTCAAGGGAGGAAAAAAAAAAAAAAAAAAAAAAAAGAAAGCGGCACACCTGGAAAGGCCAGAAACCTCTCAAAGAATTTGCCTAGCTGCTAAGTTTGCATGGAATGGATGTACTCATAAATCCACTGGTGAATACATTACAGCCGATTTCACAGCAGCAGAGATTTTAACAATTCCTAATGAACAAGCCCATATAAGCCATAATAGAAATAGAGCCTCTCCCTATAAGCAACAGGGTACTGTAGTCACCCATTGTCACTAATCACCAAAACATCTGGCAAGGGAGACTGAGTGGTGCTTCATACAGAATATTTGTAACCTGTAACTTGTGAAAAAAAGTCTCTAAAATTAAGTATGAGAGATATAGAAACTGTAGGATCACTGCTAGCAAAGCATATTACATTTCTAACACATAGATTTTGTTCTTTATTCTTAGAAGTTGGCCAAACATTTGCTCTAGTTGTTTCCAACTGTCTGACAGAATTTTTGAAATTGTAAAGTATGTGTAATTATGAGATAACTAATGCATCATATAATCAGTCAACTCAGATGAAGAATACACTTAAAAAGTCAAATATCATCCTGACTGTATCTTTGGCATGCTACAAGACAAAGAATATAAACATAAATGAACAGGCAGCATCTGGAACAGATCTGCTTTCAGAAACTAATTCTGTGATATGACAGATTATTTATAAATTAGTAACACAAAGACGAGTATATACATTTTTGTGGTATTCTTGCAACATAAGAAATTATAGAAGGATTATCTTCCTTCCCAAAACTGAGTATTACTGTTTCTTTAGGAGAATTTGTCTTGTAAATAACTTCTGTTGAAGAATTGTTTTAAAGGCTTTTATCCCACTGCATTACTCTTGAAATAAACAGAAGTACCCTCTTTCCCAAAAGTCTGAAAAAGTCTAAGTCATTACACATGTGAAATACAAGCTGTACATTTGAACACACACACTTTCTGAAAAGCAATTCATATTTGTTGAAAGATACAAAATAGAATTTATGTTTAATGTAAACTACTTACAAAGTAATGTTAAAAATGCAGAATCAAAATTTCTCTGAAGCAGTACAGGCATAAAAATATTTGCCTTCAGAGAATGACTATACATCAACTATGGAAATTAAATGAAATTCACTATCTTTATTAATTATGTATTTAACAGAGATTCAGAATACACCTGCTGTGTTTTGGATCTGTAGGATCAAAAGTACTTCTGGGAGTGGAGAAACGAGGCCCTGCTATTGTTTGGCACCAGAATACACATTTGTGTAGCTCTCATCTTATATGCTCAAAATTACGTATGAGCTGGAGTCATTTATTTTTATGAGTAGCCTGAGGTCAAAATCTGAAATTAAACTTCTGCTGTGGAGGAATTACCTTATTTAAGTAAAGATGATAATTGTGAGACTATTCCACTACAGGCACCTGGCGTAGTAAATTTTTAGTGCGCTGCATTTTAGATAACTGCAAAGTTCAGTGTTTAGTGTTATTTAAACAAGAAAATACAGTTTTCCAAAAGCAGCATCAAGTCTCCTAATCTTGGCTCGAGCTCCACTGCAGGTGTGCTTTGCCTTTCCATGGCTGCAGCTGGCCGAGATTTAACACACATTAGCATTAAAGCAGGTAGCTCAAGGAGGGAGCTGAATTTAGCTTCAGCTGGATGAGCTGCCAAGAGAACAAGCAGAAATACTCACGCTAGTTAGCCCAAGCCCAGACCTTACTGCTGAAGCTGTGATAATTGATAGAGAAATAGGTGGTTAGCAATTAACTCATCACTATGACACTGATCAGTAAGGCATACTGTTATCACAGAAAAGTGAGTAGAAAGATACCACATGCTTGAGTGATTTTGGAGAGTGACAGTGCCCAGGCTCCCCAGCACGCCCATCAGCCCCCTGACTACCCTCGGCATCCCTTCTTTGTTACCAGAAGAGTCTTACAGTGCTCGTGGGACCTACACGGGCACCACCACTCCTCACCCCATGGGAAGAGCGCAGGAGAAGAGACCGAAAGACAAAGAAGGCAGCCTGCAGGGAAGGAATTGCTAATTAAACCTGTTTGCAGAGCGTGCGAGCAGCGATGCAGTGCTAGGCAGGCAGGGCACTTGCACAGGCTCTGACCTGAAGCACATCGAGCTACCTTTGGCTTACCCACTCCAACCACTTACTGCTCTCAGCAAAGCGCCTTTCTTCGTATGTTTCTGCAGAACCCCGCAGACACCTCTGGACCCATGCATGTGTCCGTACACCTTCTTACAAGGTGTGTGCAAGCAGCTTTTTCTCTCCATGGTTGGACCTGCAGCCGGGAGAAGGCTTTTTATTGTGCAGGCTGCACAAAACAAGGAGATTAGCCGGAGCCTGCAGAATCGGAATTTACAAACACACACACAGCACTGCTCAGGCAGTGTTTTTCTGGAGACCAAAGCATGAACAAGCTCTGCCATTTGCGGTCCGAGTAGAGATCTGACTTGTTGTTAAGTTCTGGCTGATCAACAGCAGCTGTGACCTTCAAATAAGCTCAACTTGGCCAGCGAGCCAAGATGCCCAGTGTGGAGACAGAGCGTGGACACGGTGCAGCCCAGTCTCACAGTCAGTGAGAAGCTCCCTGCATTTTTTTTTATTGTTATTATTTTTTACAGTATCTGAAACATACTTTACATAAAACATAATAAGAAAAAAAAATTTAGCCTGGGAACAACACCCCTGAAAAAGCTCTTCATAAACAAGCATATACATGGTAATCAGTTTGTATTTCTACTTAGCCCAGATGACAAAAAAAGTAAAATTTGACCTGCAGAGCCGGGTTGAAGCAGTATCTATTTCCAGAACAGCTCACCCAAATGCAAAGATGCAGACAGCTAAGAAACCTTGGCAAATACAATTCTGATTTTCTGATCCAGAATTACACCTCTGTCGGCACAGGCATACACACGGCCACCACCAGGTGAAGGGTTACTGGCCACCACCTCGTCATTAAAGGGGGGACACTGAGCTCTACAGGACAGATCAGTAAAGCACTTTTGGGTATGCTCTGATGTCAAATCTGCTGAACTGGGACCTCTTGTCACGCCTTCTGAATGAGCTGCACAGGGGGCATTTTAAAAATATTATATTTTATATATATATATATATATTTATTAAATCTTCAAAAACACAAGGATCACAGACCTAACTGGCATTCATTTGGAAGTGTTCACAGACAGTGACTCAACTCACATAGATCTGGGCTGATATAAATAGTAATTTAGGCAAAGGGAAGCAGTACTGGAAATCTGACAGGTACCCCCAGTTTAAGAGCAGCTGGTTTTGTTGGTCAGCTTCATGTCCCAGACTTCAAGGTCTTAAATGCCTTTTAAAAGCATAAGTATGAGGGGACAGCTGGAATACCTGCTGTTTGTTGTTAGTTGTGGTGGGTTTGGTTGGTGGAGGAGGTGGAGGGTTTTTAGTCTGTTTGGTTTTTAAAACATTAGTAGAAGAACCCAAAAAACTTTACCTTCCATTTGTTCTAGAGTTCAAAAAAACATAGTAAATCAGTAGTAAGAAAAGATTATTTTGCATATCAACATTCTAAAATAATTTACATTTTATTCAAAAAGCCTAGTCATGTTTGAAATCCTTTACTTTTATATACATACACATGCAAAACATCTCTAATTTCTTCCAACAGGTTTAACGTTATGTCAGTATCAGCTTTTATGAATTTAAGTCATGGAGGGAGAGTACACTCAGAATTGTTACCATATTTAAAATAATGCACTGAACTTTAGGGCACACACTTTTTCCTGCCTCTGTGATATCTGGCTTCTTGCTTTCAGTAGATTTCAAGCTACCGTGTTTTGTTTTTGTTTTAATTTTTAATTATTATTTCGTCTTTCATAATAGCCAAACAACTTAAAATCTAAGAATAGGTGTTTTTCCTTGTATTTGCAGATCTAAATAATTCAGCAACATCAAGTGGTAATAACTTTGCTTCCTAGCATTTAAGAAAATGCTTGGGGAAAGAAAAGAAAAAACACCACCCTACTCTCTCTGATATTTAAAATAATTTTTTCCTCTTGGGCTCACAAGACAATCAGCATACCACACACTTATTTGTAGGAATTTATTTTAAAGTACACGTCTTCTCCTTTTTTTTTTTTTTTCCTCTATTTCCTCCAGAAATTTAATAATTCATAACACTGGGGGTACCACAGAACTTTCTGGTATTTGATTTTATCTATTTTTCAGTACTACAGGGCACTATTTGATTTAAAATATATATATATATTCTTCCTGTTGACACTTCAATAAAAAGCAACCATTGTCTTACTTCTCTATAAACTCCTTCATTTATTTCTTGCACCTAGATCTTGAATAGATTGTGGTACATGGGAAGTCAATCTCATGTCTTTATTTAGGTGTCCTACAACACAAAATAAACCCGCAGCGTCAAATTAGCTGTCTCACTCATCGGTGGCATCAGTTCTGTGGGTTTCTGCTTCTTACTCAAGCACAGTGGAAATTAAAGTCAAGCTACGAAATTCTTTCATTTTTCCCTTTTTGTTATGAATTTATCTTATTTTTAGCTTTCTCCTTCAAACTCTTAAAGACAGCCAGGAGAAGCTCTCCTCCCTGCACTGCCTTCCTGCGAATCAAAGGCAATTCCCCTCAATGCCACACTGTCTGAACTCCTCTGTCCAGGAGAGGAACTGAGAGCAACTGTTCCACACCAGCCAGTGCTCAGCACTGCCAGAGCAGAACACAAGATTTTAATCCAATTTTGGCAGAGACAAATTTATTATTATTGTTATTATTAATATTACAAACCAGAATTTTGCTGCAGAATGTTTCACCCTTATGTGAAGCTCAGACAAGAGACAGCTACAGGAGCATCGCTTTGGTCTGCTCCTTCACCTCACGAGGTCCCTATAGCCAAAAAGAGTCCAGCAACCCTTTTTCTGAGGTGCAGTATCCAAGCAAACAGCCCTCTCTGGGCAACCACCACCAAATCCACCAGAATACAAATACAATCCCCCCTTCTGGGGACAAGGGGAAAAAATAAAATACATTCTTGCTAAATGAGGAACATCTCTTGCTTTCCTGGGAGCACAGCAGCATGCCAAATCACTTCCAAAGTCAGTTCACACAATCAGCCAATCTCATGTCTTGATGCTACTGAGATCATCAACTAGATATTTAGCTAAATAGTGCTAACTACAAGTTTCCATACTAAAAGAAAATAAGTGTCATTAATAGTAACTGCAGAGTCTTCACTGTCCAGATGGAGCTCAACAGTAGGCAAATGCTGACACACAACCAGTCTGAATGTGGAAATTTCAGAATTACGTTTATGAAGTACATATCTGACTCAGTTTGCCCACACACTGATGTGCTGTGTGACAGAAGGGTTAAAATTATTCCCCTGGGGCAGCTATGGGCAGCACCCACTAGAGCAGGTCCAGGCTGGCATGAGCTGGATAGTCTTCTGCATTAATCATTTAACACAGGGCTGCCCAGTCATCACTTGTCACCTACGTAAAGGAAGGTCATGTGAAAAGAGTTCATGAGACATGTCTCTGGCTGCTGAGGATTCAGCTGCTCCACATAAACCGAGGCAGACGAGATGCTGGCCGTGCCCACCAAGTAATGCTGGTAATGCTGCCAGCTCAGACAAAGCTTCTTCTTTAATGTCTGGCTCCAAAACGGAACGTGTTGCAGCCAGGTTGACTAATAAATATTGGCTTGCTTTGCAAAGGTCACCATGTGTTGCTGTAGGATTCCTGCTCTGCGCGCCCCTACGACAAGGCTAAACCTTGCACGGGAGCCCAAGTCCTTTGGCAAGAAGAACCAAGGGATGACCAAAGGGAGCTGCTGAACCCCACAGTCTGGCCTCCAAAAAGTGGTTCATCCTTTCAAAAAAAGGCACTCATTGGCACTTTGTCATTGCCATCCACACCTTTGCTTGTCCCTCAGGGCACAGACAGGTGACAGAAGCCTGGAGGCAGCGGTGACAGCTCTGGCAGTGCTCCCACCTTCAGTCGACAGGAAGGTGGGCAGGAGAGAACCCTCCTTGCTCTATGGGTATCTTTCTAGCTGGATTTCATAAGCAGTATCTTCAGCTTCCTTATGGTGGTTCACTCACACGCTTGCAGTGCATTTTCTGGTTTTGTGGTTGAGGGTGTTGCTTTTTTCTGGTTTGCACCATGGAGACCTATGTCTAACTTTCCTTAACGGCACCAGCTACTTTGTTAAAAAGTACTTTAAAAAACAAAGTAAATCACAATCACTTTTGTCTCCTGCCTTGGTTAATAGTACATACTCATAAACACCATTCCCGTAACTTTGCAATTGTAATGAAATGAACAGAAAACTCACATACAGCCAGAAATGCCTGAATTACCTGAAAATCCAGACTGTACAGGTTTGGCATGCTATGGCTACTACAAACAGGTGGGATATGTTCAAACTGCAGTCTGTCAAAGCCAGAAGGGTTCTCAAGGATTTTGCTGGTTTGTTTTTTTTAACTAAGCTTGCTCTCGGCAATGTTCCCATCTGGACAGGCAAGGGGAATAAACAGCAAAGCATGGGCGACATCTGTACAGCTGGGTGCAATCTGAGAGGAAAATCAAAGGTAAACAAGTGCACACAGATGTATGCAGTTATCAGGAAAAGGACGAGTCGCTACAACTCCTCGGCAAAGCAGACTTCTTGTCTTCAATTCCTGCTCGCTTGGCCCTGGCAAGTCACCCGCTGGATACTTTCTCCCATGTCTGATAACCACATCCGTCTTCTTCCCAGGGCAAGCAAGGCTAGCGCTGCTAACACCTGCTTGGCATTGGAATTGAGCTGGTTATTTGCAATGGCTTTGCACTAGAGAAGTGTGCTAACTGAGGTGAGCAAGTGCCAGCACTTTCAGCATGGGCTCTGCCATGCATTTTGTACCATGGAGTGCCCTCACCGCTGCAAAGCACCAGCTGCAATCTGCCCCTGCTAAACACCACGAGGGTCCAGGCCATGTCAGGAGCAGCAGTGGTGGTGTGTGAGCATTGGGTGCTCTGCCAGCCCTGAGACTTCCACCCCAGCAAGGAGTCGCAGCTCAGAGGGGAAGGGGGAGCTTTCACCCCACTGCTCCCTGCTGACACCCAGAAACGTGCCATGTGCTTGGGAAGCCTGGAGGAAAGTGAGGAACTACAGCTCGAACCTGAAACTAGTGAGCAAGCTAAAAGACGATGTCAAATGCCCTGCTATAACATTGGTGTGAACGCTGCTTTTTTCCACCTCAGCAAAAAAGCAGCGCTCTGCAGTTCTCAGGCTGCCCCATTTATTGTGTCCTGTTCCCCCTCCAAGGCAGTCCCACACTTGTGACAAGACAAGTCCTGTGACTTGCCATTCCCAGAGGGTGCCCTAGATTTTGTACCTCAGAAATTTCTCCCCTTTTGTCCCTACAGGTCACGTACTGTCCTGGCACTCAGCTGAGCCCTGGCTGCACCTGCAGAGAGGCAGCCCAGTCCCCCACAGGTCTCATTTATCTGGAGACATGGATGTGGCAGGCTAAGACTGAAGTAATGCAGGAGCTCTGCTCCTATACCTTTCCTGGGACATGCAGAGCACAGCTAGCAATAGGAGAGCTCACAGCAATCAGTTCGGCAGCATGACTGCCACTGCAGAATAAGCAGCCATACAGCCATGCCCACAAGCATTCAGAGGGTCCTTTTGGAGGCAGGACTTTTTTCCCATCTCAAACATGAGCTTGCACTGAACAGCATCACAGTAAATGAATGTTTTCATCCCGTAATGGCCACCTCTGGATTCACCTGGCTGAGCCATGCTGCCCAACCCATGCCTGCACCTCCAACTCCCAGCAGAACCAAACTGCCCGATACCCTGTTCTGCTGATTCAGAGATTCACCATCTGGATTAAGACAGAACAGGTATTTTGCCAGTTCCCACCTTACCATGTCTAAAGAGTAGTGTAAGAATTAACCAAGACACCTTCCTGGCTTTTCCATGGATGGACAGACTGAAGCAAGAGTTGGCCCCTTGGACCCATACCACCCAGACAAAAATAGCTGGGCTGCAGATGAGGCATGCTCATGGACACAATACTGACAGCCTCCATGATCTCCACGTACCAATGTGGAGAGTATGGCAGCCACAGTCAAGTGTCACGTTGTAAAGCATAACAATTATTTTACAGTGCTGGAAATAGTGCAGCAGCATTTATAGAAAGCAACCAACTACAGCCAGTCCCATGGTGATTTTCATTACTCTGCAAACACAGGCAAGGTATATACATACTACATATATATATATATATATATATATATATACACACACAAACACTCCCTGCAAAGTAAAAGGAAAAAAACATCCCCTCCAGACTTATAGCTAGTGAACCTGAAGTGAAAATACCTCTGAATTTACAGGTCAGGTAGCATTGCTTGAAACCGCTGGCAAAAACACATATTTTATAGAACAAACAGCTTAATCCAGAAAGAGCAACATGACCTAATCAGCTCCTCCAGCTGACCTGGCTCATTAAGATATCTATTTTGCCAGTTTCAATTAGGATACACAAAAAATTGCTCATGGCCAACTGGTATCAACTAAAATAAGAAACATGGCATTATCATCCTTTTTCTACTGTGTGAAAAATCTGTTAATGGCTGAAGGCCTGCAAACCATCTTAACCCTGAAAGGAAGACAATAATACAAACATCTTGACTCGCTAGAGGAAGCCCAGTATCAGGCACTACAGATAGCTACAGAAATTGTACATTATTATGTCTGAAGAAAAGTTTAAGGTTTACGTTTATTTTTAAAAAACAACATTCCTTGCCTGCAATTTCTTTGTGGTTCCAAATGAGTCTGCACAAAAAAGCAAAACAGCTTTGTATCACAGGCACAATGCAAACTAGGATACTCATAGGCCTTTCCTCAAACCATGCTAGAACTTACTAGGTGAAATACACCTCTAAAATATACACCAAAAGGTAAGTCTTTGAAGGCTAGAAAAGAGATCACATGAAGTAGGCTGAGAAATTCAGTTTTCATTTTACTGTACCCACAACTTTTTCCAACCCTTCTTATATTCAGCAAGCAGCAAAGAGAAAGCTGATGGAAAATAAATGAAAGCATTCAAAAATAAAATGATGGCTGCAACCAACCTCACAAAAATAACAACAACAGAAAAGTCACCACCTTGGAAGCTTGAGTTATCCCCAAAATCTTCAGCTAAACAATTGATCACTACAAACAACAACATTTCTTGCATTCAGCCCTGGGCCTTAATGCACACCACCATCTAGTAGTTTCTAAAGGTTTTAAGATCTAAAATATTCAATTGTTATTCATTGCATGAAGTTTCTGGACAATCATTGGGAGTGAGGGGGAGGAAAAGAACCAGGTGTTTGCATCAGCCACTAAGGTGAGCAGCTCCACCTCTCTATTAAAGCAAGTTATCCCTGGTGCCTCTAGCCTCTTACCATCTGCTTACACAGATATGACATTAACTCAGACATCCGTAATAACACAGCAGAAGCAGCACTTTGTGTGGATTCTCAGATACAGAGGACACCCACTTCCACCACAAAAGGCCTGCAGCCATTCTGCAGGCTGCTCTGCAAGCACGGTACAGAGATGTCCTCCCGCTCCATGCTGCCCGCTGCTCGACCAGCATTCTCCCTCCTCAGGATGAGGAGGCAAAGCTGCCAGCTCAGCAGTTCTGCCCTCTCTCTTCTCACAGATGCACAGACAGTGCAACTACGTATTTTTGACTTGCTGTGGCTTAATAAGTGGCTGTTAACTGACCTACATTAACTGACCCATGAAAACATCTTCAGCCCATTGCTAGTGTAAAATAAAATGTGCTCTAGTAACCTCGCTGGCTGCATTTTCCAACAGTGTAACTGCTTGTAAATTCACTGTGATTTTTCCATTTATAGAAGTAGGTTTTTTTGTTTGTTTGTTTGTTTTTGTTTTTTTTTTGTTTTTTTTTTTTTTTTCTTTAGGGTACTTTTTTTGTTGAGCATTCCCTGCCTTTCCAAGCATATGCTAATGCCATGCTGAATGATGCATGGTCTCAGCGGGGCATGATCTACATGCAGGCATAAGCCTTGGTGAAGCTGCAGAAGTGACAGCAATGCTTAATCTAGTTAAATGATATAGGAGTTAGATATTTGTTAGCCAGAACTGTGAAAAACACTGTGAAAAACACAGTACTAGGGACTGATGACAAATTCCACATGACTAGGTTGAACACAAATATAGAAGCAGGGAACTGATTTGCACAGAGTTGCATGTCTATGGCAGAAGCAAGATTACAGAAACAAAGAGAAAAGGTGACAGCCAAAAAAGTTTTGGGAAGAGTAATGGCTAGCATGGCTAGCCTGAAATTATAAACTAAGATACTGTCTGTTATGCTCTTACTTTGTCCAGCAAAACCAGGGGACACAGGGAGTTGCTTAGGAGCCTTTATAAAGTAACAAACAGAGTCTTATCCAACTAACACCAGACCCATTGACCTAACCCACAAGGCCCCAAGCAATGGACAGCCATTCAGACCTAAGGAAAGGTTTGCATGACACCTGTTATTAAAAACTTATGAATAAATAAAAATCCTGAAGCTTAAAGTCTTATAGCAAAAATCTGGGCTCTCATTTCTGTGGTGACCACTATTCTGGCTTACCACAGCCTACATATTTACAAGTCGTCAATTTATGGTGTATGTGTAGACGATATACTAAGTGTGCAATGATAAGAAACATTATACTTGATATGTATACAGGCCCACACATTTATTTGTGTTATCTGCACAGCACTAAGTACCAAAAGAACTCAGCCAGCACAGTGATAAAATACAGGCTATGTAATAAACAGCCGTACAACATTTCCCTTAATGCTGGGATAGCATAAATAAAAAGTATCCCTCTATGGTTTGTGTTTCCTTGTGGCTCACATTATTGTTATGTATGTCTGCACTGTGATCTTTGCATTATTTAAAAAAAAAAAAAAAAAAAGTTGAACATTTATTTCATTTTCCCCCATAAATCACTTCAATGTGAATAGGTCAGGTTTAGCTTTCCTCCTGTTTGCTTTCCAAAAAAAGTCATTTCATGCTTTAAGATAAATCAGTCAACATATATAAACCAACCACCAGCTAACAGTGAATTACAACAACAACAACAACAAAAACATACAAAGCAATAAACAAATAAGAAAAATCAACACTCAAGAACTAAACAAATACGGAACATAACAGGCTTGTGTTTTCTCAGACACTTCTAACATAATCATATGCAATAGTTTTATACCACTGTATGATCTAATCCTTCATTAATGTTGGTGTATTTAATGATTGCAAAGATCTCATAATATTCTCAGCGTTTCTTCAGTCATTCTAGAATCAATACATCACAGTGAAATATTAAACCTTAGGTTAAGAAGAGTCTTTAAAAAAAATAAATTAAGAAAAACATGTTTATTAAAACTGTAATGCTTTTGATTCTGAAATGAAATGAGAATGGTGAAATGAATGCTTCCTGAAAGTCCAAAAAAAAAGCCTCAGAATGCATCCCAAACAAAACATCTGTTTCACTCTCAGTTTCTATGCCTGCAAAAAAAGCATGAGTCATTCTTAAATGCCCTAGGATGGCTGCACAACACTGCACTACACAAGCAGTGCATGATTACTTCCCCCCTACTTTACCCCCCCCTCAGTTAGTTCTTCGAGCACTCTCAATGTATGCAGAGGTTAAATAAAGTAAGTAAAGTAAGTAAAGTAAAGAGGTTAAGTAAGTCTAAATCTACGTCCTCACAGAACAACACTTTTGGTCTGCATGTTTCTAGGTAATCGTCTTTATATCCAATTCATCTGGTCTTCTGAAAAGCACCTCTACTTTTGTGACTTGGTTTATATTATGTGTCTAAGAAGGTATGCTCCGTTTTTGTAAGGAACCTGACAATTCCCAGCCCATGAGCACTGTAAAGGTGTGTTCCTCAGGACGTCTTTAACAACTCACCCTGCATGCACATACAAAGTGGCTAGACCACAGGCCAGTAACATCCATGTAAACAGCACCCCCAGAAAATGCAAATTTGTGCAAAAATGGCTTCTGCATGTGAAGGAAATTTTAAGGCCAGGTTCTGACTGGCAAGCAGAATGTGCTACAGGGTCAGGATGACCAAGGACTTGCAGATAGCTTCACACCACTTGTTAACTTCACAGCTCGTGGCCAGCCACGCCAGCTGTGCTGTTCCTCAAAGCAGTCTTACAGCTTGATTTCCAGCTCAAGGAAAGGCCTCGGCAAACCAGGAGCTGCCTATTCACCTGCAAACTTCTCTTACAATGCAGACTTAAAGGCTGAGGTGCCCTGCGTGTGAGGAATTCACCAGGGTCAGCAGGAATTGTTGTCCCAGCCGCTTGATCCCGTGGCAGCAACATCACACAGCAGGACTTGAATTCTGAAGGCCTGAAGTAACCGAGAGGCACAGACAGAAGTCTGGGTTAATAGAGGTAGTTTTGTAAATCTGGATATGGGTTCCTGCAAAATGGGGATAGTATCAAAAAAAAAAAAAAAAAAAAAAAGGGTTAAAAACTGTAATGAGGATTTGGTTACCTTACAGCTTTTTTAATCAGAGCATACTACTAGAACCATGTAAAATTCTATTCTAGCCTCCTACAGAGATGCCTGTGCCATCTCATTTCTTATCAAAATCAGTTTCTTATCCCGTGCTGTAGGCAGGCATCCCAGGGAAGGGGCAAAGAGCTGAGAACATACCAACAAATCTAGAGGGAAGAAACTCAAGAATAATTCCTTTTGGCTCTTTCCTTCTCTGCCTTTTCCTCTTCTACACCCAGCCCCTATCCAATCCCTTTTCCACATGAGGCCCTTTTCAAAACTTCCCATGCAAAAATCAGATGTGGTCCAGAAGACTACATCCCACCTCAGGGCAGTCAGTGCCGTGAGGCAACTCTGACCAGCGAGCAGGAAGGAAACCGTTCAGCCCCTGTGGTAAACAAAATAAAATGCTTAAAAAGCATGTCAGGCCTTAGAGCAGCCAGAACGGATTGCGCAAAGTGGGAACTCCCAAAGATTTTGAACGTGGGTTCTCTTTTTCATTCTGAAATAATCCCCTGAGGTGCTGCAGATGCAGACAGCTCTGAAGAAACACTCGTCATACTGTGAGAACTTTAGCACTGGGCAATTGTGCCACGTGTGATGCCACACAGCACAAGAGCACTCTCCCTGCGTGGTCCTGCTGCTGCAGAGGAGGGCAGGAGGAAAGGCACAGGGAGGAGATACCCCTGCCCCAAGCACTGGCCATAGCCACAAAGGTAACTCGGTCTCTGGTGTGTTAGCATCCCTCTTGTGCAGCCACAGGAACAAGTAATGGACTGGCTTTCTTGTGCCACTTATTCTTATGAGATTAAAAAAAAAAAAAAAAAGCCCTGTAGCTCCCACAGACAGCATCCCAGGCGCTAATGGAAGCCTGTGTGAAGGGATGCAACATTACCTTGTTACCCTTTTTATTACTATCTGTGCTATCGTCCTCCCCAGGTGCTGGCTCCAAGAAGGAGCTCTGCAAGTGATGCTTTACAGACCCAGTCTCGCCAGGGCCATAGCAAGCCAGCAGCTCCATGTGCACAAGTGGGTGCTGCATGTCCTGGACGTGACTCTGCAACCCCTTGTTCTGTGTCACCTTCCTGCCACCAGACTTCTCTTCTTCTGTGCAATGTATTTAATAGGCAGCTGGAGCAACCGCTCCAAAGGTATTTCCCATGTAACAGAGTCTTCCTTCACATACAGAACGCAAAGGTTGCCAGTAACTGACTAAAGCTTATGATTATCTGAAGCTAGTGAGCCAATCTGTTGAGAAAAGTCCTCATTTTTCTCCATTACTGTTTTGCTCTTTCATTAAACCACTAGTCACATTACAAGAAAAATACATGTTTATATATAAAATCACTCTGCAACCACTGCTAGCACCATGGACTGTCAATTTATCTTTTCAGATTAAAATTGCAAGGCAGCAAAGCATCTTTTGGATCAGCTACAGGATTTTCCAAGAATCCTTTTTTTTCTCAGCAGAAGTACAGCCTAACAATGAACAATGACTATAAATTATACAGGAGAACTGGTGTTTTTCAAATGAATGCCTGAGGTGGACTTGTCTGCATTTCAGAGCTTAAATAAGGAGCTGGATTTTTCAAACTTCAGGGCCCTTATCAGCTCCGTTTGTAATACAAGGTGCTGAATACTTCTCGAAACCAGGTCTCCCACTGAATTGTTAAGACATGGACGTCAAAACTTACATGACCCACACCTTTAAAAAGTACTGCATGCCTAAACAGGCTTCACACTGTCACTGGGAATAATAAGTGTGTATGCTGTAAGGAAAACAGCACTTCTATGTGATATGTTCTTTAAATTTGGCATTAAACATTCTGAAATTTATCAAACATTGCATGCATATGCTTGGCATACTGCATATAAAATCAGTTCTCTTTTGATGTATCACAACACTTGTGGCTTTTTGATACAATCATATTCTTGGTCCAAGGTAAAAAGGTTGCTGGTTTCAGAGTCAGTTGCTGTCTCTGTGCATAAATGGGGTAGGTACTCTGAAAATACTTGCCCTGGAGAAATTAAAGTACTTCAAAATAAAAGTTCTCCTTAAAAACAGGTTTTACTTATTTTTCATTTTGTCTGGTACATCTGTTACCACCACATTAGCCATATAAAATTATCTTAAAGTGATGTATTGAAGTTCTGAGATATTTACTTATGTGCAACATTTACCTGATACTGCTCAGTATTTCATCGCTCACAATGAAAAGATTTTTCAAGTCCCTTCTCCTCAAAACTCTACTGACATACTATTGCCACATTCAGTATTTAGTATCATCAGTGTAAAGAAAAAACATTAAAAATATATGCATTTTAAATAGTTACATAGGTAGTTATCCACTAGATATAACCAGGAAGCAACATATGTAGGTAGACAGAATTTCAGTGCCTCTGCAACTTCAGCACACAGCTTACCTCACTTCGGTTTTCAGTTAAGTCTGCATAATTTATCAGACATTCTAACTTCCACAAAAATAAGGTTTTTGTTTTTGTTTGGTTTTAAACACACTGTTCAAGTTTTAAACAAAAGGAAGGGAAAAGAAATCATCCACCACAAGACTTCATTTCATCAATAGCACTACTCCCAGGAAGCCAGCTGGAAAGCCTGTGCACACCTGCCTGGAAAAACACTTGCAGAAGAGCACCAAACTCCTTCAAAACCCAGGACTCTGAGGCTTTGAGGAACAAAAGAACATTTTAACTGGAGGCACAGTGAAGCCACATGAAATTCATGACGCTTAAGTAATTATGGAATTGGAAAAAAAATCTGTACAACTCCTACCTAGCGCAAGTTATCTACAAGAAATTGAACTACATCTCCGATATTTTTAGTTCATCTCTTCCTTACAAGTCAAAGACTTTTCCTAAAGCTTTGTAATGAACGTTCACAAAGGAATAAATTAGGGAGATTAATCTAACTCCGCAGTTGAGCTCTGACCTAAAAATGCAATCATTTTGAATTCTATGTATTGAGATAGTTGAAGTGTGCAGCCTACAGAACAAATTCTCATAAGCTATAGGACAAAAAGAACCTCATGATACATACCTTCTGCTATTCAATATATAGTAGCTTTGGTCTGCCCTATTTATTGTTCTTCTATCTTGTATAAAATTCTCACTTAAAGGTACTCCAACTCAAAGACATCATAAATCAGTTTTATTCCTAATTTCCATGGATATCCATGGCTATATTTCCAACTGAAACTTCTCTTGAAAGTTCTATGTTTTGTACAAAAATTGCAGCATGGAATTATTTATTATTGTTCAATGTTTTCCAGTAATAGTTAGTAAATAGTTCCTGTTAAATCCCTTCATCCCTGCCAGTCCTACAGAAAAATCCTCACATCAAAAAGTTTGGCTTCCTCTGTGTATAGTATTATTAGCAGCAGCACAAATTCTTACCAAGAACAGAGCAATCTTTTCCCCTGTTAAAGTTAAATAGCAGCAACCGACATAAAGGCTGCTTCTTCAGGCCAAATTCTGTCTGCCAAGGATGCAAGAGTGCCTCTAGGAAAATATGCAGGTGATGGAGATCTCCTTGAATCCATCTCACTCTCTGCCTTGGGCTCGCTAGATAAGGAACCTCCCCAGCAGCATGAAGAGGACCTCAGCACAGAGGGAACAAAGCATGGGCATGGAGAGAGGTGAGCAGGAGAGCTTCTGGCACTCATGCTGGACAAAAATGGGAGCAGAAAAGGAGCCCTCCTTGCTCACCTGAGACTACGCGTGCACACTTCTGGCACTCCAAAGTGACAAGCACCATCGCCATGGATGCATCCTCATCCATAGAAAATCCTACAAACGGCATGAAATGGGCACTACACGACACCAGTGGGGCTGCATGCTACTGGCAGCGGCCTCAGGGGCTACAAAGGCATGAAGACGGGTTTTTTGAGGTACCCTAACCAACTCTTGAAACAACAATAGATCAACAAATTCAGTTTTTTTTTTTTACTGTTTTTCTGCCAGAATCTGGCTGGTGCTACAAATACTATGTAGCACAAAAACACACACACACACAAATAAAATAAAATAAAATTGACATAATACTGCTATTCATGACATAGGTAAAAGAAGCAATCTCAGTCTAAATAATGCAAATAGCAACATGTTTTCTCCAATAAAATGTAATACAAAAAAAAAACAACAACAACAACAACAAAAAAAAACATGTAAAAGTTTGAGAAACTGGATAATTAAAGGAAAAAAAATGCTTCATGCAAATGCACAACCTTCCACAAGGAAGTGCTCCTTCCAGTGCAGCAGAAGAAAAGAAAATGTAGGGTTTATTACAAATGTAGGGTTTATCAACCTTTTCCAAACACCAAGCCAAAACACATTAAAATGACAAGTTAAACAGGTTGCCTTCAGCAAAATATTTTAGAAAAGAAAACTATTCATCCATGACACCACAAGGTTCATTTAATGGCAAAGATTAAACTGCATTGGATTTGTTACTTAAAATGTCATCTTCTAGATAATATGCACACAGGAAAAAATAATAATAACCATCACATGTATCACAACCTAATCAAATCTGTAAGAAAAGTTATCAAGGATTACCCATGTTTACAAGGAATTTTACAAATTAGGTCTCACTTTTCACTGTAACAGTGATAATGACAATTTTGAAAGTTGGATGGAGTATATCTTTTTTCTTTTTTGAATGAACACATTTTAATTTTGAGTAAATGAAGTGGACAAGTCTCTAGCATTAACATAGGAATAAGCATGCATGGAAAAGCCTGTGACTAATTATACGATAGCTTTGAATACTAATTGGCTATGTATGCATCTGCTATCACACCTACGCATCAATTCTGAATACTGCACTTCAGTGATGTTGTAAAACAAACAAAAACACCTTATTTTGTGTAACATACACAACTTCACATACAAATGTTTCTTTCACCTGTCTTGTAAACCAATATCAAAATGATAAGACAGCTATTTCCTGCAATCAAAGTTTTCTTTCAACACAGTCTCCATTTACTTTTGTCTAGTCTCCTAAAAATTTAAATATCCTGGAAAAAAAAAAGAATCAACTGACCCAAAATCTCCCCCAAAACAATTCTCAACTTGCGTAAGTCTATATTAAGCATGCCTTAGGGGAAAAAAAAATAAAAAGAAAAGAAAATAGACAAAACAAATTAGAGAAGTATTAGCATCCACCTTCCTAATTGCCAGGTGATAGGTTCATGTTTACTCGCACTGTCTTTGATCTCTTCCTGCACAGGAGCATGCCTCTGACTCAAGCACCCACGCTCTTTTTAGGTCCCCAGTCATTTCAGGCAGAGACATTCCCTGGGGCTGCTCAGACCGCAATGCTTCCCGACATGCATGCAGCAGGCCCATCTGTCCCTGGAGAACTCTGCAGTCAAACCAAGACACATTTAATGAGTTTAAATGCTTGCTGCAAAGGGACTCCTCGGGTAGTAACTCTTAACTTGCAGAATTAAAGGCATCCACCCTGCTTACAGTACCTGTACCCTGAGAGCATGACCAAATTACACCAAACCTAGGCCAAATCCTGAGCGGGTGTGCACTGCACTGATTATCTGATGCCTTGTATATCACAGAGGTACACCCATTTACACCAGATGAGGATCTAACCTTACACAAAAATTAATTCCAGATAACAGAAGCAGTCTACACTAAGAATAGTAATTAATAAAATTAGGTCAGGCATAGAAGGGAGTTCTTCAACCCATGGTGAATAAGCAGAAGCCACTTAAAATTCAAAACAATTAAAATGCTAATTAGTTTTTCTTCAATTGCCTGCTAAAATGATATCGCTCCATTTCATCTGTGTTTCTTCTGTCTAGATCAACCATTCGAGGAGGAAAAGTAAGAAACACAGAGAAGTCAACCTAAACCAAGTCTCTGTACAGCTGCAGACTGGGAGGCGCTTTTTACCTGAAGTGAATCTCCAGGTTCACAGCAGCCGCAGGACAAGGCCATTCTGAAAGTGGAGGTCTTCAATTTCCATGTCTCACAATCTAGGACCACAGGGGGGCAGAACATTTCTCTGTCAACACAACTTTTCCTCCCTTTTCTTTCCTCCCCTCAGCAGATATAAAAGTAAAACACGAGGTGAGGAGAACGCTAAAAATATTAATTGTGTATATTAAGCAAGTATCAAATATAAGTGTGCATTTACCATTTACTGTATTTTCATTCAGATAGCCCACACTCGAAATAATGTGCACCAACTCAGAAAGTACAAGCAGAGGATGACAAATCCTACTGAATGCAAACAAAATCCAACACATGTGGGCAGAGAAGAGGGGCAAGGAAAGAATCAGTGAGACTGAACAACAGAATATTAGTGCTCAGGAGCAAGAGGGATCCCAGGTTATCAAAGGCATGGAGGCTCCTGGCTGGAAAGGCTCTGGAATAAACTTTGCATATTGCCTGAACACATGCTAATGCTGCTGCTAGATTACAAGGGAGAGAAAGGTTGTTTAATTTTTACAAATAATTCACAGCATTTTATGCATAAAAATATTATGCCCTCAATTTTAAGACTCCCAAGTTCTCCTTTTTTCAAAAATACACATGATTAACTATGCAGACCCCTTTGGTTTAGCAGAATATTGACTGCATGGCAAAAACTATATTGAAAATGTCAGATACTAGAGCAGCACACCTAAACAGACTACAGTTATTTAGAAGCAAGTGATAGGATACTAAAGGCAATGCATGCCACACTGCAGACTACAAAAATAAACACTGTTAGAATTGGGTCAGAAATACAAGGATTTTTTATTGCTATTTAGCACAAAAAGTGAGGAGAAATAGTTGCAGGAAGATTGCAGACATCAAGTATTTGAAAATCTTTCTTTCATAGGACGGGGTCATTTCAAATTCCTGACACAAACAAAAGATGACAATGCCTAAGCAAATCCCTGTGTGAGGGGGGCTATGTAAACCAGGTGTGACCTGTGCATCTCACACATCCCTCTACAGGCACTTACACTTTTGTTATACTGGTGTGTTATAGATTCTGGAATTTGATGCTATTGATATTCCCGCCAAATCTTTCTCTTTGTGTCACAAGTCTTTCTGCAATATTCTCAGCTGAACCAAAGGAAGAAATATATATTTTTCCCATTTATCATATAATATTCTTGTCAGCCTTTTCACTCAAGGTCATGTCTTAAAACCTATCACTGAAGAAATTTCATGAGACACACAGCTCAATTTGGAGGAACTTCTGTACAGGACTGACAGAACCACCAAGACTCTCAGCATCTCTGGTGAAATGCCAGTCAAACATAGGTGAACATCCACATTTTAATTTCGGCTAGTAACATCTTCCAGAGATGTCACACCACAGAGGAGCTTTTGAAAACTATGGCCCTTGTCCAAACCTGGCATTACTTGTACAGAAAGCACCTCCTCACCCAGAGCCCCCAAGCAAAGCCATGGGGCAGGAATGCTTGGTGTGCACCTCCCCTTCAGGGCCACAGAGAAAGCAACCAGAGGGTGGCAACATGCCCGCTCTACATACAATATCCCAGCACCAGGACCATCTTACAATGTAGCTGAGACGAGTTTGAATAAATCCTGTTGTGCCTAACTGGGAGCTGGGACCTAAAAACACCCAGTGCCACCCACCTCAATGCCCTAATCGTCAGACTGAGGTCATCTGAGATCTCTCTCAATCTCTCTCAAGGCTGGTTTTCTTCCCCTCCATTAGATCAAGCAATTTTGTGGTCACTAAGTGAAACTGATTCACTTTGCAGCAGCTCAAATTGATTAACTCACACTGCTGGCAAAAAATGGGTCTTAGAGAAAGCATCCAGGACCTGCAAGGAGATGCAAAAGCATAACGAATTAGTATATCCTGAGCCCAGTGATGGATTCAGCACGCCATTGGTGGAAGACCACTTTTATGCAATCCAGTGTTGAAAAACAGGTACCTTGGAGAAAAAAGACAGCTTTGCTCCAAATTAAATTCCAGTTTCCATGAACATATCAACAAGTTCATCATCATTTTAACAGTAGGTAAGATGTATCCTTCCCATTCTGAGGGAAAAGTCTGGCATATTTTCCACCCATTCAGTGACAGGCAAGGAAACAAATTAATCATAGTTTTACATAAGATATCACATGTCAGTTTCTAAGTAGCTTCCTTAGAAACAGAAGTTGCAGAACAGAGTAGCTGATGGCTGTTTATTCTTCTGCTTTTAACTGTCTCACTGTCCTCCTCTGCTGCTTGTCTGTGACTGCTGTGACAACTTCTCTGGACAAAAACTTTCATTCCACTGCACATATGTGCCTTACTGCCCTTTGGCAGTAGTAACACAAAAAATGGATCATTTCTGTTTGAAGGGTAGAACTGAAATTGTGTTCTTCTGTGAAAAGCTTTTTAATTGGATCTACTGATCTATCAAGACACTGAAATGCCAATTGTCAGAAAATTTCTCTCCTGTAGATGAACCAATCAGAAAATACATGAGTATTTTCTTTCAAATGTCAATTTAAAAAATGTCAAAATACATTCTTGACAAAACAGTTATGTTATTACTGCTCAAATCGTGTATCTCAGGATGTACAAAGATTTTTTCCCAAAATGCTGCACAGCCTCATGTTTACAAGCAGAGCACATTAATCTCATGCTGTCGTTACTAGGTCATTCAGCAAGTACACTCCATGTTTTGAAAGTGATTGGTCTGGAAAGCTCCTCTATGGGCAGGAAAGCTGCTTGACTTGGAGAGCAGCTTACTCCTGGGCCATTTCTTACATGTCAATCTCTTTCTCTTGGCATTTTGAAAGGACAGAAGTCTCTTGGAGGATATCACTGAAAAGTATCAGAAGTTATATAAGAAAAATACTGCTAGATCAGCACAGATGAACACACAGCTCTATTCTTAAATTGATATCAATTCAAACACAAGAGAGAAAAGTCAATCTCTGAAATAGGAATATTCTACACAGAACAGTCCAATGAGAAAACATCCATTTTGGGTCACCTTTATCCTCTTGGTATAAGATGTTATAAATGATAAGCCTCTAAAAGAGAGAAAGCTGTTGGGGTTTTAGCAACGGTGGGAGGAGATAAAAGGCTGGGTTTTGTCTGTTAATTTTCTCACATTTGCCAGCATGAAACAGATTGTCATCTGGGCACCAGTGGCTGAGATGATACTGCATCTAGCTGCAAGTCATTAAGACAGTAGTTGGACTGGCCAGCCTCTACAGTAAGGACAGCTGCACTGCAGGAAACAGCATTAGACATCTGCCAAAAAGAAGCACAAAAGATTACTCCTCATCCTCTGTTTTTATAGTGGCTAGGCCAGTAATAATCTTGCCTTTCACGTTTCCTAGCACTTCATCTAGACATGGCTCATGAACTGATACATGGAGAAAAAAAAAAAAGAAGCGTGTAACTTTGTTCAATTCTCTTTTGGATGCTGCAGCATCATCTGGAACAAAGCGACACTTTAATGCATCTTAGGCCTCGAGGCATTTTTTCCATTATCGGCAATCAAGCAGCACAAATAAAACGCTAGTGTTAGTTACAACAGGTTGGCCCTTTCTGATACAGAACAAATAAATAAATAACTGAATAAATAATGAGCACGAGTTTATTCTTCTCCTGTGAGTTTCAACAAGCAGCGGAGTCCTGCTCAGGATGAATGACAGGGATTTTCCCTTGGCCTAACAGAATAAAGCACAGGGGTCTGCGAATCACAGCTCTGTTGACATTCAGCTCTATTTAGGACATCAGTTCCTCTGACAGGACGACTTCATTAGATTGCTTCCTTTTCTTATGCGGAAATGCTGCAAACACCAGAAGCCCTCAGTCTTGCAAAACAACTGAAACAGGGCTATTTGCTTGCAATTGTCATCAGTGCTTTTGCATTTTTTCCCACTTTTTAAAAATCAAATTTGAAGACAAAGCATGAAGTACAAGTGCAGGTTCCCATCTGTGCAGTGCACAGGAGGCACAACCTATGATTTCCATTATGCTGTGTGATGCAACAAATAATTACTCTACCTGGCATTTCACATCCAATAACATTGTCAGTGAGCAACAAATTGAGAGAAATAAGGGAATGTGTTAATGAGAATGAAGCAGTAATCCTGGATTCTGTGAAAATTAATATTCTAGCTGTGCAGTACTTTTATTGCTTCTTGTGTGCAGGGACATCTACATGGTGATGAGCATGTACATGATATAACCATATATTCACAAGACAAATTAAATATTTTGCACACTTTTCACAAGATAGGTAAACTTCTCCCTTCTGAAATGTTTCAGAATGAAGACAGAATATGAAACTTCATGTTGTACTAGTCAAAAATAACTCACTTTTCAATTACTTTTTGTTTAAAAAAAAAAAAAAAGTGTGCTTACATTGCTGCCTTCTCAGATTTCAGTCCTCTCTTTGAGTAAGGAAGAAGAATATAATGTCTGGCAGCCATACTCTGAAAGTCTCTAATACCTCAGCCTCATGCCCAGCAACATGATAACAAACCTTTTCATATTTTAAAAATAAACTCATGAGCCATAGATCGCCCTGCTCCTAACAAAGTCAGTCAATAAAAGATGCTAGCCTTTTTTTCCTGCCAAACCTCAAAGTGCTGAAATATCGACTTCATTACGCAGCAGGTACAGCTGAGAGCCACTCCATTCCCCAACAGACTCACAAAATCAAATGATGACTGCCCCGGCCAGGACACCCTAGGCTTTTGCAGTGACAGAAAACCTCTCCTCGCTCCTTTCCAGGTGCCTTGCAAAGGACAAGGTGCCTGCAGGCAGATCCTGGTGGCGAGAGGGAACAGCATGGTGACTTCTGCAGTCTGTACCCAAATACATGTAACTCGGTGGTGACGCACCAGTGCAGCCCTTCTGCAGCCTGGCACCACCATGCCACCTGCCACCATGCCCTCGTGCAAACGAGGTGTACACGCGTTTCATAATTGAGACTGCAGATCTGCCTTGCCAAGCAACTGTATGGCAGGGCACAAAGGGAAACCCATAGCCTGTGACACTGAACATTAGTAGCAGGGATGCAACAAGGAGGCAGGCGGAGGAGCTGTTAATGCATTACAGCACTGCATCATCGTTGCAGTTCTATTCACATGGTAATGGCTGAATTTGAAACAAATTGTCTGGCAGAGGACTTCATTTTGCTTCCACCTTTAGTGTGCAAACCTCCAGCACAGACTAGGACACCGATGGAGAGGTGCTGTGGGAGTCGAGCAGAGAGTACTTGTGCTGAACACAAAACCTTCTGTGCACATCGCTGTGCACTGCCCTACACTTCACCTGCTTTCCTCCTCCTCCATGGGAATGTTTTCACCAAATCTGAAACCAAATGAAACCTGTGCTGCTGAAAACAAATTTCCCAACAACAGCTGGCAGCAACCTTGCAGACCAAAGCATCCGTCCATGACTGGCCATCTCTCCCAGCACCCTAGGGATGGTACTCACCCTCCTCCTCCTAGCCCATCTCTTTTTCTCCTCTATCAGTCATCAGCTATTTCAACACCAACAAAAGCAACCACGCATCACAACAATCACACCATGATAAAGCAAGAGGAATAAATCATTCCTCTTCGCTAAAAACAGATGGAGTGGCAGAGGAAGAGGCTGAGAGACAGCCTTTTCCTTAGGAAGGGACTTGCAAAGATTTTGAGTAGCTTTGTCTTGAATAACTGCTCAATTTCACAATATTTTGTCTATCAGTCTAGGGTCCATTCCTACTGGGCATGACACGCTATGAATTCTCCAGTGCAGCTGTCATGGAAATACATGTGTCAAGATCTCTGCATGTGCAATGATAACCCATAATTAATTGCAGCTAAGTGATGTCAGTACCCTTTGTTTGTTTGCCTCCTCTGTTGCACAGAAATCGAGCAAAATACACTACTGTGCAGAAATCTTGACCCTGCATCTCAGTCCTTCCCCTCCCCATCACCTTCCTCACCTCTCCACTCACACACTGCCAAATCCCCCAGCCCCTCTGTCTGCTGCTCTGGATGGGTCACTGCAGGTCCTTCCCTTCCAGGTGCTTCCAGACATTTCTAATGGGGGGGAAGGTCCTTGTGCACTACTCAGTTTCTTCTCCTCTGCTAATCGAAGTAGCTGGCACCTGGGTTTTGTCAGAAGTTGCTGAATTTCAGTGCAGATGGTGCGATAAGGCTGTACTGGCCAGTCCCTGTCAGTGGCAGTACTGGTGCTACCTTTCTAAGCAGTGAAGTTTTCAAATAATATGTACCTACCACCTGAGCGGTGTCACCTGTGCTCACCACTGCAGCAAAACAAATGCATAAAGCAGAAACAAGCTGGAACAATTGTTAATCATGCTTCTGTATGCTTTCACTTTTTTTTTTTTTTTTTTTTTTTTTTTTTTTTTATGTTAGTAAATAGATTAACTAGAATATGGCAATTCTACCTGCCACAACAAGCATATTTAAAAACACTAGCTAAAAAGATCAAATGAACTCAGTATGAGCCTTCCACTCTGCAACTGACAGAGGCTTCTGGCAATACATGAGTAACTACAGCTCATATTATTCAAAACATTGCTACAAATAGGCCTGAAGTTAATGTTAGTCTGGACGAACAGCGCGACAGAGCACCAGCAGAAAGAGCAGAAAGCTGTACAGCTGCAGTTAATGTTTGGCTTCTGAACATCTGAGGATGTTCAATGGGGCTTCAGACACATGCTGTCCTCCAACACACCATCTGGGGGTGGGGGGACACCTTGAATGGCCCTAAACAGCTCTCCCCCTGTGAATTTATTATTGTTGATATTTTTTTCCCTAGTACTCTATACTCATGGGAAAAGAACAGAATTTTCTCAAATTTACGAGTTAAGGAAAAGTAGAAAGCAACAGGAAAAATATTTTGTAATGAAAACAAAGCTGTGCTTTGCATGTTGAAATGGTGTTAGAAAAGGTTATATCGGGAAAAACAGCGCAGCATATTTCATGATACTCCAAACATTTCTTTTTCCATCACTTCATAATTTCATGGATGATTCTTACTTCATTTTCTAGTGTTAATTAACATAAGGAAGTACCTGTAAACAGGGAAGTTACTCAGTTCTCCCACAGATCTGTGACATACAGAAATTCCAGGTTAGATGACTTAAAGCTTTCTAAAGCTGAGGAACCCATTTTCAACATATGGAAACAAACCTTTCTAAGGCACCTACACTGAACACGTCATCTGGAGTCCTACATGGAACGTGCTATACACCCTGATATTGCTACAAACTCACACCCAAAGTGTCTTCTCCACACAGAACCACACAGCCATCCACCATGCTGCTAATCCGAAGGCCGGGCCACCAAAGCATCAACATGATGCAACTGGGAGGTGAGAGAAAAAAAAAAAAAAAAAGAAAACCACCGCACAGAACAAAACCCACCAAACAAGTTTAAATGGAAAATTCTGTAAATCATTTCAGAAATGTGTATCTCCACCACAGAGATGATTAGAGTGTTTCTACTGTTATTTGGCACTGGTGCTCAGAAAAGATTGCAGCATCAATCTTAGCACTGCAATTGCAAGAGATTAACTGTTACCCTACAAATTGAACTACATTTCCTAGCTGAATCTTAGATACAAATCTTATAAACATGACAAAGATTAAAATTCCCAATTCTTGTAACCCAGTGAGTGGTTGGGTTTTTTTTTTTTTGTTGTTTGTTTGTTTTTTAATCTTTAGATATTTATTCTATCTGTAGATATTATTTTATTTGTTTGTTTTAAATGTATCAGACTAAAGCTACACTATGCATATGCATTTATTCCATCACATTTCCTGGACTCTGTCTGATTCCCAGAGGCAGTACTGTTACTACCCTAAAAATGTAGCATAAAACTGAATTGCAAAAGCCAGTTTTTATGACATTGAGATTATACCTGTTGTTATATTAATGTTAGATCAACTACAGTAAACCAGAAAATCAAAACCACCATCAATAATGTTCATAATTTAAAAATGCAATTACAACTCTAACAGAATAAGAAAGTTTGTGCAAAAGAGGGCAGTAAGCCTTTATCTGCAAGGGGATAAGGACATCCCTAAAATGAAAGGCCAAAGCCCCATTTCTCACCTTCAGTTCACACAGCTTGGCAATTCTTTCTACCTTTCATCCAGCCTTCTAGATCTTCACAGGCTCTCTCTGCTGGGCATGAAGTTTCATTTGATAATCATTCCTCGCCCAGCAGAAACAGCAGTAGGAAGTCAGTGTTTGCTTCCTCCTGCTGGGAAGCTTTTGGACCCCACTCTCCAAGAGCTCAGAGCCATTTGCCAGACAGACACAGACAAACTTTCTGAGACAACGCTTAGACAAAGAGGGGAGTTTTGAAAATCTGGGGGTAAAAGGGAATCACAGAGTCCCTGGAAGGCAGTTTTGTTTTCTGACAGCATAGGAGCTCTGCCAGAGGTTGAAAATGAAGTCCTGTCCAAGATGGGTGAGAATTAGTTTCTGGAAAAGGTCTCAGCATCTCTCCCATGCACCAGGTCTGCCAGCAAACAAAAAGCCAGCCCAGACAAACTTCATTTCGGCATTTTCTGGTTAGTGCACTCCAGCACTGGGTAGGAAAGGCTTAGAAAGAGAAACTGGCCGCAGTCACCAATCAAAGTGTCAACTACAGCTTTTCTTCTCTTAATACATAAACCATGGCATAAGTTACCTTAACGAAACGCGAGCTACAAGAAAATGTCTGGGTTGTCTCCCCTCTAAAACACTTGGAAGATGTTGGTATTTTTCTAAAACCTACCTCCATAAAATATTTATCACTAGCTACAGGGTAGCCTAGCTGCTGAATTAATAACACAGCTGAAGCAGCAAATAGGCATCTCATGGGTACAGACATCTCTTACACGAAGGACACAAAAAGGAACAGCTTGCACAAAGTGGGAACATATTAAGGATATTCATTAATTTCAATGTACTGTATAGCTTAACTGCAAGATACATATACATGAGGTGCATTAATTCTGGTTTGTTCAGGTGTCTGCAAGCCTTCATGGGATTTTTTGTCTTTGCTCAACGTGGTGACCTGCTCACAGGCACAGCAGAAGCAAATGCCACAGACCAAACACAACAAAGCCAAATGGCATCCTATCTGTGGCACGCCCGGTGTTCAGACTCAAGCCAACTGCCTTATGTAAACAGCACTCAGCCTTTCTCCAAAAAAGCATCTAATCCGCCTGGTATCACATTTCATGACTCATTCCTGAACAAGACTTTTCTTGAGAAACCGGTGCAGAACTTCCCAAGAATAGGACAGAGAGGAGAGCAAAGTTTGAGCACTGCAGCATTACAGAAGGTGTTTGATGCTCAGTTTTGTGAGGTATTGTGACAGTGCCAGTAGTTAAGAGCAGTCAAACAAGTGACTGAATTTCCTTTGCTTCTCTGAACAGAAATTTACTTCTTCTCTGCCCTTTCAAATGAGCAGAAGAAGGATAGAGAAAAACTACAAGGACTTAAAGAACAAGATTTACACATAATTGAGCAAAGTTTGAAAAACAAGATTTCATTCAGATGTATTGAACCTTGGTTCTGGATTTATTATAGCAACTTGTGATCTTAATTGGATGAAGGCAATGCTTAAGCGGGAAACAATAGGGAGTGTTTCACCTAAAAAAAAATGTATTTTTTAAATAAAAAGAACTTGCAAGTAAGAATAGCCAAGCATTACAGAGGATATAGGCTGAAGGAAGGAGTAAACACCACTTACAGAGTTCTGCTCTTCCCAGTAGCAAAATGAAGAGACAGTCGAGGGAGGTTTTGAAAGCCCATCCAAATCTGTCCTAGCAGTCAAAGCTCCCTTCCTATTGGCAGCAAAACCTCTGTATGTGTGTTCTGCTATGCCATAACCCAGCCTCAACACTGTCCAACATTCATGGCATACATTGTATTGGTGAAAAAACACACTTTCATAAAAGCATGCCATTAACTCAAACCTATGTTTTGATTTATTTTTTTTTTCCCATTTCTGGGAAAAATGGCATGGTCCTGGAAAGATGAGCTACTCATCTTTGTAAGGTCTGTAAGCAAGTAATATTTATCTCAGTAAAAGAGGAGCTGGGGATTAGTACCAGAAAGGTAAGTAGATAATAAATACATTTCACAACAATTGGTAAAAGCCTCAGTCACCTATTCCAGAATTTCTCTGATATCTGGGAAACAAGAAGTATGTGGTCTTTCGGCAACAGAATCCCAAAGTTTAACAGTTGAGAGTTCTGTCTTTTTCCCCCTGTCTCAAGACCACCAAATGTACTATTCCTGACAGAACTGACATTGGATTTACAGCTCCCAGAGAAAACCACGATGTTCTTTTGATGTTGGTGTGCACATCAGAAAAACTTCACTAGGGATCCAAACCATCGTGACAGGATCTCTCTGTGGCAGCATTTACACATGCTCTCCAGCTCTTCTCTTGTGTTAGCCTGTATCTTCCAGGGTAAAAGGCACTGGTCCACAATTAAAAATAAAAATAAAAAAAGTCAGTTGATTAAGAACTCGGCAGCCATTGCTTGGCACCAAGCTGTAAGGCTTGCAGCCCAGCTTAGCAGCTAAAGGCCTCCCCTGCTGCAGCAGGAGGGACACAAACACTGCACCACATCCAACAACATACCGAGTTCTGCTTTTAGCATCAGTGACACCAAGCCTTAAAGGCACCAGAGCAAGAAGTGGTCTTAATGGGCAAAAAAATGCTCTAAACATATACTCTCATTTCTAAAGATAATATGCCAAGTAATCACCAGGCTGCTACCAGTGCTAATGACTGGGAACAAATATGAGCATCCACAGAAGAACTTGATGACAGAGCAACACTAGCAGATCCTCAGTCATCCTTCAGGGAAACTAAAGGAAACATTAAGTATATTTAGTCTAATTTACTTATTTATTTACTAAAACAAGTTGAAAATCCTATTGCAGTAGTTAGATTGGGTAGTCCCATTTCTACACATTAGAAAAACACTTTAATTATTAACCTATTAGTTAATAATTTGATATACTTGACATCGAATATAAATAAAATAAAAATATTGGTTTTACTCTTGATAAAGAGTAAAATGTGATAAAGAGTAAAAACTGTTTTCTCTTGATAAAACTTAAAAACTCTCTTCTTCAAAGACGTCGAATTTCTCCAAGCAGCTTTATGACAAAGACATGGAGGGAAGCATTAGAGCGCATCAAAGTAGTTGACAAGTTTTTGTTTGTTTCAGAAAGCTGAACCAAAGGGATTGCCACGGGAATTAGGTTGTTTAATAAGGTCTGTCATTTTTTTATTCTGTTCTTTCAAGGCTCAGAGTTGAGATCCACGGGAAGCTACTTCATAGTACAACAAATTTAATAACTTCTAAAACAAAAGGATGCTGAGTAATACAAAGAATTAACAACTATTAGGAAAAAAAATCCTCCAGCTATGGTAACAGAATCATACAGTCTTAATTTTAATAATTCCAAAACGTTACATCACCTGATAACAAACAGGTTTTATCGACGGACCATAGACAAATTCAGAGCTGAGTGCCTGGACTGGCCCATGTGGAGGATCCACTGATTCTAGGTGGCTTTTTCTGTGCGCTTGGTGTGATTTGTCATCATTTCACCGGTACAGGGACTGTACACTGCTACTTCCATGCACAGACACAGACTCTAAAGAACACTCCATACTGAATTAAATGTGATTTAATTTATATATTACATATATTAAGTCTACAGGTAAAGATTGAGGGATCTTTCCCTGTTTTACAAGAGAAAACTTTTTTTTTTTCAATTTCTTTTCTCATTTAAACTTACAGCTTTAGGTTTACATTATAGCTACCTTCTTAAAATTCCCTAGAAGATAACACTTATAATCAGAAAGATCTAGGATCAATAACAAAACAAGAAAGGGAGGAAAGGCCAAACCTCAGTCTTCAGATCAATGCAGAGTCCTCGGTCATCTTGCCAAAGACCAGCAATTCATCCAAGACAAAAAATAAAGATGATGCCTAGGTCTATTAATATGTTAGCACCACATCACAACAAAACAGTTAAATTAGAACTACCTACAGAGAAGGAATGTGAATGACATGCTGGTGGCTCTAAAACTGCTTTAGTCATGTTTTCTAAAACATTAAAAAAGTGGTTCTCTTTGCATCAATATAGCAACCAACAGTAAGTCTTATTGCTGTCTAATAATTTTCTGTGTCCAGCGCTACAGAAGAGAAAAAGCACTTTTCAGCTTTTGAGCAAAAGTTTAGTAATATGTCTGTATTAGGTGTTTGGCTTTTCATATATAGCAAGTTCAACCTCTTTAAATAATTTATGAAATACACTGAAGTAGCAGAGCTTTGACACTCATTTGAAATCCAGTTAAAGTAGTTACTAATCCTACAGCAAAAGTTATTACCTTACAGCAGAGTCACTGGGGAGAAAATTAGTATTTTGGGGCTTCCTTTAGTGTAAAGGCTGTTGCAATTCCTGTGTGCCATCCATTTATCATTCTCAATGCCATTATTTTATTATAGAGAGTTTTATATGCAACCAGTAAAAACAGGGCAGGAAAAAAAAAAAAAAAAAGGCAAAAAAAGAGAGAAGCCAAATCTTGAATGAGGTCACAAATTAATGGTAAATCTAGAGCTACTACTAGTTCACTTTAAAATACCTGTCCTAAGTACTTCACATGAGAAGAAATGCCAACTGGCCAACTTTGAGAAATGATGCAGTTCCCTTTGAAAACTCTGGAGAGAGTCTTCAGTTAATTAAGCAGAGGATATAATTAAATACAATTCTGTTGTGCTATCACTTGATTTTTGTGTTAGCAATATACACGCGTTGTATTAACATACTGCAAGTTAACAGATGGGTCAGAGTCCGAGACAACATAAAACAGACTTCTGCATCTCCAGTCACTGGGAGGTAAGCAGTTTACCAGAAATCAGTACAACGAGGAAACGGGACAATGCACAACATACCTTGATAGAACTGGATATGTAGTTAAACTCCTGGAGAAGCAAACAGCCCAGAGAAACTGCAACAGCCCTTCTTAAGAAATAAATGAAATTTAGCAACAGCTTTTTCCCCCTGCTTACTATTTCTACTTTTATTTATTTTCTATTAAGGAGCTCAAGGCTCTTCTGGTCCAGCTTTAAAATTCACTCATCTACTACTTCCCTACATGTCGGTGGCCAGATTCCCAAAGGAAAGCCCTGTTGCCCAGAATTTTGTTCTTTTATTCTCAGAAGACTGTCACCCTCAAATCATGCTCTAAATACCTGTGCAAATGAACTGTCTCCAACTCCTCTTCTTTTGTACGAGCATTATCTCAGAAAAAGGTAATTCTTGCACAAGACAAGACAAGAAAAACAATTCTTGTGTTTGGTTTTCCTCATCACCCTCCTTCCCCAGTGCAATTTCTTAGAAATCCAAAGTAGCAATTAAGATTCTTGCATAACATCATCTGCGTAGATTTTCACCAGCATCTTTTGCCTTTACCTTCTACTTTGTTCTTTTACCTTCACTGGCTGGATCAATTACAGGAAGATGACCCTCAAGATGCACAAACTAGACCCAACAAGGCAAGTTTTCCTAATGTAACTGCACTGACCCCAGTGGCGCTCTGCCAGGTGTAGATGTATTCTGGTAGAGAGAGAAGCACTGCCTCTCAGCGTTTCGCTGGCCCTGCATGCCCTTCCACACCCAGTTCAGAGTTCTGCTCTCTTCAGGCTCCCTCACAGCCATCTCTGCTCCTATTTCTATTTAATCACTGCTTCTGTTTTCATCTTCCAGACACCTCAATACAATGCCGTGCTTCTTAACCTGAATGTGCAACCTTCCTTCACTTGACCCTATGCTACACTCTCCCATTTCTGCAGTTCCCTCCCAGGTGCCGCCAAGCTCCCCCTCTTACATCAACGTTGTAACTAACTATTTATATATTACAGAGAGTCAGACAGACAGGCTGTCTGGAAACATCCCTCCAGGTTTTTTCCTCACTGGCTCATCTCTCCCTTGCACTATGCTGCATTATATAACTCAACAACCATTTTTTGTCCCTTAAGTCCTGTAACTGTAAGTCTGAAGGATGCCATTTTAATTAAACAAATGGTTCTGCATGCAGCAGAACTAATGAAGCTTGCTTTCCTATGGCTACGCATCCAGAGGCAGAGCTGCAGTCCCAGCCTTGCCCCCTGCCCTCCACTGCAGGCACCCTGCAGCCTCCCCTCATCTCCTGAGACAGGCAGAGAGGGATGCTGCACCTTCATCATTATGGACCACCCTGTGACTCCCAGGTCACTGTCCTGCAAACCTGCCAGGGAAGCAGCACACAGCACTTCTCACAGCCAAGGCCAGGGAACTCTTCCAGCCAGGAATGCTGCTGACATTCACTACTGATTTGAGATGCCCACACCCGTGTTCTCCGATCAGGATGATGAAACACTTGTGGCTTTTTTTCTGACTGCAAACATTCAGAAATGGTGGTATTTCCACCCTCCTGTTTTTTTTTTGTTGTTGTTGTTTGTTTGTTTGTTTGTTTTGTTTTATTTTTGGTTTGTTTTGTTTTGGTTTTTCGCTATCTGATTACGACAAGCTGCAGGTGGCATGCAGCTCTGTGCATGGTCAGGAGAAAAGCCACACTGGCACAGGCAGTGCTGGGCATGTCCAAAGCCCCTGTGGAGTTGCAGAACCCCCTGAGGGCTGCTGGCATCTCCTGCCCATGAAACCTCCACTGAGCCACCACCACCTGCGGCTCCCTCAGGTGTGCATCTCCCAGACAGATGAAGGAGGACGGATGCCACATCCAGGTTCAGGAAACGTTTGGCCAAGCAAACGTGCTGCACACCCTTCCGAAGCTGGAAGAAGGATGATGTTTTATCATGCACAGATTTATTTCTTGGTGCTAGTTAATGGCATTTACATTCTGCCTACCCTGTGAAAGGAACCTGAGTTTCCTGCAGAGTGATTGTAGCATCCACCTCACCCCAAACCAATCCAAGGGCAGCTTTGAGAGGCACTCAGTCTTCCGAGGGGAACCAGGTCAGGATTCAGTGCTCAACTGTAATGATTCTTTGCTGAAGACTCCATGCTTGAGAGTCCGTCTTCTTGAAGCACAGTGCTAGTCCTACTCACTGGAAAGGAAACTTCATCCAATGCCAAGAAAGCAAAGCATTTGCTATATTGTCCATGTTCGCTGTGATCTCACTACAGCACAGAGTTTAGATGTTTTACTTAGATCAAATTATTTTTAAATGGTGTGACCGTGCCTAGAAGTACAATCCCAAGATTAAATCTGCACATAGTAATGCAACCTAAAATGCAAGTCTTGCCATTCACCACACTAACTCATGGTCCTTTTCACTGATTACAGTTCCAGTATTTTCCACCATCATTGAGGAAGTATTTTCCTTCCTCAAAATATCTAGTACATAGTTACTGAAGAAAATAAAATCAACAGAATAAACATGTACAAAGCTTGGAGGAGCCTCATTTAATTCCATTTTTCAAAATACTGCCTTTCCATATGACTATGTTAAAAATACTTAGAAAGAAAATCAAACAAACAAAAAATCACACTAAGATACTGCTAGTTTTAAAACTTGCTTTAAAATTTATTTGAGATTTGACTGGAATACAGTTGCAAGGAAATGCTGGTGCTTGCTTCACTCTGAGGATTACAACCATTCCATTTCTGGATCATTGTGGATATGCATTTAATTTAATTTGAATGCAACATTTTCTCACCTGATTGCTAATGAAATAAGACACTTAAATCATATAGAACTTTATTAGTATTGATTTCATCAGCCAAGACCAAAAAGTTGGGCAGGGACCTTACTGAACTGTGAGTACAGCACAGAAGCATACAAGACCTGACTCCTGAAATACACTGAACTGGAAACCCGAGACAGTCACAGAATTCATTACTTGCTGCGCACAGGCCTCTGAGGAGTACCAAACACCAATGGAGGGCGTCCAGCAGCGCTTTATATTGTGAGTCATGTTCCCACTCCCACCCTATAGCCCAATGAAGATGGTGAATTAAACCAGGTTAAATAACCTGAGTGAGACTTTACCTCCTGCGATGAGAAGGACAGATGACATGCTGAGTATGGGACCACAAAACAGCTGTTTCAACTCATCTCTTCAGAATAAACATCACGATCAGCGGCTCTAAGCTCCACCAACAAGCCAGGGACATGAAAAGCTTTACTTAACATCAGAAACAGCAGTTTTGGTATGCAGGCACTGCCCGAGTTAATGCTAGAAATTGCCTGCAGAAATTGGCCATAATCCTGCTCATTAAAGACAACTGTTGGAAAGCTCGGGTACCACTTTGTTTGGATTAGCAGCATTCCTTCCAAATGTTGTGACTGTACCTTGCTCAAAATAAGAGTAATTCAACTGCAAGTAAATAACAATTGGCATGTTTTGTAAATAAATGCTCTGTTTCTTTGCTGAATGCAGCCGTGGAACAGCACTGAAAAAAAGTAAAGACACTTTTCACATTTATTAGCTGCTATGTGTGGTAGCCTTTAAAATGGCCTGTGCTACCCAGAAGAGTAAAACTCCTGTAATTCCTGCAACCCAAACCCAAAGACGTCAGCTTGAAATGTGCCATACACTTTTGTGAGCGTGGGCAGAAAAGTAAGGGCTGATGAGGAGCAATACCCACCTCGCCAGCGTGGTCAGGCCGATGCCACGCCAACAGCCCACAGTGTTTTGGTGTTTGGGCAGTGAGGGGATGGACAGAGTGGTGGCAGGACAGGGCAGACAGCAAGGCCCGAGGGCAGGTTTGTTACAGGGTTCGTCACCAATGTGATACCCACTGGAGCTGCTGCCCTGCCCTGGGCACTGAGGGGACTCTGTGCCACCAGCGTGCAGTGGTGGCAGCGCACGGATTCTCTAATTACTGTCATTTATTAGGCATGCGCAAGCGGGGCCACTGAACCACAATGAATGGCTGAGGTTGAAAGGGACCTCCAGAGGTCCTCTGGTCCATGTCACACATGTCACACCTGGAGCATGTCATGCAGGACGGCCCGCAGGCGGGTGCTGAGGATCTCCACAGGAGATCCCACAACTTCTCCGGGCAGCCTGTCCCAGTGCTCTGTCACCCAAACCACAGAGTTCTGCCTCACGTGGCGATGAAAGCTCCTGTGGTTCAGTTTATACCCATTGCCCCTCATCCTATCACCGGTCACCACTGATAAGAGTTTGGCCCCATCCTCTTTATACAGGTTTTTGTAGGGGTTGGCAAGATCTCCCCTCAGTCCCCTCTAGGCTAAACAGACCTCAGTCTTTGCTCAGAGGACAGGTGCTCCAATCCCTTAATCACCTTCGTCCCTCCGTGCTGGACCCCTCTAAAAGCTCCACGTCCCTCTTGTGCCGCCGAGACACAGAATTTGGGCTGACTCGGGAAAAAAACACACACACAAAGTGACAGGCAGAGGAAGCAGGGGGCAGGGGAGGAGGGCAGCCCCGGTGCAGCCCAGCCCACCCCAGTGCGCCCCGACCCCACCACCCACCCCGGCTCGCCCCTCGGTGCCGGGGGTCCCGCTGCCCCCCGCCGTGCCCGACCCCGGGGACTCACCGCCTGGCTCCTGGTGCCGGCGGAGGGCGAGCCTTGCAGCAGCTGCTCCAGGCAGGCGGTGCTGGGCAGCGAGGAGCTCTTCTGGTGGGACAGGTGCGCCCCGGGCCGCCGGCACGGCTCGGAGCCGCCCCCGGGACCCTGGTCGCCCCCCGGCCGGGCGGAGGGGGCGGCGGGGGTCGAGCGGGCGGCCGGCGGGGCCTTACCGGGGGGCGGCCGGTGCTCGGGCGGGCGGCGCAGGGCGGAGCCGGCCTCGCCGCCCTGCTCGGGGGGCTCGGCGGCCGAGCAGCACAGGTTGGGCTGGGAGGACGAGAAGACGCGGTCCAGCGCCTGCCGCCGCCGCCGGAGCCCCCCCCAGCGCCCCGTGGCAGCCGGCTCCCCCTTGGCGCTCGCTGGGGCCGGGGGCTCCGCAGTGCGGCGCTTGCCCCCCAGCTGCAGGTTCCTCCACAGCCGGGCCTGGAAGGATGCGGCCGGCTCGGCATCGCCGGGCTTACCCTCCTTGCCCGGCTCCATCGTCCTCCGGCGGCGGCCCCGGCGGCACAGCCCGGCCGGCCCGGCGCCCTCAGTCCCCGGCGGGCCGGGACGGAGCGGCGCCGCCTGCTGCTGCTGCTGCTGCTGCTGCTGCTGCCGCTGCTCCTGCTGCCACCGCTGACACCACCACCAGCAGTGCCACCACCGACACTGCCACCAACAGCCCCCGCACCAGCCCCGGCCCCGCAGCGAAGGCAGGAGGCAGACAAAGTTACCGCCGGGCTCGCCTATATATGCTGCGAGGACACAGTGGGTTTAGCCTGTCCCCTCACCCCCCCTCCACGCCGATTTCTTTTCTTTTTTTTTTTTTTTCTTTTTTTTTTTTTTCTTTTTTTTTTTTTCTTTTTTTTTTTTTTTTTTAATATGTATGTGTGTTTTTGCGTTGAGCACAGCCGCGCGGAGGGCAGCGTGCTCTGCCCGGCAGCGCCGTGATGCTGCATTTTACCCACAGGCAGCTCCCGGGAGCGGGGGAGATAAAATAAATAAAAAATAAAAAATAAGCAGCGGCATCTTTATTTAGACTGCGGTGGGGGAGGAGAAGAGGGGGAAATTAAAAAATAATAATAATTAAAAAGCATGTCTGGGAGAGAGGGGTTTCCATGGGGTAAAGAAAAAAATATATAAATAATAAAAAAAATAAAAACCGCCTCTGGGAGAGGGGTTTCCACGGGCAGTGCCGCCCACCGAGGAGAATTTTGGGGAGGGGGCACAGGGTGCCCGCCTTCCCCGAGAGGTGGCAGGGTGCAGGCCGGCCGCTCGCCGGAGTCACCTTGTGGGCGCGGTGCTGGAGAAAGGTGAGCCTAAAACTGCTCCTACCAGCGCCGTGGGCGCGACAGAACGCACCGGGTTTGTCAGCGAAGGTGTCTCAAGGCACATTGCCCTTCTGCAGCTGTGCATGCGGATTTATAGCTCAGTCTCGCTGTTTCCTGGAAGTGTGCATCGGGGGAAAAAAAAAAAAAAAAAAAAAAAAAAAAAAAAAAAAGTCAATTTATCTTGACTTATGCTTTTTCTAGAAAGAAGACAGTTGTAAATAATTATATTTTCTGTTTCCTCAGCACAGTGTGCCAGACCAGTGGCTCCATCACTCCATTTTGGATGCTGAATGCTGTCTGAAGTTTCTTATTTTAATTAAAGTAACAGCAGCAGGATGACTTCAGAACAAATTGAAGTAAATAAATATTTATTGCATAAAGTGAGGCATACCTGTGTCTGGATTTTGGATTGCATTTCAATCCAAATCACTTCGTCATACCAGCTGATGATTAGGGCAACTGTATTCTGATTCAGCTTTCCCAAGGAAGGTTGCAGCAGGGCATTTGACAATATGACTTTTGCCAAACAGAAATAGGAGAAAACAGATGTTTTGTTGGCCTTTGGAACTTAATGTGCTATATCTGTCTGATGTTGTAGGTACCACACAGAAACGTGCTGAAATGGAACTTCATTATATGGCTTACTTTCTTGTGAAAAGAAGGATTGGCTCAAAAAGCAGGAATCAAGTAAAAGTAAAGATAAATTTGGTTCTGTGCCTATGCCTAGGGAGGGAAAAAACACCTATGTAGGGAAGCATTTGAATACTTCTATCTGCCTTGTCTTTTACTCTTTTTATTTTAACGTTACAGTGAAGCAGCTGTAAAATAAACAGGTTTTCAAATAGATTGCAATTTCTGTGAAGGCATGGAAAAGTAAATATTCTTTTAAGAAAGACAATAGCTATAGAAAGAATACGACATTTTGATTAAAATAACTGCTTATTCACCAAAATACTGA
This sequence comes from Aythya ferina, assembly GCF_964211825.1. Lineage (NCBI taxonomy): Eukaryota > Metazoa > Chordata > Aves > Anseriformes > Anatidae > Aythya > Aythya ferina. Next base: position 83,901,849 of record NC_140299.1, read on the forward strand.
AGCAGCCTCAGCTTAATATGCCTTTAAATGGCACTCTTTTTCACCAGTGATCAAACTTTCCCAAATACAGGAAATATGGGAAGTTTGTTACTTGTGTAAGCTTTATTCCTACATCTGCTGATCTGGTAAGTGCGATGCTGCCTGGGAGTCACTGGCTGGAAGGAGAAGTGGGCACAAGGCACCATGCAGCAGCATTTGTAGTCCAGCTCCTGCTGCATGGCGACAACCTCTGCGCCGAGTGGTCCCAAATACTGTGCAGGCAAGCCTCTTGATTTGGCTGCCACCAGACCCAGCATTATTTCTCCTAACATTAAAATTGTGTCATTATGTCACAGTTTCCAAATCTGTTGAAGTCATGTTCATTTTTTTTCTTGTCCAACTTCTTTACTGAAAGGGTTGTTAGGCATTGGAACAGGCTGCCCAGGGAAGTGGTGGAGTCACCATCCCTGGAAGTCTTCAAAAGATGTTTAGATGTAGAGCTTAGGGATATGGTTTAGTGGGGACTGTTTGTGTTAGGTCAGAGGTTGGACTCGGTGATCTTGAGGTCTTTTCCAACCTAGAAATTCTGTGATTATCCAACCAGAGAGTGGATTTGTGTATGACAGAAAAAGGTCAAAGTAGCTTAGGCTGTTTAGTTGCAGAAATGCTCATTTTCCTGGGGGTGAAGTGGATCTGGGACCAGGAGGCCGTACATGGCAGCACTGTAACAGGCAGAGTGGGATTATTCTAGTGTTAATTCAAATCAAGTCACCATAAACAGTTCTATAATAAAATGAGTCATTCTGCACACTGAATTCTCTGAGCTACATTCGTTTATTAAAGTTGAATCTGAACCTGGCAGAAAGATCACAGCAAGACATCAAGCAACATTCAGATGGAAATCTCAACATTTAAAAAGAACATGGATGTAACACCTGTAACAGCTGGGGATGACACTTTTCCAAATGAACAAATAAGCTTTTATTAGCCCTGGAAATAAAAAAAGAGTATCTGAAAACATTTATTTACACCCCATTGCAACGATGTTTCATAAGCTAAAACAAAACACACACACAAAAGAGAGATCTGGTATTTCAAACATGGAGTTTCTGAAACTGAGGAGATTCATAGCAGAGATTTTTTTCCCCAACATATCAATTATAAATGTCAAAAAGGGAAGAACATTTTGTGAGGAAAGTGACTACAATCTTCACAGAACTGTATTTGTTCTCTCTATGTATGTCATTACGCTAATCAGTTTAATTTAAACTGATAAAACAAAGGTAGCACTCAATGCTAAGCACTGTGATTTTTATAAAATCTATTTCCTAACACTTTTAATGACTGGCTCCAAAACCAATCTCTCTCCACTGGTTTAGATTAAATAAACATATCTCTCTCTCTGTCTCTTTTTTTGGTTATTTCTTGGAAAAATAAATTATTACCCTGTAGACTCTGACATTCACGTCATTACCCATATGTATTTACACTTGGACATATACCTAAGTTCTCAGTTAAATCCTACTTTTGAAACAACATCTTTTCTCCCGTTATTCAGAATCTAAAATACAGCAAAGGTGGTCGTATTGTGAAATATAGACAAGACAACTACGGAGGCAATATTTGACTGGAGATGGCCTTAGGATCAAAGGCTGAACAAGATTTTGGTCTTTCTCAGCCTGGAACTGCATTTTAACCTCATTTGCACATGCTCAGTGCTGCCATTTAGTCCTCTTCTTTATGTTTCCTCAGTGAATTATTATGAATTTGTGTCTCCTTTTTTTCATCTAAGTGATATTTTAAATGACAATATTTTTTTTTTATTATTATTATTTTCTATAATGCATTTCTTAAGTACAGCTTTGAAGGTTTGTTGTTGTTTGTTTTTCTCTTACAGTAACATTGGGACACAGGCAACCCACCGGCATATTTCAGGTCTTGCGATGTGGTATCTGTGATATCTGATAAACAGTAGTCATTTAAATTTTCCTACAACTTGTTGTAAGAATTTTTGTATTCTGCAGGCAACAACATTGTTTTACTCATTTTAGGCCATGGCTAAAAGTATTTTTACCTGAAACTTCCTAATTGGGATTCAGCATGAGACAAAAATCCTCCACGGAAAGTTGTAGCCAAAATAGTTAAAGGCTTTGAAATTAAAACAAATACATAAAATTTTAAAAACATTAAAACCATGTGATATAATTTGAAGCTTCAGGCATCCTTAGCTATAGGCAGTACTACAAGTCCTCTCTTCACTCAAGAACATACAGTAAAGAGTACATTTCTTCCTGGATTTTATACAATTATGCTCCTACTACATATGGCTTTTCTAATCTGACATAACATAGCATCTCACAAAGCCAATCACAGCTAAGATCTGGAAAATTTTTCATCTCCTTACTGCAGTTCTGAATATTTTTAACCAGCTATTGAGTTTTTTGGGTGTGGCAATTAAAATACAGATTCAGCCATTACTGTATAGCATTGCAAGCTTCAAAATGTTTTCTATATTAACAAAGTACTGTGAGTATTATAGGATGTTATGAGAAGCTGAGTCAATTTACTGGAGATTGATTTCCATTCCTTCCGTATGTATCTTTGTCTCTAATATTTCAAGAATACTGCTTGCTGGCCTTCTGCTAATGTTACTTAACTATTTCTTTAATCACTGCTGTTTACACTTGACATGGTTCCTCCAACAACCTGTGTGGCCAGGTCTAATGCAGCTCCTGGGAAGACAGGGCAGAGGCACAAGTTGGTGCAGAGGCACAAGTTGGTGCAAAGACACAGCGATGCACCATAAAGCACGCACAGCACTCCCAGCCATGTGGTCAGACTGTATAGCTGTCTGGGAAGGAAATCCCACAGCAGAGAGAGGTCCAACAAGATAGCCTTGCAAATGGCAAGAAGCATGTCACCCCTTCTATAGCACTGAGCAGAGCAATTTCTCTGCTGTTAGCAGGCTTTTTCCCTTTCAAATCTCCAGCATTGAATATAAAACTCTTTTTTTACTGAGTTCTGGCTCACTTTTTGGTAATTATTGTTAGCACCAAATTGAAGTAGTGCTAGTGTTAAATATCAATTTAGAAATTTTATGCAGCCTCAATTTTCTTCTATATTTGTTGGCTGACAACTTCGGGTTTTCTCCAGTTAACACATGCAAACATTAACAAGCATGTCTACATGTAACACTAGCTTTTCAAGGTGCCATCTACTACCTGCCTGCTCCATACTGTACCTGTGCTGTTTTTATAATATGAACAAGTATGTATAGAGAATAATATAATATATTTTTAAAGTATATTATATACATTATATATATGCTTATATATATATATTAAGCTTATGTATATATAGGATCTTCAGTAATTGGTGGTATTGGGTTAGTTGTTTGGCCTCTTCCACTACGTTAATATTTATTTTTTTGCATGACAAGTATTTTTTTCACAACAGAATGAGTTCATCAATTTTTCTTTTTTGTTCTGTGATGCATCTCAGCTCCAGCCTCATTTTTTTTTATTCTTATATTGTGAAACTCATCAGTGCTTAAGACTGACAAAAAATAACTGACTGTTAAAGTTATCTCTGCTGATTGGTCCAAGGGTTTTTTGTCATCACAAAATTCCAATTTCATTATCTGTTAGAGCAATGGGCAAACACTGACACTTTTCCATCTCTCCTCAATATTTTCTTTACTACAGGTTCTAGTGTGCCTTTAGCATCTGCAAAGATTAGTGGTTCAGCTTCTTGCCCTTCCCAGTCTCCCTGAGAACACTTTTTAGGAGGGATGCTTTTAGGCTTTTGCCTAGCTTTCAGTGAAATTGCACAATTTTCCCTTAGGCTGGGACCTGTGTCTCCATAGCTTCTGTGTCTCTGCAGGTATGATGTTCAGGCTACTTTATCAGATACTGAGAACCAGAAAACATTTATTTTAGCATTAGAAACAAAACAAAATAAAACAAAGCAATAGTTTTAATATGGCAGATACCCTCTATGTTCATCCTGTTATAGCTTCTCCTGTTGCTAAGCATTTCATCCTTCAGAGTCTGCCTGGTTCCTTAGCCTTAGCATGGTGCCTTTTAAATCTTCTTACAACAGTTTTATTCTTTTTCATTTTTCGGTACTTTTTCATTTTTCTGTACTTTTGCAGGTCCAGAAACATATTGGTAGATTCATGTGAATGTTAAGCATCTCAGATTTTCAGAGTGAACCTTTCTAGCAGTAGTTCTTTACAGCTGTCAAACGCCTGCTGAAGCATCAACAGTGGTGAGCCCTTTCTTCAATTCCTGTTTGTTCTTCCAGATGTTGCCTGTGTAGTTATATGGGGAACACTCTCATGCTCATAAATTAGCATTCCAAATACTACAAAATCCTCAAAATTTACTGGTCTTTACAGTCAACACACACCAACTACTTTTGGACAACTTTAGAGAGTCTAATGATTATATTTCTCTCTTAGAATTTTACTTATTTGCAGGTCATCTCTGCATCAAACCATCTCCCCTCCAAACAGCCTGCATGTTTTGTAACCTCCCAATATGTTGAGAGGATGCAAGATTTTATTTATTTATTTATTTTTGCTGTTGTTCTATTTTTTTTTCCCCAAGGTTAATATTACTCAGATTTAGAACTGCTTCTCAATACCTGAAATGTCACTGTGGTCCTGCAACTCAATGAGCAATTACAAGTCTATTTGAAAGCTGGGGTTGTGGAGGACTCATGTTGTCTCCTTCGTTTCCTCCTCCATCCTGTAACACCAGCATTAGGAGGAATGGAAAAGAAGGCTGACTGAAAAATCATTTGGAGCTTACACGTTAATATGTGTGTATACATATATATATATATATAATATGAATCACACTGCCTTTTTCTGCTATTTCAGTCACCAAAATGTCAAGTTCCTTTCACTATAATTTCTCATGCAAATAGTTTATTTAATTCCCTTCTATTATCAAATTATTGTTAATAATGGAAATCTATATAAACTCATACTATCGCTCTTTCTGGTTTTGAACATATGACATATATCTGTTTTACAGATTGTCTTTTCCTGAATGAATTCCTCCACAGACCACAGTGATTTCTGGCACAGAATGTAAATACCTTGTGTTTTAGTCTCCAGATCATTTTGTTGGGTCTTATGTTATGCTTTACATAAGCCTAGTCAAGCAGTGCATTTTAAGTAATTAGCAATACCTCATGACTGTTGGACTTTTGGAGTACCAGTCTGAGACACAATTGCATCAATCTTAAGCACACATCTGTCCTAGCCTTCTTAAGTGTTTTTCTTTATTGCATTTCAGTCTGAACACATTATGATCTGACAGTATACTTGACCTGCTCTTTCCTTGTCCATCTAACTAACTTGCTGCTCTATATTTTATTTAATTACTGTTTAATTACTGTTTAATTACTGTTTGTTTGTTTGTTTTCCCAAAAATACCTTATTACTTCTTCGAGGCTGTCCAGTGTTTTGTAACACAGCAATTAGTATTCCACATATTTTTCCCCTTCATTTGCAAAACCTTTGTTCTAAAAAAAATTGTTCTCTGTATTTCTACTGTTGTTGGCATATCTTGAACTTTTTGGAGGAAGACTGAGTTTAGTAGCTGTGTTATACTGCTTGTGCAAACTATAAATCTGGCTATATATAGCCACCTGAGTTTTCCTCTGGGTCATATATTTTAAGCTGTTTTCTTGTCTAAGGACATAGATATTTGGTGTGAAGTTAAAAAAATGTTTAATTCTTAATTTTCACTAAGAGTTTTAGTGCCTGGGTTGTCTGTAAATTCAGTCTTTTTCTATCAAAAACTACCTATCATGTTACCTAAATAAAAGAATATTTGGCTGTCTCTGTACCTTTTTTTTTGTTTGTTTTCAATTTGTCTGTCTCAATAATTTATTTTATTTATTTATTTATTTTCTGGTTGCACTGAGAACCAAAAGACTTTCCTGTAGCCATATAACTGTAGTCTAATATAAAGTTTAGTTCTGATGTATTCTTTCAGTTGCAATTTTATTCAACAGCCACCTTCCAGGCTTTGTGTGCCCATGCTTTGAGCTGCACTGTTGACAATTTGCTTTTGGTCCCTTCCAGCAGTTCTAGAGAAATGAAAATTTCAGCACAGACCTGAGGTTCCAATATTTGTCTCTGGTGCTCCAGAGCTATAACAATCTTTACCAGCCTCCAGAGTCCTCCTCAGTATGAGGACCTGTATTTGTAGTTGTCATTACTAGTATGTACATCTGAGCATCCATTGCTGTGAGCTTTTTGTTTGTATGTTTGCCTTTTGTTCTGGTTCCCAAAACAACCTCCACCTCACTGGGAGCTACTGGTTCCATTCTCGTACTGGCCACCCCACAGCTAGAGAGACTCCACCGAGTACAGTTTCTGAGTTTGCCTCCTCCTTTTCTGCTCTCCGTGCTCTTTGCAGATTTCAGAGCTGCTAATCACCTACATTGGGGATAATCATGCTAACTACAAGGCCATCTGCTGCTCCTCTTTGTGCTGCATCCGTGATCCACTTCTATTGTGACTAAATTAGCCAAAGCTTAAAGCACTTTTGCAAATGGGGCCGGGAAGGGAAAACCTGTTGCCACTAGCTAAATCCTTGTGACCATCATATTGACTGGTGCCCTGCAACCACAGTGCTCCCCTAGCTGTGCTAATGCTGTGGCTGATGTGCCAGTAGAAGTCAGAGCCTTTAGTCCTGAGATAGTCCTGAGCAGCTCTCCCTTCCCTTCACATACACCAGAACTGGGGGAGCTCAGAGAACACTTGTTGTATGTTTTGATGGAGGATTTCAGGGCACTTCCATCCCTTCATGCCTACCTTCATGGTCCATCTATCACTATTTTTTACCTACTTCCTCACCCCTGGCTCTAGCCAGGAATATGACAAGTTGTGAGGCAACAAAGCTGATTCCTCAGCTGCTGCAAGGTATTCAGAGGGGAGGTAACACAGTGCAGAACATACCTGATAACGAGCAGCATGTCGGGAGTTCAGACAGCAACAAGTTCAGGGAGACAAAGCTTTGGTGGTGTGTGGCGGTGTGACAGGATGGTGCTGCTTCTACTCTCTGCTTAGGTCACACTTCTGCATTTTCTGAACCTGCTCAAATGCATTCGATGAGCCTGCCTCCTGGGAACCCAGTGATTATTCAGCTTGCTGTTACACATTTCTTGCTGTTATAGCTTGGAAAAGGTGAAATTGAAAGTAACATTTTCGATCAGCATCCACAAGAATAGAAATGCAACTAAAAATGAATAAATACTCCAAATACTCCAATATATTCCAATGGAAACAAGTGTATTTAGTAAAACTGCAAATAAGATCTGTATTAAGATCATAATAAGTAACTTTAAGTACTAACTATGCTTTTTTTTTTTTTTTTTTTCCTTTGGAAGTAATTGATACAAAAGTACTTTATGTTCTGGGTTGCTGGGTTGCTTTAAAATGAGTATGGTGTGATTTTTAAAATTTTGTCTGCTGTGGGACTTGATCATTTTAGATTTTTTCCCTTAGTATTCTGGCATTTGAATAAGCTTTTTTTTATGTTGGATCTTTCTTATTTTTGAAGTTTCCCTATAATTTATATTTCTATGCATTTGATCTGAAAAAGGAGAACAGTTACTGACTCATTAAATGTCTGAGGTTGGAAATGAAGGTTTTTATCACGTTTCCTTAATGAATTTTTGTGTAAGCTGTGACTGTATTTTGTTTGACTATTCTGATAATGAATGAATGGCTTTAAAAAGAGACATATTTACTTGTCTGAAACATGACAGCATCTTGGTGCCCCAGAGTATAAGAAAAATACTTTCTTTTTTATTCTTTTTTCCTTTAAATCTAAGATTAGATAAAGCTATTAGAAAAGATAACAGATAGACATATATATTTCACCAATAAATCGATTATTTTTCAGAGCCACGGTCCTCACAGAAATCTGACATAGCCTTGTCTAGGAGTTACTTATGCAAAGGTGAGAAATATATTTAGGGCAATGCATGCTGTCAGCTCCACAACTATGCTTAGATGAGTATTCATTGTTAATTATTCCTGAATTGACTATTGATGAATTATTATTTGGGGGATTACAGGTGTGACACTGAAAATCATGAAGTTCTGTATTTCAAAGCTAGCCTACACAAATCAACAATACAAGAAACATTATGGTCTAAAGATTGTTTTATCACTATTTGAGACGAAGTCCAAGACAGCCCGGTTTTTATCACAAGAAAGATGAGAAAGAGTGACTTTATTCATCATTGTCTGTTCCTCTATATTTATTGTCTTTGGGCAATGTTCCTCTGTGTTGTCTCAGGAACATTTAACAGACATAAATATATATATATATATATATATATAAATATATATATATATATAAAAAAAGAGAGAGAGAGAGAAGACACTTTCTGAATTAGTATGGGAATGACAGATAATCATCTCAAGAAGTGATTTATAGTTTTGTGTTTTTTTTTTTTTTTTTAACAAAAGATGTAAAAGAAAAAAAATCCTATTACAGCGCACTAAGAATTAGGCAAATGCCTTTTGCCTGAATTTGAGATTCAGTCGGATGGGATTTAAGAGAGTAGCTCAGACTCAGACAGCATTAGTCTTCAGTGACTCTAGATGAGGAAGAGAAAATGGAAGAAGAAACAGAACTGTCAGTGTTTGTGAGGCAGAATGCAGTGGAAAGGGGTGGAGAGCAACAAGACTAGAAAGCAACACACAGCATCTGTGGTAATCTGATAACAAGAAATTGAAAAGGACAGGGAAAGAAGGAAGAGACCAAATAATTTCCAGAGTACATTGACAGGAGTTAAGTAGTATAAAATCAAAATGTGTCTAAAACACCAGAGCTACCATGGGTAAAAGAACTGCAGCCACAGGTAGCTGATATTGGCATTGCTTTTGCCCTGAGTGCCATTTAGTATGATATTCCACAAGCTTGCCTATTCCTCTCTTGAGTTACAGATACTTAATGTGATGGAATTTGTTTGCTTGTGTTGGATATATCCAACAGTCTATATCCGCAGTACTCACTGGGGACACAGCATGTGGTAGCAGACAGAAATAAAACACCTGATGGAGATGTAAATGCTGTGGGGACAGATTTAAAAACATATTCCTATGTTCATTATGCTTTGATTGATTAAAGGTCTGTATTATCCTGACAGAATTCAGATGTGCAGATTGACAATTAAATATCTAACTGCTACTGCCTGCATCTGTCATTTTATAGACAATGTAAAATAGCCAACATAAAATGCACTTTGAGTTTCTCATAAAGAGAAACTGACATAGACAATAACAACATGAAAATGATTCCCAATAATTACCTAGAATCCTAGAAAGCCAAGGTTTTACAATCCTGCTGGGCCAACTCAATGCCAGATTTTCCCTTTGGCTGATGTTTCTATTCCCTAATTTAGACCATATGAAGTTTAAAACAACTGATTATACTTTCAGTATACTTTTAGTGGTCAAAGACACTTAAGAAATGATAGATATTTCCCTCATTTTTAATATCACCTAATATTTTTTTGACCTTTTTTTTTTTCTTCATTTGTAACTTCAATATGAAATTTATGACTGACATATGCTTATAGGATTGCTTTTTTCAGTGGCTTTTATGGCTTATTTCTTGATGGCAGCTTTTTCAAAAGTTTGTAAGTGCATGTGTATTTAATGTGCATGACAGAAAGAACTTTGGCATATTAAGAGGGAGAAACAAACTGTGCAGGTAAACTCAAGTTTCCCTAAATGACAAACATTATTACAGCATGGATAAAAGGCACAGCAGTTTGTGGCCAGCTACTTAAGAGCCAAGTTCAGTGCAAGTGCCATCTGGTACATGAGATCCAGCACAAGCCCAAGCAATACTGATTTTTCAGGGCTTGCAAAGTCATCTACAGTGCAGAAGCCAGATGGCGAGTGTAGCGTTCATCAGCAGACAGATTTTCAGAGCTGTGAGCACAATGTCATATTTTCTGGGTACTCTTTTGCATGTTTGGATGACAAATGCAAGTGGTTGTAACTTGTTATCTAATTACCTGCGTACACATGACAACCTCTACAGATATATATGAAATTTGGATATTTTATTATTTTTACAGTTTGAATTGAACATAGAAAATCTCAGACCAGATGTCTACCAACAAATATTTGCACACACTTTAACTTCACATGCCATTATTTCTGTGTTTAAATTCCCAAATTGTAGGCCACATTGAGAATTGAGGCCAAAAAAACGCAAGTCTGGAAAATGAAGCCACCGCTGAAGGACCACATTTCTGTGGTTCAGGCAATGGTAATCTTAATTTCTCTGAGCTCCTGCACTTTCTAAAATGACTTCTCAATAGAAAGGGGAAACTTTGCTGCCTAATATTAATCACATTAGCCATCTGTTTATCAGCTGGGGTTTGATTATTTATACGGTTCACTTGAAATTTATTTCTTCAGTATTCAATACCTTTGAATGTTAAAAGAGTGTTGTATTTAGTATCTGTTTGTTGGGTTATATGCTGGTGTCGTGGTTCCGCTCGAGTGGGCAGCCGAGCTCCACCACAGCCGCTCTCTCACTCCCCCTCCTCAAAGAGGAATGGGGAGAAAATATGTGAAAAGGGCTCAAGGATTGAGATAAGGACGAGAAAATCATGCAATAATTATTGTAACGGGCAAAACAGACTCGGCATAAGGAGATAGTAAGATTTATTGTCTACAACTAACAAGCGAGAGAAGTGAGAAAACAAAGGAAAAAAAAACAAAAGCACCTTCCCCCCCATCCACCCTTTTCCACCTCCTCCCCCCGAGCGGCGCAGGGGAACGGGGAATGGGGGTTATGGTCAGTCTACAGCACTTCTTCTCTGCCGCTCCTTCTCGGTCACTCTCGTCCCCTGTGCTGTGGGGTCCCATCCACGGGATGCAGTCCTTGATGAACTGATCCGGCGTGGGCTTCCCACAGGCAGCAGCTCTTCCAGAACTGCTCCAGATATGGGTCCGTACCACGGGGTCCATCCCTCAGGAGAAAACTGCTCCAACCTGGCTCCCCTACGGGCAGCAGCTCCTGCCAGATCACCTGCTCCTGCGTGGGCTCCTCTCCACGGGCTACAGGTCCGGCCCGGAATCTGCTCCGGCAGGGGTCTTCCACAGGCGGCAGCCTCCGTCAGTGCAGGGCCACCTGCTCCACCGTGGTCTCCTCCACGGGCTGCAGCGTGGAACCCTGCTCCACCGTGGTACTCCATGGGCTGCAGGGGGACATCCTGCTTCACCATGGTCCTCACCACAGGCCGCAGGGGACTTCTGCTCCGGCGCCTGGAGCACCTCTCCCCCTCCTTCCACACTGACCTTGGTGCAAGGCTGTTCTCCCACTCCCTTGACTCTCCCGGCTGCTGTGTGGCGCAGCGTTTTTTCCCTGTCTTAAATATGCTCTCACAGAGGCGCAAAACAACATTGCTTATTGGCTCGGATCTGGAAAACAATGGGGCCCTTCCCAAACATGGGGCAGCTTCTAGATCTTTCTCACAGAAACCACCCCTATGGCTCCCTGCTACCAAAACCTTGCCACGTAAACCCACTACAGCTGGAAAGAATCTGTATCCTTATGACCAGGGAATTCCCTATTTTAGTAGCATGAAACTAACACAAGTCCTTTCAAACCACAGCAAACCACAACAAATTAACTTCTGCTCACCCTGAGAAATCATAACCATTACTCTCAAACCCTTGTTACCCACTCACAGATTAGGCATGACTTTTGGCATTTCCCCACCAAGCAAAACTGTTCTGGAAGCTGATCTGTGGCATGGAAGTGGCCTGCAAGCAATTGAGTTGATACCTTCATTATACCCAGGCAGTCTAACGTTATAAGTGTGCACATTGTTTTTCATGTTCAGTTCTGACGTGAGCTTCTTTCATAACACGCAGGTAACTGTAAGTAATCACTCCCAAAAAGAGTTGTTTTGTCTTAGCCAAGGCCAGGTGTACCTGCAATTATTCAGCACCTGTTTTCCCTAACGTTTTCCTTTCCTTCAGGAAGGCTGCATCTTACCCATCTCATTACTGATCACAGATGGCCCATAGTCAGACAGGGCAAACCTTGTCTTGAACAAAAAGTAACCAATAAAAGACAAAAACAAAGTAATTTTCTCTGTGTTTAAGCAACTGTTGTAGTAACTATAGGTTGCTCATATACAATTAAGAGGGCAGGATTTTTACAACTGTGGATACATATGAAACAGACTGCCTGTGAAAATGAAGACAAATATGAAAAAAAAAATATTATTAAAAAATTAACCTCTAGCTGGGTAATTCACAATACAAAATACTATGAAACATCAGAAAACAGTGCACAGGCATTGTTGATGACTTCTGTCCTACTGGCATCCACTAAATGGTGAAGCATCACTGGGCTGGGTGGATGTATGAGGGGGGATGGCTTGGGCGCGTTGCTGCTGCAGTAACACAGGGTTGCCTCTTGTTCACTGGAAGAGGCACAATATTTTTACAAGATGGCAGAATGAATAAAGTCAGCCCAGCCTAACATTTTCCTTAAAGATTTTAAGTATTTCAACACAGCACGCACAAAACCAAAACTCTTTACTGCTTCAAAACTTCAGGATTCTTACAGCATTTTGGAAGTCAATGGGGTGAGAATCTCTGTAGAGCTGATATATGGCAAATAAAACTCTTAAATACACCTAATTTTCCCTATACTTCATTCTGATCTCTTCTCAGCAAAAGAAACAAAGAAGTAAAGATGATGCTGCCAAGATTTGTCCTGTATGAGATACAGCCAGAGTACTGTAAATGAGAAATAATTTGGCTCTCAAGTTTATTGCCTATTGACTTGGAGGTCATGAGGGGATGCCAGAACACTTCACTCATTTACTTGATCCTGGGAAGACAATGCTGAAGGACTGGGGGTAGCCTGCAAAGAGGAGGTCAACTATACCTCTAGTCTGGCATCAGTCTCATAGTTCAAGGCCAATAAAGGCCTTTTATGCAGAACATAAAAGTTACTTCACTTGTAAAGCTACTGAGGAGTTAAATTTTTATGGGTAATTCATCAGCAGAATAAGTAATCCCAACCCTTGCCTTCTGACCTCTTATTTGGATAAAATATTTCAAGAAATAGAAAGTTATGATCAGCAAACTTCAGTTGGAAAGGCAACATTTTTCAATGAAAACCAGCGAGTGAGAAGGAAAATATATTGTTGTTCAGGATAGTCTGCTTGTCTATAATACAAATAATCTCAGGTAAAATAAATAAATTTAAAAAAAAAGAAAGAAAAAGAAAAAAAGAAAGAAAAACGCATTTGTTTTTTTTGGGTAAGGCCACTTGTGGTATTAACTGTGTGAAACAAGCAACTGAGCAAGGACTATAGACAACCTGGAGCATGTCCAGAGAAGGGCTACAAAGCAGGTGAAGGGCCTGGAACACAAGTACTGTGAGGATCAGCTGAGGGAGATGGAGTTGTTTAGTCTGGAGAAGAGGAGGCTCAAGGAGACCTTACTGCTCTGTAAAATTTCCTGAAAGAAAGGTGTGGGGAACAGGGAAAAGGCCTCCTCTTGCAGATAACTAGTGATAGAACTAGAGGGAATGGCCTCAAGTTGCACCAGGGGAGTATTAGTTTGCAAATTAAGAGACATTTCTTCTCAGAAAGAGCAGTCAGGCATTGGAACGGGTTTCCCAGGGAGGTGGTGGTGTCACCGTCCCTGGGGGTGTTCAAGGAAAGGTTGGATGTGGTGCTTAGTGACATGGTTTAGTGGGTGACTGCTAACAAGGTGATGGTTGGACCAGATGATCTTGGAGGTCTTTTCCAACTTTAATGTTTCTATGATTCTGTGTTACACTGATCAGAGGCTAGAGCCTGAGCTGGAAAATGTCATGTGGAATATGAGGAACAAGGTAGATAGGGTGGCAATGTGCTAGCTCCTGCATTTTTTGCCACCTAACCTTAAAGAATCACAGAATCATCTAGATTCTCCAAGATCACCTAGTCCAACCTCTGACCTAACAGTAACCAGTTCTCCACTAAACCACATCACTAAGCTCTACATCTAAATGTCTTTTAAAGACCTCCAGTGACTCAACCACTTCCCTGGGCAGCATATTCCAATGCCTAACAACCCTTTCAGTAAAGAAGTTGTTCCTAATATCCAACCTAAAACTCCCCTGGTGCAACTTTAGCCCATTCCCCCCTTGTCCTGTCACCAGGCACATGGGAGAACAGACCAACCCCCACCTCGCTACAGCCTCCTTTAAGGTACCTGTAGAGAGCGATAAGGTCACCCCTGAACCTTCTTTTCTCCAGGCTGAACAAGCCCAGCTCCCTCAGCCGCTCCTCGTAGGACTTGTTATCCAGACCCCTCACCAGCTTCATCGCCCTTCTCTGGACCCGCTCAAGCACCTCGATGTCCTTCTTGTAGCGAGGGGTCCAAAACTGAACACAGTACTCGAGGTGCAGCCTCACCAGAGCCGAGTACAGGGGGACGATCACCTCCCTAGCCCTGCTGGCCACACTGCTTCTTATATAAGCCAGGATGCCGTTGGCCTTCTTGGCCACCTGAGCACACTGCTGGCTCATATTCAGCCGACTATCAACCAATACTCCCAGGTCCTTCTCCGCCAGGCAGCTTTCCAACCACTCATCTCCCAGCCTGTAGCTCTGCTTGGGGTTGTTGTGCCCCACGTGCAGGACCCGGCACTTGGCCTTGTTGAACTTCATGCAGTTGACCTCAGCCCATCGGTGCAGCCTATCCAGATCCTCCTGCAGAGCCTTCCTACCCTCAAGCAGATCGACACACGCACCTAACTTGGTGTCATCTGCAAACTTACTGAGGGTGTACTCAATGTCCTCATCCAGATCATTGACAAGGATATTAAAGAGGAGTGGCCCCAGTACTGAGCCCTGGGGGACACCATTAGGGGTTTTTACCCATAAAAGTGACCTAAAAGAAAGCCAGAGAGGGACTCTGTGTGGTGGTTTTACCGTGCTGGGCAGCTAAACCCCACAACCGCTCTCTCACTCCCCCTCCTTTAGATGAGGAGGGGGAGAAGTAAAGCAAAGAACAACTCACGGGTTGAGATAAGGATAATTTAATTAAAGGAAAATAATTATAATAATTAAATAAAGACTACCATGAACTAAACAATTTAACTAAGGGGAAATAAAAGGGAAAGGGGAAAAAGGGAGGAAAACAAACAAACAAACTAAATGAAAGCTATATGGAAGTGCAGAGGAAAGAAATTACTCTCTACTTCCCACAAATGAGCCATGATTGACCACGTCCTTGAAGCAAGGCCTCAACGCACGCAGCCGGTGTTCGAGAGGAGGACCGACGTTTTCCCAACGAGAGCCCACCCCTCCCCTCTTCTTCCTGTTTCCACCTTTTATTGCTGAGTGTGACACCACATGGTATGGAATATCCCTTTGATTGGTTTAGGTCAGCTGCCCTAGTGATGTTTCTCTCCTCACTTTTTGCCCACCCCCTAGGAGGGTTAGAGAAAGGCCCAATGCTGTGCCACTGCTGCTCAGCAGTAGACACAACACTGGTGTGATAACACTGCTGTTCCAGCTACAAGTACAGAGTACGGCACTGAATGGGCTGCTGCCGGGAAAGTTAACATTCCAGCCAGACCCAGTACACTCTGTCAGGGTGTGTAGCCATGGAACCAGGAATAATGTCTTTGAACAAATGGAGGGGAGACTTAGATTAGATGTGACGTGAGGAAGAAATTCTTCACTTGGAGCACAAAGCACACATGGGAATTAAGGCTGAAGATGCACCGTGCTTCTGTTCTTTTCTGTAAAGAATATAATGAAATTACCTAAAAAACAGTGTTAAAAATAACCCCAGGGCACAGGATGGGAGGTGCAGGACAGTCCTTCTGGCTGAGGGGCAGCCTTGTGCCTCCTCTGTCATTTCACAGCCACTTTATCTCTTCAAGCGTTGTGATTGCTCTCTGCCTTTCCCCGTGTGTTCCTTTCTTGATGTTGTTTCATCTCGTTCATTCACTCTTCTTTTGACTTGTTTGCTTTTTCCAGTTGTCTATGCCTATTCATTTCAAATGAAACAAAAAATCCTTTCAGATCCAGTCCTACAGTCTGTCACACCAAATTTTAGCAGTGACTGGCAGATTTAAGAACTTTGATGTATTAGAACACTGAGAGGAATATGATGAAAATTTAAAAAGTAAAATCCACCTAAGCAACACTTCCACATTTCCTTGTTTGTTTATTTTACATAGATAATTAAAGATAAGTTTCCAAAAGATATTTCATTTTTTTCTTACTTGTGACAGAATGTGTTATTTTTCCTTGCTTATTTTTTCTTTGGATTTGAAAGTGCCCATGAGAAACCCAGTCACTAGTATCATGTAAAGAAACAGATTTAATGATTTCTCATTTGTAGTGATCTGTATATACAATTTTTTCTTCAAGGATGTACTGACAATACCTAGTTATTTTGTTAATTACACATAAAAAAAAATACGTTTTTCCAATGAAATTTATGTGAACATTTTCAAGCAAATCAGAAGGACTAATAAGTGACCGAATATTGCTGGAAATCTGCTGATACATAAGGCATTCCTGAAATGGAGATGATAGTGCATGAAACAAAATTGTTAAGAAAACATCCAACTGTATCTAAAATATATGTATGCGTAACTACAAGCGAGGATCCCATGCAACTACTGCAATGTTCATTCTTCAGACTTTGCACTCTGGAAGGGTGGTTGACATACACATAATGGTATGCAGAGATATACCATAGTATGCATGCCCAATCATTTGACCTTGAGACATTCAACTACACATGAGCAAATACAGAAAAGATCCAGAAGAATTAAAAAAAAAAATAGAAAAAGAAAGTGACCTTGCACCAAGAAACTCAAGCTGCACAGATCCACAAGGTAGCTCTCAGGGTTGACAAGCTCCATCTCCAACATCCTGGATGCCCTGAATGTCATGGTAGTCCCAGTTCAGAGGTTAAGAGCAATCACACTTCTAAAGTTTGTGTTTGTGAAGAAAACATACGCCCCCCAAATACCCCATCTATCCAACAGCATCTTCATGAAGCCCCAAAATACCTGCAGGATACAGGAACACTCCATGTTTGTTGTTTCTCCTTTTCTTGGTGTTGAAGCACAGGTTGATTGTGTATTCTTGGTAATGCTGTCACAGCATAGGGCTTTAAGTATATAGCATCTTCCACCTCAGATGTTTTGGGTTTGTTACTCCATGATATTACTACCAACCTAAAACAACTGAGGAAAATGGTATCTTTCCTCCCTGAGGAATTTCTTTGGCAGGTTGTTTAGCTGGCCTGAAAACTGTTTAGGAGAGTTGCAATATGAATAAATAAAGATAAGATACTCTATCCCTTGTCACAAGGATTGGGATGCTTAAGGGCTTCTACTTTGTCATGACCCTCATCTGGTGTCTTGTTATTGGTATGGATTTCCAATGGAAAATGACTGTGGAATAGAGCCCAGAAAATGCATTTATCTGCCTTTCACTTTGAGCACTGTATCAGGCTGGTATACAGATCCATTTCTTATTTGGTTTCCTTAATGTACCAGGGAGCTGACCTGCATTTTGTTCTGTTAAAATATGGGTTCTTGGATGTACACTAGGTTTTCCAGTGCCATTTGTGTTTTTATTAATGTAGCACTTACTTTATTTGGATGTCGAAAGGCTTAATTAATCCAATTCTTCAGAGTCAGGTGGAAAACAATGAGTAATCACAAAATATTGCTAACTGTTATTTTGTCCAGAAGTTGATGGTTCTTTCTGTTGGGAAACTGGCAGCATTTTATGAGAAATATGATGTGAGTACTTCATATTGTAAAAGGAGGCAATTCTGTATATTAGTAAGTTCATGGGTACAAAAATTACTCTGCAGAAGAAACACACATCCAGATCTCTCCCACCTGAAACAACCCTGCAACACCCAGCGCAGACCATCAGCAATATGTGTGGGCGAGGCGGCAGCTTTGGATCACTTCATAAAGGCGGACTGTCACATGCTGAGAAAACCCGCTGTCAACATCCATCATTACCACCATTTCCCAGCTCATGTAATTAGAATTCGCAGGGGATTACCTACATGTGCCACTTCCTTATGGAGACCGACGTAATATGCCACTCACCCAGACCTCCACACTGCGCAGCCTGGCTGGAAGTGGGTAGCAGGCAGGATGACATCTGTTTGGACTAAGTAAAAATGACATTTCTCTTAGCTGAATTCAGGTCAGCCTGCACTTCGGGGTTAAGCCAAACTGGAGGACAACATAAGCAGCAATATTCTGGAGGAATTTATCATGAGCTTTCCCATGCCTTCTCTCTTGTTGCAGCTGATGAAACCTTTTTAGACATCTTCAAGCATTCATCTGAATTAATAATATGATAAATGACATTTTGATGCAGGAAATATTTTCCCTGGTGAATATGCAAAGTAGTGCTCACCATCTTGTTACATACAGAAACATAATCATATTCAGCATCTGTATAAATGTGCGGACCACTGTCTGACACTGTGTGGCTGGCAACTGCATAAAGAAGCCAAAAAAAGAGCAAATTCAATCTTTTACAGATCCCCTGTATAAAATATTGCTCAAATGACAAAGAAGTGCTAAAATAAGAAAAAGGGCATGATAAGTCATTTTGTGCCTGAAGTACATCGATATTTGTTTTAAAAAATAAAAATGTTTGCCATTATCATAGCTTTGGGAAGTCACTATCAGGTAGGAAAAGATAATGTCTCTACCTCTGTTGTACTCTGCATCAGGAACTAAGGTTACTCCAGTTGTCCCAGCACTGCTTAAGTGAAAAGTAAGGTCAGAGGAGCTGTGATGGGAATACATCTGTTCTTCCTGAACAGCAGAGGAAGCTTCTGACTCCCTTTGGCTATGTCTAATTTGACCTCATGAGAAAAAAAAAAATAGATAAATTGGAACAGGACAGCACAACAGCGGCCTTCAAAAGTTCAAAAGTATGGAAGAATCCTCCATAAATTTCTTCACATTTATGGAAAATGTGTAGGAGAGTTGTTTACTTAGTAATGTCTAAAAAAACAACAGAGAGGATTAGTAATAAAAACCTCTGTCTAAATTGACTACAAAAATTTGAATACATATGTCCTTCTGATCTTCGTAAGCTGATGATCTGTCATCGAATGGCACTTAACTGTTCAAAGTAACGTAACAGAAAAATCATGTCATTAGAAGAATTAAATATCACTATTGTTGTTATACTGCATATTATATAAACTTAGGTATAGTTTTGGTATAACAGACTATTAATTTACATCTACAGAGCGTTTCACTAATTTCAATAGAAATCAGTTTAAAAAGGCAAAGTTTTCTGGAGCAGTATTTGTATGTGCAGCAAAGCCTTGTATGATTTTTGTAACAACTTTTCCTTCCTCTGGGCATTACTTGTAATATTGTAATGCTTGTTAGGTGTCACTACGTTCAGCCAAAACCAGCAAACTGTAAGTGGGAGAAAAGTGTGAAATCAATACACTCAGAGGTGTCTCCTAAAAGTCTCTGCCAGTACTGAGGTGTGAGAAAGGCTGATATGTTTGATACCCACGTCTAAAAATTACCCATGTCTAAATCAGGTATTTTATTCATCAGGAGCAGGAATGGGGTTTAGAAGTCCTTTTGCTTCTATTTCCATCCAGCATGATGACAATGGGCAAGTTGCCCTGTACTTTGGCAGCTTTCACTGTTTTCACGTTGCTGAGGTCTAGGCAATGTTCCTACGTTCGACTGTCTTTCATCTTTCTTCGAGCTCTTTTTCATCCTGTACTCTGTGCCAGTTTTCATCAAATCTGTTTTACCCTACTGGCAACAAAACACTCTATATTTTTTGACTGAAAAGTATTTGAGCCAAATATATTTGATTTCTACCCTCAGCTCTTAGCCAAATTGCTTTCTTCAATTTCATTGCAAGATAGCTTTCTCTGAGCCAAGTCCTGCTGTTTTTCCACTAATCAAAAAGGGCTCTTTCATTTTAAGATGTTTTGTGTCTCAAGACACTTCAGAGGAACATGACTACATGTCCTTTCTCTCATTCTATGGAGACAATTTCATACTTTTATTATTCTAAGCTTTAAACTGTGTTAATTGCTCTTCTCCATGGCTCTCAAGACAGTCATTTATCATTAGAGTTTATATTTAGCTGCCTCATGCTTTCACTGAATTTCTCCAAGAAATAACAGAGATAAAGATGAGTTTCAACCAAAGAGGGGATCACCCTTAAGACAATCTTGCCTCCATCACTGTAAGCCACACGTTTCTAAAATAATCCAGACACCAGTCTCACACTAAATAGTAGGGCTAAAATATTCAGCTGTTGAAGTAAACAGCATCTTAGTTAAAACACACAGGAAACACCTTGAAGAAAAGATATCCTCATCCTGCCATGTGTGGGTCTAGCATCTCTCCCTCTCTCATCACCAGGGGTGTCTGCTGAGCACCTGTCCAGGCCTGTTGCACTCTCCCTGGCCACCACGAGCCATAAGGACTTAGCAGAGGTGGTGAGGGACCAGGTTTTGTGAAAGGGACCCAAACACCTCTGCATGGCGGCATTGCAAAGGGTGTCTTCCACTGCCTAGAGGAGGCTGGAACAGCAAGCAATTTTGTACAGGAATGGGGACCACAGGAAAGGTGGCTTATTTTAGAGCTCCTAGGACATTCCTGTTATATGCTTTAACTGCTTTGATAATTTTCAGACCTTCAGGCTGATATGTTCAGTATTGATTATACTCGTGCAAATAGAGATTGATAAATCATTGCTAAAATATTCTGCTGGATTAGTTATGCTTGTAGGACTGGCAACAAAATAGCGTATTCAAATAGTTTGGGGGTTTTAAACAATCTGTGTAACAATATTACTGCATCACTAATGTGGGATTACACCTTTATTATATCTTACATGCAATTCTCATACTCATGACAGAGTGCTTCCACTGATGACATGTGGATTTGTCTTTTGTGAGGTCTTTTGTGGCACTCTACCAAATATATCCTCCCTGCTGCACACATGTGATCCCAGGAATAGCTGCAGTAGTTGTTCTTGTAGGAGTAACCCAGGTTGGCAAGGTTGGCAGCTATGTTGTTTTTTTCTATATCATCAGCATTACAGCTGCTGATACTGAGCAGTTTTCATAATTTATTTATTTATTTATTTATTTTAAGAGATACATGAAGCTAGGAAAGTGAAATTATTTCTGTGAGAAAAGAAATGCAGAAACAGCAGCCTGTGCTGCTGGAAGAGCAAACTTAGAAAGAATCCAAGTTAAAGTGAGACTATAAAATATAAACACATTAAGTTTTCTTTCTACAAAATGTATTTTCTTTCTTAATCTCTTTGTCTCAAATGTCAATCAGAAGAGATTTCGCTTCTGAGAGCTCATGGTGCAGAAATTATTTTTCATCCCACTTACTGCAGACCCAAGACTGTTGACCAACGGAAGACTGTAGGTGATCTAGTGGCTTGACACATACCCCAAAATGTATATGCTCTTCTTATTTTATATATATATTTTTAAGATCTTTCCCAAAAGTTGTTATGCAATTTTATCTTTCAAAAAGCATCCTATCATTAGAATAAAAATGCTAAAAATAGGTGGAACCTTAATTAATTACTTAGTAATTTCATATTTCTAAAAAAATGTAAATATTTACAGTCCTCATTCCATAAAGAAACAGGTCTTGCTTATCTTTTATATTTCCAAAGAGAATTTACAACACCTTTATAGTGAAAAAAGTAAAGAGGTAAAAAAATAGAAACAGAGTAGAATAAATTACTGATATCTGCAAAAGACCAGAGTCCAAGCAAATTCTGTGCCATACAGGTTGCATTAATGCAAAAGCATAAAGATATTTCCCTGACAATAACATGTAACCTACCTCAGGTAAACTACCCCTTCAGAGGAGTCAGGTAGGTGACAAATAAATAAATAAAAAAAAAGTTACTGAGGCCAAGTTGCTTAAGTTGCTTACAAAGTGCATGTTAATCCTACCAAATAAAGAGAAGCATTAGCAAAATTGCTGGAATTGTTTGTTACATTAAACTGTGTGTAGTTAAACCTGGGCTTTACTATGTTTTATATGCAGTATAAGTCTGTACATAATTTAATCATGGGATAAAACAGTTATATCTGTATTTAATTTAATTCACTAAATTTAATAAATAGTTCCATAGTGCTTATCATTGAAAAATATCATGACTATATGTCCTGCAAAGACAATTGAAGCAACATATCCTACTTATGCAGAACTAATATCCTTCAGATAGGAACCATAAAATTGAATTGGAATAACAGTCTAGTCATTTGACAAATAAAAAACAATAAAACAGCACATCACACTAAACTCATCATCTTGTGCATGAGAATATTGGTATTATTATTTTTGTCTTGTAAAGGTTTTAACATACATTGACCTGGATTATTAAGTGCTTAACATGCCAAGATTTTGCATTTTACACTGTTTGAATATATGTGCACATTTACAACCTGCTATTGTATCATCTTTGCTCCCACTGACACACTCCATATTTGTATTCTTGGTACATTAATCTTTTTAGCTCAGCACGTTCAATTATAAGAGACTGTCATGTTTTTTGCTTACAGAAGCAAGAATTACCATATTTTACATTGAGATAAAAACAGCAATTATTTTAATTGCATTCAGAATGTGAAAAAAATAATTAAGTTTGAGTTCACAAAGCAGGTCTGCAGTAATGGCCCGCTTCTTGCTGAAGCCAAAAGCAGTCTCTTCCTTTGGAACAGCTGAAAAGCCTGATGCTATTCTGATGCAAGTAGTACATTTGATTAAAAAAAAAAAAAAAAAAAAAAGAGGATCTGTAAGTTTTTGTAGCTCTCACCCCAATCTCTTAAGTGATCACAAAGTGATCACAAGCTGCACACTAATGATTCTCATGTGAATGATTCTCTCTGGTATTTCCTGCCAAGGGTTTCTCCAGGGTCCCCATCTCTGCTGCCAGCACTGGTGTTGGTGGCTCCTGATGGCTTTGGGGTGTTTGGGACTGAAACAGATGATGGAGCCTAGACCAGCCCCACCACAGTTGCCACCAACAGTCCCTCTTCTTTTCTATACCACTCTTGCCTCTTTCTTTCTTCTTGTCTGACAGCCAGCTACTCCTATGCAGAGCTGTACTAAAAAAGTCACAAAATTAAACTAGCCATCAATTTTAACTCAATCCCTCAATATCTTTCTGCAGTATTCTCTTCTTTGTGTCACATTTGGCACAAAACTCGCTTCCACCTCCAAGTTAGCTGTGCTAACCATACTTTTGGGCTTCCTACGGACCTTACAGAGTATTGAACCATCTACAGTGAAGGAATTGCACATAGTTCACATACTGAGCAAAACAGCATAGAATAACATACTGGAAAGAGTAGAAAAAAAAGATGAAAGGATGCCATACATGGCAGTAGACTATCTAATTATGCAGAACACAATATGATTGAGAAAAGTTGCAGTCAACAGAAAGCATCCAAAAACCTGATTTAAGAGCAGCCTACCTTTCTGTGAGAAATACGCCACCAGTGAAAATATGGAATGGGAAAAGTCAAGCAGCTCTTTTAGGAGAATCCTCCCTGCCCCCATTTAAACCCTGTCTAGACGAGACATGCCTTCTTTTCCCATTGTGGGAACCCAGCACGTACGGGCGCAGAGCAAACAACCCATCTGTTCATCCCCAAACTAAATATATCGCGCTGTGCCTGCCATGCTGGGCTTGCAGGGCTGCCTTCACAAGCACATGGTGATCACACAGCTCTGCCAGGCCCCCCGAGAGCTCCCCAAGGTACACGATTTGTGGGAGTCCATCTGTCTGAAACCACAGCTTGTAACACACACCACGGAGATCAGCCTTCATCTCCACCTTGTGCTGGGAGGGAGCGATGGCTGTGCTGTTGCGGGGCAGCGCCAGGCACGGGGAGCCCATCCCTCACACTCTCCATGGAGGGACAGCAAGCCCAAACCTGGGGAGAGGCCTCCACAAAACGATCTGCCAGCTTTAGTGTCACCCAGCACCGCTGAAACTAGCAGTGGTGAGCTGCGATTGCCCTGCTGCTCTTTCCCACCAGCCAGGAAGGCATGAGCAGAAGTGCCTCAGACACAGGAAAGGGCCAAGGGCAAGACTTTCAAAAGGCCCTGAATGCCCCCATGGAGGGTTACGCTGCGAGACACTGTGCTGGACCATCTCCATAACTGCTGGCACTTGCAGCTATCTCTAATTCCACCTTTTAAAGGTTGGCACCACAGAATGATGTGTGGGGAGCATGGAGAGCTACCTGTCCAGCCCAGTGGTTTGGGTGCCACCCTGACAGCCAGGTATCCAAAAACTGTGTGTTTCAGTAGCTAAATTAAGATATCAAGGACTCTACCACTTTGTCTTTTATCTTACCTGCTTTAGAATAGACTGATTTATCTTATTTCAATAGTATTTATCCTAATATCAGGATATTGACAGTTAAACACTGAAGAACTTAAATGTTTTCCAATGCATGTAAATTTAAAGTAAGTTCTCAGTGGTATTTGTTATTTTACTTCACCTCTTGGGAAGGGCTACAAAAATCTGCTTATGGAACCCAGCACAAGTTTGGATTTTTCTTCATTTTTTTTTTTTTTTACAAGATGATGTCTCTATAACAATGTATTACAATAACTCATGTGAATTGTATATTTAAGCTCTTACTACAACTATTTAGAAGTAACATAAGGAAGATGTTTATCTACATTTTCCAATGTAACTTAATGTCTTTTCAGTTTAACATCTTTGTGATTCATTTCTTCTCCTAATTCTTTTGCTTGGGAAAAGATTTTCCATGGCTTGATTTGAGCAATAAAAACTTTCGCATGAAAGAGAGACCAGTTCTATAAATAATTTCTTATCATAATAACTCACTTCAATTTTTTATTTTGTTCAGGCAGTCAGGATTTCCTGATCTTCACTTCTCTCTGTATGCTGTGGCAAATGTTCTCCAAAGCTGTGGGATCCATTCAGAGTCACAAGGTAAGGGCACATTCTGGAAAGCTCAAATGTCTGCGGATCACCTAATGCTTATCAAGGTCATTCCCCGACAAAAATTCAGAAAACAATATTGCCAATAAGCTGTTGCAGTACTATTTATAACTATTTTCAGTTACTCCTTCTCCTCTATTCTCTTCAAAACAAAAATATTATATGTATATACATTATACCTGTATATATATATTATACATGTATATAATATACATATATATTATATATATATAATATTTTGGATAGTTTTCTGTGTTCAGTACTCTTTATGGTGCTTTTTTTTTTGTTTGTTTGTTTTTTTGTTTGTTTGTTTGCTTCTTTCTTTCTTTGTTTTGTCACCAAGATGTAGTTGGGTTGGTAATACAGCTCTTTATTACACATGTAGAGAACCAGGAACAAAAATAAATAAAATAAAATAAAATAAAATAAAATAAAATAAAATAAAATAAAATAAAATAAAATAAAATAAAATAAAATAAAATAAAATAAAATAAAATAAAATAAAATAAAACAAATTTCCTCCTTTTCTGATAGTCAAAGAAAGAAATTAAGTGTGTTAAGTAATTTAGAGTAAGCCACTGGCTGAAACTGAGAGCTTCTGCTCTGGCTCTTAGTTTTTGAGATGATTGCTTTAACGGCCTTTCTCATGTCAACCACTTCTCACTGTCAATTGACATGTTCCTCATGTCAACCACACCTGCTGGCCATTATTTCTTACACTTCTGCAAGGTGTTGTTACTGTGAAAGGGGCCTATTATATACTTACGTATTTCCTGCCTGAGAAGTGGATTAAACCTTCTGTTAACTGCAGAGGTGCACAGAGATTCTGGAAATGTGCATTTTAAATCCTTGTTTAAAACATGTTTTGTTTGTTTGTTTGTTTGTTTTTTCCTTTATTTATTTCTTTATTTGGCAATTAATTCAGTTTTCTGACATATTTTCTGTTCACAAGCTTTGGTATTCAATGAACCAAGGTTTGTAATAATAACTATCCTTCTGTTTGGTTGGTAAAACAAGCAATATCCTCACCTCTAGGATGTTCCGTTCCATCAGCAACTGATACAGGGTGTATGGAGTTCTTCCTCTGGGTGTTCTAGGAGGGGATATTTTGTATGGAGGAAAGGAGCACCATGGAGACAGGACAGGACAGATTTGAAGTGATTGTGGTGCAATTGCCTAAAGTAACTAGGAAAATAAAACTAACATTCACATTTTAAAGAAAATGTACAGCATTGAAGAGGCTTTCAGGGTAGGGCGTAGCTGTATTACCTGAGCGTTCCGCTAGGCTTCCAACCTTAGATACTATCGTGCTGGGGGAACCTGGTGTGCTAGCTCTAAGGAACAGTACAGAGCGTAGGGTGGAGTGGAGACACCACGGCTAGGCTCTGTACCAGGTGGGGACTCGATTGTTCTTGTGCACACCGAGACCGATAAGCTGCACTTTTTGCTACCCTGGACCTGTCATGTTTTGACAAATGCTGTACCCTAGTGTACGTTTGCCCATTATAATATCATTATAATACCAAAACACACATCCTTCCCAAAAGCTACCCGCCTCCAAGGTGCGACCACCCCACACCGAGCATGCGCTCTGAATTCCTCAAAGCCTATTATTTTAAACGGAGACGGGAGAACTTTTCACCAATCATAACTAAGATATGCTTGACTAGAGCCACTCAAGCTCCACCTAAAAGATAGAAAATAATATAAATTGGCCTAAGAGAGAGGGGATGTTAGGGAAGATACCATCGTTAGGACCATCCTGAGGACCTCCTAATGCCTGGGAACAGTCGACGAGCTGAGCCTAACTTCCCCCCCATTGGGATGCCTTTGGGTGAGATTTGAACACTTGGTTATATCATGTGTCTGCACAGAAACTTAGAAATCTCTCTAGAGTCTTTGTGTCTTTTAACGCGTTAATTTCCAGGCTGCACACCTATGTCACCTGTGTATTTCATGCATGCTAGCTTGCTTTTGCAGACAGTAACTATCCCCGGTAATCCAAAGAACCTGTGTACCTGTTGCTGTAATAAATTGCACTTGATTGCATTGTTCCTAGTCATGATAGTTCTCATTAAATGTGACTAGAGTAAGGGTGGTTATACATGTATGTTATTGGTGAATCTGTGACTGTGGTAGTTCAGTACTCTGAATCCGACTGGACCCCTAAAGGTTACTTGGTTACACCCCTTAATGCAACAGTGATTAATCTGTTGTGGTTGATTTTGGATTTTATTCCCTTGTATCCAAATTAATGGCAAAATTAATGACACTATGCCATTAATTTCCTCTGGGCAGAAACAGGTACTATGAAACTGCCCCGGCGGAGTCAGAGCACACTTTTATTTCAGCGAAGAGGATGCTTTTCACATCGCCTTTCCCACAGTGTATGCAGTGAGGTAGGACCCTCTCCTCTTCCCAAATTCAGTGTGAGGAAGCCTCCAGACACCCTGGTGAGCTGATTTCGTGGGTCAGAGCAGAGCTGCAGAGAGCTGCCAGGAGCTGTGGAGCTGTTTTGGCTGCCCTGTTGGAGCCACCCAGCTAGCATTTCATGATTCTTTGCAGTGTCACAGAAGGACTTAAATTCATTTGTAGGCTGTGTTCTCAGGCTAAAATACTGCCTATGTACAGAGATATTTCCTTAAGGGCCTTTTAGCTTCTTACATATTCAACACTTGCTTTTGACATATGTTTGTAAAAAATCTCAGTCATTTTCTATTTGCAGAAGTGTCAGCAAAAAGGAGGGGGACTGTGTTTTGTGTTTTGCACCTTGACATGCTCAGTCCTCTGTTGTGCCCTGCACATCCATGCTGCGTAACACAAGCAAAGCACCAGCTGATTTCACCAATAACTCCTGGTGCTGACAAGGAGCCGTGTAGGCACAGCCTATCCCTTACAACCCACCAGCATCCCCACGTGCAACACTTCACACAGAAACAGCAACCTTTTTTGGTTCTTGGACACCTACCTCACTCACGCTGGCTGTGGCCTGCATTTCCCCGCCCCCCCTGGAAATGTGGGTGATGGTGGGCACGCTCTTGGCACCACGATGACCAGCAGAACAGAAATATGGCTGGCAGAGGTGCCTGTGGCATCTTACACAGCCCTCTGTGATGTTTCTTAGGGAAGCCATCTGCAGTTGTGCCAGTGTGCTCCCTGCGTCACTCAGAAATTATTCACCCGCGGCTGCATGCTTCACCTGGAGAAATGACTCACGTGTTTCCCTCGAAGGACACCCCTCTGCAGCGGAGTTTTCCTGGGCAGAGGCCAAATACAGCACTTATCAGAGACCTCAGACAGAGCCACAGGGACCGCCAGAAACGGGGCCAAGCCCCCTGTGGAGGGGCAGGGTGGGAGGACAGCACAGGAAGGTTCACCAGGCTGGGGAGCTGCAGCCCCTCGGCCCCACCACGCATCCTGGCCAGGAACAAGAGGCCATCACTTGAGCAGGGCATACAGGAGACATCCAGCTGCCAACCCCCATCTCACTGCCTCCTCGGAACAGGAACTGGGGTTTCCTGGAGACAAGGGCAAACACAGCGCAGCCACTGCCAGCCCACAGGGAGCTGCTGACCCCCCTGCCCGGTGGCAACATGCTACACAGGCAAGTTCATGCACCGAACGGGTCTGATTTCAGTGTAGAGCACTCTGCCCACTGCCAGGGGACAAGTGCCTTGGGGATGTGTCAGCAGGCCTGTCTGTGGTTTGCTTTCTGCTCTCCTGAGCTGCCCCGTGAAGTTGCAAACTGGCTGCTGGCTGTCGGGGGAGGCCGTTCGGAGGCATTTGGGTGTTTGGGTGTTTGTAGCACCCTGGTTTCCTTGGCAATTGCTGCTGGAGCTCTGCCCGTGTGGGGTTAGGATTTGTATGACTAACTGTGAAGCTTCAGAAGAAAAGGGGAGAAAAAAAATACCAGTTTCATCCTACAGGGTGATCCCTTGGTAGTGCTCAGTCCATGGTTTTCCTGAGACTCTGGGTTGCTGCTGCCAGAGGGGAGAACTCCGTGCTACTGTGTATGTGTGCAGGAAGACCTGCTCTGCTGCTCTGCGGGTGTCTGTACATTTAAAACCCTTTTTGGAAGTGAGAACTTGCACACTAAAGTGCTGCTGCCTAAGCAGGTACTACACATGCAGTACTGACTCAGACTTCAGAATTACAGAAGCCTGAAGCCTTTTACTACTTCTTTTCATATGAAGCAGTAACAGTGCACACTGTCTGCCTTAATTTGTGCATTTATAATTCATGACACAGCACAGATAGTGCCCTACAGATAGACAGAGTGTATTACAGTTATTTACTTGGATTTCTCATTAATAACATTGAGAAAATGTTTATTATTTGATCTAACTCTTTTTATACCTTTTTTTATGTAAGTTGATACAGTATTGACAACGCTGTTAGAAATTTTTGGACAAAAATGTTGGTTTTGATAACACTGATGCAAGCATGGTGATTTTGAGAAGGTTGTGTCCGTGTCTCTGAGAACCAGATTTCTTCCTGGTATATGTGATTTTTGGCTATGATTATTTATCAGTATATTGCCAGTCTGGACATTCTCCTCTTTGACATGACCTACTGGATGTCAGCCAGCATGTTTTGCCGTGTTTACACTGCCTAATAAAACTTTCCACTGCTGCTCTTCAAAAGTAAATGTTTCTGCTGGATTGGCAGCCCTGGGATGCAGGGGCCTCACTGTTTATTTTCACAACGGTACTGCCTGGAAAGCTGCACTTGTTCCTTGCTGGGTGATCATCCCTGCTGGCATCCTCCGCCAGACAAAGCAAAGATTTTTACTGCTGGATTTGAAATTTCCCTGGGAAATCAGCCCCGGTTCCACACAACGGTGGGTTGGGCAGTGCTCATTAAGGCTTAGGAAAAAAGTCAACACAAACAGTGTCCTGCTCTGAGAAACATCCAGAATGGGTCGTGGGCCTGCTGAAAGCCCACCCAAAACTGTTGAACCTGACACTTGAGTGCTGAAGGATGGTCTTGGTGCTCCAGCAGGTGGGCAGAGGTGCAGAGCAGCTGGTATGCCAGCCCATGGCACGAACATCTCCTGGTGCTCTATGCACAACTGCCCAAACCCAGACACTAAACATACTCTGAGCCTCTGCTTTGGCTATCCTTTTTGGCTATCCTTATTTGCGTCTTCATTTTGAGAGGGTTTTCAAAGGTTTGGTGGTTCCTCTGAGCATGTCTGTACCTTCTGAGCGTGCCTGCAGCCAGAGTAAGGGAGTCTCTGCCTTCAGAGCACCCAGGAGGATGCTCCACGAGGGAAGAGGGATGCCCTGCAGAGGGCTAAATGCAGGCCTTTCTGCACTCAGTGCTAAAACTGCCACAGTTGAGTGATGGGAAGGGGATTTGTGAGTGCAGTTGTGATACACAAAATAAGACCTGCAGTCACATTTCTTAGGGAGGATGATTCAAAGTATTTGCAAACTATGCTGTCCTTGAGACCAGGCAGAGACATGCAGCTTCCAACTGGCAGAGCCAGCCAAAGTGCTTGCAAATATTAGTTATATTTCTACCCATGCCTTTGCAAACAAGACTGAGGCTGAGTAAAATGGGGAAAGTACTTGCAGTTACAGAGTTTTGTGCTAGCTGAATCCATGTACTGCACCTTATTGCAGACCAATTTTTGTCAAAGGACTTGAGGTTTTGAAATGCCCCATATCCATTTGATATCTCCACTTCTAGAGAGTTATGTACCTAAGTGTCCCCAGCCTGCTGTGGTGATAAGAGCATGAGGGGAATTGTACCACTAATGGTTCGATTTTGCATGTGGTGGAGAGGCAAGTTTTCTGGCTCCAGCTTTTGAGATTTGATCCCATGCCAAAACGTAGGTCAGGACCGGCTCCTGAAGGTTGTGTCCTACGTGTGGCTCCTGGAAGACTACTTGATGACACATGTCGTATGGAAAGTCCAGCCAGATGAGAGCCCTCGGGGTTTTACAACCCAGGGAGGCTGAAGTAATCTAGCTAAGGAATGAACCCAGAGGGCAGCCGAGGAGGCAGAGCTGAATCCTCCCATCTGGATTCTCACGTCCAGCACAGCTGCAGCACCTGTGCTGCCTGCAGAAAGTGGAGCACTGCACAGTCTTACAGGCAGCTGCCCCCAGCATCCTCTGTCCTCCCCCTGGCTTTGCTGGGCCATGGGAAGCACCGCACCACCACACTACTGCCTGCACGGCCAGAGCACAGCTTTCAGCTCCACAGTCTTGGTCACAATGTGGATGGTTTTCCCAGAAAGTACCCACTAGCTTTCCCTGCTGCTACATGGTGTGCACTGAACAGTGCTGGGCAGCATGCTCAACAAGTCCACACGGAGCTCTGTGAGGCGAGACAGCCTGACCACTGTCTCAGATATAGGAAAAGGCTGCTATTGTTTCAGCCTGGTTTACATAAATATTCAGGAGACAGATCTGGGCAAAGCAGTGGTCTGAAGGAGCCATTTGCTGAACTCCTTCAATATTTGTCATGGCTTAAAAAGCTCCTGTCCGACAGATGTTATCAAGGAACTGCTAATAAGAGCATCAGGATTATTTCATTCATGACAGAAGCAATTAGGCAATGCTGACAAATCATTGCTGGTGTTGTTCTGCAAAACATTTGTTATTGGCTTTAGCAAGGAACATGCCTGGGGTTAATTTCATCAAATCCTTCACACTCACCTGCAACTCTGGTTGCCCACCCTTTGCCCGCAGCCTCTTCTCCCTGTTTCCCAGACAGTGCCTCTTGAGAAGCAATGTTGAGGAGCTGGTGACTGACCCCAGAGCCACCAGTCGTATTTTGGGATGGCCAGAAGCCTTTGGGAGCCTTTTGTGAGGGGTGGATGGGCTCCCAGGCTGGTCTCACACCTTCGCTCTGCCGCTGCTGCAACCCATCTGCTAGTGCTACAGCCTTGAGAGCTAGAAAGCCATCAGTACAGCCATGTGCGTTACCCAAATTATAGCCTCATTGAGCTGCCTTCATAATAATACATTCCACATTATTTCGCTGTACTTTTTATTTTGTGAGGAATTGCAGGCATCTCGGTTGCACGTTGGTTATTTAAGAGGCTGCCTATTCAACAGCTATGCAATTACATGCCTGTTTTATAGTCTCATTTCTCTTCATGCAGAAGGTTTAACAATGATTTATTTGATCAACAGTAGCAATGAGGTAAGTGCCCTGTAATGCATAAAACACAAATCAGCTAATAATTCATGGGGTATATAAATATATAATAATTAAAAATAAACTACTTGACAAACTTGTCCTCAGCTTGTCTGTATCTACAAGGGATAATAATTTTAGAAAAGGGACCTTAAATTCAGCATTCTGGGACATACATCACTAATTACATCCATACTTATAGAGATACCACGAGATGAGTCACATCACCGATCATTTTGTTCAGCAGCTTACTCAGAGAACAACACAAATAAATTCAACTCACCATCTCGCAGCATTCATTGACTCCCAGGTTAGAGTCCCTTGCAGGGTAACCTTGGTTATCACACCATAATTATGAAATACGAGGCCGCGCTGCCTTGTGCAGGGAAGGAGTGTGGGAAGGAGCGCTGCTCAGTGCAGAAGAGCGTTTGTGTCAGGCAGCTGATGGCAAGGAAGACAACTGCTATTAAGAGCTGAGTGATTCGTGCTGGAGTATTATCAGCCTCTGCAGCCTAGTAATGTGCTTCCTCAGGACCTCTGAGGCTCCCCTGGAGCTCCACATTGTGGTTAGGGATGGCAGCAGTCTCTCCACACCCATTCTACAGACGGGTTTCAGTCCCCGTGGTGAAGCAGTGCTCCTTTCGGAGCTGCCCATCCTGCCCGCCTCCAGGCCTTGCTCTGCTCCTGGATGGAGGTGGCTGGGAGTAGCCTCTGGGTGCAGAACCTTTCCCTAACCCCCAGCCTGACCCTCCCCTGTCCCAGCTCCATGCCGTTCCCTCGGGTCCTGTCGCTGTCCCCAGAGGGCAGGGATCTGTTGTGGTTAGACTGTCTCTTTGTTTGGCACCAGGTGGCATCTGCATAAGAAATAACACAAGCCCATATCTCAAAATTTGGGACATAAAGCTGGTAGGAATTCTTAAGATTTTGACACTTTTTTTTTTTTTTTTCTTCCTCCTTGCCTTATTGGCCAAAGCATGATGCTGTAAGCTATTAGCTTTAATGACTCTTCCATGAGGTCATCCATCTCAGGGCAGTGGGATCTCACAGCTCACTGGGCTCCCTCCCACTGGACTCTGTCTGGAGCCGCTGCAAGCACAGAAGATGCTGTGGCTAATCCCTGCTGGTAGGAGAAGACAGACACTCAGAAACACAGGACCAGCATTGAGCTTTTTGGCATAGACATTTTTTTCCCATGCAGAAGAATGGAAAATGTTTATATTAACCGAGCTAGCAGGGAGCTTGTAAAGATTCAGATCAGAGTACTGCAACAACAGCTTAATATAATCTGTGATGTTATACAGTAAATTTCTGCAGGCTTTGGAAGGCTCTTTTGAGAGCTGTGTTTAAAAAAAGTCTTAAAAAAAAAAAAAAAAAAAAAAAAAAGAGTTATGTCTGGCCAGATTTATTGTATGTTTCAAACAGTTCTTAAATCTGGCCTTGGTGTTTTCTAGCAGAGGTTTTGCACAACAGGTACCATCCCTGATTGTCAGAGGAGATGGAAAAATGCACTGCTGGGTTGGCGGAGGGGAAGGGGTCCCTGTGACACCACACAAAGGACAGAGTGACCTAAACCAGAAGTATACGCTGCTCTTATCCCCAGCAGGTGAAAATTTTCAGGATGCATGGCCAATGGCAAAGAGCCCATCAGCTATTATTGAAACTCCTCCTGCTTGGATACGGGCTTCGAAAAGACAAACAGAAGAGATGATTTATGAAATACCCACTTGCATGCAACAACCCCAGTTGGAAAGGAGCCGTTTTCCAGCTGTGCAGGATGCCTTTGCTTCCTCATTCCTGTCCTGAGGCTCCCCTTCCTTCAGCGAGCATCATGCTGCATTTTGGCTTGCCGGGAAGGATGCACACTCACTGTGGATTTTTTGTTCAGATCCAGACATATTTTCTCTGAATCTCCTGTCAGACAGAAAGAGCCAATTCCCTCTGAGCCACAGCCTTTGCAGGTCTCTGATGAATGTGAGAGAAATGAGGATGGATTGGCTCCTACCAAGAACGTTGCAGGTTCCTGCAACTTGAAGGCATACATTAATGAGTCGCGGCCATGAAGTGCCATCGTGGCAGATTGATCTTTTTTCTTTTTTTTCTTTTTTTTCCTGACTGAGGAGATTACTTTAAGCAATGGCAAATTAATTAATTGCCCACGATGTAACATTTATAATGTTTCTCCTCTGAATTTTCATGGTATTTTCTTGCTTCCTCTTTCACTCTGAAGGCCACTGGCTTAAATTTGGCTTACCAAAGTTAAATCTGCAGCTGTGCCATCAGACAAGTCTGTTAGCTAATGTTCATAGTCTCACTAACAAAACAATGAATTTATGCTAGCAGCACAATACTCTCCTTTATTTATTTATTTTTCTTAATAAAACCACTCTCAGCTGTAACAAGAAGAAACAAAGAAATTCCAGAAAATATAGCATCGAGAAGCATTTGCCTTACTTGAATAATTTCCTTCCTGATGTGCAATGCTTCCCTGAAAGTGCCTCTGCGCTGCCTTTGCTTTCTGAGAAAAATGAAGTAGGAGAAGTTGCTCCACCTCCCAGCCAGTCTTCCTTCTTTTCATAATTTTTGAATTCCTTGGACATTTCAGAGAGATTTGAGGTGGCTTAGAGATCAGAATTTCCAGCAAGAGAATCAGGAGACGTGTAGAGCTGCAAATTAACTCCCACTGCTGGCAATACCTGGGTGCTTATGGCCATTAGCCTTATGCTCTTGCACTTCACCTAAAAGGCAATACTTACCTTGTTCCTGAGCCCCAGGGGATGTGTTCTGCCTGCAGAAGGTGTCCTGACACCTGTGGGAGCAGCTTCCAAGGTATGCAGTCCTTGGGATCTGAGAACCTTGGCTTCTCCACTCAGCGTTAATTAGGATTGATAATAATAATTGACATGTTTGGAGCAGTAGCTCACAGGGCTTGTTTACAGCACGCAGCTCTCCTGAGGGAGATTATTAATAAATCAAAGTGCCTTGGGCCTTCTAAATCCATGCTAGCTCTACTAAAGCAAAACAAAAGCAGAGCTAAAATTTTAATTTTAAGTTACAAGGCCAACAAGATTCTTAGCAGAAGTTAACTTCTATAAATAATGGATCTAAATCTCTGGTCAATCTGGCCACATTGACAGAGCACTAAGGGTGTTTTATTGCCCTTGTTATGTGTACAAGTATTTGAATGATGTGATGACATGTGATGGCCTAAGTTTGTAACAACAAAGAAGGTATTTATGGATGGTGACATGATGTAGCTGCCCCAGTGCACCCAGATGACAGAAGTACTTGAAGCTGGGGCCAGCCTGCTTGGGGTAAGACAGGGCAGCCCTTTCCCTTTCCCTTTCCCTTTCCCTTTCCCTTTCCCTTTCCCTTTCCCTTTCCCTTTCCCTTTCCCTTTCCCTTTCCCTTTCCCTTTCCCTTTCCCTTTCCCTTTCCCTTTCCCTTTCCCTTTCCCTTTCCCTTTCCCTTTCCCTTTCCCTTTCCCTTTCCCTTTCCCTTTCCCATTCCCTTCTGTCCCTTCTCTCCCTTTGATGCATTGTAACAAACATGATGCTTTTGAAAAACTGAGGGATAAACAGCTTATGGGCACTTCATCTTCACCCAGTGACTTCTGCTGTCATAGTAGAAGAGAACACACACAGCTTCAACCGGACATTTTGGTTTTTAGAGTTTTTATCAAGAGAAGATATAAATTATGTGTTCAAATCTGTTTTGTGCTTTATGGTTGCCAAAGGCTATGTGTATTTTAAAGTCTTAATTATGCAGACAAATGTAAAGCAGCTCCTGGTACACATAGACACAAGCCAGCTGTAGAGTATCATTGCAGCCCATATAGCTGTAAAATATTTTGCAGAGTATCCTTGGGCACACTTCAGTCATTAAACTGTCATATTTGCATTGTGTTTATTGACTCAATAGGGCAGCTGAACTCTTTTCCCCTTCCCTTTTAAAGATTATTTTTACATTGGAATTTTTATTTATGTCAGTCTAACAGCAGTGATCAAGAGAAAACCTGTAGGATCATTCCAGTGCCAGGGTGTGGGTGGGTGGGTGGGTGGGTGGGTGTGTGTGTGTGTGGGTGTGTGTGTGTGTGTGTGTGTGTGTCTGTGTCTGTGTCTGTGTGTGTGTGTGTCTGTGTGTCTGTGTGTCTGTGTGTCTGTGTGTGTGTGTGTGTGTGTGTGTCTGTGTGTGTGTGTCTGTGTGTGTTAGAAGATCTGTGAGGTCCTTTCCAACCCAAACCATTCTCTGATGCTGTGATTTCTTTCCCAACTGGCTAACTGGGTATTTTTTCCTCATCATTAAGCTAAGGGTTTTAGCTAAATTTTATGACGTAGGAGTATTTCACATAACATTGAATGCATAAAAAATATACCATCGGCTTAAATTTAGGACATAAAACAACCTTCAATTTCTGTATAACATGCAAACCTGAGGTTCTACAGTAATTAAATTTCTCTGGCTTTTTACACAGCAGTAGCCAGTGGTTCCGGTTTCCCTCAAGCTCCAGACTGTTC
This sequence comes from Aythya ferina, assembly GCF_964211825.1. Lineage (NCBI taxonomy): Eukaryota > Metazoa > Chordata > Aves > Anseriformes > Anatidae > Aythya > Aythya ferina. The sequence goes on from NC_140299.1 coordinate 83,938,570, forward strand.
CTATCTGCATGAAGCTTCATTCTGTACCTGTCAGTTTCAGATCCACGCAACATCCTTCCTCTCCCCCTCTCTTCTATATTTATATGCAGTTTCACTGGGTATATTCGAGCCCAGGACTCATTCCCCTGGGTTTTGGTGGGCGGATGGGGAGCAGGTAGCTGTAAGAAAACCATTAGGTGTGCAGACTTCTTTCCAGCTGGTAGGTGTAAGCAATGCAGGGAAATACCAAACCAAGGACTTGGTGCGAGCTCTGCCTGCCTGCTCCCGGCCAGCACACATTTTGGGGACTGCTCTGCACCAGCAAAGTTTGCCAGGCTGCTACCAAGGGCAGCCTCTGATTGTGCTTGTTTTTGCTTTAGTTTAAAACAGAGAAGGAAGAGGTTAAAATGAGGATCTCAATGATGATATGTTATGGAAGCTCTGTGAATCCTCAGGCTCATGGGAATTCTCAGTCACCCTTCCTTCGCCTACCTTGCACATCATATCCCAGCCACTAACACCTCACCGGGAACTTTCTCTTCTAATCTAGCTTTATAATGTCCATGCCACTATCCTCACTGAAAAAATGAATCCGGGTCTTTGGGCTGTATGTTTTTTTACCTAAAAGCTGCCAAACCCAGGCTTTCTGGTGTTCGCAGGAGAAACGCGTCCCCTGCTCCCGGCCCCAGAGACAAGTTGCGGCGGCTGGAGGAGCAGCTCTCCAGCCAGGAGAGGACCACAGCCTTCCTCCTCCACCAGGCCTTCCGAGTCAAGGACGACATTGTTTCCTACTTCCAGGAGAGCACAGGTTATCAGCACAGGGAGACCGCTGCCCGGCAGCTGCTGGAAAACCATGTCCAGACCATTGCAGGAATGGTTCAGAAGCTCTGCCAGGACATAGAGGTAACACATGCTGAGGACTATTCCCATGCTAATGCTAGGGAAAATGCTAGTTTCTGCGCATCTCTAATGCTGGCTTCATTGGCAGATAAGTCCTTAGCATGAGCATTGTGTTTTAGGGAAATTCTGATTTTTCTCACGTAGTAGCACTTAGAGTTCCTGGCAAAAACAGAAGGGAGGGGAGTAGGGAAAATAAGAAACATAATTGGAAAGTAAAGCAAAATAATGAGCAGATTAATGAGTTTTGGGGTTGCTTTCCTCTAACTGAAAGATTCAGATTCCATTTGCTTTCTGTTTTGTTGGAGTGTGGGAGACTGAATTCAAGAGAAATGAGTAAACTACATTTTCATCTAACATAGAATGTGAAGGCTCAGATTTCATTTTACTTAGATTTATAGATGCAGATGTTCTACTTTACATAAATTATGTATGCAAACAAAATCAGACGTTGAAACTTTTCACAAAGCTCAGTTAAAACTGGGATGAAGGATCAGGTCACACTTTGAACTGACTGACAATTCTGTACTAGAAATACATGTGACGATTTATTTATTTATTTATTTATTCTGACTAAATATGTTTGATTATTTGTGGTTATTTGACAAATTTATATGTGTAATTTAACAACACTTTTTGGCTTTTCTTCTTGGACAAAGGTGAACAGTACAAAAACATCATGAAATAGAATTCTCAAGAGATTTTTTTAATCCTTTGAAGAGTTAAATGTCCTCCAAATGCCAGTAAATTCAAAATTTTGTTTTTCACATACTTGCAGAAGTATTTGACACGTAGTGCATTTGTCTTATCAAATATGAAATCTTGGCTCACCTGAGATCAGGGCTGTTTTATGAGAAAAACACCCAAGATGTTATCAGCTTTCTTAGTCTAATCGTTTTCCATGGTTGTAAATCACTCTTATTTAGGTCCTAATCTCAGGTGTGTGTTTGCTTTGTATGTGAGGATTTGTTGTGAGGCTGTGAGGATTTGTTGAGTGTAAAGCACAGAAAGCAGCACGGTGAGACCTGTCAGTCAAAGCCACCAGAGGATCAGTACAATTTGGGAGAACTGCTCCAGGCATATAGCAAATTAGAGCGGTTGAGCAATGACCATCTCTCAAGCATTGTAAAGAAACAAGGGGATCCACAGGAATGTGACTGGCATACTCCAAGTCTTCCTGAAAGCAGGAAGAATATCCTTCAGAAAAAGGATATTCTGCTCTGGGGAAGACACTGGCATGCTGCTGCCACAGGAGTGAAGCTGAAGATGGGGAAACACATCCCTCTGCCACAGCTGGAAAAGGCTGCTGCTGCATCAAAGTAATTAGTGGAAAATGGTCACAACCTTAATGAATTTGGTGTTCATGATCCTCTGACTGGAGGTGCTGGTGGGATGTGGGGTGGCAGCTCTGCAGTGAGCAGCAGGCGTGCTGCACTACGCTGAAACGTCAGCTCCAGGCCTCTCCTCTCAACCTGAGCAGTAAAACCAGGGCATTTGGGGCATTGCTCGCTCCCTCAGCTTTCTGTCTGCAAAAGGTGATGGTAGCTCCCCAAAGACTGTCTAAAATTAGTTCTGGTGGCACACACAGATCCTCCAGGGCAGTCGCTCCTTCTGCCTTCAGATCAGACATTATCGCTGTGCAGTAAATCTGATACAAGGCCTCAAGATGGGCCTGGATGAGACACTGAGCAGCAGCTGACCTGCGTGCACATTTGGGGCTAGACGGGTGTGTTTTCAGTGTTTTTAACAGCAGGCCCATGTCCTGTGGGCACTGTTCTGTGCCAGACAGTGTGTTTGGGGATGCTTCCTCAAGCAAGCCGAGTGAGGAGCGTCAGGGAAGAGACAAGCATTTGCGCATCTATGGCATGGGTGGGAGGGATCTGTTTGACACTCTGTTTCATGTCTGACCCCTATTTAATAAATAAATAAATAAATAAATAAATAAATAAATAAATAAAGTAGAAAGCCCATAGTGCATTAAAGATCTTGAATTTACAGGTTTTGGAGAGGCAAATAAGAACAAGGGATGGTGCCACAGCACAAACTAATTTTGCTGTTCAAAGCCTGGACCATAAATACATCCAGAGTCTTGGAGACCTGCGTGGAAGAGTGGCAAGGTAAGGAATAAACAACAGCCCCCTTTTTCATCTCTGTTAGTCAGCTTCTGCAAAGCGAGTTCAGAGCAAGCATGAATGTACTTTGCACTCATTTTATATCTCAATTTTAGTGCCAGATCTGTGCTGTGCATTCTCCATGTTAGTAAAATTATCAAGCCAGGGGGGAAAAATAACTATGTTGTCCTGTCTCATTCTTCCTCACACACTTAAGACTGTAGAGAATTTATCCTTCCCCAGTCTGGCTAGCCTTCAGCTGTTGTAGTTGAAGCCTTCCTGTTGTTTCACTAGGAGGTGGTGTAGGGTTCTTCACTTCCTCTCTTGGAAGGTGGGGCTTTCTGAGCAAGCTTGATTTCTTCCTTTGAAGGTGGACTTCCACGGGTCATTTAAATAATGTGATTAAAACAATGAGAAAACAAAACTCTGCTGTGTCATATCAAGGGAATACATGGATTAGGAGCTCTCTAAACCAATATATTGGAAAAAGTTGCCTTTAAGAAAGAAAGTCCCTTGAAGAACCAGCATGTTTCTAATGTTTTTTTTTGTTTGTTTCTCCAGAGGCCACTGATATGCTTTTCATATAAAATCACTACTGATGATATTTGTAGATAACACCAAATCATCAGTTATCAGAGAATGTCCTGGATCAGGGGCCATGGGGGCTGGTTTATAAAAAATGCATTTTATAAACCCATTGAGGGAGTGCTCCACTCCTGAATGCTCCTTGAAAAGTTTGGGGAGTGTGGTAGGTAAATAACTGACTGTGAGTTCTCACAATGACGCAGTATCAGAAATGCTAGGAATATGGTCTTGGACCAGAGATCAATAGGGAGATTTTGATAGCTCTGTGCATGCACAGAGATTGGTACTAGAATACTGTGCTGGGTCCAGAGTTCCCTTTCTGAAGTGAAAACTTGATGCAGTGTAAAGAAGAACCAGGAGTGTAGTGGTGGGATAAGGAAAATTTCTGGCCAAGAGAAGTACACATCTATGTATAGTTTCTAAAAATGAAAATCCAGAGATGTCTTCATTTCCATGTATAGCTACTGGGAGAACGAGAGAAAAATCATAGGGTGCTGAAGTACTCCAAAACTGATGAAGAAAGGCTCAAGAATCCAGAACTAGAAGCTGAAGCCAATACATCCACAGTTGGCAGGAAAAAAAAAAAAAAAAAAAAAAAAAAGTTTTTTTTTTATAACCTTGTGGCTGATTAGCATTGGAAGGAAGTAGGAGGAGATCCTGCAAGATTTTCTTTCTCTTGGTGTTCTCAGATTCAGATGGGCAGGCTTTACAGACAATATGCTTTCGGCACAGTTGTAATATTCAGCATGTGATGTGTCTCACTACTCTTTCCCAGCATTTCCCTATTGCTCATGCCGGGTACACTGAGGCTCACTCCTGTTTTCTGTACTGGATCACTGGCCTGCAGCAGAAAAAGCAAACACGTGAAGGGAGAGCAGGAAAAAAAAAAATTTGGAGAGACAAAAAAAAAAAGGCCCACTTCCACTTGCACAAAATAAAAATCCAAGCAGAATAACAAGGAGGTGGGGCTCCTCTGGGGACCCACAGCATTGCCCTCCATGAGCTGCCTTCCTTGGCCTTCCCTTTCCACATGCAGCCCTCACCACAGGACAGGAGCTGCTGCTATGTGGGCACCGGTTTTGGACAAAGCTTTACTGGTGCTTGGTGCAGGGCAGGATCCTAAAACACACAGATGGAACCACGTGTTAGGATTACCATGAAGTCGACAGCATCATCATCTTTTTCGGATGGAAGCTAAGTCTTAAGGTCCCATTTATGTTTATATGGTATATGTGGGTTCTTCATGTTTCTTCAGTCTCAGGATAAGCAATTGCTGTGTATAGCAAGTACAGCCCAGAGTGGCTGCATACATGTATTTCACATTTTTTTGAATTAGTAGAAATCTTCCCACAGCAAACTTGCAGTGACAGTTTTCCTATTGATTTGCAGCCCCACCTTAATCCAAGAGTATCTAGGATGAAATAAAGCTTAGTGGACCAATGTTCTTTCTCATGGAAGATGATTCTTCCCCGTTTTCTGCCACATGTAAAGGATTAATGTGGATTAGCTCTTGTAATTCAATTTGTGTCACTCTTTTCTCCCTCTCTGTCTTTCCCTGAAAGACAGATGAAGACCTCTTGCCAAATATAGGGCAGTTGTCCATTGAATCTGAGACATTCTGACTATGTTTCTACACTATGTAAATATTGATGTGTCAAATAGCAGTGACTGAAAAAAAACAGCCTTCAACATCATCAGCTAACATCTCACACCAGCTATATTTTTTATTTGTGTTTAAATTCGTAAAATATATTAAAACAATAATTCCTTTGGGAATGGGATCATGTATTAGAGCAACAAAAATAAGTCAATCAACTGAAAAAAGAAAGCACCGCTTCTTATAAATACTGACTGCTTATAAACACAGGCTCTTTTCAGCCTCACCAACAAATGACTGAATAAGCATTGCACTTTACACAGATATTTACATTATACTTTCTTTTTCGTGTGGACTTTTCTGTTGCTCAAAGGAAAAGTCCAGCTTAGTGCTAGATTGGTGCATTCCCATGAAGTTAGTTGACCCTTCAGAATACGCAATACTTTGCCAAATAGAATACTCCAACATATACTGTTCCTTCCATGGCTGTGAAGAGTAAAGCTCCTTGAATCTATAGCAGGCAGCTATATTACTGCCTATAATTAAATCCTTTGGTACAACCATTAGAGGCATTTAAGACTTTATTCTTTTTAATTTATATGCAAATCTCATAGAAGCACTTTTCTACACCTTTCCCAGTCCATCCAGTGCCTCCTCGCATACTCCCCAGCTTCCATTTCTGTGCCTGGAAAACAGGGACCTCACTGCAAGCGGTCGTACATCTCCCACATGAACCACGGATTGGAGCAAGATTTAAGCAAGGCCCAGGGAACCCCATTCACTGCAGGACTCAATCCACCAAACCACAGCAAGGCACAGAGCTATGCCATGCACAGTGCATGGGGAGATGCACAGACACAGTGCATGGGGAGATGGGGTTTGGTGGCTACACCTCCAACGGGGTCCCCGCTGCTCTGACCCTGGCGCATTAATCCCACACTGCATCTCCAGGGCAGCCTCATTCCATCTGTGCATGTACAAAGCCTCTGTTATCTGCAGAAGCTTCTTCAATTTGCTTGATGTGAAGGCACTGTAGGAGTGTCACAATATCTCAGCATCATCAGGAGATGACAGAAAGCTGGTCTATTTGAACTGCCACAATTTCTCTTGACATCCTTTACCTGTCAACAGCACTGGCTTTATTCTGTGAATTTTCATTTTTAAAGGATAATTCCTCTGGCATTTTAAAACTTAGCTGTTTTTGTTATTCAATTTCTTTTTCTTTTTTTTTTTTTTTTTTTTTTTTTAATATTAAGAGGTGCAGTGCTTCGTGTAATGCACACACAGAATTGATTTGTTGCCATAAGAATATTTGTTGCCACACAGAATATTTGTTGCCATAATTTTGTTTCTAATGCTGCTCACACTGGAGCTTGCTCCTGGGGGGACACATGTGCAGGGGGGAACTCTGTCACTCCTCTCCTCCCAGAGGAGTGGTGCAGAAGCACAAGACTGCATCTTCTTGCTCAATTTGAATATTTTTACAATGTTATGTGAATATTTACAAATAAGCTAACAAAATAATCTTCCTCCTATGGAAAACAAACAAACAAAAAGCATATATGTAAATATACATGTATATACATTGTGCATATGCAATATGTACAGGTGCAATGAAGACAGAAGCTGAAAAGGGAAGAATTTTAGGCATTTTGCTGTTAATCAATGCTGTTACTCTCAAATCCTTTATTTGTCTACTTCACACATGACAAGATATTTTTGTGAATGCACCTGAAGGAGTTTAAATACAAAGTGACAAATGCTTCCTATAAAACAGAAAGGTTTTTGCCTGTAGTGGCTCCAAAATTGATCTTCCCTGTCTGTTCTCACATGTCTCCATGCAGATCTCTTGTCTCTAATTGCAGATGCGAGGCAAGTATTGCAAAGCTATCAGGAGACATCAGCATTATCAGGCATGAGGTCCAGAAGATTGATAAGGAGATTTACAGCCTTCACTCTACCCTCAAGTATTCTGTGAGTGGCTTTGAGAAGATGGTGAGTGCAGAAGCCCACGGTGAAATACCTGAGGTGGTGACTATGGGTATATGGAGAGCTTCCTCTCCTCCTCTGCTGACCAACATTAACAATGGATACAGTGCTTATATGACAGGATTATTATTTTTTTAAATACAAATTAAGTAGCCTTTTTAATAGGTGTAGACTAATAACAGATAATACAAATATTATAGGACTTGGGATACTCAGATCATTAATGTCCCTTTACAGTTTCTCAACATAATTTACAAGACCCGTGAAAAAAATCATGACGCTCTTTTAAGTGCACCTGGAAAGTTCAGCTGGTTTTCCTTCAGTTTTAAGGTGGTGGCAGGAAGGTATCTAATAGCATCTCCAATTCTATGTGAATGTTGGCAGTATCACAAAAGGTTTTGAAAATATAATGTTGATTTTTTTTTTTTAATTTAATTTTATTTTTTTTTCTCCATAAAAAGCATAAGCCAACAACAAATAACAGCTGTTACTGCATACAGTTCCTCTGAGCCAGTCTCTTCTTGTGACAGGTTCTCTGCACCCAGTAGCGGTTTTAGATCCTCTGACAGAATCAGGAGCCTTAGCAATAAAATTTTGCATGAGTCCAACTTTACGGGGAAGTTTGGCTTTCTGAGCATGCAGCATGACACACTCCTCTGCTCCTGCCCCAAACTAAATGTTGTCTGTGCCCACTGGGACTGAGCCTGGGAGCAGGTATAGGACATTCAGAGTCTCATGCACTTGGTATCCAGTATAAAGTCATTATCATGTTTTGACTTCATCTTCTGCTGCACAGGACAAGTTCCAGTCATTTTGTACCTTGCCTATCCATGCATCCTATTCTACAAGTTAAATTTACCTGTGACAGTTTAAATGAAAGTATTTTACCTGGAATTCTATTATAAGACAGTATTTGGACATCTGTCTCCTTGAATACACGTAAAAATGTTCTTCCTTCCTGGGAATGGGGAACGGAGCATGTGCATGTCAGAGTCATGTGCAACGGTACACAAAGCAGCAGAGACATGAGGCATGATGCTTTCTCAAGTGAAGTGGGAAAAGTTATTCTCATGTGACTGCAGGACAGAAGCAAAGGAAAGAACTGAAAAAAAAGCCATATTCTGTTGCAAAAAAATAAGGTACCAAGACAGCGTAATGAGTCTTTGGTGGCAATCTTTTGACATGGATGTGCCACAGCTACCAAATAGTTGGGGGCATCTTCTCACCAGGGTGTTTTCTGGCCTCATTAGTGTAAAATCACCAAGGAACAATGCTGGGATTTAGCATTCCCTCTAAATTATTAATAAATTGGGGAAGGCAGGCTGAGTCACAAGCCCATCAGGTCAGACTGCCCTTTGGGATCAAGCATCTGCATGCAGCAGTAACTGCCTTGGCCCAGGCTGTGCTGCTGAAGCTCATGGAGGGTGAGGCCATGCAAGACATGGGTTTCTGGTGGATCCCAGCCTCCTGCGTCACTCTGTCCTACACCTTCCAAAAGCATCTGAGCATCCAGCATCCCTTTACATAGTGGGCATGGCCTCTGTGTCACCCACAGATGCTGACTCTCCTCCCTTCTCTGCTCCGGGTGAGAAGGAGCCCAATTGGTGTTGGATACAAATGTGCACAAAAGATAAGTAAGTGAATATCCCTGAATTTAATTGCGAAGTCCATCTCCACAAAGACTTTGACATTGGTCTTGCAGCCTTGGTGACTTTGAGCTCAAGTCTGTCTTTGCTGAGTGTAATTATTTGTGAGAGAGTTCAGAGTTCTTCATATTAGCTGTTTTTTTTATTTGTTTGCTTGTTTTTTTTTTTCTTTCTTTTTTTTTTTTTTTTTTTTTTCCCTCTTGCAATTATAATACATATTTAAATATAAGTGCTTATAGTCTGGCTCATAAAGGTGTTCTCTGTTGAATTCTCATTAGGTAATGCAGCTATTAGGCAAGATAGAGGCTTCCAACTCTGATCAAAGCTCAAATTTAAAGACAGTCCAGGGAGATCAACATCACAAATTGCAACTTCTGGATTTCAAGTAGGTGATTTTCATTATTATAATTCACCCTGGATTCTTTAGTATGATGAACAGGTTGCTATGAAACAGCAAAACAAACCCATTAATTAACATCCATTCAAAACACTAAGAGAAGGTTAATGAAGATCTATGCTATAAAATAATGAAAATACATAATGAAAGTACATTGTCTTGCAAGCTAATTGTTACAATGAGGCACTAAATGCCACCTTGTAAGAAGAAAGGTATGAAACCAATTACCTCTCCACGCTTAAAAGAAAGGCACTAAATACAAAGATGCTATTTACCATTATAATTGCAGCTAATTTGTGACTAGCCTAATGTGCAGAAGACATTTTCTTTATGCATTTGCTCAGTTTGCCCACTTCTGAGAGAGGAGCCAGGGGCAGGGGTGCTGCTGATGGAGGGAGGTGGCAGGGACAAGCCAGGGATGGTAGCCAAGGGCTGAAGCAGGTGCATAGCTTCATGTGCCCTTGGATTTGCAATTTACTGTTTCTTTCTTATGAGGGATATTTCTCCTATTCTAGCTGCAAAAGTACTTTTACAGTGTCATTTTGAACCTGATGAGTTTTAGAGGAGAGGGAGCGCCATTGAGGGATGCAATGAATGAAAGTATTCAGCATCCATATTCAGGACAATGAAGAACAGCCCAGCATTAAAAGCAGAACCAGCTTGGATGAAAATTTAATTATAATAATACTGCAATAACAGTATTTCAGAGGGAACAGACCCACTCCTTAAAATGTTGAGGTATTTGAATGACGATTTATCTGAATTGCATTCAGAGTTAAAAATATGCTAGAGCTTTAAATGTAAAAATGTTCCTGTCAAGAGGACAGGAAAAGAAGTAGGGATCAATGGGGAAATAACAGATAAAATTGGGAATGAATTAAAGTGGGGAAATAAAAAAAGAAGAATTACAGAGGGATGGAGAACAGAGAATATGAATCAAGACAAAGTGAGAGGAACAGGAAATAAAAACAAAATAAGAGGGAAAGAAAAAGGGAACAATGCCAGAAAAGAAGGAAATTGGAAAACTGAATTGAAGTAAATGCTGAGATTCTCAAAAGTTAATTAGAGCTTACTGAAGCTGTCAACAGAAATAGGAATCTGAAAGGGATGGCTTTCAAGGCCCTGAAATGTACTTGCAGTTGGTCTTTTAACATGAAATCCAAAAGGCTTATTTATCAAAATGCTGAGATTCTATTCCAGTTAATATCATCTTTAATTAAAATAGCATGCTCTTTGGGAAATATGTCTGTCTTTTCCCATATTGCACCTTTAAAATTCTACCAGATTTATGCTTACTTTTTAAAGAGCTGAAATTAAATTTAACCTCTTTTGCTGGAACAGACTGGAGCTTCTACTTGCACGCTGGCATGTTTAGATCAGCTTGGAAGCCCAGAGCTGCCTTTTCAGCTGACACGCAGCTGTCTCCAACCAGCAGTTTTTGCAGTCTGGCAGTTGTATTGTGGAAGTGCAGACTGATACTGTTACTGAGAACCTGATGAATTTTTAAAGTCTTTCAGGACTCCCTAGGTAATGTGGACCTTCACCATCAGGGGACTGGATGCTTATCTCCCCAGGCCAGTTAGCTTAGGAATATCTGTAGTATCCATAGCAAAGCCAGCTCACTCATCAATAGATTTAGTCTCATGCATGAAAATTTATTGTAGCACTGCTGGAGTATGTTCCTACTAAATATCCACAAATATCCCCTTATTAATATTTCAGGGATTTGCTGGACCAGAGACTATGGCAAATCTGTGGTCTCTCTTGCTCCCCTGAGATGTAATTGTGTGAGCTCCACGTGGTAGGGATGGCAATTTAAGAAGCGTTCCAGTGGAGCAAAACAGGGTGCTGCTTAACCACCACGTTTTTGCCACATTTTCCAACTTGCCTAAACACTGCTCTCAAATAATTCATTTTTAAGTTTAAATCCTTTTAATTCCTTCTTTCCCAAGTTCAGAGCATGCAGAGCAAAGTCACAGGCCAACTGCATATCTTACTCCCAACACAGAATTTGATTTTTAACCTTTGAACAAAGCTGACCATCAATAGTCATACGTGCTTAATTCCACTTTACCAATTAAAATGATATTGATCATTATTTTTTTTTCAATAATGCTAACAAAACGGCATCATCGTACCTCATTTTATGCCTCAAGGATGAAAATCTGTGATTAACTACACGAAAGGTCTATCTGACGAAATACCAGCCCTGTTATTGCCTGATCTGCTGGTTGAGCAGAACTACAACTCTTGCAATTATCAGCTTGCTTACTGACCTCAAATTTGCTCTCAATAACCTCAGAACAGGTAGTAGTGGCTTTGATAGAGCCCTAACTCCATCCCTACCACCCCCCTCCAAAGCAGGGTTCAGATGGCAACTTGTACTATTCCAGCCAGGTGGCTCGCTCTGCTAGGTCTGAGGAAGGCTCCCTGTACCTCTCCTACCCACCATAAACTACACAGATCAAACAGTGGTCTGTATCACCAGCATCATATCACAATATCATCTTATTTTCTCAAAAGCAAAGGCTAGTACTCCAGGAAGTAAAGTGTGTGCATGTTTGCATATGCATGTAAGGGCTATAAATGACAAAAATCAATATTTCAAATTTCTATTGTTAAAAAAAAAAAACAAAAAACACAAAACTTAGAATTATTAAAATGAATAATAAACTGGCCTAACAGCTGTTTGTGTACACGATCTCGGTAAGACACTATCCATAGCAAACAAACTGCAGACACGTATCACTTAGGGAAATTCTGTTATCATTAATTTGTTTCGTACATTTACACTGGCTGCTGATGGTAATTATCGCTTCATTAGACTGATGCAAAATTGTTATCAACCCCTTGTTATAAAAAAACGATTTCACTCAAACACCCTTTTGAGAAGTGCTATTAAGTATTACAAGTACTTTAAGCATGAAGTCTGGTTATAAAATCCTGCTCTTTACTGTTGGTTTCTGCAGTGTTGCCAAGCAGTTGATCTGTAATTCAGCCCAAGTAAATTTCAAGTGCTCACAGTTTGCATGAAAATATGTGTTAGAAATTAATACCACCACATTAAATTTTTCCATGAACTCAGGTCACCTGCATAAGCAAGAAAATTTAGATGCATGACTAAACTTTGACCTAAATTCACGTCTCGTCATGGCTCATGTTATAAATTACAAGCTGCAGCATGAGAAAAACGAAGTCTAAACCATACAGTTCTCTAGCCTGAGGGCTTGTATATTTGGTACAAGTGACATTTGTTGGTTCCTCTGGCCTGCCATGTCTCCAGGTGCTGCCTGCACTGGGGGGGGCCTTCGGATTTCTGTCCAGCTGCTGGTTCAAAGGCAACCACATTGTGTTTGTAAACTTTTACTCACAAACTTCTTTGATCCTTTTGAACTTGATTTTCAAACCACAAGGGGTTTGGCTGATCCCCCTGATGCTCAGCTACAAAGCTGGTGTCCAGTGGGATAGTGTAGTTTCTTCATGCAGTTCAAATAAAGATCATTCAAGTTGAAAATCCACATTTTTCAGCCCTTGGGTATTTTCCTAAATTAGACTGCACTGGATAAATCACATTTTGGCATGTATGCACAACCTCCAAGTTAAGGATTACTAAAATTATTGAGCTTAGGCCTTCTTGGGAAAATACTGAGGAGGTTTGGAGTAACTTAATTTACTCAAATGACTCAAGACTCCCCCATAATACTGACTAAACCTTAAGTCTCATTGCTAAAAATAAGTAAATAAATAAATAATCATGATTTCAGGTTGACAAGCATTCTAAGCGACTTCAAAGATCAGATGCAGCACCAGCAGAAGTGGACAGAAGCGCAGCTGACACGCTCGGAGGACCAAGCCCAGCACAGGCACCAGCTGCTGAATGCCATGAAGGAGAGGCTGGTAAGGCTTTCCTCCACAGCAACCCTTGGGCACGGGGCTGGCCCGTGGGGCTCCCAGGATGGTGGGCATGAAGCCCCCCTCCCAAAACCCTAATCCCATCAAAACCGAATCACACACAGAAGAAATGAGATCAAGTGGAAAAAAAATGAATTGCCCTGGTGCCTTGGGACGCGGCCAGCAAAATGATGAACTACGGAAATCATGTAGTGGAGGAATAATTTATTTCAAAGAGATATCAGGAAGCCACTAGGATCAACTCTTCACTCAAACAGGGCCAGTAGCAAAGGCAGGGCTTGGGGCTCGTCCAAGTGGTTTTTTAGTATCTCTGACAAAACTCCCAGCAACATGGGAAATGCACTTTTCCTTGGTTATGGTAACTCTTCCCATTCATGTAACCCCGGTGTACCTACAGCAGTGGTTTCCTGACCCAAAACGAGCACCAGTGCCACCACTGAACATCAAGTTTTCATTCATTGACAAGCTGAGAATAGTAAGGGATCTTCTATGCAAATTCTGCCTGGTTTTAAATATAGACACCCCATCGCCATACTGCGGTTGGTATATTAAAATGCACCGAGTTTGGATTCCACAGCAGCAGTTAGCGCTTGGCACAGGACCAGTGCCTTTTAATTAATTCCTCCACAGCTTTAAAAGCTTTCCCTCCTTTGAAATAAGCAGCTATATGCTCAACCTCAGAGTTCAAAACTGATTAAAATATGATCACCACGTCTCAGTGCCAGGGTGAAGATAGCTGATCAAAGACCACATTGAGAAGCAGGAGAACTAAAACACCCTTGAACTTCAGTCTCCATTTATTCTGCTTGATGATCTCTAGTACTCAGTACCACCAACACTTGGTGCAGGCACATACGAGGAATGTTTCTGACCTTTCAGGCACTGTCTCACAGCTACTGGTAGAATCCACTTCCTGCACCAATACTGCTTTTGTGATTGTTTTTGATAAAACGCACCAATTATATGTGGTGACTCTTTCCTCTGGGAGACCATAGTGCCAAGCAACGTGGTATTAACAGGACCTACAGCTCTCCAAGCCACCTCCTGGCAGGCTGAATAACAAGGAGAGCATTTACTGCTGCGTGAATGCAGTGCTGTGGAGCAGCCAGTGGTCCTCTGGGCATCTCCTCCCTGAAAAAAAACAAAGCTCAGCCCCCAGGGGTGCCCAGAGTATGTTTTCAGCACCACCCCAAGCCCTGTTCAGGTTCAAACAAGCCTGCCATGTTTGCAGATACCTTCCCTGAGAGGCAGAGCCTGGCATTGCCCTGGGCCTACAGGAGTCTCTGAGCCACAAGACCCAAGGGTTTTGACCAAAATAAATGAATAAATAAAATAATAAAACCACCTCTGTCCTGGCCCAGCCCTTTCCCCAGTTCTAGTGTGTTGGGGAGGAGAGGATTGGCATTCCCTCCGGGATACCAGAACTCACCTGCACTCCTGCAGTGCTGTTACTCCTGGGATGAAGCAGCAAAACTGGACTGGATCAAGGATGCCAGGTGTCAGGTTAGTGGTGGGCATACTGAAAGCGTCTTACCGTGAACTTGTTCTCTGCATTTAAAGGAAGCAGCAGAAAAGAAAATAGAGGAAAAGCTTCTGCTTCTGTCACTAAAGCTAGAACAGACAGAGAAACCAGAGGAATACAAACAGGAGTTGAACCAGATGAGAAGTGATGAAAACAACCTGCACGCAAGAATCACCAGATTTGAAAGACAGATCTGGAAGGAGCTTGAGGAAATCCAAAACGAATACAGATCAGGTGAGAATGATCTTTAATGTAGTTCATTTTTTAAATAAATTTGTACAGTGAGTTACTGCTGCAGAAAATACTTTCTGTTAAAGGGAGAAAGACCTTAACAGGACTTTCTCTCTCCTGAGCCCCAGTTAGGGAGGTGTCATTTCTAGGTGTCTGGGTCAGCCCACCTGCACCGCCGGCAGCCAGCATGACATTCACACACAGCTGCTGTCTTTTCCTGGGGGGTCTGATGGCAAGGACACTTAAAAGGCAATTTCACAACCAGCTTTCCAAATATTTTAGAGTACTTATTTCTTCCACTCACGGGGTCACTAACCTTAGTTGGGAGGTGCAAGTCTTGCCTTCTCCCACAGGTCCTGCTCCTGTGAATGTGTTTGATGACCTCTATCATTTCCATCCTTTATGCCCTGCTCTCAGCTAACAATAGCTGGAGAAAGAGGCCCCTGGATGTGTGACAAATACCCTCCATGGGCCACACTTTACACAAATGAATGGGGAAGCATTTGGGTAACACTGCTGAATTCACAGTGGCTGCTTCTTATAATATGGACATCTCAAACGTAATTCTGAGAACATGAGTACTGCACTAATCTGAGCCGATTCTGGCTGTTCAACCTTCAGCAGCAATTAGAAGTCCTTTACCTGGCACAAAGCACAAGGCTTTCAAAAGGACAATTCTGCTTGCCGTAAACTACCCTGCGTCGCTCAATCCATTGCAATACCATCTACTTGCAGCTGATAACGGAAACAAAATGGAAATGTCAGGTTATCTGAAAAATCACTCAGCCCATCTCTGCAAGGGAACAGATGGCTGAAAGTCATTACACAAGTGCTTCACATCTTACATGTTCTCACTTGAAACTCAAGCATCTGGTTCTCATCTCCAAAGCTGTCTGTGAACTAGGACCCCAGCTCCTTCGTGCAGCTCCAATTCCTTCATTTTCCGCAGCCCACCTACGAGCCTGGCTCGAAAGCTGTAACCAGTCAAGCCCTGGGGTCTTTGTGGAGCTTGGCACAGGAAGGATTGACTGCCCAAGTCCACCCCAGTAAGCACAAGGCAGCATCCCAAAGAATTCTGTGGATAAGAAATTTCAGAATATGATATTCTGGTGTGTGAGCAGGAGTTCTTAACTTCAGATTCCTGCCTGTAGAAATCAGCCACAGAAGAGATCTGTTTACACAGAACTTTGGCCTTATTTGCCCTCAAACTCAAGTCCAAGGATTCCTCCTTCTCACGGCAGTCTACCAGGGGTTGATCCCCCAAAAGGGGAAGAAAAGGCCACTGAAGAGGTGCAGAGCAGCATGAATGGCACAGAAGCAGCTTATAAATGGTCTCAACAGCTGCTTGGGCTTTAGCACAGATCAGCATCTTGGAAATCAGACATGGTCAGAATTTATAAAATTCTAAGCCCTATGCAGTGATTTCACTGAATGCTATCTAGTGTGTGGCAGTGTCAAAATTAATCCATGATAAACAAGTGTTCAAAAAGAAAAAAAAAAGTAATGAACTGTCATGTTACTACAAGCACTTTTAAAAAAGAGCACAAGAATTAATTTTATATGTAATATAAAATATTTTATACGTACCTTTTATGTTTTATAAAAGTTACCTTTCAATGTAACTTGAAAGGTACTGCAAAACGGAAACAGCTACCTAACAGCAACTTAATTTTCCATTCTTTACCAACAATGTTTAATTATACTATGGCTCAATAAAAGTGCTTTGTACTTCTGTTTTTAGAAGAAAAAATAATTGCGTCTGCACACTCCCATTTCTTTTCTATAGCTATATACAAAGCACACATGGCAAGTGAAGCTGAGCTCCCACTCTCCCAGCTGTGTATGAAAAAACAGTGCCCATCTCACATGAAACGTAATTTTTATTCATAGTGGCTATAACTCTTGGAGATTCACGGCACAAACCTTGCTGCCTGCAGGTGGGTAGACTGCACATCAGCCGTGCCTACATCTGTTTCCCTGAAATTGGTGGTCTTGCCATTTTATTGCCTTCGACGTATCAGCTGGTTATCTGACTGCAGATGCTGAGTTTCTCTCAGTAAGATGCCAGGCCAGCAGAAATTGCACAGCTGGCTACAAGCTGTGGGGCTGTAAGATGGACAAGATGGGTAAGATGTGCTGGGCAAGCACTTAAACCCAGTCTGCAGACTCCAAGGGTGCTGCAGAAAAGGCACTCCTACCAAGCACATTGACGGGAGTGTCTGATTCAAAATAAGGACTGCAAACTCAAATATATAAATAAAATAAAAATCAGTGCTCAGCAGAAGACCATTACACTTCAAAAGCTAACAGTACCCTTGGTTTAAACACAGACATACCATTTTCTTAACTCCAGACCATAAATAGGTCAGTTACAGTTAACTTCTATCATGCTTGATATTGTCCAGTGCACTGGGAGATACTAATCCTATAGCAAGGAGTTTGCAACCTAAGCTGCTAATACCTGTCTATGGTATTCAGTAAAATGATGAAATAAATAGATTGGGTTTAATGTGCTCTGAATTACACGTGGGTCAGAAACCTCTGCAAAGGAAAAAAAAAAAAAAGCAAAAAAAAACAACACAGAATTTCTTAGTGTATTGAAAGCAACCACTATTTAATTAATTGTTCCTATTCTTCTGCCAGGATTTCAATCTATTCATGAGTCTCTGGAGCTGCTCAAACAAATACAGAACGCAAAGCTGAAGCTTGAAAAAAAGAAGATGAAGAAAGACACTCGAAGATACAAAGCGAGTGACCTCCCATGAGAATGAACTCCAAAAGCAAATCCTTATCAACACTTGCAGGTGCTCTCTCCAGTGAGAAGCATAGCTGGATTAAAAGAAGCAGTCTTTAGACACACCCACCTTCATTTCCCCCTGTCTCTGCAGGATGTTCTTGTGACTTATCACATTGTGCAGACACAAAAGTAACAGCTTATACCAATTTCACAATAAAACGTACATGATTTTCTAAGGATTGACTTTAGAATTCTGCAAGCAGATTTCATACAAAGGCATTCATGCTATTTAAAGGACTTTAAGAAACCTATTACTCAGTCCTTCGGCAGCGTTAGCCCCATCCTGCCATAAGCTATACTGGTTTTAGATTGGTGTAAACACTAAAATCAGCCCTAGCACATTCCTCCAGCTCCAATGTGTAGGTAGTAATAACATCCTGAAATGTGGCATGGTACTGATGCATGACTTGGACTGACTGTAAGAACTTACTGGATCATTAAAAGTAGCTAATAAATCACGTATGAGTGTGATAAAATGCAAGTTAATTGTTAGAAGATGCATTATTAAGAAAGCTTATTTCACATCTCTTCTGTTTCACTAAATGAAGGGGTGGTTAGCAGTATAGTACTCAAAAATGTAACTGACATCAGAAATTTTGCTTTACTTAAAAAACAAACAAAACCACAAGAAAATAAATCTGTAAATAAGGAAAAAAAATTGGAGTAGAGCAAAAGGAACATATCACTCTGATTTCCCAACAGAGGCTAGTAGGAGTTCTTTAGCAAGGAGGCAAAATAAGTCAGTCATGGTGCAATTGCAATAGAAAAATGAATATTTAAACTGTAACATTTGTTTCCCGAATGCCTAACGCCATCCGTCTCTAAGAGAAGGAAATTCAAGAAGACTGAGATAACCTCCTGTCTCAAGGCTCTTGTGCTTCTTGCTCTACAGAAGAAGAGGTTTCTCAAAACCACAGATTCCAGGTGGCTTCTCTTAAGACACCAAACCTGCACAGCATGGTTGCTGAAACTGAATTGATGCAGTCAGTAGGGAACCCTACTTCAGCAATTAATCATGTTCACCCCTGCTGGGAGAAACTTTGTTAAAAGTGTTAAAAGCTTCTCCAGTAACTAAAAAGTCCTAGAAAATGATCACTTCTTGTAAAAAAGACAACAAACAAACAAACAAACCAGCAACCAAGGTCACAATATTTCTGCCTTTTCACTGAGGCCGGACTTTTCTGAGCAGAGTTTTGGGTTGATCTGCATTTGTCACATTTTCTACTTGCAGTAGGAAATCAGCAACATCAAACTCCTAATAATAAGCTGCAGATTGAGCTATTGTGAATTCATATTTTAGTGTCACTTCATATTCTGTCCATTTATGTGTACTTTGCCTTCACTGTAGACTATGTATGGGGTCTTAAAGTCTTTCAATGCAGTCACAGCACAGCAAGACATTTGGTAAAGGGCAGTCTCACAACCTTCCTCTACTTTGTTCTAGCCACTCTTGCAATTTTTCACCCTCGTACCTGTCTGCCAGAGAAGCGGTAGTTGGTATGGCTTGGTGTATTGCCTCCACACTCTGTACCTTGGCTGCTGAGCAGCAGCAAAAGGAGGAAATGCAAGGTTACTGATGAATGTGTTTCTGAAAGCAAGTGGTGTCAAAAATCACCCAGGAAAAAAAATAATAAAAAAGACAACCTTCAGAGTCTAACCCTGGAACAGAGGAAAGGACAGAACTATTACTACATGTTTCCTAATTACCTATTCCTTCATGTGGGAATATGCAAAAACCAAATGTTGCTTTACCTAAATACTGATTTGTGTGATTCTACTAGAAGGGCTCAGGGGTGCAATTATAAATTAAGTTCATAGAGGAATATATATTCAGAGCATTGCTATTGTTTGAGTGATGTAAAGGAATTGTCTCAGTATTTATTACAGCTTACTGTGACCAAACTCAGAACGATCCCTGAGAACAGTAAAAAGTTACTTAACTGTCAGCTGTCAATTCAACAGATAGCAAATTATTTGGGAGAAAAGGATAGCTAAGTTCTAGGCATCCATGACCACATTCAACTGGACTGCAAGACTGTGGATGCAACTTCTCATTGTAAAGTTGTTAAAGTTGTATTTGTGCATCTTTAAAACAGTTCTCCAGTTTTATGTTTACATATTAAAATGATTAAGTGTTCTCAGATACGAAAGATGCTCATCAGAGCAAAACTTGCCTCTCACACAAAACTATCTGAAAGACAGAAGTAAGCATCTGTGGCTTTGTTAAACTCTCAGGTTAGGCAAGACTACTTTAAATTAATGTAATAACCCACTGTAATTCATGATACCATTTTGAGAGAAACCTCAAGAGTTGAAAAGAAATCCAAACTAGCAAAAGAAATACAGAGAATTAAACAAATGAGAGACCCAAGTAAATAAAAACTCTCAGAAGCAAGCCCGTTTCCTCACGTTTATGTAAAAAGAAGTGTAAGCATAAAAAATTCTTCATAACTGAAGTAATCAGAAGTTCTCCCTTGAGATTCAGTAGATCTCATTCCATTCTGCCTTCAGCATAAGACAACACAATAAAACTAAGTATAATTTGGGTATGTTTTTTTGTTCCTTTACATTAGTAGCAGCCAAATGTATGTCATTCCAGTCAGTGAAATTCATAACCAGCTCTCAGTTCTTCAACAATGCTTATGTGCCTTTGTATAGTACTTTGAATTTTAAAGCTGAGCTCTACAATGGTAACAAATAGGGGCTGTCTCAACCCCTGTGAATTCACCCATTTTTTCAGTGGTAGAGCACGCTTTCTGTGAGTACTGACTTTGTAGAGGCTGCACGTTATTGAGGAGAGCAAGATTTTTACCTCACATTGTTTCGTTTTACAGAAGCTTAATTTTGAACTCAAGTTCCCTGAATGCTTTTCATTGAGTAGGTGGTGGAGATATGTGTTGTGTTTTTTTTTTTTTCCCTACAGGGCATGTAATATGCTTTTGGGCTGTTTCATTTTCTTGTTCAAAGAGTTCATCATTGATCACTGCAAAAGTCATTGACTTCATGGTCTTCTGAAGAAAAAAAAACACTGACTTTTTATTTTATTTTTAATTTAAATACACAGATTATTCAGTTGATGGTTACTTAAGGCAGATTCTCTGGCCTGCTGTCTTTTGTTCTCCTAGGTGTTAGAATTGGTGCTTAGCATAGGCTCAAGTGGAAGCATTTCTGTCTAACACAGTAAAAACAAGGGAAGGCAGCCACTTACTGCACTGTCATCAGGCTGGATACGATGGCTCTCCCACCACTACAGTAGGAGGCATAAATACCAAAACCATATACAAGGATATCAACTACAAGCTGTAAGAACCCCTCAAGGCTATTAATAGCAGAGAGCTAAAAAAAGTTACAGCTAGTTTTGAGAGTCACGAGTCTGGCTTTTCCAACATTCCCTTTTAATATTTGCAGTTAATGATAATTCTAGACTATGTGAGCAGGCTGTGAAGGCAACCACAATCTAAATTTATCAAAAAAATCTTTTTAGAGTAAGGTATTTTGCATTGAGATGGGTGGGAGAATGAAAGTGTGGGAGACGAGCAGGGATTCTTGCCATTCAGAGAGCTCACCTCCACAAAGTAGAAAATCCAGCCTACTGAGCTTAGATTTCTGGCTTAAAAATGACAGTGGCTCCTGATGACAGCCTGTGGCTCCCGCCTGCTTTCCATGCATCACTGTGCGTGACTGGATGCCAAGATGTTCTGGGTGGGAGCCTCAGTTATCTCTCACCCCAGCTCAGCATCCTGCTTTCTTTAAGCCAGATGCGAGTGGTCCTGAAAGCAGCTGTGAATTCAATCCAATCCCACTATTTCAGCAGCACATCACATGCCTTGGAAGTGTCTGCTCTCCTCTCATACGGGATATTCACCATTCTAAGACTTTTCTAGACATAGTGTCATACAGAAATGATAAACTAGGAATGGACAGCTATCATGACTCTCTTGTCAACAGCTTGAAAATTGCTAATGGTAACACTAACAGATTAGAATCATTGCTTTATTTTTTTTTTTATTTTCATGTACATCAAGGCAAAATAACATCACGTATTAAGAACCACTGTCATGATTCATCCCATTAAGCAGTCAGCAGCAGAATTAACAAGACATAAATAGAGCCTGTTATGCACAGTTATAAATATGACCCTGTCCCTGATGATCACAAGCTTTTCTTGATGAGAACATTTACTGAAGCCTGCAGTCAAGGATACACTGCTGCAATTAAGGTTAGCTAACAAAAAAAATTTAAAAAAAAAAAGCATATAAACTGACGCCACATATGAAATTCCAAGTGGATTTGGGTCTCAACATCAAAACAAAATATATTGAAGGAATAGAGGCATTTTAAATTTGCGTATGTTTTATAATACTTCTTCCCTCACA
The DNA here is from genome assembly GCF_964211825.1 of Aythya ferina. Classification (NCBI taxonomy): domain Eukaryota; kingdom Metazoa; phylum Chordata; class Aves; order Anseriformes; family Anatidae; genus Aythya; species Aythya ferina. The sequence continues at coordinate 83,960,609 of NC_140299.1, forward strand.
AAAGTTTGCTGCTAATTAGCTAGTAAGACTCCGTTCCACGAAAAAAGAAAAAGTAGAAACTTTTTCAACCTTGCATCATTGCCAATGCAGTTAATATTGTACTTCTTTGTGTGTAGCCAAGGGGTAAATAGAAGACAAGTAGACCCCATTGCAAGCAGTACTGACATATTAGTGAGGAAGGAAACAAAAACAAAATTCAGGGTTTTCCCTTCAAGCCAAATGTGTTTTTAACATTCGGCCAACCTCTTTTCAGTGATTTGCAGGGATAGGACAAGGGGCAATGGCCACAAAATGGAGCACAGGCAGTTCCGCACCAACATGTGTAAGAACTTCTTCATGGTAAGGGTGACGAAGCACTGGGACAGGCTGCCCAGGGAGGCTGTGGAATCTCCTCCTCTAGAGATATTCAAGGCCCATCTGAACACCTACCTGGGCAGCCTGCTCTGGAAAACCTGCTTTGGTGGGGGGGTTTGGACCCATGATCTTTCAAGGTCCCTTCCAAGCCCTACAATTCTGTGAATCTGTGATTTTATGGTGCGACCCATGTCAAAAAACAAACAAAAAAAACCCTTGAGTTCAAGAAAAAGTGAAACTACGGATAAAGCTGCAGCTAGGGCAACAAGTTAAACTGGATACAAACAAATAAAAAAGTCCAAACCGCATATACTCCTGAAGGATGGCCTGAATAAGTTGCTTGAAGAGATTTTCCACTTCAGATAGTACATACTAGGCACTTGATGACAATTTCGTGTTTAGTTCCAGAGCTCTAACATCTCCATTAGCTTTGGCATTTTCTACAAGTGCCTACAAGGAAATCAAACAATGAAAAATTGAGAATTTTCTAAGTTTAGTGTTGGTATATTTTACTGGAAATCTCAAATGCATTTTAATTTCTGCTACCTAGCTTCCCTGAGAGATTTAAGTAACCCTTAAGTCCACATAGGAAACATGAACATTACACATGAGCTTGCTTAAAACATTATTCACTTAAAAACAAACAAAAAAACCCAAACCACTCTCTAGTCATCCGTTAAACATGTAGTGACTTGCAATGCACTACAGTAGCATCATTTGTTACTTGAGGCTGAAAGTGAGTTTGGTAAGTAAGTTCCCTGCTGGCAATGAAACAAGCAGAGCTGGTTGAGACCCATCTCTCTGCCAATGCACACTTGTTCCCTGCTAGAGCATTTGTATAAATCTAAATTTGTCAAAAAGAAGCTTTCCGTGCACCTACTTAAACAAAACTGCCAAGGTTTCCCTTTGCCTCCCCCACTTAAATTTAACCTTTCACCGTTTACTTTCCACATGTCATATTTGCAAACTTTTCTACTAGTTAAAACATCTCCCCTGACAGCCTAATGTTCACCGATCTTTATAAGCTTCTGGCACTTCTCTTGTAATCTAATTACATTATACATATTTAAAATGATAAACATTAAGTAGAATCAAGTAAATATTAACTTTAGTCATTATTCGTGTTGTACTCACTGGTAGAGAGTACAGATGACTTTGCAGAAGCAAGTATAAGGAGATCATATCAGGATCATCCCAACTCACGATTTAATTTGTTTTCTTCTTAAATGAATCTCTGTGTCTGTGTATGGATTTTTACCAATGCCAAGCCTACTTAATGTTTGATCTTGTTAATGATTCAACATTTCACTGTTATCCAGAACAAAAGAGCCCATCAGCACAGTGTTCAGATTACTAAGAGAATGTTCCAAGCTTGAGTAAGCAAAGTGATTCCAATTACAAGCCAAATTTAACCACCTCCTTTTACACCAGTGTGGATTTCTGAAATTGACCAAATCAATTTGCAGAGCACTCTGAATAAAAAATAATGTACCATTTACTATGAGAAAAAAAAAGGTACTATCACAGATATAATAAAAATTGTAAGTACAGAAAGCATAGCCTGCTACTGCTCATATCTTTTGGGTTAAGGCATACCACACTGTTCCAGACAGGCTTGAGGAAATTAGCATTCCTGACTGCATTATCACATTCAGGTACAATTCTGTTAAAATGGTCCTCATATCTACTGAGGAGTCAGTAGCAGAACTTTCTAATTTGGATTAGAGCGAGATTTTACTGTTTGATTTTCATTAGTGTTGCAGGGAGGGAGAGAAGGCTTTTCAAGCAAACTGAATACAAATTGAGCTGTGTTTTGTCAGCATGGAATTCATAAACACCGCAACCTGTAGCACAGAAGAGCCACCACTTCCTTAGCTTCTCTCTACCCCACTTACAAGTTAAAAGCACAATACTCAATGGAAATTGATTGAATTTCTATATGAAGTGGACTGTCTTACATCTATTAATTCGTAATCATCTTTGGCATACAGATGCTGCAGGAGGTACCAGCGTGCCACTGACACTATGGATTCTGGATTCCCTGGTTGGTAGACCACTCTTTCCAACATCCGACGAGTCTCCCTGGAAGCATAACCAAAACAATTCAAATCAGCTGTAAAATTTAACTGACTAGATTGCATGTAACACACCAATATCTGACGGTAAGCAACAATAACCAGAAACAGCAGACGCTCTCTTGTTAAAGAGCTACAAAAATAAATCTTTTGGAAGACAGATGCTCCCGTGAGAAGCAGTTATTATGATGAGTCTTAATAATCCCAAAGAAATTTAATATTATACACAAATATATAATCTAGGCAATTACAAAACATACTACAGTTCCTGTAAAACACAGGGGCAAGATGTGAAATTGCAGAAGAGAGGGATTTTTTTTTTTAATAGAGTACCACAAAGAGTTCTAAACCTTATTTGGCTGATACTACTTTCTAAAACTGCCAGCTAGTAGCTAACAAAGACGTTTTCTAAATTCATCACATTATTAGAAATGTGGCAAAAACTTGCAATTAAGTTTAAGGATACAGCATTCGCTTAGTGGTACACAATCAGATTTGGCTTTTGTTTTGAGAATTCTGTCCTTTATATCAAACATGATTTTCTATTATGTTGTGATTTAACAGGCTGTTGAGAGGTTACATCTGTTTCTGTTTTGTTATTTGTAGTTAAGACGAATTTCTTGTTACAGGATTTTGAAACATTTTGCCTGATTGATATATCACAGGATCTAAACAATTGTTAACTAAGTGAATATTTGAAATTAAAATAAAATGGATTTTAATTGACTACACAAGTTTCCAGTCCAATTTTATTATAAACAACAACTATCATAATCACATTAAACTGTCGCCTTCCTAAAAGCTCACAGAGAAAGTAAGTCATCTCAGAACCTGGAGAATCTAGTTCATTAAAATTATCTATAAAAAACATCTAGAATTTTCCAGTTTTCCACAGCTTACCTAAAATATCTGTGAGAAAAACCTTGACTTAATAGCCAGGCTCATAAAGCTGTTTTTCTCTTTGCGTGAAGGTCATCTACAGTTTTTTTGAGAAGAGAAGGAAGATTCTGCTGCTTTCAGTTCCCCACAGTACTAACCTCCTCCACTCCCCCCTCCCTTTTAAAGTCACTTCAAGAATTAATTCCCGTTTTCAATTTTCTTTTAGGTCTTGGAGTTAGATCTAGGCATAATGACCACTTATACTTCTAGACAATGTATTCCATTTAAGCTTAATAGATCACAAATACCTTGCTCCCATTTTGCGATTATACTGTAGTAGTGCTTGCAGGAGAGATGCCAAGGGGCAGGATGAGAGTTTCAAAGCTTCAGTTGTTGCCTCCTGAACCAAGGATGGCCAGTGCTCATCTGGGACATTAGCCTGTGATTTAAAAAAGAAAAGGGCTTCATTGTAGCATGAAATGTAAGTCAGTGTTTGTTTGCAGCTCTCTACAGAGAAGGTTTAATTCAAACTGTTCTGAGTTACACAGAATGTTTGGCAAGTTAGTAGGAAACTTCATAAAAACACTGATTAGAAGAGCCTGGAAAAGTCAAATTAAGTTGTCTTGGGCAAGTCTACATTCCACTTGCTTATTTATATGAAGAATCTTTTTGTTGTTTTTCTGTGTGCTTTTTTTGTTGTTGTTTTTATACACATGTGTTAGTAATGACTGTTTCAATCACAAACCCTTTGTTTGCTCTTCATCTTGTTAACCTTCATCCCATTAAAAAAACGATGTTAGAATATAGAATTCATTCCCAGAAAAGACTGGAGAATATAACATTTTACTAGAAGTAAAAACCAGCTCCAAGATGTGAATTACCTAATAAAGCAACTACTGAGAAAGTTACTGTATCTTTTGGCTTAAGGAAACCTTACTATTGTCCAGATAGAATTCATACTACTGTGCTTGAAGGGGTGCCTAGGTTTTGACCAGGCTCTTGTACATTTCATTATGCCAGTACTGATTAGAGAGGCCTAATAGGAATCCATGCATCAACTGCTCTGCTCATGCAAACGTAGAGATGAGATGATGAGTTTCACTCTAATTATATTTTAAAATGAACTCATATAGTATCATGCAATTTATGCCAGTATCTAAAGAAGTAGTGTTAATTCAATTAAAGAGTACCTTGTGACCTATGCAGACATTTAGGAGACTTAAGAAATGGGAAACAGTATACTAGAAAAAGGGCAGAAAAATCATGGTAAGAAAAAATTCTGCCTCTTGACAAATTCTGCTTTTGAAGCAGATGGCTTGTGAGAAAGGAATTGGTCTACTGTGATGGGGATTGTCTTTTCCCACCAGAAGCAACAGCTTTGCAGGTTTATCCTCGGTAAAGCTGCCTGTCTTTTCTTAAATAAGCACTCAGGGTGCTATGGGGTACCTTTGCCTGATTTTGGATCAGGCTGTTAGCTTGATTATCTGTTAAAATACATCAGAAAGCGTTAGCCAAAATCACAACAGTATCTACCTGTTATATCAGTTTGAAAGAAATCTGACAGTGCACTGCAAGTTTCTAGAGTGACAATGCCTAAAGAGAATGGACACTCTCCAAGGAACTGAGTTATGTTCACCTGGCCCCTCGGTGCAAGGAGTAAGTAGAACAATTTTCTTTATATCACAAGGTACACTTCCCTTAGATTGTCTTTATACTTCAAGGCAAGGCACCATATCTAGAAATGACCATAGAGCATACAGTTACTTAAAATCTGACTGAAGCCTCCAGGCACCAGTACAGGAAAAGCATTTATTAAAGCTAGTTATCTGAGCATAAGGACAGAGATTTGAAGGGTATGGCATTTTTGATGATAGAACTGAATCTGCTAGAGAACTAAACTTTATTGAACAAGTTAGCCTGTTACGTACCAAGTGATTCTACTTGATTATTTCACAGCAACCTGTCTTACAAAGGAATATTCTATAAACAGCCCACTGCCCCTTGAAGTTTTATTTTATTCTCTAGTCAAGTTGTCACTCATAAAATGCTAAGTCATTTAAACAGGAGTTTCATTTAAAGACTGCTGAAGCCCTACATTACATCAACTCCTGTTACATCATGCAGTTATATAATTTTGATTATCCTACCATGCAGATTTCCAGTGCTAGCATAGCCAGCCTGAGCAGACTGGATAACTTCCCACTCCAGCTGCCCTGCTGTGACGCCAACTTCAGACTCTTTCTGTAACACATCTCTGCTCCAACCATCATTCCTTGGGACTGATATACTTTTGCCAGCCACTGAAAATAAACAGACAAAAAAATCATTTATGGAGCCAACAAAACATGCATCCCATTAGGCAATACAATTTATACAATTTAGTGTTATTTTATTAAAAAAAAAAAAAAAGAAAAGGAAAAAAAGAGTGCCACAGTATAGCATTAGCTAAAACACTGCCACTCACCCCACCCTCATTCCACTGCACACTATCCTGCAGGAAAATGTAGTTTCCTGATGGCAGAGCCAGCAGTACATCTCATTATAGTAACTTATGCCAGACATCTACATGTATGTCCAACTATCTGATAGCTGTCTTCATCTGGAGTTTGCTCACAGATGAACAAACAACATAACTGGCTTTGTGAAAGTCTAGAAAGGCTAAAAGAGAAAAAGAGAATTGTGTTGTGCCTCACTTGTTTCTAAAAATTCTGTAGAGGTTAACAGAGATTCCAGCACAATTGAGTAATTTCAGGAACATGAAAGATACTACACCGTGAGACTGAGCTCAGATAATGGGTGTATAACTTACACTACAAAGCTTCTTTGCCTACCACAGTCATCCTGGAGGCACTACACAGGAAAAAGAAAGTAGAAAATAGGACCTGTGTGCAGAGTTTCAAGCTCCTGTGACCTGCTTCACCAGCTCTGGATTCACTCACAAAGAGAAGGAAAAAGATTCTAACTTCTCCCTTGTTAATTTTGTAACCATGTCACATTTTTCCAAGGAGAGACAGCCACAAGTTTGCAAATCCCTGACATATGCATGATATATATCAAAATGCATAAGGCACATTTAGAAGTATTATTTCCTGGATAACCAAGCAACCAAAGCAACTTCTTTTCTGAAAAGAGAATTATCCTGCTTTTAAGAAAAGGACTTTTGCTAGCTAATGACTGCCTAGTATAAAAAGGGTCAAAATTCATAACCCTTTCTGATGCACAGAAGTCATTTATCAAAACAGATTTTCTAGTATGTTCTTTATTAGCACTAGTGAGATTATGAACCTTTGCCATCAAGCTGCAGGACTGCTCTGTTAAGTAATTCAGGTGTTCCACCCTCCCCCTAAAACCTCTCCTTGGGCTCACTGCTTTGCAGCTGAAGATAACCAGAGCACAAGATGCGAAGGAGAAGAGAACACTCATGCAAGTGCACCATGGCAGACCTGCAAGACTAATTTTTCACTGTCTCGTTGGCAAGCCACAGCACAAGAAGAACAGCCGTCAGAACAGTAGCACAATACCCCTCCTAAATCCCAGAACAATCATTTAGACATACACCAAAAAACTTAAGCAAAAATCTAAGCTAATGGCCACTCTAATTTAGTAAAACTGTAGGACACTGTGATGTATACTTCTGAGTACGACAAAACATTTACCAAACTCTTAGGAAGTCTAGAGCCAGAATACATGAAAGCACAGAACTATTCACTAGGAGCAGCTTTAGCAGTCAGGCAAGCTTCTTGAGAACTCTGTCCTAGCCCTGAGAAATATTTTCTTTAATTGAAGACTGGAAAGATCTTATCCAGATGTATTTTATGTATTCTATGACCTGGATTAAAACAAAACAAAAACCACATATATATTTAGTTCACTTCCTTCACTTCCCTGCTTATAAGCAAGACAACACTTGGCTATGCAAGAGATGCCTCAAGAACTCCATTTTCAAAATTATTACTAAAATACTAGACAACATAATCATGTCTTACATACCCGAGTATTTTACAAATCCCATCTGAATGAGTTCTGCAGTTCAGGAAGACAAAGTCTTACAAGACTAAGGAAAACATATCAAAAAAGCACCTTTCCACAAATGCTACTCTGATGTTCCAGAAGGGAAGATGACCTGCAGCCTTGTAACAAGGGACATAGTGATCTCTATAGCAGCCTTGGCCTCATCTTCTAGGACTGAAATCACCTTTAGTGAAACTTTCCAGTAAGAAGCTTTTGCCTGTTCAACAGGCAGAGGGAACACTGTATTTCCTGCACCTACGTGAAAACCTCTGAAAGTTCATGGAAACATGCTCCTAATATCAGTGAAGGAAGAGAGTAACTGTAACCAACAGCAACAGGAAAAAAAAAATATATATATATATATATACATACATATATATATATATACACACACACAAATATGCTGCATTGCCCAAAAGACATTTTGGCACGTTTCATAGTCTCCTCAGATTGTCTCATAGAAGCAGCGTATGAACTCAGTTATAGCACCTTCATATTAAAAATGACCTACTGCAATTGCACGAAAGGAAGTGAGCAAACACTGTTCCTATGAGTGATTTCTATTCCTCCCAGTCTCAACTGACTTGAAAGTACGGTGACACTTGATGTCAGAAAATTATGGAACTCAAGAGAGAATAAGTAAGTGCAAACAATTTACCTACATCTACTCTTATAGGCTATGAAATATTTTACTGTTTTCTCACAGTGCTAAGTCATACGACCCCAAAGACACAAGTGTCAGGTGTTTAATCTCTAGGTTTTTATTTCTGCCCCCATGTCTGCTTGCTCTTTCTAACACTTGTCATTATTTCAACTATTAAAGAAAATCAACAAAGATACAGCTTTATAAAGAATTGAATACTAGCTATTTTCTGTGTTACTTACTGTCAGAGGACAACAAAAAGCAGTGAAACAAACTCTCACCCACTTAACATGGATACTCTCAGAGCTCACTGTAACAAGCAGCATAACAAAATCAGGGAGCCAATCCACACTTACTTGCCAGGCTGCAACTGAAGAACTGGTCATGACTGTTTTGTGAAGCTCCTCCAGGATGGTATCTGGAAGCTCTTTGTGAGACTGCAACAGCTGCTTACACTGAACTTGTCTCAAAAGCAAAAACAGAGCCGGGTGCTCAGGACAGCTCTTTAAACCCTAAAACCAGATGGAATCAGAACGATCATTTAAAAATATCAGAAGATACTTTCTTTTTTGCCATTTGAGCCTTTACAAAAAAGAGCATTGAAAACATTCTCAAGATCCTTGCAACATGGCATTTTCCCCTACTCTGCAGAAAGAAGTGTTCCAGGAATTGACACATGGGAATAGAAACTTTTTTTCCTTTTACCCTTAAAATACATTTGAAATCATTCCTACATTTTGCATCTGTCTTACCATTAGAGGTTTCTGAAAGATAGATAAGTGGCAGACCTCTAGCTCCAGTTTGGCTTGACAATCACTAGAAGTTTTGGGCTGATGGGGGAAAAAGTCTATCTCACGACTGAAGTGACCTCAAGAATGTTCAATTTTTTGTTTAGTTTAGATTCTCTCAGATAGGGTTCTTTATTCTCATTGGAACAGAAGCACTTTACTAAACATTTCCTGCCTTAACAAGCTGGATCTTAGAAGAACACCCAGATTGCAGAGACTTTATGAAACAAAATAAAAGCTGTTAGTATTTGCTTCAATTTTTCTACCCAACAGCAAGTGTGGAATTAAGTTGCCTGTCTCAAATTCAGAGTGCAGTGCCTGACTTGTCATTCCCAGTTATATCACCTTCTGGAAATCCTAAGATCCAAAATGCTCAGTGAGAGCTAATGATACCAGAGAGTCTTTGGTTTCTACAGAAACTGCAGGCACTGACTCTCTTTTTCCTAAATTATTTAACTAAAAAAAATAAGCAAAAATCACCATAATCTCTTCCTACTCCTTCCCCAGATACCATGTTGTATTTTTAGCAATATCCAATCCTTTTTTAATATTAGCAAGGTCCGTGGACATGATATGAAGAAGAGGAAAACACCACCACCCCAAGCACTTTTAGGGGAAAATACTTTCCTGTCTCTTAAAAATATCAGCATGTTCACTGAATCTCATTTTTAGGAACTAATTCCCTTTCCCACCAGTATAGAAGTGCTATAAGCAAGGAAGACATCTGCAAAGGATACTTTCCTAAGTGAAAGTCAAGCACGTCTGCTGCTGAGTCCAATTACTATTTTGTTAATCTTTTGCAAACTTCTTATATACACACTTGAAGGCTGTTAACACAACAGTCCCCTTCTCCAGTTGTGTTGCCTCAAGATTTTTCCTTTTAATAATTAAACTTGCAGCATCCACTTGTGGATTTGAAATTGACTACCAATGTAACTTAACCATGGATCAGAAGACAGTTAAGTCCCCTGAAAGTCTCCTGAGTGGATTTCTTGTATTTTATTTCTCTAATGCTTTGCTTAACTCTAAGTTAATATTTAAGGGCAGAACAAGTTTCTTCGCCCAATACATTCATCATGCAATGATTTCTATACAACTCTTTTCACATTCTGACAGTATGCTGCTGTCGTACCTTGTTACAAAGTGCTTCAGCTTCTGAGATTTTACCAGTCTCCTCTAAACTGGTGATAGCTTGACATAGAGACCAATCTTCAAGAGTCTGGATATAATTACGTGGAAGGTTACTTTCTCCAGCTGCAAAAGCACATAAAACACTAAACTGAGTTACTGTACACTCTGTAGTGCCCTACCATGTCACATGTAAGGGAGAATGACCTAGTATGGGAGAATTTCTAGGAGTATTGGACTGACATCACTTCCTTCATTCGTGGGAGTATTAAGAGATGATAAGATTGAAAACGAGAGGATAGAACAACGAATCCACCCTTTGAGTTAAAGGTTTGAAAATAATTTATTTAATTCCAGTTTTCAAAACACTATGGATATTAAGCAAGGCAGGCCTATTAATTGACGTTATCATTCTGCTGGAAAAGTTACAGAGCTCACTGAATACTTCAGCCTCTTCTTGTGAACAGTGTCCCTTTGCTCATCTCAGAGTTCAGAAGTACTATTTAAAAAAATAAAATAAAATTTGAGGCTCTGGATGAAAACGCAAGCTACAATTAATTAATTAACACTAGCACTACATTAGGATTTAGTATTTTTATAGGAAAAAATACAGCTGCAACTCAAATTACTACTAAGCAATTCATATCGTATATGCAAACTTCTGAAATTCAGTATAGTATTGCAAGGTTAGAACACTTCAATTATATTTATTTATTTATTTATTTATTTAATAAAAAGTTTTGTATCTTACTTTTGGCTGAAATTGTAGATACCAGTGTCATCTCTAGACCTGTTCGCTTTGGCTGAGTGTTGTTTAGACAGACAACAGTGTTCTCAGTGTGACAGGCTGCCATTAGCACTGCCCATGCAGCGGGGTTATCTAGGAGAAAACAATGGTTAAAGGCAACTCGTGCCCATTCTAAATAGTTCGGTAGTTCATTTAGAATGATTAAGCATAAAAACATAGCCATCAATGGAACCACATATAGTAAATAAAGGTAATGAGAACAAGGCAAGTAATCCAATCAGACACACATCAGCTTAGCCCAAGGCAGCAGACAAGTATTCGCATCTAACAGGTAAGCTTTTTCAAATTTTAAGGCAAAAATGCCATTTCTAAAGCCAACAAATATATTTTTCATATGGACACTAGTGTGTTTAATTCCAGTGACACACACTAACCTTGACTATCGTTTAGTGCCACATAAGAGAGACAGACAAAATCTCACGATGCCATCCGCAGCTTCCATTCACACGGACTCATTCTAGTTCAACCACCAGCATGCAAGTTATGGTGATTACAGATAGATGCCTACTTCTACTGTCAGTTAAAACAAGCTCAGTATTAGCTTGAATTAGCCCAGTCAAGAACACATATAACTGTAAGAGTCTGGTCTCTGTCCTGAATCAGACAGAGCACAAATAAAAATTGCAGCTATGAAAATTTTCAGTCCAAAGATAGGTTTTTCTTTGTCAAGAAAATAAAAGACAGCTTGACAGTCTAATAAAGTAGAATGCAAACTATACTGCTTATGAATAGCAGTCAGTCTTGTGTATATCTGGGGGAAAGTAATTTTTTTTTCACTTTCAACCCCACTGACTTGATGCATCCAAGCAATAATAATGCAGAACAAACTATGTGTTAGTACTTCATCTTCAACACTTACTTTTTAAAGTCCTTAAAAACCCTACCAGATTTACACTTTATACATTTAATGAAGATCACCATTTAGAAATAGGTGAACAGCTGCCTACAGTTTATAACCAGCATACTGTAATAGAAAATTTCCAATTCTAATTCTCAAGATAGATGAGTAAGTCTCCTCTGCTTGGTGTGGCATACTGATCCCGAAGGAACAAGTGTTTTACTTTTTTCTTACATACAAAATAGTACTTATCTCTTCTCCTGCTGAGGAAGTAACAAATTGCTCATGTTTTCAGAACAGGCCATGAAACTCAGGGATTTTTTCCCCATCTGGTTGAATTCACCAAGCCTAAACTTACAATGACAGTTAAAATTTCCATTCAAGGTGTTCTCCCCAAAACACAGACAGGCAAAACAAAATAACAGAATGACCCAAGGAAAGCAAATACTTTGTTAGCACAACAATTTTGTGTTTGATTAGTAAAAAAAAAAATCACTAGCATATTTGAGAACACAGTCACCTGGACAGAGGTGGATTGCCTTCTGAATATTCTTCAGAGGATTTTCGTTCTGATCTTTTAACATGTGATATCCTGCTGCCAACTGATTCACTGCAACATTTAGTAGGGCTTCCTACGAAATACAACATAAGAGTGACTTAACACTACATGTAAGCGATCAGATGGAGTTCATTTTAGGATTGTTTAATGGAATTATAAAGTCTGCATTTTAGGGGAGACGAACCTTTCCATATCTTGAATCAAGTGCATGTGCAATGTTTCCTGCCATGGCTCCACCCTGCGACATAAAAAGAAAAAAAAAAGAAAAACAACAAGGTTATATGATTAAGAAACATTATAAAATCTGTGAGGCAAGATCTTTTTGTCTGTATTGATCAGAAATATAAAGTTTGCACAATGGAATATTTTCCTTTCCTACAGACAAATCTCTTCATAGAGAATTATGAAGAGATATTCAAGATCAGAACTTAGCCACAACTTGTGTTTGTAAATTAAAGTTTCATAGAGACAGGAATTTGTTCCAGGTGCTATTTCTATATACAGAATCACAGAATCACAGAATTTCTAGGTTGGAAGAGACCTCAAGATCATCAAGTCCAACCTCTGACCTAACACTAACAGTCCCCACTAAACCAAATCCCTAAGCTCCACATCTAAACGTCTTTTAGATATTTGACATACATTAAGGGAATGAGTGTTTATTTGGAGAAGAGCTACCAGTAAGTACAAAAGCAAAAAAGAAATACTGGGTAATTAAATAAGTAAAGTTGAGTACAGTAACAAAATTCAACATATATAAAACCTTTTAAAAAAATGTATATTGTATACAAACACAAAAAATCATTTTATATAAATTACATACATTTAGTACAATCTTCTTGATGAAATACTTCTGGTAGATTTAGTCTATTTCAAGAAGATAAAGGTTCACCATGCCGTTAAGGACACAAATAATTGGATAAGTAATTTGTTCAGCATGTACCTGTGCACTGCTCAAAATGTATTTATATTAAAAGTTTTCATGTTAACTACTGAATGCACATGTACTGAAGCATGGTGTGTTTACGCTTTTTTCTTCAGATAAGAAACAACACATAGTACACCCAGGTTATAAACAGTACAGACTTATTACAGCAATGCACTTACTTCTGTCTTCTGTAATGCATACAGTGGAACTAGTCGAGACAAGAGAGACCAAAGAGCGGGATTATCAGGGTTACTGGGAAAACAAAAACAAGCATATTAGATTTTCTGGTTTAGAAATGAATCCAGTCTTCTGTGACTTTGTAGGCAGCTGCTGTAAATACCAAACAGATCTTTTGTTTTTAGAAAGAAGTTCAGTTGTTGCACAAGTGCAGTTGTAAATAGATGTGTCTAGTAATTTAAAACAAACAAACAACTCTTGTATTATAGTACTGGCTAAAGAAAAAAGTGTATAATATGCAAATTGATATTCACAGGAAGAAAATGGACAAACTCAAAGACTACAGGTTTGGTTCTTCTAGTCTGAGGAACAAGAAATTTTAACTGTAGTTTTGGGGAAAAACATTGTTTGAAGCATAGCTTATGAAATCACCTTGAAAGAGTTTAAGGTGTGGCTTGTTTAAAGGCAATAATTAAAATTTCCCCTTCCCGTAATGCCTAGGTTACTTAAAACACTTTTAAACTCAGACTTCTATTTAAGGGAATGAACTGCTTCAGCTGCTGCTGTTAAATATTAAATAAAAGCCCTAAAGATCTTCTTAGTTGAAAGATCTGGTAAGCAAAATGAAGAATACTTTTATAGCATAGTGAACTGCTTTGACTACCAAAGAAGCCACCAAAACAAAAACAGAAAAAAAACAAACACGTACAAGCCATGAAGTTTTTGCCACTTGATACTTTAAGTAAGACAGAATAAAGCAAACTTCTGTCTGCTGATTCTACAATCTTAAATGAGCCACTTTCATGCCACTTTCATGTTTGAAAAACTTTCTTTTTTTTTTTTTTAAGAGAAGAATGTTGCAAACAAGTTTTGCTTACTTATCAGCATCAATAAAGCAACACATTTACAAGGCAATCTAAATATTAACAAAATACATACCTATGTATTGCTTTTGAGACTTCTCTCTGGACTGCCATGTTTCTACCTTGTAATGCATAAACAGCAGATGCAATAAGGCACCTTTCATAAATCCCATCTTTTCCTTTCTCATGCTTCAGTAATTCTTTTAAGGCTGCTGTCGCAAGTGTAACATCCTGCTTTACCAGTCCTAGTGTGCACAAAGCCTTTAGACTTTCTGTACTAGGTTCCTTTAATGAGCTGTTGAATCAGAGGGAGAGGAGACATTATTTTGGAGCAGAAATTGAACTTACCATCAATGCTACAGTACTTGATGCTTTTGAGTCCTCTTGCTCCCATGCATCACCTATGATATGCTGAATTAACACTAAGAGATGCTGGAACAAGCTAGACCAGTAAATTTGAGATATCAAGATACAGAAAGTGGTTGTGTGCCATTTCAGGTAGTATGCTACACTCAGTAGTTATTAGTTGTAACTACTTGGCAAGGCTCCACCACATTAGGTACCCTTTAGTAGCACTCATAAAAGGAGTGGCAAAAGAATGTCTAACACTGAAACCTATTTACTTTTCCTGAAGACACGTGTACTTCTAACTCATGTCATAAGTGAGTTGCAGTGTGCCTATTTCCAACTTTGCAACAGAAATCCAGGAAGGAAAAAGCCAGAAATGAGCCTGCTGCATAGAACTGGTCTTTCAATTTGGCTGTTCTGAGAAATTAAAGCTTGTTTACATCAAGATTTCTTCCAACTTAGTGTACTTGAAGCATGCTTTCTACCATGAATTAGTTTTAGTATCAGTACTAAGTTATGCTATTCTGTTCATTACGAGAAAGAGTTTAACCTCATCTCAACAGTACTCCCAGCTTTATTAGAGACCTACTAGCCACAGTGAATGACTTTTTTTCTGCAAATTATATAGAACAGGTGGAGAACTCTCAACTCAAATTAATCCCCAGAACTTTGACTTTGCATAATACACACAGCTCATTACAAACAACCAAAATCAAATATGTTAACTGATGTACTAATTGAAGCTATTCTTACAACAAAAGCAATTCAATAAATGACAATACAAAATAAAATGAGGCAAAAAAAAAAAAAAAGACCAGAATAGGGCATAGCAACAGTAATTTGGAGTTACTTAATTGTCATGTCCTATACACAACTGCAGAATGAAATGCTGCCTACCTTCACTTATCAGGTGACCACAATAAGGTTCTTAATCAAGCTTTTTTAGAATAATTTTTATAAATAATAATCTTTAGATAAATGATCTTTAACTATTAACTAATCTTACATAATTACTGCATTTGAAAGAAATACAAGAATGTGAACATCCTGTTCTATATTTCGTTTTCAGTTCCTGGCAAAAAAGAAATTCCACCAGCTGTTACATGCAACCTTGAATAGCCAACACCGAACACGTCAGCTGGTGGAAGGGCACAGCTCTCCCACAAGTAAGAAGAGTTACTCTATCGCACTAGCTACACAGACATACTCACTACCAAAATCTCTGTGGTAACCTTACAAAGAAAGAAGAAAAAGGAATCTTCTTGCTCAGTGCCCTACCTAGGCCCTTCAAGTTCCCCTGCACAAATTCCTACTAACAAAGACCTATGATTAGAATGTACAGGCCTCTTTTCTTCTAATTAAAATTCACTGTATAAATTTGCAACATTGTGCTTCAGATTTAGATCTGAACATATTCACTGTAGTGTTACTTTTCTAAAGCATTTTTTACTTTTCTATTATTATTTTAAACACAAATGACTACCACCATATAGGAAATGCTCACTGTTGTTGTTAAGGACAAAAATAGAACTCTGCAGTGATTAATAGGATGTACCAGCTCCCCAGCTAATTAGTTTGCTAACTCATCAGTTACTCAGGCTTCAGCGTAGTCATGAATCTTCACTATTTCAGTAACTTCACGAGTCTTCTGGCAAGATGGGGACTGTACAGCCATTACTGAAATTCTCTGTTGACCGACTTGATCCTGAGGCCCCCAACAAAAGTGACTTTTCAGTTTTAGCAGTACAATAAAGCGTCATATACTGATTGTTATTCCCTCCATTCACCATTTAAACAGTAGTGTCTTTGCAGCATCCACTTTGTTCTGCTTATATTCTATTATTGCCAAGGCAGTCAGGATATGTGCTTTATCTTGTTCAGACTCGGCAACAGACAGGGCTTTCTCATAGGCTGTTAAAAAAAAAAAAAAAAAAAAGACAGTATTGAAGAAGGGAAGGAAAGACATTGCTCATAAAGCCTCTGGAAAGGCATGATATTAATACATACACACACACACAAGGCACTTTGGTTTCAGGTTCACTACATTTTCATGCCTCACATCATACTGCAGAACACACAACTAAGACATTATAAAGCAAAAGTAGGTTGGAAAATGCCAGGATTATTTACAGCCTGTTTAATATGTAGCAAATGGAAATAAATCTGAGAAGTAGTGCAGGGATATCTAGAGAAAAAGGCTTAATAAGTACAGTTTAAAGATTCTCCTATGACAGTATATTTATGAAATAGTATTTGAGATGGGCAGACAACTCCAATCAAAAACAGAGTTCTTTACAATGCTGAGCTGGCTGCTCTACTGTGAGTGCTTACACTTCCACACTTATAATTCAGTACACCTCTTTGTGAAGTCTCACATATTGGCAGTGTAGAACATGACAATATGGCACTTACATTTATTACTAAAGCTAATGTGTTTTGTACACTACATTAATCTCCCACCCAGAAATGATTTTCCCAAGAAAGCCATTAGTGAGAGATAGTGAGAGAAGCTAAGAGCACAAGAGGTTAATGAACAAGAATTAAACATTATAAAAATGTAGCTTTCCTTAGTACATTTGAATAGCTCTAGCACTCAACAGCTAAATGATTAAAATAGCTACAGAATTTGTACTTGTACATTGGGACTGAAAGAGTGAAATAATCTCAACCACAGCTACGTTGGTTAGACGAATAAACTTTGTCATTCTAAGTGCGGTACTTTGACTTAGGCAGATGTTTACCTTTAATACTTTCTTGTAAGAGTCCTTTTTTGAAGTAGGCTAATGCTATCCCCACAATGCCATCAAAATCAGTTAGAGGTATTGATGAATAAACCTCAATGGCTTTATCACATTCACCAATGGCACTGTGGAAAAAAAACACAACTATTGTTAGTATGTAGCGAGAACTGTTAGAATTTAGAAAAGCTGTCCATGCAGCTGAGAATCCTGTTTTGAACAGCAGTTGTAAGCACATATCTGGAAAAGTGCAGCACTAGGACAAGAATGTGCAATATTTCTTACCCTCCTCCTGTTACAGCAGTTCCTCTTTCCAACTACCTCTTGCATGAAAAATAGTTGGTGGGGAAAATGTGCAGGATAGCTATATGTAAAGATGTAGCTTAACGGTCAGCACAATGGAATAGGGAAGGAGAGTAGGAAAATTGCAAAGGTGAAAAAACAAGAGAAAAATCAAATCAAAGCATGCACATGCACACAAACAGATACAGAATTCTTGTTCTGAGGCCACTGTGGAAGAAATTATGCAGGGAGATATTATTAGAACTAGTTATTAGTTATTGAACTGTTAGTCGTGTAAGTTGCACACAGGAATCACCATGCATACAGCGTGCATCTGAGACTACGGAAAACTGAAGAGCTGCTTCAGAAATCTCTGAAATTTAAGAATGAATTATTACATTATCACAGCCTAGGCATTACAGTTACATGCACAGAAAATTAAGAATACATTAATGTTTCCCTATAGCATTGACAAAATCTAATAAGCAAAACTTGAGCCATCTCACATCAAGGAAGAGTTTGAAAGTCTTCATCTATTAACACTGGTGCCCCACCTTCCATCAGAACTCAAAGCAAATCATGAGGTCTTTTCCAACCTTAATGATTCTATGATTCCATTAAGGGAACTCAATTGTGTGTAGGGTTGCAGCAGAAAGGGTCAGCAGCAGAAAGGTCACATGCATACAACATCCTAACCATGCATGCTTAAAGTCATACAAGTGAACACAAATTCAAAGGGCAGGTAGAAAGGACTTCTAATAAACCTTAAAGCAGCTACCTTATTCAAACTAAACATACCTGAATCCAAAGTGTGGAGATCCTAAAAAAAAATTTACCCTGGAGACTGTACAGCTACACTGTTTAGACTCTATTTAAGGATCAAACTGAGTTCAAGGGTATCACTGATCTGTTATAAACTGCCAAGAGGTAGTGCAATTCCTTTAATTTGTTTTTGATATAGTACCCATTTCTGGAGAACATACAGAGTTCAGTCAGACTTGTCTACAATTGAGAATGATGTTTAATAAACTATTTTCTCTGTTGACCTTTCGCCATTTGGCCTCATACAAGTTTTTCACCACTGCATTCACTACATCCAAAGCTGAAGCTAGGGGCTGGGATAAATATGTCAACAAACACTTACCACAGTGATCTGCCATA
This sequence comes from Aythya ferina, assembly GCF_964211825.1. Taxonomy (NCBI): domain Eukaryota; kingdom Metazoa; phylum Chordata; class Aves; order Anseriformes; family Anatidae; genus Aythya; species Aythya ferina. Next base: position 83,979,189 of record NC_140299.1, read on the forward strand.
GTTTTGCATAGCTATATTATATTTCTCAGTATCCTCAGAGTTTTTCAGTAATGAAGCGGCCCTTAAAATAACCACAATTAAGAGTAATTATCATAGGACTATAACACAAGTATTCTGACATTAGTTTTCAGAGCAGAATGGACAAGTGTTTTACACAGAAATCTTTTTATGCATAAGCACAGAAAGCACAGAGACAATCTTACGAAGTTTAATGCATCACCAAACATGCTCTCCAAATGTGGTTTCCTTCACCACCCTCCTCTACCATTCGAAAAGAAAAAAAACCCTAACATTAATCAGTATAGAGACCAAAACAAAACAACAAAAACAAAACAAAAAAAGAGAGATGCCATACACTGAATTAGCTAAATGTCCTAGTAAGATGCTCAGCCTTGGAATGACTTTATTTTTCCTTGTTACTTGTGTTCTACATTTCCAAACTTGATATAAGAACATCCTCACATTCCCCTTGCAGTACAGTTAGTTGAAATGTACTGCTGAGTACATTGAAAATAAGGTTTACTGCAAGAAAAGAAAAGCCTTTATAGAAAAAGAGGACAAGGAGCTTCTATCAGTAAACGTTCCAGTACGTATAACCCACCTCTCATAAGCATCTTTTGCCTGCCTTTTTAGATCCATATACTCATTCAAGTAACCAAGCATCGTGAAAGCAGATGCATCATCTGGATTTCTTTCTAGAAAATCAGAATTAACAATACAGGAGAAAGTAATCAGAAAGAGCTGTGAAAAGTATTAGAAAAAACACTGCTACGTTGATGCTACAGTACACACACACACACACATATATAAAGCACTTTGCCAAGTGCTTCTGTCAGTTGCTCACTGGAATTATTTGACAGGCTGCAAACAAATAAAGAAGAGATACTAAGACCACAACATGACATCAGGCTAGCTCAAAAGTGTTTCAACTCTTATGACACGGTATTGATGTATCCAATATATTTTATTTTTTTAAGCTCACTGTATTTCAGCTCACTGTGGTTTGTGGTGTCTTTTTTTTTTGGTAATGAAATATTAAATTACTCAGCTTGTACTGACTCTAGTAAGATACTAGCAGAACCTTACGGTTTATTTATTTTCACTACTACAACATTGAAAGGCTTGTCAATAGCTACAGTTGTCATCTCAGTTCTAACAGTTTTTCCTAGACCAGAAAGGGGAACATAGGCCTTGAAATCTGCTTAGGGATTTTACAAATGCCTCCTCACACTTACTTCATTTTAAGTGCTTGTAACTTAGTTTGTAGCTCTAAAAATACCAGCAATGGACATATTTAGTCCAAGGATATATTTACAGTAAGAGATGCAGATTAAAGAAAATCCACACTTGCTCCATCCACCTTCTGGGCTAAATATACACAAGCTTATCACAACATGGAGGCCATGCTGTCTTGAAACCATGCCCAAGAAAGTCTTCTTTCTCTTACTGAAGCTTAACACTATTGTGTGCTTCAGGTTATGAAGTTTTACAGCATCCACAAACAGCCTAACATCTAGCACATGGGCAAAAAAGCTAGCAGCTATCTGCACAGACACAGAGATATACTCAAGTGAAGTCAGATACCAGACACCTGATAGCAAGTATAACAAGGCTCTGGTCCTCACTGTGCTCTGTTTCTGAAATGAAGTCTGGTGGAATGATAGAACTCATACCTATTTTGTTCTGGTGCATTAATAAAAAATCAGTAACCAATTAACCTCATTTTGTCTGCTTAATTTACAACATAAAAGCTTAGTCCAGCTGAATCACTCTCTGCCAGACCTTATACAGAAGTAGACATTTAACACATCTCTTAGTCAGGCTTGGCAATTCAGAGAGGTATCTACGTTACCTACCTGTATATTTGGTCATTACCACCTGAGCTGCTGGAATAGCATTCATTTGAACAATGTTGTACTGATACACCTCAGTATTTCTGTTGCTTTTATCCTGCAGTGTTGAACAAACCCAGTGGGCATAGCCTTTTGCTCCCTCAGTCTCAGGAAATAAAAAACACACAAATTGAGAGTCATTAAACCTGCTCAAGTAACACTGAAACGCTTAAAGATCATAGTAATTCTTTGTTTTAACACAATGTTGGCTAAAAGTCTACATAACTGTTAAGCAGTACAATAAAACACTGAACTGGATTGCTGCAAACAAGAATTGTCCTTCGGGCAAAAAGAACTCTCATATTTACGTATCACTTATGACACACTGGAGAGATGACAAATAAGAAAAGTTTAAGACAATGTAAAGTCCTCCACTTTCTTAGGACCCTGGAAGTATCCCGGGTCTTTCTGGCAGTATCTGCCAGTATACTGGCAGTATCCTTGTTCTTTCCTGTTTTTGTTTCCAATTTATGCCTTTGATCTCTGTCCAGTTCTGTGGAACATCAAGAAATTTTTTTTCACAACTTATGGAGCAGAGTTCTTGGACCACTGGGACTAAAGCACTTAACAAAATAACTGCTTGCCATTCAGCGCCAGCACAGGCCAGGAACACCAACATGGAATTCAGACAATCCCATTTGGAACAAGACTCTAGCTGTCCCATCATTAAAGAAACCTATTTTTTTTTTTAAAAAAAATACATCACCTAACTAGACATAAGATTAGACATAAAGAATCTTCAGTACAATATAACTGTTACACTTACATGCATACTAAGTTCAGTTGTATGCCTGAAGAGATCCATAGTATCATAGCTGCCAACTTTTTCCGCAACAAGAGCCTACAGAGAAGCAAAGGTTCCTGTGGTCAGGTACTTAAAAAATTATGACATTGACAAGAGCCTCAGTACACATTACTTCTGGCACATCTTAGGTAATTAACATGAAAATAATTTATATTCTCATGAAATTATACGCTGCTCTCTTGAGACTCCACCTGAAATACTGCATCCAGCTCTAGGGCCCCAGGATAAGGACATGTACCTGTTGAAGGGGGCCCAGAGGAGGCCACAACAATGACCAAAGGGCTGGAGCAACTCTCTTATGAAGAGAAACTGAGAGAGTAGGGGTTGTTCAGCCTGGAGAAAAGAAGGCTCCAGGGAGAGCTTACAGCAGCCTGCCAGTACCTAAACAGGTCTACTGAAAAGCTGTGGAGGGTCTCTGTAAGGGGGTGTAGGGACAAGACAAAGGGTAATGGCATTAAACTAAAAGAGGGTAGATTTAAATGAGATGTAAGGGAGAAATTCTTTAATAGAGACTGGTGATGCACTGGACTGAGTTTCCCAGAGAAGCTGCTGATGCACCATCTTTGGAAGTTTTTAAGGCCAGGTTTGATGGGGCTCTGGGAAACCTGGTCTAGTGAGAAGTGTCCCTGACCACAGCAGGGAGCTGGAGCTAAATGAGCTTTAAGATCCCTTCCAACCCAAACCACTCTCTAATTCTAAGAATAAAATGAACACTACTAAGAGGGCATAAGTAGTCTCCACGGCATCAGCACTTGACACTTAATGTGTTGGGCAGCTACTTTACATTTTTCAAGACAGAGACTTCTTGTGCATGTTAGTTCCACTTATAACAACGTATGACGGGAGCTGAATTTTGACATGATGTCAGTAGTCCTTCCTTAGAATCCGGTTTCAGTTAGATATTATTAGCAGGTCAACAGCATGGGATTATTGAGTGCACCTACAGCAATCACAAATGAGTCATGAGTACTTCTACTATTCACAGATGGCCTAGATAGCAGTGGGAGCACATCCAATCCACAGTGGTAGGTGGAGGAAGGCACCTCCCAGGACGTAAGAGCTGCTTTTGCACCAGGTACATTAGAGACTTACTGTTTTTAACAGCGAAGACAGAAAGGGGGACACTGAGAAGTGTGTTAAACAGTGCCATTAAATGAGATAGTCATACAGAAGAAGACAAAATAGCTAGCATCTTACGAAGATGGTACTTTGTTAAGAACACTTAATAATAAGCTTCAGAGCACAAAAGCGATTTTTTTAATAGATAATTTCTTATACAACTCACAATTACATTAGCCACAAAAAACATTTATATAAAGATACATGATTAATGTAGCTTCCATTATATACCAATACAGAAGCAAAGGGTCCCATCCACCCCCAGGGGAAGCAGCCGCTCCCTCTACTTAAAATCCTATGAGAACATGCTTAAAGGCCAATTCTTAGGACAGAGTGTAAAACTTCTCTTGCACTAACAACTGGATTTGGCACACAGTTAAGATTTTTTCACATCTTACCTGCCCAACCCAGCATAGTAGGTAAGTGGGCTCCAGAGACTGGGCTATCTTGAAGGCTTCATGAGCTTGCTGCAGAACCAAAGATAATGATGCTGTTCAACTGTTTAGCATGGTAACAGATCGCTTTTGAGTATTCGTAGCTAACATGCAGTAGTATTAGAAGAGATTTTCATGAATGAAATTAGGTCACTACTAAAGAATATCTACTGTGCTTTACAGAACAACATATCACCCACAGAAATAAAGCAGTTTATCTTCTCGAAAGTAAAATATAAAATTAAAAATATTTAGAAAATCAAAGTTCCTCTCCCTTCCAAATACAATTCCTCCTCCTTGTTCTGAGGAAGAAGCTAGATTAACTGTTGGAACAATTAATATTTTAAAATCAGCCTAGGATCCAGATTTCAAAATTTGCATTTCTTTCATGTAAACAGTTTGACACATTCTGAAAATTGTTAAACTGATTACCATCCACAAGTCATAATTTTCCCTCAAGGCTGCACATGTTCATTGTTCTTCCCTTAATGTGGCACAAGGTGAATAAAGTCCTAGCCTGAGATGTCTTAGCAGTAAGGAGTTTTTACTATTAAATTATTCTTACTAAAAATAAAGCTTGACCATCACATTACAGAAATTAAATAAAATTGCTGAAATTCTTACCAGTAAATAGGATATTATGTAGTTTTAGGTGCATGAAAACCCTGGACTTCACTTAACAGGTATTCCAATTTTTATTCAGAGAAGCTCTAAAGGTTATACAGAACTATGGCAAGTCATGTGCCATATTAATGAGCAGAAAGTAACTACCTACAGGAAAATCAGAAACTCAAAGTTTCAGTTTGTGACTAAAAGAGTTCCCAGTCAACTTGTTGTGAGTTGGTTTGATTTAGTCCTTCTCAGTCCTTCTGAACAGTTGCTATTCCACTTAGTCATTTGGAGAGAAACTTCAGCAATTTAGAGCAAGTTCACTTAACTACATCCACTCCAGAACAAATACTTAATTTGTGTGACTCAAGAAAGATGCTGATTTTACTTCATTCAATGCAAGTATGTTTTTTGAATTTGAGAGGTACACTCTCCACTTTTATCCCACACTTTCACCCTACTATATTCCCTTAAAAAAAAAAAAAAAGTGGAAAGGGAAACCACATTTGAGAAATGGGAAAAAAAGTTACCTCAATGTTTCCAGTTGCTAGATACAAAACCCCCAAGTTAGTCCAGGCAACAACATTCTAGGGAGAACAAATACAAGTTAAAACCAATGTGTTCTTGCTGTATTCTAAAAAAAAAATGACACAGCATCAGGGGAAGAAAAGTTTCAAATGCCCACTTGAAACAGATGGCAGCTGCCTACAGCACTTACGATTTGCTCAGCTTGAACAGATTTGATGAACGAATGTTGAGCAAGAGCATAATTCCCAATAGCTGGAGGAAAAAAAAGGAGAGCTAGATCTAACTGAATTTCATAAACACCATTAGTTAAGTTGCCTTCTAATTTAGAATATTATGCAGCTAGGGGTCTCACTAAAGACTTACCACTACAGGAAGCAACTACACCAAGTGCATTCCAATAAAGATGATTTTTGCTGTCAAGCCTCACAGCTTTTTTGAGACACTGAAAGAAAATCAAATGTGAATTGAATTACTAGATTATCAAAAAATAAGATTTTATGCACTAAGTTATCCAGAGGGTTAGGTCTTATTGAGGACAGAGAGGTTAGGCAGAGAAACACCAAAGTTGATTTAAACTTTAAAGAATGCAACAGAAAAACAGGCAGTACCTGTAAAGATTTCTCTAGCAGTTCACTGATCTCATTCATGTCAGCATCCACTGCTGTGAGGTGCTCTGCTTGTCGATAATAATTTATTCCAAGATCACACCATATGTTAGGCAAAGGCATCAATTTTAAAGCTCTGCCGTAACACCTACAGAAACATGAATCACACACACGTATTATTCTGAGCCTCCCTAACATGAAGAACAGAAAGCTGAAAAACACTCGAGTGCTTAAAAACCCAAACCAAACAAATATGCATAAATACAAACAAAACCAGACAAGAATGGAAATCCTATGACAACTAATTTTCATTCAGACAGCTATCTTCACAGAATCCATCCTGATCTGTATTACCCCACCACTTGTGAAACTACAGATGTGCAATACTTCAAAGTTACGTCAGGTGCAATATGCATATTTTTAATTAAAACAAACATCAGCCATTTTCAGAGTTAATCAGACTTTCCCTCCGAAGTATTTTGACTACACATATCACTGTTGAGATTTTCAAAGGAGGTACATTGTCAGCCTGTCTTAACTAACACATCCAGCTGCACAAAGCTCATAAGGAGCCACAGGAGAGGCTACAAGAAAACAACTGTAAATACTTCTTTATCTCTAGCTCTATTATTGTGAGCTTCCAGGGACAGGCACAAGGAATTCCGTCTTCCAATGTAATTTAGATCCCACAACTAGGGCCCAAATTGATAACAGTTTTGTATGAAATAAATACAGACATAAAGCTTACAGTATTATCTTGGACTTTAATAATCCTGGGAGAATGGGCTAACTACTACTGCAACCACTCCATTTAGAGCAGCACAATTTGTTGAATGACAGACATGATATAGCCGTGCTCTGGAGACAGAACCAAGAAGAGCAGGTCCTAAATGAAGTGTTGAGAGCCACTGCAGCAATCCAGGGATCATACCTTTAAATGAGTGGTATAGTTTGAAAGAAGCATGAGGCCCTCTTTACCTCCTCATTAATCTTCATTAAATATCCAGGTGATAAAGATCAGCATTTGTTTCATTTTCTAGAAATAATATAGTCTAGAACATTTGAGACTCTATACTGTGCACAGATATGTAGAAGAACTTGACAGAAAAAAAAAATAATTATTACCTTCCTCCCAGTCTGAGCAGCTCAATTTTCTTCAGCATCTGTTTGCCTTCATTTTTACCCAGAAGCAATCCTAGAACTTGAATATTCACTCTGGCTGGTGAAATAACATGCACAGTAGTACAGGTATCTCCAAGCAGTTTCCAAAGGGAAGATACATCAGGACGGTGCTTTGTTGCCCTGTAAATTGATATTTAAGAAAACCCACAAAATATCTGTTCAGACACTGCAATGCTATTTCCTGAAAGAAAGTTCACCACTTTGAATAGTGGCACAAACTCTAATTAATTGATGGGCTGCTTGTTTGTTTTTTTTTTTTTTATTATTATTATTCTGTTTTCTTGCTACTAAATCTGTATTTTTAAAAACTTAAAAGTAATCATAAAAAGAGAAACTACAAAATGCTAACATATTGCAATTTTGTGGAGACGAAGAGTCTGTTCTGAAAATTACCTGTTATCTATCAAAACATCAGCTGTCAACACTAACTTTTGTATTTCAGAACACTATCATTTATATTGCAAGACATGAGACATCTGCAGAAACCTAGCAGACCTTCTCCTATACCAACAGTTATCCCAGGGTTCAGTTTAGGCCACTAAAGCATTCTGTCTGATAAGCAAAACAGTAAGATTGAGGAAGGTAAGCTACAACTGCCTCTCATCCACCATTTTTGGGAGAAGTTTCCTTCCTTCTACCCATATACACAGGATGAAAGCTGAAATGAACTGTGTGCGACTTCACACTTGTGTTATAATCAAAGGACTCCGTGTCTTTAAACACAAAAAAGAAAACTAATTACCATTCACTCTAGCAGCCTAAGTCCACAATGCATTATTCAAACCATTTTCACTAAACAATTCTACATTAGAAGCCCACTCCATTTGATTTAGTGTAACTGAAACTCCTCAAACACTTAACTCTTCTTCTTCAAACCACGAGTCCAGTGGAAATGAAATAACAGAATGTTTAGTACTAACCTTGTAAAAAATTCAAGAGCCTGCTCTATGTATTCCACAGCCCTCCTATCAAGATACTTATCAAGGGCTGATTTTGCCAGCATGAGATAGCACTCACCAAGTCCTGAAAGAAAGACAAAATATCCTCTATGAAAACAGATGCTTCCATGTTACTACTTGATAAAGGAGGTGGGGTTGTATGAAGAAAGACTGCTCCATGTTATGCTTTATGCCCTACATATACTATGCCTGATCAAAAAAATCCACAACCAAACTAACTCTGTGGCTCACAAGAGAGACTTTGCTTTTACCCCTTCCCCAGTAGCATGAACTGTAGAATAATCTGAATATTAAAATAAATTTGTGTAATTATAAAAAATATAGTATTGAAACTTTGGGTTTGTTTTCAAGAATTAACTACAGCACTCATGTGAGAGGTGCTCTGCACTGGTAAGTCTGACAAATACAGCCATATTCAGTTCACACTTCAGTCAAAAACATTATCAAATCATTGCCAAATACAAAAAGAAGAAATAATATCAAGGTAAGAAAAGTGGGAAGTTTTTTTTAGAACTGCCTGAAACCACAACTATTTAATCCTATTTAAGAATTTACTTCATATGGAAATAAATGCAATTAAAGAAACCACATCTAATACCACTATTTGTATTATTTCAGAAACAGCAAGATACTGCCTCTTTACACTGCTGGTATCTGCAGTGATTCTGTCTGACAATAAGTCACTGGATTTGAGCCTCGTTAATTCTCAGCATTTTCTTCACAGTTCTGAATCTACATTCCTCATGCTTTAGTCCCCTCTATTTATATCAAACTAATAATCATAGTAGGTACCATCTTTCTTTGCAGATTTTGGCAAACAATTAACATCAATAACATTGTGACAAACGCAGACCATATGAACTAGATGCAGCTCTGTGAGACTCTTATCATGCCCTCACTAGGTGTCTGTATTGACGACACAGAAGTCCCAAGGACATAAGCTCTTCAGATGTCAAGAAGCTCCAATCTAAAAGCAAAACTGATTTATGAAACTGATTTTATTCCCTGAAGTTATAAATGAAGAGAAATGCTGGAGCAAAGGTGAATAAACTTATTATTCAACAACGCAAATAAAAAGTGCACAGAAAAGACGCATTAAAGCAACATCAGTATGTTCTCTCATCTGCCTTAAGACTACACTTCTAACAGCTCATTTCAGAAACTGTTTATTTTTTGATCAAAACTGTATGACAAGTACACTTGTGTATATTTTGTATATCAGCTTACACTCATCCAAACGTCAAAGGCCTTTTACGGAAGGAACGCAACATAAAAATTCATACCAGAACCAAGCAGCAAAAAACTTGATTTCAGATGGACGTATAGGGTGAGAATGCCTGAAGACTAAGAGGCACTGAGAACGTGAACAAAACAGCTATTAATTGGCTATCAAAATGTTATATACTCCCCATGTTATATAAACTGAGATCAACAGTTCACTTTCACTATCACCAGGACTCCATGCTCGACCACTCTAGCCTGTTCCCAATTACATACTAAAGTAACCTACCAACTGCCACATCTAACATTTGCAAGACCTCTCTGGATACCTCACTACTATTTTTAGTCAGTTGAAGGAGCTCACAGGGATCGGAATCACCAGGGTTAACAGAAAAGGTGAGAAAAAAAAAGTCAGGAAGAACAGCAGCAGAAAATAAATATAGCCCACCTTTTTGACACAGAAGCCCAACTCCACTGCCTGTTCAGCCATACACAGTATTTGACTGCTTAGGTGAAGCTGAGCATCATCAGCTGGCATCCACTACATAAATTTTCAATGCCTCTACCCATTTGGCTTGGTAGTTACATATGAATAGTTACCTTTTTTACTTACTTGCAACAGTAATAATCATTTCTGTGCATCATGGTTTAACAGTCTTCATATGTTTACAAGCTATTATAGTCTTTCTTTCATACATGTGAATCACAGCATTCTACACCAGCAAGACTGTCCTTTACGTAGGCAGACCTAACTACATCAGAGCCTCTTCATGAAACTCAAGATAGAAGGAGAAAGACCTAAAATTTTCAGATTCAGACACACTACCTTTCAACGCAGGCACATACTCTTCTGTCTTCTTCAAGATTTCTTGATACGTAGCTATAGCATTTTCATATTTGCCTAGAATCTGCTCAACTGCAGCAGCTCTGTAAATGCTGTATACAAGCTCTGGGTTCAGTTCACTGGCCTTCCTGAAGGCTTTTAGAGCTGTTGCATAGCTACCTCTGCCAAAGTAAGCCTCCCCTAGAGACTCCCAGCAGTTGGAATCCTTTGGATCAGCCCTGAGAGCTGCCTGCAAACTGAAGATATCAAGATTTAATTTATTTAAATCAAATGTGATATAAGTTAACAAAAACAAATTATTTCTTTGCATTATATACTATCAGAACACAACCACACAATTATATAGAACTTTTAGAAACTGCATAATAGTGTTTTAATCTTCATAGAACACATTATAAAAGTTTAGGCATTGTACCTAATTTTGGCTCATTATTCAGTGTTATAGTGTCTATGACAAGCCTGTCACTAGGCTTGTTAGCATGGATCACTGCTATCATGATAAAACTGCATCGTGCTAATTCCAGAACTGGAGATAGATGCAGCTTGCTCAGACCCATTTCCCATTGTGTAGTACAGGCTATCTTGTGATTAGCTAACTTAATTTCAAAAATCATGAAGATCAAAGACTGTTTTACAGGGATTTACAGAAAACAGTTTAAACCAACCACGAGTTCTCTTACTCAGCCACTGCTTGTGACGGCTGACCAGTTCTGAGGTAGTAAAGTCCACGATGAAGCCAGGCCCATTTTATTGAAGCAGCGTTTGCTTTTGCAGTTACTTCATTCAAGATTGACAGAGCGGTATCCTAACAAAGCACCAAAAATGCCACATTAGTAAACAGCTGTATCTAAAGAAGAAAGTTATTGTTTAAGAAGAATACTCCCAAATCTAGCAAACCATTAAACTGTCTAACTTGTTAGTTACTGTAATGAAGAAACATTACATGGGCTTTTTAAAGCTGGCAGGCTGAGTGGCAGAGTAAAGGAGGAAATTATCACATCTGAAGATGTGATTATTTCTTATGTATATGCCTTAGCAAATAGGCAACTTGATTTTTTAACTAGATAAGGTTACATGTCTTTGCAGTAAGTCAGATACTCAGTCTGTTTCTCCAGATATTCCAATAGTCTGTCAAAGTGTGGGCTGCTTTCTTGCTGTAATACCAGACTACGAACTTTTTATACAATGCTATGTAAGAAATACTTGTTTAAAATGTTCCGATGACTTTGTGTGCTTTTTTTCTGAAAGGAGCAAGGGGGAGGATGGAGAAAGAAATGGCACAAGTTAAATATGAAGAGAAAACTTACTTTCTCTTCATGTAACCTGCTGAAAAAAATCCTCCCATCTTCTGAATCACGTATGTGATGACTACAACGTTATGCTTGCTTCCCCCACCTTTCTCCCCAGATAGGTTTAAATCAGAATTGAAGCACAGAGTTGAAGCAGATCCAGCTATGAAAACTGCTAAGCAATGACAGAATATCTGGGGATTTTTTTGAGATCTTATTCTCAAATACTGAAGAAATCTCAAGTGGCTGCTCAAAGAGCAGGATTAACAGAAAATCAAGACACCCATTGGTCAAGGCCCTGAATATGCAATACCGTGTCTCCAAGTTCCACACTTAAGTCTACAGCTGCTATTCCAGATTCTTCATCAGCTCCATCCAGTTCAAAAGCCTTTTTATAGCAACCACGAGCTCTACTTTTGTCTCCAGCAATGTCTCTGTAGTAGTTACCTAAATAACAAAAGACACTTCCCAAGTAGCTGTCCAATTTTGCAGCCTATAAAGAAATATGAACACAATATGAGAGCACCTTTTGAAGGAATAACAGATGGGCAGGTCCAGTGATAACTACTTGTACAATCTCTGCTTATCAACTTAGTTAAGCATCTTCTGTGGTACATCTGAGTATTCAAAAGATTACTTGAGCTTTAAATATTTGCAGAATCTGCCACAAACCTTCTGTACAAAATGTTTTGTGCCATGAGTACTAACAAGCGAGATGTGTTGGGAACAAACAATTCCATACTGCATCCCATCATTTTTATATTCCACTCAGTTTCAGTCATTATACTCATAGTCATACCATATTATATCACAGTTAACTCTAGCATTTTCTAAAGTTTGAGTTCCCTTTTTAAGCACATTTGGCAGATTTGTTTATACTTAAGAAACTACAACCCCCAAGCAGCATAATAACAGCTATGACAATAATAAAAAAGCTCATATAAAATAATTTAGAATTAAGATTACTGTTCACTTCAAATACATTACCCACTATACTCTGCTGCTAATGAATTGTAAACAGTAGATGATGATACAAGTTGCCCATACCTGCTACTAATTTATAGTGACTTTGCAATATCTAGATTCCTATTTTGTAACTTCCAAATTCTCAGTAATGATGTCAGACCATCTTTTGGATTACATTCTTATCTATGTGCAGGGAAAAAGCCACAACCAACAAAAAACAAATGATCAGGAAAAGCATATAAACTAGTTGGGCTTTGGAGGCTTACTTCTGTGGATACACACTGAAACTTTAACACCATTCTCTTTCTCCTCTCCTTCCTTTTTTTTCCCCCTCTACATTTTCAAACGTTTCGCCTTCTACATTTCAAAAAGTGCTACACTGTTCACCTATAGGCCTCAACTTTACAGCCCTCAAGGAAAGGGGATTGAAAGAACCACTACTACTTTTGACTACACCAAAGACCTCAAGATTTCGGTGAACAGAAGAAAACAAAAACAGGGAGATTCTAAGTAATTACACAGCTCCCTTTCAAGCATTTCTTCACAGCTGAATGTGGTTTACAGGCTCTGTAGGCCTGTAAATAGTAACAAACAATTCCACTGTCTAACTCCAGTCACGAATAATTTCTGTATTTCTTTTCCTATGTAGGAAAATGCTAATGTACGTGAATAGTTAAAGAAGCTTTTACCTTCAAGAACTGAGTAAGTGTTTTTCCTTTGTCTTTTTTTGTCTCATCACTCATGAACCAATAGGTGAGCCCCAGGTACTGATGATACTCTGCAGTGTCAGCCCTTCTTTCAATGGCGTTTTGAAAACTAAATAAAAGGAACAGATTAGATGAAGCAAACCCTCAAAAGCTGAACATTATATTTTCCCCCACATTTCCCTGTTAAAAAAAGAAAAAGAGGTTTACCTTCTTTCTGCCTGTTCATACTTCTTTTGAGAATAATGGATGAAACCCTCAAGAGCATGGGCCTCAGCCAGATCAGGATGTGACAACAGAAGTTCTTGTGAAATCTGCAAAAATATGTCATCCTTCTCTAGTTATTTCTATATGAAAATAAGAGTTCTACATAGCTTGCAGGATGGACTATAGAGCACTAACCTTTGAAGCTTGATCCACTAAACCTTTGTTTAGATAAGCCCGACCTCTGAAAGCTAAAACCACTGGATCGCTGCTTGCACCCGCAATCTAGAAGATCACGTAATAGATACAAACAAGTTATTCTTTTCACACACTAAGAAATCAAAGGTGTCAAAAGCAGGTTTTCTACATGAAGACAAGAAAGCACAGAGAGGAGACCACCCTTGAGGAGCCTTAGATAGAGTTTTGCTGAAGAGGTAGCAGATTGTAAACAGAAAGGACAAATCTACAGAAGTTTGAACAGTAAAAAAGTAGTATACATGAAACTGTGAGGCGTAACAGAGGGGAAGCAATTTTCACTTAAAGCTTCACCATTCAATCTTAAAGTAATACGTTTACGTGTAATAACAAGTGAATTGAGGACAGAGGGAGTAGGATTATAACCATAATGATGAACAATAGCCCCAGAACTAGCAAGAACCCAGCTTCACTATGCAAGACCAGATAAGGCGAGGAGCAATGGCTTTTTAAATTAGAATTGTGACTTAAAAGAAGTTGTAGCAAAGCCTAAAAGCAAAGGAGAAAGGCATGTTTTAATTATACCATTGTTGGTAGGAGCTGTCTAAACCACACAGAAAACAAAAACGAGCCAAGGGGAAAAATACACAGCTTGAATTTTTAGCGCATAAAGATGAGAGCATTTTTTTTTCCTTAAACTACATTTTGGTCAATGAAAATACCTGCTCAAGTGCATTAATGGCTTCTTCTGCAGCATCGGCATCGCCTATTTTAATCAAAGCCTCTGCTTTCAACTGAAGAATATGGTCCTTCTTCTGCTGAAGACTAGGACTCTCAGGATTTCCAAGACTCTTGAGAGCTGTTGACAAGACAGAAGTTTAATCAAATGGAAATAAAAAAGGATCTACAGAGAACACCGCTTAATAAAGCTAATTATTAGACTGTTCTCTCCTGTGTTGAAGAAACTATTACATAAAATCTCTACCTATGCAAGTTCAAAAGTTTGATCGATTTTAGAAAGGTGATGTCAGACATGTAAGAAACTGTCTCCTAGATGCTAGCCTAATAATTGGAATGCTTGTTTTCCTGATCCATGATCTGAGAAAACAATGACCCTTCACTAACCAAATTTGTTGTTCTATACTTCAGTGTCAGAAGGGGAAAAATATTGCTGTTAAATCAAGGATTTAACTCTGTACCTGTGCAAAGCCAGCTCTGTACTATTGTAAGCAGTATTGGTTACTTCTCCAGTATGCAGTATAATCTCACCTCAGAGAATCTCTGTTGAGTTCAAGTACACTCCAAAGACAAATACTTTCTCAACTAGTCAGTTAACTCTATTTCCACCCATGTCAATCTTCTGTCTGACCTGATAGTCCGTCTGTCCTACCATCCTGCCTCTAGCTGCAGATATACAGGAACAATGTGAAAACAGGCCAAGCACAGAGCAATGCTAGATTTCTCCCCCAGTTTTGGACTCAAGGCAACTTTCAGTATCCACAGCATCTTTTAGCAAGGCACAATACCTTAACTTACACTTTGTCATAAGAAACAAAGCCTCCTTCGTTTGTTCTGAGCCTGACATCCTTTAGTTTCATTTGTTACTAACTAGATCTTGCATGTGAGAAGAAAGCATATGATCTTTATTTATTTTCCAAGTAATTTGTAACTTCATGGATTTCAAAATCATCTCTTCTTTTAGAGAGTGGGTGGGTACTAAAACTGCACAAAGGATTCACCATGCTGCTCAAGTTCTTCATGCAACTGCCTGTTGGTGCTGTTTCAGTAACCATTCCCTTCACTGTAATTCCTGACTTTCAAGTTCTCCTGTAAAGCACAGAAGGGGAAAAGGAGCAGTCCTATTTTCTTCATACAGAATGAATACCTTTCCATGTTTTACTGCAGTAAGACTAGAGGATAACTTAATGAGAACATTTCTTCTAACAACTGCATGACTTTGCTTTTATGACTATGGAATTTTATTAGTGTATTGGGTTTATGTGGCAAGGTTTTGGTAATGAGGGGCTGCAGGGTGGCCTCTGTGAGCAGAGCCCAGCAGCTGCCCCATGGCAGAGAGGAGCCAGGTCCAGCTGCTCCACAAGGGACCTGCCACTGGCCAGAGCTGGGCTGTGAGTGATGCTGGTTGGGCTCAGGGAGACCAGATTGACGATGGGGAAAAAAACTGCTGTGCTACAGCAGCTGGGAGAGAGGGGTGAGAGCCAGCCCTGCAGCCCCCAGGTGAGTGCAGCAGGAGGTCAGGAGGTGCTGCAGGCAGGCAGCAGCAGTTCCCCTGCGGGCTGTGCAGGGAGAGGCCCCTGGTGGAGCAGGCTGTCCCCCTGCAGCCCATGGGTCCCACATGGAGCAGATCTCCACGCTGCAGCCCCCCGATGGGTGGAGGAGCCCCCGGTGGAGCAGGTGGATGTGGCCTGGAGGAGGCTGCGGCCCATGGAGAGCCCCCGCAGGAGCAGGCCCCGGGCCGGAGCTGCAGCCCATGGAGAGGAGCCCACGCAGGAGCAGGGGTCTGGGGGGAGCTGCCGCCCACCTGTGGGGGACCCGTGCTGGAGCAGTTTGCTCCTGGGGGATGGATGGACCCCGTGGGACAGAGCCATGTGGGAGCAGTTCCTGAAGAGCTGCTGCCTGTGGGCAACCCCTGCAGGCTCAGTTCAGGAAGGACAGCATCCCGTGGGAGGGACCCCACAGGGAGCAGGGGCAGAGAGGGACCATGAAGGAGAGGCAGAGACAAAGCGACAGGGACGGACCGCAGCTCCCATTCCCTGTTCCCCTGTGCCTCTTGGGAGGAGGAGGTGGAAGAGGGTGGATGAGGGGAAGGTTGTTTTATGTTTTAGTTTGCTTTTAGTTCTCATTGCTCTAGTCTGTTGGCAATAAATTATTTTAATCTCTCTATGAAGAGCCTGCTTTACCCGTGACAGTAACTGGTAAATGATCTCCCTGTCCATATCTCAACCCTTGAGACCTTTTCATCGTATTTTCTCCCCCTTTCCCTCTGAGGAGGGTGAGTGAGAGAGCAGTTGTGGTGGAGTTCAGCTGTCTAGTTGCATAAATCCACTACCATCAGTTATTTTAACACCTAATCACCTTCTCTGATAATTTGTTTTCAGACTTATTCCCCTCTGCCCTGAATAGCAGCAAAATGTATTACTCAAAATTCATAATTGGACTAGTAAAGAAGATAAACAACCAAGGTCCTGGTATTGGAATGCCTCTTTCAAGCATGAAAAATGACCTTTATTACTATATCGTGCTCTTTTAATCTATTTAAAAAAAAAAAAAAACACAAACAGAAAAAAAAGAAGAAAAAAACTCCTACTCAGTGCTATAACACTGCTTCTTAATCCAAACTGCTCAGTTTCCTTAAAAATCTTATAAGAGATCTTATCAATTACCACTTGGATGTCAGAGTGAATTGTACTACAACTTCATTCCCCGTGTGCTGGTAGCTTCTTCAAAGAGTACTAAAAAACAATTTCACTTTATTGAAGCCATGCTGTCTATTCCCACAGAATTCATCTTTCTACATTAATTGCGTTACTCTCTTCTTTCAGTTTTTAAGTAGTTTCACCATTAAACATTATACTTGTCTGTGGTTTTTCTGATCTTTCCTACAATCCTTCCTGTAGTTGGAGTCACACTAACTATGTCTAAGTAGTTGGGTACAAAGACAGTTTAAGCAAGTGATTACATACCACTAGAAAGAGAATATTTATCAGGGAGCGTAGTAGTAGGAAAAGGGGTTACGGCTTGCAAATTGAAGAGGGCAGATTTAGATTAGAGGCACCTGCACAGGTTGCCCAGAGCAGCTGAGGATGCCCCATCCCTGGAAGTGCCCAAGGCCAGGCTGGATGGGGCTCTGGGCAGCCTGACCTATGGGGAGGTGTCCCTGCCCACGGCAGGGAGGGTGGAATTGTGTGCTCTGTAAGGGCCCCTCCAACCCACCCCATGTTGTGATTCTATGATTTAACAGTTAATGCTTCAGCAATCTCATCTTGATGTGCCCTGTTCAATTCCTAGGTCAGTATCTCTTAGTTTCTTAATGCTCATTTTTCCTGTTTTGGTTTATAGTAACTTCTATCAAGGCTATAATGACAGGTAAATTCTTTGACAAGACCCCTGAAAAAAAAAGGTCGTGGTGTAGAAGTCTCCCTGAGCTCTTACGCAGTGAAAACAGATGGGAAAATAATTGCCTCATTTTTATTCCTTCTGCAATATGTTTCCTGAACTCTTTTGACCTACTTCGTTCTGTTCTCGCATTTCCTCTACCCAGCTTTATAGCCCTTCTGCATCTTCCTCAATGGCAAGTACTTCACCATTTGAAGTATTCCCCTTGCTTTTAATGTATTTTCTATGACTGTTTAGCCAAGTCTGATTACTGTTACCTCTCTGAGTCTTTCCTGAGGAGTTTTTTGTTACATTAGTCTCTGTCAGAAGAAGCCTGCTTTGGATGAGCCTTCATTTATAACCATCAAATAATGATTCTGTTCAGATTAGATATATATCACTAGATCATAACAACCGCCCTCACACCCAGCTAGCACAGATGAAGAGTTGCACTCAAAGTAAGGTTTCTTGAGATGCAGCTGTGCTATCCAACATTCTTCTGCACTTTAACTTTTTACTCTTAACTTTATATAAAGACTGAAAAGGTGAGATTCTGATAAAGTCCACTGTGTTTCACCCACCTCTGTAGTTCCTGGCAGTTAACTGCTGTTTGGCTGACTTGGTCAACGACCAGCTGAAGAAGCATATGAAAATGTGCAAAACATCTAAATATTAATCCTGAGACAGCTTTCGGATTCTGATTAACCAAATATTTCCTCTCTTCCTGAGACTAAGCAGCACAAGGTGATTTTCACCTGTCATAAACCAAAAGCAGCAAGAGAGCCCACCACAACCAGTGATGCTGCAAAGTGCAAAGGAGTAGGGCTGCTGCTAACACACACTTAGTGTGCAAAAGCCACGTTGACTAGACTGCATAAAGACGGTTAACACTGCAGATGCCCTTTCAATTAGCAGGCAGTTACCTTGATTACAGGACAGGACAGCATTCTTGTGCTTGTGAATTTTCATCTGTGCCTCTGCCAAATAATGCCATGCTCCCAGACACTGGCTAGCATTCTTCAAACCTAGTAAAAGAAAGTTTAAGAAAAGAAATGTTGCTTAGGGCTGCAAAGATGCTGTGGCTGACAGATGCTGTATTGCCGTACAACACCATCAAAACACTAACATCAAATAATCAGCAAAAAAAAAGCAGTTAGTTTAAACTAAGACTCAAAGAAAAAATATCTTAGATACACCCAAATGTAAGGGAAAGACTATGGCAGTTGTAAACCTCTCTTAGGCTTAATTTTGCCTAAAATGTTATATATAAATAAAGAGAAAAGGGGAAAATGTGAGGAAATACACAATATTGGCTTAAGGTGCACTTTTGTTTCAGAACACAAAAAGTCCTTCCGTTTGATCACAAATTATCACCAACAGCCTGTAGACTGCTTTATAAAATTTCCCTTAGAGACGAGAAAAGGCTGGCTCTATAGAACAGCTATGGAACTTCAAGACAGCAAAAAAAAAAAAAAACAGGCTGCAAAAGCATTTAACTAGAATTTCCTGAGAAACGCCTTAATTAGAGATTCAGTCATAAAACAGAATTTGATTCTTCTGAGAAATATATTACTATTAAATAATTCCTTGAAGTTTCAGAGCCTAAAATGTGAACACTTGGCTTACTAGGAAAGATATCACTTCCAACTCGAAACATTTCTGCTGATGCAAAGTGCAAGGCTCTTTGTGTTCTCCCCTTTATGAGAATTACATCTAGAAGTAAAAAACTGATAATATGTTTTGGGAGAGAGCAGTTCAGAAATATAAGCAAATTTCAATTGCATTTCTAAATCACATATACGTTTCATCAAAATGTCCAACTGCCATTTAAGAGAAATTTGTTACATGGAAGACTTTCCTCTTAAGCATTTGAAATTTGATTCATTATTTAGGCAAGTCACCTTATTTCATTGTGGGTATGCTGCTGTGACATAGCATATTCCAAAATCCAAATTAAAGAAACAGTCTTATTCTAACCCCAGGTGAAAGGAATACAGGGTATCACAGCATAGCCTGATTGCTTAGACTTTCAGACATGTTATACTTCAAGAGATACTTAAAAAAATATACCTCAGTCAGCCAAAGCATTGAGTATTTTAAAAGCTAGCTGGTCTTTCTACTACTTGCAATAGAACTGGCAATGTAATATGAAACTCTAAGCTTCCCAAAACATTAATTGTAGCTGCTGTCAAGACAGAGTACCTATACCTCACATTATACATTTACCTTCAGTAAGACTTTTAACAGCCTCCTCATATTTCTTTTCATGGAGACATTTTATACCAAAACCAATGTTGCCTGGACCACTACTTGAGTCCACCTCCGAAAGCTTAGAAAAACAGTGAAAGGCCTTTTCTGACATGGTACCTGGTTTCAAAAAAAAAAAAAAAGAAAAAAAAAACAAACACTTTCTTGAGCTGTAGATTTAAAAATGTAACAAGAAAACTGAAATTATTTACAGAAACATATATACTTATATGACACTTATCCTTTAAGCTCAAGGTAATGAGTTTATTCATTAAACATTTTTTTCCAATTATACTATATGCTTATACCCCCTACACATAAATAAATAAAAATCAAGTAGTCATCAATATACTCAATATCACCAAACAAAATAAGCTGCCAATCTGAATTCTTTAACGACTCATAGTAAACTAATACAGGCATGCTTCCTTTATTAGTAGAAACTAATATGTTCATATGCTTTTCATCCAAGCTTAAGTGAAAGCCCACGTCTCAAAATCTACCACAAATAAATCAAAATAATTTCCTTCCAGAGTAGGCCTGTGTAACTACACATTTGCTGTGATGGGCTTGCTGAAACAGTCTTGCTCTGAAAGCACATGACTTAATGTGTCAGCATTACATTTTATTGACAGTAACTTGTAAACTTAGCAATTTCAGCAACAGTCTTTGATCTGTTTTTCTGTTTTGTTTTGCTTTAAATTATGGACTCATTAAAATACAGGATGCCTTTGATTCGAATTTGGTAAAATTGACTAATATTGCAACTAAGTTACAAGCCCACAAATCTGGGATATCAAGCAATTCCACAAATCTTTCTTCTTAGGCAGGAAGGATTTTATTGGCGAAGAGTAACCTACACATAGCCGTTCCTCAACATTAGAGCTATGTGTTAACTTCTCCATTCATTATTCTAGGCTTAGTGACTATGAATCAGGCTTCATACTGAATGCAGAGCATAGATTCATTTATCTGGAAAGGCTGTTTTTGAGTTTTGTAAGGCAAATACATTGAAAGAGTTGGACTTTTTTTTTTTTCCCATTTACAGTCATCATTCTGTTACAAAACCAAGTAATTATAAAGCATATGTCTTAGTTTCAGCTGGATGGAGTTAATTTCCTTCATAGTTGTTGGTACAGTGCTGTGTTTTGGACTTTGGATGAGAATAATCCTGATAACACACCAATGTTTTGGTTGCTGCTGAGCAGTGCTTACACCAAGCCAAGGACTTCTCAGCTTCTCACACTGCCCTGCCAGTGAGGGGCTGGGGGTACACAGGGAGCTAGGCTGGGACATAGCCAGGACAGCTGGCCTGAACTTGCTGAATGAATATCCCAAACTGAGTAAGGCTGAAGAGTAAAACTGGGTTAAACCGGCCAGGGGAGCTGCCTTGTTTCAGCAACTGGTTGAGCATCAGTTGGCTACTGGTGAGCACTGTGCATCACTTTGTGTGTTCTTTTATTTATTAATTTCCTTCCTTTTCTTATTAAATTGTTTTTATCTCATCCAAAGAGTTTTACCCATTTCTCACCCCCATCCCACTGGTGGGGAGTGAGGTAGTGAATGCATGGTGCTTCACTGCCTGCCAGGTTAAACCATAGCAGCATGAGTGAACACTTCACTTCCAGAGTGGTAAAACATGACAAAGTAAACAGCGTGCTTGTATTTAGGTGTGAAGGGTAAAAACCTGTCAAAAAGACTATCATAACATCAATTATAAAAAGAATTATTTTAAGCCCCCAAAGTGTGTAAACCCATCCTACTCACCTGACTCAATGTAGTGCAAGCAAAGTACTTCCAAAGGATAGCTTGCAGTAGGATATAAAGCCATCATGTCATCACAGGCCTTTTCCAACTTAGCAGTTTCATGAGGAAGCTTGTAAGGAAAAGAAAACAAGGAGCTATTTGTGTGAATTATCAAATAGGATTGTTCCATGTAGACAGTGTGATCAAGTGCACCTTCAGCAAGTTTGCAGCTGACACCAAGCTGAACAGTGCAGCAAAGACGGAAGAGGAGATGCCTTCCAAAGGGACCTGGATGGCCTAGAGAGGTGGGCCCATGTGAACTCAATGAGGTTCAACAAGTCCAAGTGCAGGGTGCTGCACCTGGGTCAGGGCCATCCCAGACACGAGCACAGAGTGGGAGAAGAAGTCATAGAGAGCAGCCCTGCAAAGAAGGACTTAGGGGTTCTGGTGGACAAAAAGCTCAGTGTGAGCCAGCAGTGCGTGCTTGCAGCCCAGAAGGTCAACTGTGTCCTGGGCTGCATCGCAAGAAGCGTGACCAGCAGGGGAGGGAGGTGATTGTCCCTTTCTTTTCTGCTCTTGTGAGACTCCACTCGGAGTACTGAATCCAGGTTTGGGGCCCCCAGACCAAGAAGGATGTGGAGCTGTTAAGAGCAGGTCCAGAGGAGGGCCATGAAGTTGATCGATGGGCTGAAGCACTTATCCTATGAAGAAAGGCTGAGAGAGCTGGGGATGTTCAGCATGGAGAAGAGAAGGCTCTGGCGAGACCTTATTGCGACCTTTCTCTGTTTAAAGGGGCCTTATAAAGAAGATAGAGAAAGACTCTTTACTTGGGTAGATAATGATAGGACAAGGGGGTCCTATCATTATGGTCTTAAACTAAGAGGAGAGATTCAGACTAGACATAAAGAGAAAATTCTTCACTGTAAGGGTAGTGAGGCAACCAGCACAGGCTGCCCAGAGAAATTGTGGATGCCCCATCCCTGGCAGTGCCCAATGCTGGGCTGAATGGGGCTTTGGGCAATCTGATCTAGTCGGTGGCATCCCTGCCTCTGGCAGGGGGTTGGAGTTAGATCATCTTTAAAGTCCCTTTCACTCCAAGCCACTCTACGATTCTGTGACTGATTCTACGACTCACTGACAAAGACTGACTAACAAAACCTTACCTTTGACAGGCACTGAATAAAGTCTTTGTAAAGATTTTGGTGGTCTTCACTGGGAACAAGGTCGGCAGAGTTCACTGCCTCCTCAAATGCATTCAAAAGCTGAAATAAGAAATAATTAGGAGTATAGCAAACAATGACTCTAAGAAAACGTTACCATCATAGTTTAGTGCATACTCAAACCTGGACCCTACTCCTTAAATTTATCCTCATACCAAAAGCAGAGGAAAATGACAAAAAAAATCCTTATCTTGGTGTCTTTGATATTCCTTGGGTCCTTTATCATCTCATAAACACAAAACACATTAGTTTTCCAAAACAAGAAAAAGCAGTAATAAGTTTTATAAAATAAGTACAAGGAATGCAAAATTTGTGGGAGTACAGATGCTTCCTTGTACCCAATTCCAGTTTGAAGGACTTGGTTCCACAAAACCAAAGTTACTATTTGTCAGCCTTCCCCCTGAACTCTGAAGAAACCTGAAGTCCTTAATTCCTTGACACTCTCCCCCTCTCCCACTATTAAATTTTATATAATGTTTCCCACAACCAAAATGATGAATAGTAAGCTGCCTTCAATACCACAACCTTACAGGTTCAGAACTGCAGTAAATTGTAGATTTGCAGGTGAAATCCATTCCTAATCTTTGTGTACCAATCCCCTGCTCACCTCCTACTCCATCTCCCTCACAAAACAAAAAAAACAGACAGCAAGTACTGACTTCAGCGCCTCTTTCTTATAATAGCCCTTAAGGCAGAGCATTTGCCTTCTCAGAACTTATGGATCTAGGTTCAGTCTCCTTCTGTCAAAGTACTTGAACAAGTATTTGCTACCTTTCTGAACCATTACTATCAACCAGAGAAATTTCCACCCTTCCTTGTGAAGGAGGTTCATCTTGCAAGAACGAATAAAACAGATAAAATAAAATTAACTTTGGCTGTAGAGGGCACAGAATCAGTACAACTAATGATCTTTCTGTAATGCTCCAAAGAACTTTAACATTCTCCTACAACATAAAAGCTTACAATTTGTAGGAGGACGGAAATTTTGAACGCAAAAATTGATACCTAAGATGAGCACTAGGTACGAAGAAATGGGAAAACAGCACAAAACTACCTCTTCCAGTTTGCAGGAGAGGAAGAGAAGGAGTCACTTGTTTTGGAGAATGCCTATATTCTAGACTCTATCAGAACTTTCGAATATGCTAGAAGCTATTCTGTTCAGCTGCGTGAATACACTGATGCTTCTTGTACCATGCAGGGGCAGAACAATGCATCACCACGGTACAGGGCAAACCTGGGCTCCCACAGAACTTAGGAGGCACTTAAGGACAAAGCTCCAGGACAACTGTTTGTGTTCAGATGCCCAATACCACTGAAGTTTCACTTCAGACAGCAACACCTTCACTGTTTCTGTCAGATGCTACAATCACCTACCTTTTTCCTGAGAAGCTGGGTACCACTGAATGCTAATGAGAGAGTCACATGATGGGTACTTTAAGGCTTAATTTGAATCTAGCTGCTCTGTGTACATATATGCATCTGATGATAAATAGGAATAGAAAAACATTACCATTTGCACAGTCTGATTGTCCTGGCTCTGTTCACTGTCTGCCAGTAACTGGATCATCCTTTTCCAAAGCTGATGAAGCTCTGCTTTTTCTGCACCTTCCTCCTGTTTTATCCTTATTAGTTTCTGCCATGTTTCAGCAACCTGTCAATAGGAGACAACCAAGCTATGCTGTAACTCTTTAAATTCAACAAAATTTCCAAGTACTGTCAACTCCAAGAAACACGCATTTCACTTTCCTCTCTTAAAATGGCACACTGCTGTACAAGACGGTGACATTCTTTCAAACAGTCAAAAGATATCCTAATTTAAATTAAACCGCTATACTGCTAGAGTACTTCCACTTCTACACTTACTTACATTTGCATAGCACACTATTGCAAATATATGCTTGCATCATTTATTGAAAATTTGAAAAGGAAGATTTAAAGCTATCCTCACCTGCCTTGTTATTGGACAGAAAACCCAGTGCCAGCCAGACTGAGTAATTAAGGATCACATGGAGAAAAACGAATGCTTTCAATATAGAGAGAGAGACACTGAAGGAGAGGAAGTGAATACTAAATTATAACACAAAATGAAAACAGTATATACTGTTTAATAATAACATTGCGTGGGGAGTTGTCTACCTTCCAAGGTACGTAAAGGTGGTACCAACAGCATGAATTCTGACTCTGGTTCCTTGAGAAAACAACAGAAAAACCAGACAGTCCTCCTACAAACAGAGTATCTGTCAGATCTACACTACTACAAACAGAAATACAAGAACAGTAGCAATATGTGCTGAAATTACAGCATGGAAAACTCAGCAAGACTAAGAAAGAATAAAAAGGTTGCTCAGGCCTAACATAGGAAGGAAACCACAAACTAAGCTTATCACTAAATTTAGTTTCAGAAACTGCTATGCAAAGAATCTTTGGGTAGATTAGGCCAAAGTCTTCAGCCTGATGCTTAAAGAGAAGGAAAATCTCCCATTTCCCATTGTCAGAGGAAAAGGGGGAAGATGGTGTTGTGTGTAAGCACACACCACAAAAGTGAACAGAGTAGCAGCAAAAATAAGTATTCTGTAATAACACCAGCCTGCACATAACACTACTGTTGAACTGTACAGGTGTTTAACAGCTCCACCTCGTGGTAACCTGCCAAGAGCCATCCCTGCAGTGCTCACGCTGACAAGGTCTTTAGGAGTGCAAGGAGGTCTGAAGCTTGTGGTGCACCAGAGCAGATTTTCATGTCCTTATCGTGCTCACAGAATCTGGTACCTAATCCATGGTTTTTATGTAAATTCCACCTCACCCTCTGGCATGAAACAACCTAGGAAAAGATCGTCCCATCAGTGGAGAACTGGCCAAGCTAGGCAAAGGGTAAGTTCCTCTCACATGCTGTGGGTAAATGTGCATTTGGTATCATGCTGGACTTCTAGAAATCAAACAGAAGGATGATATTGCACCCTTCCAGCCTATACACTAATATTTTTGTCAAGTTTTGCCAGTTAAGCAGGTGCCATCCGATTCTTTTATGCAGAGGGAGGAAAAAAAAAAAAAAAGAATATGGTAAAAGAATATAGTTAAAAATCTGCCTAGTGATCCAAAAGGAGATTCTAAATGATCTGTGGCCCAAAACACCTATGGATTCCTTCATGAAGACTAGCTAGTTCTAGCAAGAAATTTCCTTTAGATCAGAACAGAGAAATGACATTAGTCACTTACCTCTAAATATTTCTTTTCTTGATGATATAGTTCCACAAGCTTGTTACATACATTACACCATTTCTGCTTGTCTCCACTAGAAAGAAGAAAATCAAACAAGCTAAGATTGCCATAAAATAGCAGTACAGTTCAAATTCTGACAAATGAAGTTTTAGTTCAGTTAACAAAAAAATATTTAGAACATTGCCGATTACCTTAAAAATCAGTGCTATAACTGAGTAAACAATTCCTTTAAGGGACTGGGCTTTTCTGTTTGATCTGTTTTCAAACTAAGGAAACAACTGTAACCCTCCAGCCAGCTACACTGACAGCTAAGAGTTACTTTTGTTTAGAACTGTATCTGTATGAGCTGGGTGACATCCATTCCCTGTAAAGGAGGGAAAAGTTAAGTCCGCTTACTAATGCAGGCTTGGTACCCTCAAAGCTAAATGCATCAAGGCAGTGAGGTTACACAGATGACAAGTGACAACATAAGAATCTTCTGAAATGCTAACCTCAACCACAACTATTCCAAAAGATTTTGCTCTATTAAAAGAGGCAGAAATAACATAGCTTTTCTGTACCTGTATAAGGTGAAGTAACCTGCACTTACCAGTGGCTTAAAAAAGACAACTGGCAATCTATCCTGGCAATCATATCAGCTATGGCATTCACTGAACTTTTGTGAGCTAAAAACCTTTGACTGAATTATAGTACAATATTCTTTACCTTTCATAGAGTTCCAAGAGCTTTTTATAAACATCTGCTAAGTCTCCTTTGACATCGGTTTGGTTGGATTTCTCATATAAATTTGCTAATCCCTTTAAAAAAATAAGATCAGAAAATAAGTAACATTTGATGTCTGCAGTTATGAATTAAATTTACATTGCAAGTTCCGCCTAAAAAAATATATTGCCTTCACATGTTAATGCAGTAATCTCTGAGCAGAATCTACATTGATATTCCTGTATCTATTTTAAAATAATAGCTTTCCTCGCTTTATTAATTAATACAACTATTTGAAACTTTTAAATGTTACATAATGTTGCCTGCAAATTAGATTATATACAAATCCAGACTATATACAAATAGCACCTCACCAGATGAAAGCTTTATATCTAAGTACCACACCACCTTGTACATGTATAATAACAGAAAGCCAGAATCTGACGGCTGTGGAAATTTCCATACACCCTGAAATGAGGCACTAGTATTTATACTTTAAGAAGCTATTTATATTGAACACTCAACAAACCTTACTACAATAAAAATATCAGATTCTGACATCTGCAAGAGACCTACCGTGCAACTTTATGCTTCACGAGTCTCCAAATAACTCAACTGAATGCCATATACTGCTAGGATGTCACAACACCAGCAGTACACATTACTTTAAATGTACGTTGTTATTTTTTAAGTAACATCAAAAATTAATAACAATCCATTTCATGCTGGAAAAATAAGTTTCTAGATAAAACATTTTATTGTATACAAGAGAAGCACTCTCAAATGTTTGTTAAGTTATGAGCATGGCAATTCTAAGCACAGATAAATTTACTGTATGTCCTTCAGTTTACATTCTTCCTAGCACCTTTCGCTGCTATCTTGTCTAGAGAAGAAACACACGCTTAAATGCAACAGAGCTAAAATTCATGCTGCTACACACACACAACCACCCATGGCTTTCGTTTGTACACACATAACATTAACTTCTGTTACCGAAAAGCTCCGTACAACTTAGTGCCTGAAGAAAACTCAACGTAAATATTAACTCAGCTTTGTTCCCATACTGAACTCCACAGGAATACTTTTCATGGAAAGAAAAAATGAATCTGGGCACACACTTACCTGCCATGCCAGCAGCTGGTTTGGTTCAATTTCAATAGCCTTCTTATATGCTCCTTTGGCCTGATCAGGCTGTTCTAGCTCAGCAGCTGCCAGGCCAATAAATACCCAGGCATTGTAGTTATTTTTTTCTTGCTTTAAGACTGCCTAGAAACACGCAATTTTAGGTGAAAAGGATGAACGCAATGCATCTCACAGATTCATGCACTGAGTTTTCTCATTAAGGTTTGGTGAATTCCTCTTTATGATAATATTAAAAGTTAACTCATTTTTAGGGAAAGGTTAAGGTTCGTAACTTGAGATTTTTATGCCACAAAATGTTTCACATTGGAACTGTTCCACTGAGTGGAACAGAAATTAAGCTGTGCGATTAATCTTAACTATTACATTGGTGAGGTACAACACACTCCAGAGAACTACATAGTTCTAAGCGTATGGGAACAGCAAACAAAAAGTACAAAGCACTTTACTTTCCAAGTAAATAATTCTTACCTTGCAATGTTTTAAGGCTTCCTTATATTCTTTATTTCTTATGGCTTCTCTAGCGCTCTTTAATGCTGCTTTCACCTCCTTATCTGACATTGTGGCTGCTAAATAAAACCAACACATAATTAGTTAGTACAGAAGAATTGTAAAACCATCTAGGTTGGAAAAGATCTTTATGATCATCAAGTCCAGCCATACAAACTGAACTCAGAACATTGCTAATGTCCTAATGTAATAGCATAAAGAAAGCATCCCAAGCACTTTAGTTACTGCAACATGCCTAAACTGCACACTGAATGATAATTCCCTAAAACTTGCTGAAACAAATACTATAGTTAAGATCAATTGGTCACGCTTAGTCTCAACGCAGGATTACTTCTATATTCCAAACAGTTAAGTGATACGCAGCACTTATCCTAAGCCTTGACACGAACTTCATTCTGGGATAATCCTCAATGGGATGAGAGGTGTTGTATGACAGGTACCATAGTTTAAGTTGTGGAACGTCAGCACATGAAAGACACCATATGTACGTTCCCGTAAGGCAGGAATTGCTGCACAGTGAGCACCAGACATGTTCTCAAGGGGCTCCTGAGATCAGAGCTTTTAATTTTTGTGTAAGTGTCGGGACAATGGTCAGTATGACACCAACACTCAGGGGCGGTCTGCCTTCTGTCACTACAGCCGCACAGAAGTGTTAAAGTACAAGCATAAGAGAGGTTCATGCTTGTAACATCCGAGATAATCACACCCTGTTTCGCTTCAATCTAAACATTTCGCCTGAAACAAAACTTTAAAACATCACAATGAAAACTGGCAAAGACGGGACGTGGCTAAGGAACAACTCAGAGGGTGCAGGCCAAGAAACGTGCTGGAAGGACGAAAAAGCGGCTTGTAAAAGCTGAAGAGCAACAGCTGAAGAAGGGAATAAGGGCTTAGGGAGGAATTAATAACGGAAGCGTGAAGGAAGATGGCTGAGATCTGAGATTCCCTCAGAACCTCTCTCTCTGTATATACGTATATAGATATATAGAGAGAAAGAGATTATTTTTTAAACTCGCCACACGCACGCTTTTTAGCAGCTGCCGACGACAAGCGCTGTGGCTCCCAGCGGGCTCAGGCTCCTCAGGCTCCTCAGACCCAGCGCCCCTCGCACCGCCCGAGCCCGGGCTCCATCTCCACCTGCGGAGAGACGACAAATTCAGCCCGGAGCGCGGCCTCGGCCCCCGCCCGGCCCGGCCCGGCCCTCCCTCAAGCAGCCCATCCCGCTGCCCGCCTCAGCCCCCTCCGCCGCCATCTTACCTCCCCTCACCCCCTCACCACCCCTCCGCGGCCGCCACCGCGCAGGCGCAGTCCCCGCCGTGACGCCGCGGCGGGGACGCGTTCCGCCCGGCCCCTTTGCGCCCGCCAGCGGCGGCGAGCCCGGGGCACGCTGGGAGTTGTAGTCCTCCCGGCCGGGCCCCGCCGCCCCGTTCCGTCCCGTCCCGTTCCGCCGCCGCCGCCATGGCGGGCGGCGGGGCCGGGGCCGCGCTGCTGCTGCCGCTGCTGCTGGCGGCCGCCCTGCCTGTGGCGGCTGCCAGGCCGCGTCCCGCCGCCACGGGGCACAGCGTGGTGCTGGTGGCCTGCGACTCGCTGGTGAGTGCATCACCCGGGAGAGCATCTTCTTTTATTTTTTAATTTTTTTTTGTAGATTAAGATTTTTTTTTTTTTGTAGATTAAGATTTTTTTTTCTCCAGATTTTCAGGTTTTTAGTGAAGCTGTTATGCCAGGTTTCAAATTCAGGGGGGTTTGCCTGTCTCTCTGTGTAGGTGGTGGAGCTGAGGACAGCTCTAGGTGAGGCTGGGAGAAGGAAAGGCACAAAGGGAGACATTTTTCCGTCAAACTTCCTACAAAAACACTGAAGAAGGTGCTTAACCTTCCTGATCGCATTTCTAGTGCAGCACAAGGCGGAGTTGGGTGGATCTGAAACCATCATTTTTTTTTTCCTGAAAGCTGTCAAAAAGTAGCAGATTTACTTTCAATTTATGCCCACCTTTCTGCTGCCGGCAAAATTCACGCTTGTTTTGTCGAGCGTGACGAAAATTCTCATCTTGGTCGTTCAGGACCACGTTCAGCCTCCGAGGCAGTGGCCGCCCGCTTGAGCAGCCAGCTTTGTGCTGTGGGGTGTCACGCCAAGCACCGTGCTCACAGGGCTTGCTGCTGGAACACAGCAGCCGTAGGCAGTTCAGCTCCTGAGTTGCTGCTTGAGATAGAATCATAGAATCATAGAATATCCTGAGTTGGAAGGGACCCTTAAGGATCATCAAGTCCAACTCTTGACACCGCACAGGTCTACCCAAAAGTTCAGACCATGTGCCTAAGTGCACAGTCCAATCTCTTCTTAAATTCAGACAGGCTCAGTGCAGTGACCACTTCCCTGGGGAGCCTGTTCCAGTGTGCAACCACCCTCTCTGTGAAGAACCCCCTCCTGACGTCCAGCCTAAATTTCCCCTGCCTCAGCTTAACCCCGTTCCCGCGGGTCCTGTCACTAGTGTTAATGGAGAAAAGGTCTCCTGCCTCTTGACAACCCCTTACGAGGAAGTTGTAGACTGATTGTAGACTGACTGAGATGCACAGTGGTGACAGGCAGCCATCTCCTCACGCTGCTTGCTGCGCAGCTCGAGTTCCTGGATGAAACGTGCTTCCCTCTGTAACTCAGAACGATTGGTACTACTTCAGGTACTTCAAAATCCACGAGTGCTACAGAAACATGAGAGAATGGTTTTACAGAAAAGAGCTGTAGAGCTTTCATCTTCTCAGCCTGCTGAAGAAACTTATTTCTTTCGTAGAATAGACATGCCACCTTCCTGTCCACTATCAAAGAAAAGACTGTTAGCTCCAGCTGTTCAAACATCTTCGCTGGAGGACCTTATGAATAGCTTGCTGATGGAGGAGAGATCAATCACGTACTCTCTGAAGATTGCTTTCCACCCAGAACTCTGTGAGATTGCGGCCATACCATTTGTCTTACTTCTTTGTCTTAATTCTTTGTAAATTTTCCACATGGATGATCAGTGCTTACCCTAGGAAATCTGGAAGCAGTAGAACACAGACTTAAGTTCTTGAGGCTTGTTTTCACTTACTTTTGCTGATTTTTTTTTCTCCCATGTACTATTCAAAAAAATTACATCAGTGAAACTGTAGTCAGAAAATATATCTACTAACATGCAGAAACAGCACAGTTTGAAATAGATATAGTCTTATATTGTCTGATTTCTATTCTTGAAACTCTAATGAAAATATGAACACAGAAAGAAACTATTGTTTCTGTGTAAGTTTGCTTAATGCTTCATATAGGAAAATATGTTATATACAGCGTTTTGTTTCCAGTAGTTATTTTCAAAACAAACACCATCCTCAAAAATAGAAAACAATGAGTTTTCTTATAAGTCTTACATCCATCTACCTGTTTTGTTCTGAGTTAAAGCATTTTCTCTTATCCTTTAGAGTTTTCA
Source organism: Aythya ferina (assembly GCF_964211825.1). Classification (NCBI taxonomy): domain Eukaryota; kingdom Metazoa; phylum Chordata; class Aves; order Anseriformes; family Anatidae; genus Aythya; species Aythya ferina. The sequence continues at coordinate 84,011,094 of NC_140299.1, forward strand.
CTGTGACACAGATGCCAGAAGAGCGTTTGTACCCGTTTAAACTTAAAACTCTTTGAAAGGTGAAATTTCATATGAAGTAAGGCATTGATCTTGCATTCCTGGAGACTGTACGCGTTCTTTGTGTTTTGAAGTAGGTGGTCAGAGGTCTCCATCTGTTTTTGTGCAGCAGCTCCAGTGAAGCAATCACGGCAGTTTGCTTACTTGAATAAAAGTACCTGTTCAGCAGTAAGAGACAGCAACTCCCTTGTTGGCCATATCTGGCAACTTTTGATTACGAGTCAGCTGGAGCAAAATGGTTGTTCAGTTAATTGTGTTCTGCTGAAAGAGGTAGTATCTCACTAAACAATCCATTTCTCATCTGAAACAGAAGAATTACAGTAAAACAGTGCAGTTCCATACTTAGTGTCATACAATGATGCCTGCTGGCTCCAGCTGCTACCAAGACCCCATTCTGCCAAATGAGGCTAGTCCAAAATACAGCCTGTAAAGCATTTCTGCAGGCTGCTGGTAGGGTGTGATTAAGTTACATCAGGGTTACAAGCAGTGATGTGTAAGCTGTTTTACTGTGTATTCTCATATATGAACCAGTCTCACTCTATAAGGTAATATAATATAACGTAATAACTTGGCACAATGTCCACTGCCCATATGCATTTGAGGTAAAAATTTGCTTCCTGGCATTAATTATGCAGAGGCTGGTGTTGTACTTTATACACACTTTTACATTGTAAAATGCTAATCATTTTACCAGTCCCTTGTTTAAAACAAATTCACAGAGATGTGGTGTGGATAAACCTTTAAAAAGAGCAAAGGCATGAAGAATCCAGTGGGAGGTGTCCCTGCCCATGGCAGGTGGGCTGGAACCAGGTGATCTGTAAGGTTCTTTCCAACCCAAAACATTCTGTGATTCTGTGAATCAACTCTGTTTGTACAGAGATATACACCAGTCATTGCACGAGTCTGCATCAGTATTCTGACCAATTCCTTTTCATCTTTTACCTGATCCTGTAGAGCGCTTCATGTTAGGACCCTGAGGAAGAAATAACTCTGGAAGAACTGGAGCTTAGACTGTGTTGAGCAATAGAAAGGAAGTGGTTTTATGAAGAATTGCAGTTGTCTTGTGCATGGCTTTTTTTTTTTTTTTTTTTTTTTGAGTTATACATTTTATACTGATCTAACAAGAGCTTCTCAATTCCTTATTTTCCATACCTAAGTAGAATCAGCAGTGTTTGACTAGTACAATTTCAAGATCACAAGTTAAGAAGTATTGCTGACAATAATTTGGGATAGCAGTTTTTATGTAATATTTTTCTCTGCTTGGTTGCAGGATGGACGTTTGACATTTTATCCTGGAAATCAGACTGTGGAATTGCCTTTCATAAACTTCATGAAAAGACATGGCACTGTCTTTCTCAATGCTTATACCAATTCTCCAATTTGTTGTCCATCCCGTGCAGGTAAGACCAAGCAAAAAATCAGATAAAAGAAAATGATAAATACTTGCACACATCAATTTAAACATACAGTAATTATTGGAAACTTCAAAGGCTTAAATTTGGGGGCTTTCACTTTTTTTTTTTTTTTTTTTTTTTAGTAAAACCAATTTATTTTTGATTTGTGTCTGAAGTTCCTATAGTATTCTGATGTTCCATCCATTTCTCTTTTTTGTGGCTCATGCTTCTTCCTTTCAGGTTTTTGTTCTCCCTTTTATATTTTTTTAATTTTTTTTTGTGCAATTATATCCAAGCTTCCAGGTCTTTTTCCAATTTCACTGAGGCATTTTTAAAATTTTTAAAAATCTTGAGGATTTGTAAAGAAATTGTCAGTTTGTGTGCTGCAGTGTTGAAACTGTATTCAGACCTACTCTTGTCCCATCCTGTAGAAATGCAATAAATCTCTTTCCTACTTCAGGAAAAAAATATTAAATAAAACCAATTGAATACATTGGTTGCTGTTAGCCTTGCCTCTAGATTACATTTATTCTAAACACTGCATTAAATACATAATGCATCCTTCAGTGTCTTTAATTATATACATAAGTATTCATCTTTACTCATGGTAATCAGTGTCCCATGTGCATCTTCACATTTGCGGAGTTTAGAACTTGGACAGTTAGAAAGAAGCTGTATTCTTGAATAAAAGGTTACATCTTAAAGTGTTTCTAGCCTTCTCAGTTGTTGCAAAGATCCTCCAGAGGTGACGTAAATGAAATTTCATCTATAGCTGAAGGTGAGATTCCCCTTTCTGTAATACATGATAGGAGGAAGCAGCCTGTCCTACGTGCAGCAGACAGGCGTAGCTGTGAGCCTGCAAGGCATCTCTTCTTTAACCACTAGCTTGGAAACTTTGAAGGAACTGATGGTGCATCCATCGTGGAGGAGTCAGAGACAATACTAGAAGGGAAGGGAAGAGCTAGGGGTGATCTGAGGCATGGCTGACAGTGGGGAGAGGAGGGGTATCACCATGGTTAGCATTGGCGTTAGTGTTTTCTAGTGTTACTGGCTTTTCCACTGCGTACAGACAAGTTTAGTTTTGCTTTTGGATCCACCTTTGACTTTAAATTACCACTGAGAACAAGACAGTCTACAAAGAAACAGGGACTGGATAAGAAAAATGTTTATTGTAGCTCCTTCTCAACCTTTCCTTGGTTTCATTTTTTTTTGACCACTTCATTAATAATTTTGCTTTTTTTCTACAGCTGGTAGTGAAGTAGAATATATGGAAAGGATAAAACCTTACATATAATAAAAGTAATAAATATAATAATTACATAAAATAGTTTTTTAAAAAGTAAAGGACTCAAATTCTCTTCACAAACATACTTTAACACTAAAATCTAACTGAAGTGAGGGGAGATCATGCTTTGGAGCGCCGTTATGTTTCATCAGGATCTGCAATGCTGTGGATTTTTTCCTGATTTACAGAAAAGCCTGATTTAATGACTATAGTGCATGGAAAGGTGGGACCTTTATCTGTGATTCTGGGGATTATTTTAATAATTGCTGCTCATAATGATGACAAAAATGTGATCCACTTGAGTGGGGAATATAAAACGCCATTTTTCTGATTCTTAATGTGAACTTTTAGCATTTAAAATAATGAAAAGATGGATCCATTCTGAAGTATATTCAACTTAGTTTTAGACAGGAAGCACTACTTACTCTTCACAAACCATATCTCATTTGTTTTCCAGCTATGTGGAGCGGTCTTTTCACTCATTTAACAGAGTCTTGGAATAACTTCAAAGGTCTGGATCCAGATTATGTAACGTGGATGGATCTCATGCAGAAGCATGGCTACCACACACAGAAGTATGGGAAATTGGATTATACATCTGGACATCATTCAGTGAGGTAATCAGAGAGATGCTCCTGGTATGACATAGACAGGAATGAACAGCCTGGCAAGTGGTTTCTGTCTCTGACTGAAATGGTAGGAGCTTTTATTTGAAGGAAATTGTGTTAGGACCCTAGTAGAGGTCTGTCCTGTAATTGTATGCAGCCATAAGCATATCTCATTTTGTCTGTTTCCTTTAGCTGGGAGGTGAATTTCAAGATTGTGGCTTTGCTCAGTGTGAATGGTTATTTCACATTTTGGTTATTTAATGGTTATTCATATTTTATTGCTTTAAGTCTTCTTTTGTTGATTATATATATAGGATCAGTATAGGAAAACTGAAACAGAGAAACATATTTGATAATATTTGAATATTAAATCTACCATCACAAACACTGGCGATGTTTTGGTTTTTTTTGAAGGCTGTGTTGTAAGTTTTTTTTCTAAATAACAAAATTCCAAGGTCCTGTTTACCAGATAAACAGTTAGATAAATAGATAAATAAATGTAAATGTAAGACAGATAGATAAATATGAATGCATGCCAGAATATGGAGCAGGGTCAACAAGGTAGAGATGCTATATCTAAACATTGTTGTGTAGATGTGGGAAGAAGAACCATTCTGACATGAAGTTATAATAAACAAAAAAGTTTCAGAAACAGGAAAGAATGACTAAAGCTATGAGTATAAAATAGATATGTGATAGCTGTAGATTACATTTATCACAATTCTCCTTTACGTAGAAATTAGATAGATTACAGCTACAAATGTAGGAGAAGTTCATTGGGACTTCTAAATTCTTTTGACTTGGAAGAAAAATGAAGAAAGCAGTTACCACCAAGCATGTGTCTTGTGTATGTATTTTCAGTAACCGTGTGGAAGCCTGGACTAGGGGTGTTGACTTCCTGCTCCGGCAAGAAGGGAGACCCATGGTAAATCTTACTGGCGACAGGAGGCACGTCAGAGTGATGGAAGCAGATTGGAGGAATACTGACAAAGCGGTGGCTTGGATACGGGAAGAGGCCATTAACCTTACTCAGCCTTTTGCTCTTTACTTGGGACTAAATTTACCTCATCCCTATCCATCACCTTATGCAGGAGAAAATTTTGGTTCCTCTACATTTTTGACATCTCCCTATTGGCTTGAAAAGGTATGTGAAGATGGAATTTAAGTGTAAATCTATTTATAACTTTAAAAGTATTTTATTACTTGTAAGTTTTCAGATCAGACACAGTTCTGATAATTCAGTACACAGTAAGTAGTACTTGGATGGGATGTTGGACTTACGATTTAAGATTAAGCAAATAGAAGCAAAGAATTTTCTTCTGTTGTAGGAAAGGAAAGGTTTGTTTGCAGTTATCACCACTACCTGTTTTAAATTGCTAACTGTTATAAACTGCTGACTGTTAGAAATTTGGAATTCAATGGCAGGCAACACATTAAATTGATATAATGAGACCTAAGTTTTAGTGAGAGATTTTCTGAGCAGAAGTCTTTTTTCTCTTAACTGCTTTCTATGCTACTGTAGCATCATTTGTTTTTAGTGTCCCAAAATGTCCCGCTATGTCTATACGTGCAGAGCTAGCAGATAGCACTCCATCATAAAGACAGAGTAAATATTTTTTTCCATCTCATGCAGTCTCCAGGTGCCCTTATCTGTCATAAATCTATAAAATGGTTACAACAGCTCCCACTGCATAAAGGCATTAGGAGTTTCTTCAGCTGAAGAAGTGAGAGTCACGTTTTAAAGGACTTCATACTTGCTTCAGAAAAAAGCAGATGCAATTCATATAACTGAATTTTGCATTTTCTACCTGGGAGATGCAAAATTTGTTTAGGTGCAACAAAAATACAAAGACTTAGAAAAAGAGATATACAAATTAAGGCTGAGTGACATTGATAGATACCGGTCTAATATCTGTAATAGATATTCTTTATTAAGAATGCTGAGAAGCTTATAGGGAAAGGAAGAGAGGGGGGGGAAAAAAAAAAAAAAGGCAGAAAAAAAAACGCACCACAATCCTTCCTGTGAAAAAAGCAAGATCTAGTTTGGATATTAAGGAAACTTCCTAGGTGCTGATTGCTACAACAGACGTTTCTTGGAAAGTAGTGGTATATACCTTGTCTCAAGTTATATACGTATCAAGTATCTGGTATATATCTTCTTTCACGTCACAGCATAACATCTCAAATTTATAACATCTCAAACAAGTTTTTGCACACTTAATCCAGTTAGACTATTGGAACTCCATAGTTTGTTGAGATCCTTTCACCCACTGTGTAGTTGAGTTCAGTTATGTGAACCACATGCTTCTACCTAGTGACCATTTCCTGATTCTTCTGGAATGTATTTGTTTTGGCCATGGAAAAAGCAGACTCTGAAAATGACAAAGATCAATCTCATGAGGAAATTTGAGTGTATAGATGAAGAATGTGAATTAAATTACATGTTTACTTGGGAGCTAGTACAGAATGGAGTATCAGCATGGTATGTTTATGAAACCCTGTGCTGCTGAGCAGATGGTCCACTGTAATTTGCACTGGCTGGCTCTTTTTCGGGGCATGTGGCATCTTTTCTAGTTACAAGTTATGACAGACAGACATAGAGATAATGGCTGAATTCTTAAAGCTAGGTTCTAATCTTGTATAAAAGGATTCAGTCTTCTGCTGGATCATGGGGATTTTTGCTCCCATTATATCTCATACAGCTAATAAATACCATTTGAGGAGTCTAAAATGTGACTTTATGTACTTCATGTGACTGCAGAACTCCAGACCACAATGATTCTGTAACATGAGAATCTCCATCTAAGCACTGGATAGATTATCCTGTATTGTCTACTGCACAGAGTATGCTCTCATTTCTCAGGGATAATGAAATTGGCTATCACCCTGTGAACAGGAGGTGGTGCTATCTTTCCCACATTTGGGTGAAAATCTGTTTTACAGGGTGCATGAGGTAGGTAGTGAAGTCAGAAGGGGGAGCTATGTCAATAGCTGCTGGACCAGAGAGGTGTCAAGGGCTCTTTCTCCAGAGTTCTCACATGTGAAATGACAGCTTTCTCATTGGCGTGAAGCAGGTAGAGTTGAAGATCCATGAAATCACTTCATCTGTATTAGGTTTTTAAATTCGACCAGTATATCTGACACTGCATGCTAGCAATTAATATTAGACTTCATGAAATACTATTTTTCTACATACTATCTAAAGTATTGTCATTAAAATACAGAAGAAGTAGAGAGCATTTTTTTTTTGTATTATGCTGCACACTGTAAAATACACTCTTTTGTACATGTCTTGAAACTTCTGAGTTTCTCAGTTCCTTATGGTGCAAATCCTAGCGTCTTTGATCTGCTTACTTATTGGAACTTGCTTCTTCACCATCATAATCTAGGCCTCTGCTCTGATTATTAGAGAAGATTTTCAGAGGTAAATGGGAACAGCATGTGTGTTTTTATTGCTTAATAAACTTATTTTTTCCATACTGAGACTATAGTTCTCTGCTTTATGGTAATTTGTGTTTTAAATCTGTGATTCAGAAGTAATTAACTTTGTTAAATGCAGCACTTACATAGGAGCATGCTTACAAGTGTGACTGCCTAGGCAAATGTATGCGTCAAACTTTCAGGCACTAAAGCTGGTGCTTACGCACACAAAATCAGTGAGAATACCAGTCTGAATATGCGATCTAGCATTGTATGTAATTGATCGGCTCCTCCTTTTAGCTCCAAACTGATTTTGTGCCTCTTTATAATTAAATGGCTTGACATTTGTAGAAATAAATAGAACTGTATTAGGAAATTGGATTAACATGTTGAAATATGTTTATCAAGATGCCAGGACTTGTCCTCCAGTTTTCTGTAGACCTTCCCAGACTAAGTAAATTTCTTGCTTTATAGACACACCTGACACACATACATACATATGGTTTAGAGGCATTTGACACTTAACGAGACACTATGCCAATCCTTCCATAACTTCTCTAGATTACAGATCTAGAAAATTGTTTCACACTATCACCTCCTGTTTAAAAAGACATCAGCTAGAAAAGCACATATGTCCGGCTTCTTTCCTTAGTTTCTAGCTGATTTTTATAGCTCTTTTTTATAACTAAATGACTTAACACCTGTGGAAACAGAGGGGAAGTATGGAGGAAGTAGCAACACCACATAACAGATAGACAGCTGTTGTCTCCTGCACCACAAACTGAGAACTGTGAAATTATGCTAAAAATTTTACATTAAATCTGTTTTTTTGTTGTTGGTGGTTTTTTGTTTGTTTGTTTGTTTGTTTGTTTTAGAATTGTTTAATTCAGTTGCTAAAGTAATGCCAATATCCTCTTCATTTTTAGGTAATGTATGAAGCTATTAAAATTCCCAAGTGGTCTTCTATTTCAGAGATGCATCCAGTAGACTATTATTCATCCTACACCAAGAATTGCACAGGACAGTTTACAAAGAAAGAAGTGAAAAATATTAGAGCATTTTATTATGCTATGTGTGCAGAGACAGATGCTATGCTAGGTACGTAAAGTTTCATAACACAGTGGGTTTTCTTACTCTGATTTTTTCTTAAGAAATTTAAAAGAAAATGCAGTTAGGGCTGGTCTTTTGGAAAAATGAAACAAAGCCACACAGTTCAGACCTAAGAGTAAGTCACATAGATGTTACTTAATCACTCTCTATGATGAATAACTGGACAGCTTTTAAGGCAATTGCAAAGTGAATTCACTCTGAAAAATACTAAGATGAACTATCAAAGAGTAGATAAAAGCTCAGTAAGTACAGTAAAGCTTTGTTTGACATGCACCAGCAGAATTAAATGTTTTTTCATTAGGTGATAACTGAAAAATAGAAATAGATGGAAAGGGGAAACATCAGCAAAGCAAAGCTGCAAAGAAACTGAAATTTGGTAGCACAAGCAGTTCCCCTGGAGATTGATTTCAAATGCATAGATACAATGATAACAACTAGCCGTGGCTTAAACAATGAAGCTACCTTTGAAGTCTTCCTTAGCAGCATATTATTGAAAACGAAGAAGAAAAAGATTAATTAAGTAATCAGAATACTTCCTAATCTGTGATAAGGTCTACATGCATAAAAATTATAATGCAAAATAGACTTCGTTTAGGGTAATCTAATTCTTAATTTTAAAAGCAGCAGTGAAAGAACAAGAATTTTCTTGCATTCTAATTTGAAATTCATGAATAAATAAGCTAATCTTTTTGCAATTTTAGAATTATTAATTTAAAAGGCATAGAATTACGCTTTCACATTTTATAAAATAAAAGAGATCAGTGGGGACACTAGGAAATGAAGGTGTTGCTAAGTAACTCTGCACTGGGGTTTAATGTGGTAATTTAAGTTTTTAACTAGTCTGTTTAGTCAAGAATTATGTTAGTTACAGATATGCAGATGCTTTGCTTAGTTACTGATTTCATTGACCTTGGCCTTGTCTTCCTTGAACAAACGTCTGTGTAAAGGGTCCCTGTGGGACATAAGCACAGGAAGGAAAGACACCCATGATTACATGTAAGGTGGATGCTGTGAGGAGTCCTTCTCTCTAGATGTAGTGTTAGGGCTTCTTGGTGCTGTGTTTTGCTTCTGTTGCAATAATTGTTATTAGTTATAGTAGCAAAAATGCACCTCATCCTGTGGTGCATCTCTGCCCTTCATAATTTTTATGGTTGTTGTTCAGTGCCCTCCAGGCTTCACTGGGAAGCAGACTGCTGCAACTAATTTACTACAATATAATACTGTATATTGTTCTGGGATGCATGCTTTGGGCTCAGCCTTCTGTGGCAGAGGGAGGATTTCCCAAGCCTTTGAATAGGATTACTCAGGGTTTGCGTGCCACTCTCCAATACAGAAGCTTAAAGGAATATTTTGAATGTATCTTTCTGAATACCTTTTTCTTGTTGCAGGTGAGGTTATTTCAGCTCTGAGAGATACTGGGCTTCTTAAAGAAACAATTGTTATATTCACTTCTGATCATGGAGAACTTGCTATGGAGCACCGGCAGTTCTACAAAATGAGCATGTATGAAGGAAGTTCCCATGTTCCTCTCTTAGTTATGGGGCCAGGCATAAAAGAACAGCAGCAAATATCAAACTTGGTGTCTCTTGTGGATATATATCCTACTATGCTTGGTGAGTTAAGTCATTTCGATCTTTTTTTTTCACTTAATTATTGTTGTATATATGTCTATAACACATATGTGTTATAGACAGAATGATGTCTCCACTTTGTGAAACAATGTAGTAAACACAACAGGAGGTAACAATTTATTTGGGGAGCATAGGTATGGACTTAACACAAAACGCAATAAGTGCATATTAAAACTGAATAAAGGAGTTGGTGTTGTTCCTTATTGCTGTTACAATCATTCTCACAATTACAGAGAATGATTTTATTTGCGATTATTTGTTTAAAAATGAGATATGAACCAATCAGACATAGTTCAGATATGAATAATCCTTGCTAGCATGCATATCTAATAATTCACTATAGAAATTACAATGTAAAAGCATCCAGAGATGTGATTTTATCTGAAAGGATGGCAGCTTATCAAAGGAATTTCCTTTATGAAGTGTCATGTGGAAGAAACTTAATAAAGGTCTTTGTGTAGGAAAGGTACAATTGATCTGAGCAAGTGTAATAAAATGTGATAATCCATATCCATTCTTATCTTCTTGGATATGGAAAAATCCTTTATGGATCAGAGAAACAAATGAAAAGGACTTGCATCAAATTACCTACAAATAAATAGAAGGTACTTATAAGAGTATATTTTCAAACAGTTTTTGTGTGACAAGTCACACAAGATCTCTTTGGAACTAAATATTCGGTGAAGTCACCATTCCAGGCTTTATCTACAATCTTTTAGGCTGCTGATCAGAAAACTGTTCTTTTCAAAGCAGTCTGCAAAACTCTTTATTGAAGAAGCATCACATGCATGTTACAGTTGCTTGAGAAAATGTGGGGCAAGAGATAAAACTGTACTTCTAGTAGTAAAAGCTAATGAAAATTTGTTTTCTATATTGTTTTAACTGCAGTAGTATCTTGATTATATATATCTTTGCTTAGATATAGCAGGAATTCCTGTCCCACAGAACCTCAGTGGATATTCTCTTATACCGCTGCTACAGGGAAAGGCTGAAGAGGAGGTGTCACCCAGAGGGCCTCGGCCCTCGTGGGTGCTGAGTGAGTTCCACGGGTGCAATGTGAATGCTTCCACATACATGCTTCGAACTGATAAATGGAAGTATATCGCATACTCAGATGGCCATTCAGTACTTCCACAACTGTTCGGTATGTTACAACTCTTGTGTCCTAACTGATTGATGAATTCAATTACATGCACACTGGCTCTTAACTGCCTTTTTTGTTTGTTCCAGACCTTTCTGCTGATCCAGATGAGCTCACAAACGTTGCCGTAAAATTCCCAGAAACTGTAAATTCCTTGGACAAAATACTTCGCTCTGTAGTAAACTACCCAAAGGTTTCTTCTTATGTTCAGGAGTATAACAAAAAACAGTTTATCAGCTGGAAACAAAGTTTGGGACAGAATTACTCAGCTGTTATTGCCAACCTTAGATGGCATCAAGACTGGTTAAAGAAACCAAAAAAATATGAGAAAGCAATTGATGAGTGGCTGAATCAGAGAATTAATAAAATAAATACATAAATAAATAAAAACAATGCAGATTTCTTATGAGTGACTATGTGGAAACATTCTGCATTTGTCATATTCTGTTGTGTTTCAAGTGCTAGGACTTCTATCTTATACAAGCTATTTAAAGCAAAGATGATCAGAGGATTACTGGTTTTTGTTAAAAAGCCAGAAAAAAATTATATAACTAGCTAGCACAACAAATTTAGGTTCTACGTGTTATAATTCCATGTCACTTAAGAATCCATAGAAAGGAGAGCACATAAGTATTAATTATGTGTATGGAGTGTTTAGCTGGTTGTCAGAATACCAAGTATTAAGTGTCAGAACTTAACAGCAATTTGCATTTCTAAGGACAGACTGTTAAACGGATTATGGTACCTAGCGTGGTGGGATGCCAGTTACAGAGAAATGTGCTAGAGCCAGTTTTCCATCAAGGTGGACTTTTAAGTTCATAATAAATTCACAGTTATCCGGTTTGGAGATGCCATAGAGGTTCAGATTTCATCAAAAAGATATCAACCACTGCTGGTCTGGACATAAATGCAGTTTATTCAAGTACTTAATATTTTCAGCATTCCCTATTTATACATCATTGAATCTTCATCCTTTGAGGATCAGCCTTCTAATCTCTGGCTTTTGGATCTGATCTTATCATGCCTCACTGTTCAAAATAATTTCACTATATGCATAGGCCACTCATTGAACATGTTTGCTCTGAAGAGGAATTTGGCCTTTGGTCACTGTTGGAAATTAAGGTGGGGGGAAATAATAATAAGACCTTCGGACCAAAGTTGTGACTACAGCTGTTCTGTGAAAAGTGGTAATGCCATTTGCACAACATAAGGTGAAACCTGATTGAGTAGATTCCCCATTATGGAGTTAGATTCTGCAGGTAAATGTCTTAATGTGCAAAACTGGAACCTGAAATGTATACAGAGGAGACGCTGTTGAAGGTTGCAGAAAAAAAAATAACATAAAAATACTATTTCTCATTTTACCAGGAATGTGACAAAAAACAAAGCAGTTTTGGAAGGAGATAAGATTTAGCTAGTAAGTCTTAACTTTTGCTTAATGAAGAATATGCTTGTAGCAGCACTTATATGTGCTTATTTTCAAGCATGGTTGTTGCAGCTATAATAGCAATTCAGGATGATATTATAATTCATACCTAAATGTTCTCTGGAATTTTTAATGTAATATTCAGCAGTAACAATAAGCTTGTAAAAAAAATAACATGAAAAAAAAGTATTTTCTGATGGCTAGGTACTCTACATGCATTTTGTAAACTGCTCACTACACTATTATTGGTATATATTAAATTCAAATAAACCTTTAAATCCTGTAGCATGTGCCTTTGCAATTCTTGCAAAAATGAGTTCAGATAGTGATGAAATCATTTCAACAAAAAATACATCTTAGCATTCTAATATAGATTGGCTGCATAAGTACAGGGAAAAATGTAAAAATGTCCCTATGAAGGCTCATTCAGCAAGGAAAATAATAAGTAAATCGATCACTTTCCAGAGTTCTGGACAGAATGGAATAAATTGTACAGAATATAGCAAAATAAAATGACAGTGAACTGTGTTTTTTTTTTTTTTTTTTTTTTTTTTGGGTGTGTGTGTGTTTGTTTGTTTTGTTGTTGTTGTTTTGTCAGTGCTTTCTTAATGTTTAAATGTATCACTAGGGAAAATTGTGTTCTGTCAATTCTGTGAATGCAGTCACAGAATCACAGAATCACAGAATTTTCTAGGTTGGAAGAGACCTCAAGGTCATCGAGTCCAACCTCTGACCTAACGCTAACAGTCCCCACTAAACCATTTCCCTAAGTTTTTCATCTAAACGTCTTTTGAAGACCTCCAGGGATGGTGACTCCACCACTTCCCTGGGCAGCCTGTTCCAGTGCCTCACAACCCTTTCAGTGAAGAAGTTCTTCCTAACATCTAACCTAAAACTCCCCTGGCTCAACTTAAGCCCATTCCCCCTCGTCCTGTCACCAGGCACGTGGGACATTTCTCAGAAGACAAAAGCCTTTAAGGATGCACTTATTTGTAACTGTTAGGCTAACAAAAGTGTAGTTCGTATTAATGTGTGAAATGGAAAAACAAACTTCCTACCTTAAACCCTTGCAGCAACTTGCTGAATAACAGACCGCGGAAAAGGCTGGTTCACAGGGGCAGTTTCCAAAATAATTGTGGGAAACCCAGTAATGTGCTAGCTCACAAACTGAAAGTCGAATTTCAGTAGGAAGGGATGATCTCTGAGTTATTCTGTGGCATGTAAGGTAGTGAGGGTTGTGGTCAGATCCCAGACTGGCCTATACAGTCCAGGACATGGTGCTGGACAACCTTCTGTAGATGGCCCTTCTTTAGCTGGGAGAAGTGCTGTTAACCTCCACCATTCTGGTATTCCATGATAGTCAAGTATTTATTTTTGTATTTGGTCTTCTTAAAGAGCTTATTTAACAAGAAAGCATTAATTTATTTGTTAAAAGCAAAACTTCGTCTTCCACAAGTTCTTTGAACGAGAGAAGGCAAAGGCCCCCCTAATACTTAACTACCTCTATTTGCAATAAACAATCTGCCTGTTTTGGTAGAGGACTGTACTAATTTAACTATAAAATAGATATATTTGCAATTGATCATATTCAGCTTCACTGTCTTGATTATGCTAAAGCATCTGCATTGCTACAACAAATCAAATGATGTTTGCAGCATGCAAGCTGGGCAAACTAACTGGAAAAACACCTTTCTCAATCACTCTAAACAAGTCATACAATGCAATGATGATAAATACATAAAAATAGAGATAATAAGACATAATGTCAGTAGTAAATAATGAGAAACTGGGGATTGAAAGGGAGAAGAAGGGCTGGAATAACAATGCAGTCAAGCATGTTTTCAGATATACTCAGGTCAACAGAGCGTCATGATATCCTGAAAACTAACAGACAAACAAAAAGCAGGTGAGGTACCAGTGTTCTGAAGAATAACAATGGGAATTATTTTTGTAACTACAAGTTCCTAGAAGTCATTGCAGAGGTAGGAGACTGCCAATGTTGGATATGCCATCAAATCATGAAAATAATCATCTGTATTCTTTGTCAGAATAGCTTGCCAAATAAGTGAGAAAAAATGCATGCAATTAGGCAATGACGTTTATTATATCTTTTTAAGCAAAGTGTAGAAATAGATTCTAGGTAAACTAGGTTGTTGTCTAGGTTGCAACCTGTCTAGGGTGCAATTTCTTCAGGAACAAAAAAAAAGTGTGGAGATGTTGGTGAAAAAGGAGAAGAGTATGAATCAACAGTATGATGTGATGACAAAAGAAACAAAGGATGTTCTTGGATGATTTAAAACAATGTTATATGCAAGACACAAGGTAATTATTTTTTTCTTCTCAATACTAATGAATCCTCAAGATATCCCTCGTTTGTGGCTTTGTATTTTAAGAAAGATGTAACCAGATGAGAGCATTCAAAGGTATATAATATAAACAAGGGACTATGAGTTGTGCTAGGTTTGTTTCAGACTTCAGAGAAACCTTGATAAGTCCCCAGATAATAATAGGGTCACATAAAAGCACAACAAACTGCTGTCACCAAGAACAGAAAAAGATGCCTTTGTTTTTCAGGCATGGCTGTTCTGATGTGGTATTTGGGGAAAATAATGTAAGGATGGTTAAGCATAAAAAGAGACTTTCTGGAGAGGCTATCAAAACTGACACTGGAATTTATTACAAGTAAGTTGAAAATAGTTGTCAAGAATGGGTAAGGTACGTGTGATCCTGCTCTAGGTAAGAGTTCGACCAAATGCTTCCTTGACACTCTTTACCGCCCTTCTTTTCTGCCTGCTGGGTTGTGATTTGCCACTCTTTTTTTTTTTTTTTTCTTTTTTTTTTTTCTTTCAGTGAACAAAGTTGAGTCCCATTTACATACCACCCTTCCAGCTTTACAATCTTTATAATAACTCCTTGCCATCAACAGTAATTGCAAGTTAGCATGAATTATTGTAATGATGTTTTGTAAAAATACCACACAAAGTACCTGTTTTCAGAATGATGTCTTTTTCTGTGAAAAGTCAGTCTTAACTTTGTTAGAGGAAGCTTGAGTTTCAGCTGCTGCCACTACCTGTCAGAATCTGGTACCTTTACAAGTAAATGTGGTTCAACACAAATACCTACCAAGAGACACTTTTTGAAACAAGACAAGATACCCATAGAAAAGAGAGAAAAGTACATGTATAGGAAAAAAAAAAAAAGCTCGGTGTTGTTGGATAGGTTAGTGATGCCTAGTGACAGAGTGTGGATATAAGGAGCCTCAAGTGCTGTGTCATTGAAAGAGTGCTTGTTTGTGACCTAGAATAATCAAGAAAAAGCCCTGGCTGAAGACCCAGTGAGACCCTGCACAAGTAGGAAGGAGCCTTGCCCTCACCTGACCTTCCTCATTCAAGGTGTTGGTAACATTACTGAGAGCACAAATGCATGCATACTGCAGCAGACCTTAAGAACTAAAAAAAAAACTTCCCACGAGAGCAGACTATGACTGACACACCAGTAGAGGGGTGTCTGCGATTGCTTTCTCATTCTGGGATTAATCAATCACTCATGGGAAATGTAAATCAAGTAAGAACAGGAAGGGAAAAAAAAAATAAAATATTTTTCTCTACTGCAGCTTGACAGGTAGATACAGCTGGCCAGTTCTTCAATGCCTGTCTGCAAGCAACACGGATGCATGGATTATCACTCTCACCCATGTCCCCTGAGCCTCCCCTCTGGTCGAGGTTTCTCTGGAATGTCCTCACCATGCTCAGGATGTGCTGGGTTGAATCTTGCCTTCCATGGCTGCTGGCACCACAGCTAGCAGGGGGGTCCTTCTTTTAGACCTTCACTTAGCCCCATGCTCAGTCCTCTCAAACCAACTAAATGCCAGTCTGGTACTGGTAATGAGCTCTGCCCAGGTGGTGTCTTGCACCTCCTTGTCCTTGTGTTTATTTAACACGCACATTCCTTCGTTCCCTTTATCTCTGTGTGACTGTATGGTGTCACCAGAGACTCACAAGGTGGAGGAGACCATGGGGCTGCAGCCTGCCATAGCTGCAGCTATGTCAGAACTACTCCATCCAGTGAACCAAGCCATACCATACCCGGGAATTCTGCCCCTTGAGTACCTCCTTGATGGTCTATGACATCCAGCTCTTGCATGTGCATCACCTGTCACTCCACCCCTTGACACCATCACACATGCACATGTACAAGGGTTATTACCTTTAAAAACCTGCGACTTCTGTGCTGTGCATTGCCAAAAGTTTGTTGGTGTGTAGTAATGTGCATTTACAGCTCAATGTCAGACAATATAAAGACAGTTTTGCTAATGTATAAACTATGATTGGTAAGACCAAAATGATCCGGTTCAAAATTGGCCTCAGAATACTCCTGAATCAACCTCCGACATTGAGTGACTGTCCCCATATGTCTGCGTTCTGTCTGTTTTCTTCCATTTCGTGGGAGGTTTTTAAATATTCTCTTAGAACAGAAATGTCAATGGAGATATGACCAGATTGAGCAGCATAAGTACAGCGGGTTGTATTTATCAATACACGCACGCTACCTTGAGAGATGGCATATCCAATGCCATCTAATTTTGGAGCACTACTTTTGATACTCCTGATGCCTCTTCTTGCAAGGCCAAAACTGCATTGATTGTGGCATTGCATTGAATTGCAGTAGCAGATTCAAGTACAATTACACTGTGATTCAGAAATAGGATTCAAGATACGTATGTGTTTTGATCTTTCCACTAGAGGGTCTGGAGGTTGAATGTGCCTGGGTAAAAAATGGGCCAGCCCATGCCATAATGTACTTCTGAATGCGTAAGTAACCATCCCACTGTACAGGTAGGCGCCTGTGCTGCCTGGGCTCTTACAAGCAAAATTGTTTACTAAATCCTGCAAGTTCACTGTATCTTTCAGCATATGGTAAGGATGGTGGTTTGGCGGTGAGCAGTCCTTAATTTTGTTATAAGGTATTGAACCATTTGCAGTATAACACAAGAGAAAAAATAAATGCATATTCCCATCTGGACCCAGTGTCTTTACTGACATGCATAATGCTGGAGTTCCACACATAACTGAGCATTGTTTCACACCTGTATTCCTTTCCTAGCTCCTGTCCTTTCCTGGATATATTCAGGCAAGGTGAGGCATTTAGTCTATTGGGAATGTGAGCACGGGGAACATCAGTGACACATAGTGATTCAGGGCTTCACAGGAAGCCCATGCACCAACTGGCTGATTTCTCTCTCCAAGAAGAGTTAGGAGGTGCTTCCAGTGGGACACCTAATAGACGTAATCCCGTCACACCTTGAGAAGGTGAGTGGGTACATAACCAGCATTTGAGGAGCTCAAGGCCAGGCTTTGAGCAACCTGCTCTGGTGGGAGGTGTCCCTGTCATGGCAGGGGATTGGAACTGGGTGGTCTGTAAGGTTCCTTCCAACCCAAACCATTCTATGAATCAATGATTCTATGACAATTTAATAATTTTTCCTTCCAGCCTGCTTTTGTTACAGGAAACATCGGAAAGACACATATAACTGTAAAACACACCATTTTCTTGATTCAAGATAACATGAGCCAAAGACTTTAAATTTTAAAATAAATATTTCATATTAACAAAGAGAGACAGTATATGTTCAGGGTTCTCCTGTTCTAAAAGCAAGACACATATAAAATTATAAATACAAAGAAAAGTCAAATTATTACAAAAAAATAGGATAATGCCTTAGGTGCACTCCACTACAGTGTAGGCACTTGGAGTGTTCTCACATAATGTTCATGAGCCTGGAAAACAAAACAAAGAGACTGGTCTTGGGTATTGGGCCCTGGCATGCTTATCAGTCTTGTTATTCCAGACATACACTGGATCAGAATTCCTCTGATCCACGTCTCCCATTGCAGTGGGTCTGGTTTCTGTGTGCCATATTCCTTTCCCCCAAATATCTCAGTTATTAACTTGCAAATTATTTGCCTTCCATTTCTTCAGTGACTCCTGCCCAGGCTTCATAGGAATTGGTGTAAGTCACTTTAGCTTCTGCTTCCAGAGCCATTTAAACAGCTTGCAACTTGGCTAATTGAGCAGATCCCTCAGCTCACGTGACAGGACTTTCAATCCTTGACTGATACGGCAGCATGTGTTCTAGCCACTTATCTATGAATGACACTCTGTTGTGCTGCTGAGGATTACATATGGGGGCTTCCTTTATTGGACAGTTAGGATCCCGATCTCCTGAACATCTTCATTGAGTTTCCCTTCTTTCAGACTTCCCTCACCCTGTGCCCTGGGGTAAAGCTTATGGTTGCATGGCCATTTGAGGGCCAACCAGCAGGAAAGGGTTTACCTTCCAAAGTGGGCTTTAAAACACAGAGGGGTAGTTTTAAATGTTCCTTCCTGTTCTGGCTGACGTTCTTTGTATCCACTAAGGCTAGATATGTTCTAAGCAGCACTTCTCAAACACTCTGTGCTGCCTGCCGTGGCTTTGAACTGAACTCCATGGGCCATTCTCCTTGACCCTGTCTTACCTGCTGTCACAGGCCTCACCATGCTCCTGGATCCCCTACCACGACTGGGAGTGCAAAGGGGTTTCAATCGTGTAGGGGTCCTAACAACTCGTAGGCCATTACTTCTCTAAGCTGCTGAGAGGTTCTCCAGCCTGCTCACACCACTACTGCTGTACTGATATCTTCAGCATGTCATGCAGGGGTTGAGCTAGAGCCCCAGAACTTCCTGAATCCCCACGCACCAGCTGTCTGCTGCAGGGATTTCTGATCGGCTGCGTTGGTCAGGTTGCAAATATCCACTGGGACATCACCGGGTTCTTTTGACTCGCTCCTATCCACCTGACTACTGGGAATTTTATCTCCTTACTGGAGCACAGTTGTTGTTCTGATGGGGTGTCAATCATTAATGCTTGACAGGGTTGGATGAGGCCCTGGGCAACCTGATCTAGTGGGAGATGTCCCTGCCCATGGCAGGGGGTTGGAAATGGGTGGGCTTGAAGGTCCCTTCCAACCCCAACCGTTCTCTGATCCCATGAGTCTATGATTAAACTGTGGGTTGTGAGGTTGCATACCTTATACCTCAGCTCGTTGCTACCCGTCTAACACATCCTTGCAGCAGGTGATTAACATGATCCCCAAGACAGTATTAATCCCCCTAATGCCTCAGCCAGCCCGCTCCTGCTGGCATGGGGCCCAGCGGGAAGCCGGCATCACGCTCAGGGCACTGCCAGGAGCTGCAGTCCTGCTGGCTGGCACGCTGCCCTGCAGCTAGGCCTGGGGCTGGGCTCAGGCCAAGGGACACAAGCCAGGCAGGCTCCTGTAGGCAAAAAGCTGCCTCCACGCGGGCTTTCCGAGTGCTTCAGGCTGAAATCTGCTGCCTTCTGTTGGTGCTCTGCAGGCACGTCCCCACCTCACAGCCAATGGAAGGCTTCTGAGAGGATCGAGCTGCAGAGGCCTTTTCCACGTGGCTTTTCAGAGGGGAGAAAATTGTCTGTCAGCATGTGTTTAGCAAGCTCTGTACTGCATTACCAGGCATACGCTGCCCCAAGGGCTCAGTCCTGATGGTCAGTCCCTGGTCTGCAGGTGGCTGCAGATAAGCACGGAGGGGTTTACATTGGAGCTGGCCTGTGGAGTGGAGCAGTTGGCTACTGATTGCTGACTCCAGGCACTTAGCGCAGGGTCTACAAGATACTGGTAGTCTGAGCCAGGTTTCAGGCTGATTTGACTGGCTTTTTTTGGTGTTTGAAATCCAGGATGGCTGTAGAAACATCACCACTAAACAAACTACTATGTGTTACTTTAATACAACTCTGGAGATGGATATATATATGTGTGTTTATGTATGTATAAGTGTGTGTGCATGTGTGTGTTTTTATAAGTGTCCTCACAAGAGTGTGCTTAACTACATGCACCTGTATTTTAAGGTTTAGATCAGTTTGGAAGGCTTATATGCAGTCAGCCCAAAAAAATCCTGATAGTAAAAATTAAGAATATCGTATTCTAGTTCTCATGGTTAAGTTGCTACACACCATGCTTATTTTCTAAGGAAAATAAGGTAAATGCGAATGCCTTATTGGATGCTACTGTGACTCTGACAACTGTGATACTTCACTTTCTAGGAAAGGCTTGGTAGAAATTCCTGTGACTGGAATGCAAGGAATTGGTAGTTGCATTTCATTATGCACAAAGCAAATAATAACTGGCCTTGCCAGTGCCACACTGTTATTTATGCCAGTCTTCCCAGCATAGCGGTTATTAGGAAATACGCAGTTGCTGAGGCTGCGTACACACAGAACACACTACGTGACATAAGACGTGACTTCTGCGCAGGGTTTCAGTTTGACGTGTCCCACTTGGAGCAGGCGGTGGTGCAGCATTGCTTACAAGGGGAAATGCAGCAAGAGGAACTCTGAGCTCTGATCTTCTGTTATCAGGACAGCCCCAGCTCATCCCCAGTCCTTATCAGTCTTCGCAGAGCTCTCTCCTCTGCCGTGCTGAGCCTTCATAAAGCCTGCCTTTTTGTGCTATTGGGGCCAGTCCCACTGGCTTACGTCTTTATGTAAAGAAGCACTTTGATAAATGCTGTTACCTATGCGAACAAAGCAGGCCTAGTTGTGATAGGAACACTGAAGAGAGCCAATGTTGGACCTCATTATTCTGAGCATTCATTTCCTCATCTGCTTTCTCATCTCTGTTGTAATCTGGTGTGGATCTAAGGTACTGTACGGCTTGCTGCGTGCCTGATAAGTTGCACTGCTCTTTGTAGCTCTTAACCCTCTTTGCAACTGGAATCTGTATGTATGTGGTTCCTCTTTGTTCTCAGTGTGTGCAACGGCTTTTTTTAGGCTGATCTTCTGTGGAATTGAGGGTAATATTGTGGCACTAGGACTTCTGAGGTGACTGGAACACAGTAGCTAATTGTAAGCAAATTTAATAGGAGGACAGGTTTTGTGATAAAAGAGGAAAACTGCCTCATGTCCTCTCCTGAGAGAGGGAGAGGCTCTTAGACATCTGAAATATGTAAAGAGAAGAAGGGAAAGGCAAAACATATCTGCTAAAAAGCCCATTTTATTATAGCTTCACAAATAAACTTTTTTTTTTTTTCCTTTTGCAGATGATATTTTAACTTTTTTGTCAACCTAGATAGGTTTGTATTTCTAGACATTGTATTGTTTAAAGAGAATCAGATTTACTTGTAAATGCTACTGCTTACACATTGCATAGCTAAATAATTAAATATTTTAAAATCAGCATTACTAGATTTGTTTGCTTTAGGGGAGATAGTGACTACAGTATCGACTAAATAAGCAAAGATTTGGAATTTATCTTGTCTCAGCCTCAGGTATGAGGTTTGCAACAGTTGGTGTTCGCAGTTCTGCTTCTGGTAGTGAACATGTTGGTGAAACATTATCACCAAACTCCTGTGCTTTGCTTCATGTGCATATTGTTAATCTTTTACTAAAACTTCTGTTCCTTTCATCTCATGTGTTAAATGAGCTGTGGCTTTCTCTGAGACTGGGACATCCATTCCAGATGTAGAAATCCAAACATGGACTGCTTCATAAGCTGCCTTTTTGAATTATTTTTTGTGTGTTTTAAGGATGTGGTTTTACGCAGCTCAGGCAAAGGAACAGTTGAAGCAGAGCCGGATGGTCTTGTACTAGTTGGAAAAGAAGACGACATAAAAAACTCCCAAAGAATAACTGCCAAAGTCAATGGCAGAGAAGTTGTTGTTTTCTACCATGAAGGGAAATTTCATGCTTTGGACTCTCGCTGCTACCGTAAGATATTTGCTCGTTCTTCTTAACATTGCTACAGTTAAACATAACATATGCTGAATGAATTAATATTTTATTCTTTCTTGTTTCAGATGAAGGAGGCCCTTTAAATCTTGGAGAAATAGAGGTATGTAAGCAAAGTAATATGCATGTGCATAGAGTCTTTTGAAATCTCAAATGCATTTTCTCTGAAAACTTTTGACTAAACATAACATTGAAAGAAAATGATATTTAAGTAAAAATAATGCTTCCTATCACACTTTTTACATTTTTTTTTTTGTGCTTGGTTTGTTTTTTATTTGTTTGTTTTAGTCTTGGGAGACTGAAATGGTGAGATGAGAAATATAGTGAGAATCTGATTCCCTTTGCTGTGTAAATGCATCCCATAATGGTAGAATATTATGATTAGCAGCAGTATTACAAAAGTTGCAAGGAAAACCTGGTGTTGTTCACTGTTGAGTAAAGGGCTCCAGCACCAAACAGATTGCTGGTCCAGTTTGCTACTGTAATATGGTGCTCTTAGAAGCAGAAATTTTTGTTCCTGCCAGAATAGACATGCAGATAGACATGAATCATGAATAGACATGAATCACCAGACATATTTTTTGGCCTGGAGATTCTTAAAGGAGAAGAGTCAGAATACAATTACATAATTTTTCTTTATTTTTTCCTCTTTTCAGGATATTGATGGTCAACCATGTATTGTTTGTCCTTGGCATAAGTACGTAATTACTTTGGAAACAGGAGAAGGATTATATGAAGGAATAAACCCTTTGGAGCCATCACCAACACCTCGGTGGCAGTCAAAAGGAGTAAAACAAAGGATTCACAAAGTTACAGTAAACAATGGCAACGTTTATGTGAGTCCTCCAGATTTGTCTGTAAGCTTTGACTCTGATTATTTTGCTGACAAATACAAAAATAATGGTGATTTAGCTTTGAAAAAAAAAAGCAACTCACAGGCAGCAGAGTAAATTGTAGCTAGAAAACAAAATGCTGGTGAATGTCCCTATGAAGAATCATTGTAATTAAATAAAAATGTAACATGGCTGTAAAGACTGTTCCAAGATTAGATTCTGATGTTTATATTCTGCATTCAATAATGTAGAAATTAGTAAGATAAGAAGCTCTACTTAGTTGGGGATATGACATGGCCTGTGCCATTGATTTTTTTTTTCTCTTGAATTTCAAAAAGACTTAGAGCAGAGTGTATATCATACTTTATATCTTATAAATTCTGTATTGCTATAATTATTTTAATTTTCAAGAGGGGATATAGTGTAATTTATTACTTATGAAACATTTATGAAACATTGTTTAAGGTAAATAGTCTGGAGTAAAGGTTATGTTTATATATTTAACAGTTTATGCTTACAATGCCTTCTGTATAAATGACAGAGAAAATTTTAACGTTTTAGATATTTGAGCAATCTGTGGATGTTTAAAAATCCAAATCCACATTTTCACAAGGAGGAGGACAACACTTGAGCGTATTTTAATGTGCTTTTTAATGCCCACTTGTGTATTGCTACCGGATTCTGTAGTATGTAGTAGCATTTATTCTCCTACTCCTCATTGAACTCTTCTGGTAGTTCATCAAATAATGTGACACATATTTGTCATGTATAACTTGTTCTTCCTGATTCTGTTGTTGGATGAGAAAGAAACTGTTGGGTTAAAAAAAAAAAAAAAAAAAAAAAAAAGACATGCATAGTTTGCATAGTTCCTGTTTATTTGTTTTTATTTATTTTAAAAAACAACATTATATATTCACTATAAAGGGTGTGCTTTCTATTTAGAGCCAAAAGTTAGGTTTCTGCATTTGAGTTCCCTGGATAACATTAGATCTGCCCTGATAACCCTGCTCCCAGCACACCCTGTGTTGTGCTGCATGAAGAGCAGTCTGTGTTCTGGGACTCGGTGGATTTTCTTACCCAGAGCACAGAGCTCAGAGACCTTCCCTTCAGTTACAGGAATACTGCGTGAAGGTTAACATCAGCCCCAGGCTCCTGACCTGTCAGTCCATCTAGTAATGTGACTGCAGCCTGCCTGTAATTTTTCATGTTGCCTTTTCTGTTGATTTGTTGGCTGTTTGCAGAAGTTCTGTCTTACATGGGTTCAGTTTCAAGCTATTTGGTCTTTACTGTAAGTTTCTCTCATGTGCAGTAGGTTATCTGGCTTTTAGTGTATGGGGAGGATAAGGAAGTCTGTGTCAACATCATTGTTCATGTCAATGTATTTAAAATTAGGGAGGTGTAGGGAACTGTCAGAGAAAGACATTTGTGCCTGATTGAACACAATGAAAGAAGCAGAACACATTCTCAATTTATGTCACGGTGTGATGGATTCATCCTATTTAAACTTAGGCATCTGCTTCTGGTCATGTCTCCTTATGTTGTTTGCATGGTCAATAGGGGAGCACCTTCAAGGTGCTGTTGATCTGACCTGTGTCAGCTTTGTGTTTTAGAAGGAGTGCAGCACTGATACATGTTCTTCCTCCTCCTCTCACTGGCCATTAAATCAGGCTGTGCTGACTAGATCAGATGTAAGCGCTTACCTTCTGTCAGGTCAATCAGAGCTGATCAACTGCTAGAAGCTTCTGTTATTTACTGACCAGTTCTTCAGTCTGGATTCAGTTGTTATTGTATTTGTTGTTGGTTTTTGTGTGTATGCGTGTGTTTTCTTTTTTCTGTTTTAAAGGAACACATAAACTTCTTACTCTTCTTGAAGTGTAGGTAGTAGGAAGGTGAGGTTGGTGGTACAGTGATACAACTGCTATGCCAAAGGACATGGAAGATACATCACTGTACACTGGCTTGGCCACATAAAGAGGGGACAGAATTTTTCTTCCCTTTCCTCCATTTTCACCCAACTAGTTTCACCTGTTATGAAACTTAAACATTGGTACCATGTACTATTGAAAGACACACATCATGTAAAAGAAAAATATGTTAAGACTTTCAGATACACTTTCACTGATTCATATGATTGCTTAGATATTATTTTTCCTTTTTTTTTTTTTTTTTTTTTTTCCAGTAGAAATAAATTATGGACTTATTAATGATAACGACTTTTATGGTATTACCAAAGACTAAAAATGTGTAGACCTTAAATGTTCAGATGCAACAGCAAGTAGCTCACAGTCTTGCCTAAGCATTGTTCAGAACTGCATCCCTGCATTGATTTCCTATCATTAATCTGTCTCACAAAGAAAAGAGAAATATATTTTGTGCTTTGGCTTGAAAATTTTCATGATGAGCCTGTGAGATGATCCAGCTCTGTGAGCTGTTTTCAAAAGCAGCTTGAATGGAATAAACATTTATTTATTTATTCTATCAGGGATCTAGCAGGGTTTTGATGTTTACACTACCATGACAGCAGTCATAGTAGCTTAAGCCTCAACCTCATGTACCATAAACCTTAATTAATAACATAATGTACCATAAACCTTAATTAGACAGTAGTACCTGTAAGGATGGGTGGCTTAATTTTTCCTTTCTACATGTAATACCTTGTTATGTCATGTCCTGTTGGCTTCATTTGGCACTGTACTTTAAATAAGGTACTGTTTCAATGTAAAAATTGATAGTAAAGTCGGGATTTAGAAGCTTATGAATGTACTCCTTAATTATGTGCAGTTTGTGAAGTGCATACACTGGTGAGAGCAGTTCTTGCAGGACTGGAGAACACACACAAAAAAATTTCTAGGATGAACAACAATTTTAAAACCGTATTTTCACTGCCAAAGCCCTTTTAATAGCATTGCACAGTTCCCTCTTTTCATGCTCAATTTTGGAATGAAATGCACTCTCAAGTTTACAGCTGTAGTTTCTGCTCTGTCCAGGAAAAGTAATTCCTGTTACTACCTCTGCTATCATACAGACGTAGGTTTAAAGAGCCAGCTCTCACCAGTTCCCAAGCATCCCATCTGCCTGCCCACTTGGCTTCGTAAGTGTTTTTGAAGGTTCTTGGAGGCAGGGAATGGAAATAATATTGATGAAGAGGTGCCTGAGCCTGTTGTTTTGTGTAGGAAAACGGGACACGTGTGCCGAGATCGCCTTTTGCTCTCAGTGCCACTGTTTCAGTGGACTGGAGTCAGTGTGAGGGACAGAGTGTCCGAGGCAAAAAGGAGGGGGAGACTGAGCAGCCGGTGGGGTGAGGTCTCTGAGCCACCCCTAGCTATGGTACCTGTGAGGGTCCTTGGCAAAAAAAAAAACAGCAAATGGTTTTCTGCTGGGTCAGCAAGTTCAGTCAGCTCAGCCAGTGGTTAAATGGCACTGCACTCAGGGTGAGGGGATAAAGAGCATGAGAGGCATCAGGGAGTGTGATGCTTTATATATGCACACACACACACACATATATGTTGTTTAATAGAAGTTATTACTTCTGCCTTGCTTGCTGATAATATTCAAGACACGTGTGTACATTCTCTCTGCATTAGAATAAGAAGTGTATTTTTACCAGGGCATATTCTGAATATCCTGAAAAAAACAGCATGCTTATTTAGTGCAAATTGCTGCGGGGAAAATGACATACTTTTAGAGCTGCAGTTTGGCCCAGAAAAGGAGGAGCAGTGCAGTGGTTGCCTTCCCCTGGTCTGGTTGTATGTCCCACAGTGTTCCTAGCACTGCAGTCTCAGCACCCAGGAGAATGCCACCTGCGTCTGAAGTTAAAAAGCTGCAGATGCTCGAGATGCAGCGCACATCCCAGGAGGCCATGTCACCTTCCACTGCTCACCATATTTTTAATGAGACTCAGCATCCAAAGAAAACCTGAAGCTCAATATCTGTTATGAGATGCAGGTGTTTGTGGCCTGGAATTTTCATTGCCAGTTTAGATACTCCAGCAGGTGCTAAGCTGAAACAATGCCTGATGTTAACCAAAATAATGTAATATTAAATTCTTTGTTATTTTTTTCTGTTGCTTTTTAAATAACTGATTGCTGATCAATGTAAGGACATACATATTAGAGATACCTTAACAGTAGAGAAAAAATACTGGTAATTAAAAATATGTACTTCTCTGTCTTCATCTCTAATCACACTGGGTTTCACTTCTGTAACTTGGACAATGTGATCTTTGACAGCAGTTATCTATTTCTTTGAATGTCTTTTACAAGATTCTTCTTTGCTGACTTATAAGGATGCTCTTATCCCTTCTGATACCTTCCTCCTAGCCCAAACCTTTTCTTTCCGGATAACTTGACAAATTCCTGCACTTATTGGTGGATTATGCAGGCTGAGGGATTTCCATTTCTCCATGTATTACCTGCTTTGCATACAGATTTTTTTATTATTATTTTTTTTAACTTTATATTCGTATTCTGCCTAGGAAAGGGGAAGGAGGTGGTTCTTGCATGTTGCTGTTTTTCATGCAAATAACTTCAACAACTTGTTCACAGGAGATTTAATTTCTCATATTTTTTTCAGTTGTTATGTAGAAGCCTGGCTTCTTGTCCTAAGAGACAAATGGTATAACATACTAAAGCAAATCCAATTAATAAATCTTACACAGTTCTCCTCTGAGGTAGAGGAAAAGCACAGAGAGCTAGTGTTGGATCCAAAAAGGATCAAAAAAGGGATTTGCCAAGAAGATTGATGATGGGATGGCTTTTTTTTTTTTTTTTTTTTTTTTTTCCCAAAGTCTTTTCAACGAATGGTGGGTAGAATGCATTTTTTAAGTTAAGTCCCGAATGGAAAAATTGTTTTTGAGAACAGTCATAACAGTAAAGTATAGTAAGTCAATAATGTTGCCTCATTTGGCTGTTTCTGTTTTACTTTTCCTCAAACTTTGCCTCATGTGCCCATGACCATTAGTAAGAGGATGTAAAGTGAAGTACCTTGGACACAGTTTGGAATCCCATAAACACAACAGCACTGTGCAAAAATGGGTACAACAGAGAAGATTTGGGTTTGGGACTTCAGATCCTTGTACCAGTTCCCCACATAGTAATTCATTTTCATGGGTGTGTTATATCTGCAGTAATGTTCCTTCCCTTCTAGAATGATCTAGGCTGGAAAAGGCCTTCAAGATCATCAAGCCCGACCATCCACCTGGCCTACTGAGTCCCCATCACTAAACCATGTCCCTTAGTGCCGTGCCCACACATCTCTTAAATAGCTGCAGGGACTGGGACTCCACCACCTAACTGGGCAGGCTGCTCCAGTGCTCGACAACACCCTCCATGAAGAAATTCTTCCCAATACCTGACCCGAGCACAGCCTGCCCCAAATCGAGAGCCTTTCCTCATGGCCTCTCTCTTGTCACCTGAGAAAAGAGACCGACTGCCTCCACGCTGCAACCTCCTTGCAGGGAGGTGGGAAGCGCAATGAGGTCTCCCCTCAGCCTCCTCTTCTCCAGACTAAACAGCCCCAGTCTCCTCAGCTGTTCCTAACTCTTGTTTTCTAAACAAGATGAGTTGTCTAAACTCAGGTGAATTATGAATTTATCCATTAAGGGATCATTACAGCAACATGGTACATCTCCTATCTACTTAACATTTGAAGTAGCAATTGTTTTGTCCACTGTATGATCCCAGAGTGAAAAATAAATAAAAATAAAAAGTCAGGTAACTGTTTGCATTTCTCACAATTCACTGATGTTTTAGCATTTCCATACAGCATCTATATTTAATTAGTGAAGATTTGGCTATGAGGTTGTTAATCTGGACAACTAAGCTTTTCCATATATCAAACTTATCTGCAGTAATAATTCCACATTTTTCAAATTTTGACTGTCAATTCCTTGGTGAATAATGCTATCCATACATTATAGCTGTACAACTGAAGCAGAAATTGAGATTTGGAATGTTTCTGAATTTTGGTCTCCGTAAGTATTCCTTTAGGGAAAAAAAAAATAATAGTGTAAGTACTGAAAATGAAACAAAATAATACAAAGTGTCACTTTGGCATTTACCCAGTGTTCCTCTATCTCCTCATTACAAAATGGAAACAAGGAAGAATCAAAAAGTCCTTCAAGCCAAGGAAAATAAACCCGTTTTCTTTTAAGTTCAAAAGAGACAAAGCCAGAGCTGTCCTAAATCCCTCTCCTGTGATTTTAGATAAAGAAAACAACACGTAGTTGCTGCCCTTCCCAAAGGGCAACAGTTTATGATCTTTTACTGTAATGATTAGCTTTTCCATTACTTAAGCAATGACATTTTTAGTGACCTCTTGCATGCACAAGGCTGGTTGCCAGAAAGCTGCTGGGCTTGCCTTGCACCCGGCTCTTCAGCGTTCCCCCCTGTGCAGTGTAGTCAGCACCCCGGGGGGACTGTGTGTGCCTTCACAGACGAAACACAGTGAAATCCATAAATCGGTGAAAAGTTTACATTCAGATGGTTCCTGCTGTAATTGCTAATGGACCTGCTGGAGTGTTGCTGGGAAATTAGTTACCAGGTAGATCACAGGGGAGGACAGTGTTCTCTCCGGTCCCTCTAATCCATTTATCAAGCATTTGTAGGTGGGAAGGGTGACAGTGAGAATATTAGGCTGCTTATTTAGTCAGATGTGTTCCAGCTGAAAGAAAGAATACAGCATCATCCCAGAAATCTTGACAAACTCCTAATATTTAACATAAAACAGGCTTCTGCAACTTCATTTCTATGCATCAGGAACAATGTAATTATTATTAAAGAGTGAATACCACGAACAAGTCAATACCAAGGTCTTTCACACACCACCCATCTCCAACCTTCCTTTCAGCCAGTAATACGGAACAATAGGTGGCAGCATGCCAGGCAGCCTACCAGCTTAAGGTGGTTAATTTCAAAGTGGAGGAACTGAGTTTCCAAAACAAGCAGTACACATTCTTTGCAAGATCTTTTTTTAAACCAGTGGAATTTCAGAGCACACACTCCTGAGCATTAACTGCAGCTGCATCCTTCTGAAAGTCAGGCATGCTGCTTACTCAGCTGAGATGGGATCTTTGTAGAACACTTCATGGTACCTGGTTTACTACTTTTACTACTGGTTTACTACTTTAGTCTCAGGAGATGGCTTTCTTTTCTTCAGATTAAAAGGAGGTACCATAAGACCTCCATGGTACCTTATTAGGCATATGTATGTATAACCATGGCTACACGTACATACATGTATGCCTAATACACAAACATACATACATAATCTATTTCTGTCAACAAAGCTCTAGCTGCTAGGCTATACACCATGCCATTCATGGTGTATAACAAATATTCTCAACAATTGAGCTTTGTTTTACCTTAATTGCTCTGTGTATGTCTCAAACTGTAACACTATATTATGGAAGTTTTTATTGAAAAGCTTACCAAAATTTTCTAGCAAGATCAAATGATAATGATCACCATTATTCCTGGCAAACGAGTCAAAAATTAACATAAACAGTGTGTATTAACTTTAGGTCCAGTCCCATATCTAAAATGACATACTGAGGACCTGTGGTGTTTTTTGTTGTTATTGTTCTAGAGATCTTTTATGTGAAACGACATCTTTCTTCAGAGTTGATTTCTAGTACCACTTTGTACTTGGATGAATAATGACACAGGGAGTCAAGAAATGGAGAAATGTGCAGTCAGTTATTGCCCATTAGATTTCTTTTCCAAGCAAATTGCCTAAATCTATTTACATATCCTAGCAAGGAAAAATGTCTTTGAGAGTTACTAGAGACTTTTCACATCTAAGATGAATGTAACGCATTTAAGCTGTGATACCGTGCAATAAACATTGTACATATAGAGACAAGAATATTGTCTTTGTTCATGGATGACATCCCAACCCCCCCATCATCACTTTAGGAACAGATTGAGACTGTCTCAGTGCCCACATTTCTTCTTAATCTGGAATCAAAGAGTGAATTAAAACAAAGCAAAAAGAGAATGCTGGAAAGTGACTGTTTGTAGATACAAAAGTTGCTAAATTGGAGCTGCACCATTAGGTGATGACCCAAATGTCTTTTCATCTCTGAACAACTCCCACCTCTTAGGAATACTCATGATCTCATGGAATTGACTTCAGTTCTTTGTAAATATAAACCTCAACACAATACCATCTCTGCATTCCTTCTCTTCAGAGTGCCACAGAGGTAAGAATAACACTTTTCCTCTACAGAAAGACTGGAAGAGGTCCTGCTTTGTGCAGCTGTAATTGCAGTTTGTCTTTGGAGAAGAGACCGCTTGTATGGAGTGCCAGAAGGTGCTGTCACCTGGCTGGAAACCTAATAGATGTAAAGAAAG
Organism: Aythya ferina; assembly: GCF_964211825.1. NCBI lineage: Eukaryota > Metazoa > Chordata > Aves > Anseriformes > Anatidae > Aythya > Aythya ferina. The sequence goes on from NC_140299.1 coordinate 84,042,146, forward strand.
GTGTCTGATGAACAGTTAGTGTACAGTTAAAAGCAATAAAATAGGTGAATTGGATGTAGTTGGCAAAATGTCTTTACTGTCCTTGAGTAATTGCACTTTTACTTGTAAAAAACCCTACTTAAAAGTGTAGAATTATGAAGATAAAAGATACTGTAGCAAAAATAAATAAATAAATAAGCAAACAGATATGTTTGCATTACATGATTCTGCTAGGACTGGGAAAGCTTAAATTACAGTTGAAAATTAATAAAAAAGAAATAAAAGCACAAGCTCCATTTAAAACAGAGGTATCATTTTAACATGAGTCTACTGGTGCTTCCTTTTTTATAATTAACTTTTTCATTTATATCTGCCAGAAATAATGTTCATTATTATATTTTAATATTCATTTTGCCATTATGTTTAATCATCTGGAGTTTAGAAGCAAATTTTTGCTTTCATTTACACTGTTACCTAAGTGGGCTTCCTTCTAAAACATCAAACGCAATTTTAGGTATATTCAGTCACCTAAGATATTCCTGTACTTCTTCTAACTAACTGTTTGCATTGTAGTGTAACCAGGTGTCTGACACAATTTCCACTTCCAAAGTCATCTGATACTATTGTCCCATTGAGATTAGCTGTGGGACTTCGTATTGTCTTACTAGTTGAAATAACATTATGTTTCATTTTCCGGTATCAAGAAAGAAGTCAAGCATAAATTCACCTCTAGATGCACAAGATGTTTCACAGTAAAGAATTTGAACTGAAATAACTTACCTAAAAATAAGTCAGAATGCAGAATCTGTCTGAAGATATGAGAATTTGAATTTCATTAATTACACTGCAGTATAACTCATCAATTTTCTTTAAACTTGTTAAAAATAAAATAGTGAAGCTAAGAAGGTACTTTTACATTCTAGTATTTTCTTTCAGTATACTAGATTAATAAAGTACCTTTATAATTTTAAGCATCCTCATTACTTGTACCAAAATAAACTGATATTTGTCATTTTACTTTCTTTAATTTTGTGAGCAAGTATTTTCAGCTGACATCAACAAGTTTTACTTGTTTAGCCTCATATATGTGTTGTTCATTTAGGTGACTAATTTAGACGTCCAGTTCTGAGAGTCAAGACTATGTAATGGGAACATACATCTCTGTAATCCCTCCTCTTGGCAATTTTTGTAACATGAAGTCTTTTCCTCCTCACTCAATATGAAGGCAATAAATAAAAACAAACTTTTAACTTTTAAAACTTGACATAAAGGCAAGAAAAAAAAAACTTTTTTAATTAACAGAAGTCAAACAGACTTCTGAATAGATCTTCTGAAGAGACAAATTTTTATTTTTATTCCATGTGGGCATCTGGCTAAGAGAGATAAAAAATCTATTCTGCACTGTTTTTCTCTTTAAACCGTAGTGTTTATTAAGAACCAGTTTGTGAAAGAAAAGGATTTTTCAAAGTGGATCACTCTTTGGGCATGTCTTTATCCTAGATTACCTGTGAACATCTGCTTCAGCTAAAAGCACACACAATATGACTGACTTATCACAAAAAAAAAAAAAAAAAAAAAAAAAAAGGAAGAGGAAAAGCAAAATTTCTGCTGGTTGAGATCAGAAAAAAAAAATATTGGAAACATTATTTATTTTGCTGTTTCAAAGATAGTAGTTTAAAATTAGAAAAGTAAATATGAATTGGTGTATGCTCAAGATCCTCAAGCTACCCTCTATAATATTCTATTAAGAAATAACTTTATGAACTTGATTTTAACAATCTCTCAATCCTTTATACCAGTTTTCCTATTTTCTTAAGTGATGATTTTGAAGTGGTCTTACGATCTCATCAATCTTTATTCCTTTATTTATATATATATATACTTTTTTTTTCTCATGCTGCTTTTTTGCTGTGATGGCAGTTCATCATAGGCAGGCAGAATTGACTTCATTCTAATCCTCACATAGCATGATAAAAAGAAACATTAAATGGAGATCCATGCAGAAACTGACATTGTTTCTCAGTTAAGTGTCTCAAAATGTTAAAAATGGGTCCAGACTTTACAGGCAACTGGAAAGAATTTCTTTTATTGATAACATAAAGTAAGTCTTGCCAACAAAACGCACATGGAAAGTGAAATGAGACAGAGGGCAAAGAATTAAAATCTTGGCAATTTAGTATTTTCTAGGGAATAAGGGAATAAGCATTCTGATGCTTCTTTGGTAAAATTCATACTTCATAAAACACTGCTTAAAATTTTCTCTGCAGTCATAAAACAGCCAGCAGGAAAGAACATGGAGTTTTAAAACACTTTCTACAGTTTATTTCCCACTGCAAGGACTGAGATCCAGCTACCCCCTTTCAATTACAGTGAAATTCAGGAGGATTTCAAACACAGAGAATTATGTAGCACTGGTAAAATTTCTAAGACTTCATTGGCATGGAGCTAACCAAAGGCAGCTTCCATTTGCAGTTGCCTACAATATGTGGAACATTCACCATTTTTATGTCTCAGTTCTGCTACACTGTGTTTCCCTCTTCATTTAGCAAATGCTCATGCCCCCTGCTTCATAAGCATAGGTGTGGATCAAACATTTCCTGCTCATCCATGTTTAAAAGCATCAGTAATTTTTCAAAATAAGTTATAGCTTTTCCAGGCTGTTAATAAAAGTAATAAAAAAGTTAATAAAGAAGTGTGAGTTGAAAGATAGCACCCTACACTTGGACGTTTTTATGTTGTTGAGGTTTTCCTGTCTTCAGTGGTCAACTATGAAAGTGCAAATTCAAGTAAATGATCAGTTTCTTTTTTAAAATAAATGGTGAGTCATGATTTGAGATGGATGCAGAATACTATCAACAGAATTCAAAACATCAAAACCATAGAATAGTTTCTCATCACTATAGTGATGAGAGAGCAATGTAAAATGATCATCAAACCATTACTCATCACTAAAAAATGTCTCAAATATCCGCATATAAACACTTCACTTAGTTTAGAAATTCTGCAGCTTATGAAGAGAAGTTTATACTGTGACATACCTAATGGATAGCATTTACCATATATGCCCCATACCACAACACAGAGGTTGGACGAAGGCAGATAAGACTTCTGAAGAACCTGTTCACACTGCCTGAGGTCTATGTAGTCTATATCAAGGTATCTATATCTTTCTATTTTTAGAAAGTTTAGAAATGTTATTGATGACATTATCAGATTTGTTGCTCTCACTGACTAGTTGTTGCAAGATTCTCTTGCAACATGAATTAAGCTCATAAAAGGACTGGATGTTAAAACAGTTCTCAGTTCTCTAGCAGAGAAACATATATTAAACCGCGCAGATATATATATATATGTGTATATATATATATATATATATATATAAATATAAAAGATTAAAATTAAGTGAATTAAATCACATCTAGGAATCTCCAGAAGTATGCTATATAAAATACTCTACTAAAACATCTCTTTGCTGACAGCTCAGTTTTAAATTAGTACAAATGTTTTGATTTATATAGAGAGAAAGCAAAATACTCTTAAAGACTGAAGCTTTTCAAATAACTTCCACTTACATATTTTTTCCTTTTAAATTTTCCTGTTCTTACTTCTGGACTCCAAGCAGGAGTGGTTTTGTTGCTCTTTGTTTATTTTTCACTTTTGTTATGAAGTACAAACTGCAAACATCACTGCACACAGACTTCTTTATTACTTGTTTTCCATTTTCACCTTCCTCACAAGCATTTTGCCCTGCTTGGTCTTTTTCAGACATCATGCCCTTTGCTTTCCTATTTTTGTCGTATGAAGAAGCATTGTTAGGCAACTCTGGCAAGATATCTGTAGATACAAATCTACAATCTAGGCTGTAGCTTAAGTTACTGCCAAATACGTAATTGAAAATCCTGATGTAATTTGAGAATTACTGTAGAAAACTAACTGAAGATTACTGATGATTCAAATATAACAAATAAAAAGAAAACAAAAGTGGAAAAAAAATCATCACCAAGAACCATCATATCTTTTGATACAGAAAAAGTCTGAATCTTTTTTCCCTTGTAAATGTTTTCAGAGAAGACATAAACATGTCAAATACATGCTGCAAATGCTACTGTTTAGTACTGTTTCTTATTATTATTCTTATTTAGTAGTATCTCTTCCTTAGATTGTAGAAATATTAGAACATCTTGATTATTTGGAGCTTTATCCAGTGATTCCAAATAGAAAATAAGGCAAAAATAGGTCCTTTGATATAACAAATCAATGCTATTTATCATAGCATACTAGCTATACATAGCTATATACATAGCTATACATAGCTATTTATCATACTATGAGGTTATTAGAAGAGTAGGAAAGTGCTATTTATGATGTGTATACTTTCATTAGAAAAGCGCCACAGCTTTGAATAAGAAAATACCAGCAATAAAAAAGCAAGTTAATACAAATTATTGATTCCAGTGTTTGGTATATCTTAGAAGGTAGAAAACAGACCTGATATGCAACTTGAGTTTTGCATACAAGAACAGTGCATTACTATAATATGAGGAAATTCCTCTTCTCGATCTTCTCCATTTGTTCATGTTGCTGTTATAGTTGTTGTTTGTTTTTCTTCAATATGAAAAATTTAGAGCTTTAGAGCTAATGAAATTTGATTGCTTCTTTAATGTTGACCAGTCCAGCCCTTTGGCCTTGTTTTTCTTGCAACTACGACACAATTAATAAAGCAATGGACACTGAAGCTAGTTACGACAAAATATCAGGTTCTAATCAGTCAATTTATATCTGGGCAACCTCTAGACCAGCAACAAATACCACAAAGGTAAGTTGTGTTACTTTTATTTACCTCTACTTAGAGAAAGTAAAAAAAAAAAAAAAAAAAAAGAGCACTAAAAAAAAAAAAAAAAAGAGCAATTTATGGATTAAGTTAAGTTTTTATTTTCAGTTTGCAGAGCTGGCATTCAAAAATGTCAGCTTTTACTTGAAAACTTTTTACTTGAAACCATAGCAGTTATGACCTGGTCCTCTTTTGTGCTTTCAGTGGTGATTTATTTATGCAGATATTGCATTTCAAATTAAATTTATATTGCTAGCCTGATTTTCCGCAGAAGTAAAGCTTAGAGAGTAACATTGTCCATATCTTCCCCTCTATCTGCCTGTAGCAGTAAACTTTGACTACATTCAACTGAAAGAAGAAAAGCCTTGAAGATACGAAATTGCTATTAGTTTTGTAAAAATAGGCTGCTCAGTACTGAGACTTAATTAACACAACTATGGAGACAACAGCCAAAACAGGAACACTTCTTGGACTGCACACTGTATATCCAGGATTTGAGGCAGGAAAATAGTCATTCACTGGCTTCTGCTCATCAAAGTAAATCCACTTATAAAGACGTTTTCATTTCTACTCTTTCATCGTGTGCCATTTCTCACATCAAATGTACAGTTTAGCATTCAGCAAAGGTTCCTGAGCAGCCAAATACCCCTCAAGAGAGTGCTCCAGTTTTGGAATAAGTAGTCTAAAAGTGCTGGAGAAACCAGAACCAAATTTTTAAACATAAAAATTTCCATCCTGTAATAACCTGAATGTTGTTTAATATTCACATAAGGGCAGCTACTGTTTCTTTTAATTCTGGAGAAGTGCAGTTGTATAAAAATAATTTTAAGGTAACTTTAAACAGGAAGCCTACTCCCGTTTCATTTATGACTCATGAACTTTTGACACTCATAGGTGAATAAATAATTCTGTTACGCATAGGCTGTATAGTGGCTATTTATATCTACAGCTCTAATCATTTTTCCTTAATTTTATTTTCTTAAAACTCACATTAACTCTTCATTTACTTGATGTCATGAGTGTTATCTGCACCCATATAGTGTATTTTTAGTGACCAAAACTAGAATCTTTACTCATTAATGGACAAAACTGTGCGCAAGCACAAAGCAGAGCACATTAATTCACCTTGAGGCACGTCTCCCTGTACAATTCATGTGCTGTGTCACTCAGTCTTAAGTGCTTATCCAGGGGATCATAAAGTGGATTATTAAAATAGCCCAGATCTCTTCCCTGCCCCTGACCTACAGCAGCATCAGTTTCGGCCCTTCATCTCTGAATTTTAGAGCAGTGCTGCAGGTTGCAGGCATGCAGACACCGTGGTGATGAGGCTCCTCCTCATGATTTGGGAATTGGAGCCTTTTACTGTTGAAGTCAACGGCCCAGAAGGGCAGTCTGGACTCCTGCAGCAGCAGAGCTGGCTTCCAATAATCCACTGCTTACCTGCACCATGTCAGCAGGTTTTCACAACTCAGTAGTGGCTTTCGCAGCTCTCTTCTGCTATAAATGCTATAAACCGGATCTGGTTTAAATTTAGAAAGTGGCCTTTTTATTTCTTGTTCTCCTCCTATTAGATCATTTTCAACTCCCTTCACACCTTGGATTCAGTATGGGGCTGATATTATGTTTCTTGTTTTGATAGAGCAGCATTAGACCAAATGGATAGAGTAGACATTAATAAGTAGCTAGGACTAGATAACATTTGCTAGACCACTCCCCAGAAACTCAGATAGGAAACCCCTGACCTGGGGTCTGAGGCTTGTGCTAAATCTTTACAGATGGCCCCATGCTATGGGCCTGGCAGGAAAAAACTGCTTGAGAGGGGCTCCGGGGAATGTGGAACCAGTGGGACTGCCCTTCATTCCTGAAAAGATGAGAGAGTCTGTAACAAAAATGATGAAGGGACACGTGGACAAACAGTGTCTGCTTGGAAGAAGTGGCTTCTATGGAGGGAAGTCCTGCATCACCGGAATTTGGAGGAAGGGCAGTAAGTATGTGGGTAAAGTGGGTTGTGTGAGTATAATCTCCTGCATTTTCAAAAAGCCTTTGAGAAGCTTTTTGTAAAGCTTATTAAATGTTGTAAAGAAACTAAGTTACCACAAGATTGGACAAGAGATTTGGTTTTGGATTGAAAGCTGGTGTAAGAACAGGAAGTGAAGGATAGGGCTTAGTGGTCAGTCTTTAGGAGGAAGGAGATCCAAAGAGTCAGTAATAATAATAATAATAATAATTCAGGTAGGAAGTGACCTCCTGGAGGTCATCTAACGAACCTCCTTCTCCTAGCAGGTCTAATTGCATCAAATTGCTCAAGGACTTTTCTAGTCAAACCTTGAATGCTTGCAAGGATGGGAATTCCCCAGGCCAGAACAGAAGCCTTGGGTTGTCTTTGATGACTGATGTTCACTGGGGACCTGTGAAACCTCCAAGTCTGCAGGTGATACTTAAACTTCTTACAGGTGGTCAGATGCTGAATGCTGAGAAACTCCAGAAGGAACCCACACAACTGAAGGAGTGGGAGATGATCTCATGATGATCTCATCATGAGATGAAATGATCAGGAGACTGAAGGGGCTGAAGAGTTGTCTTGATTTGACCCTTCATTTTGGAGAGGGGAATGCTGAGGGAGTTACGAGTGATGTTTACAAGCCCATAAATGTAACAGATGTAAAAGTGGAGGCATAAATCGCCTTTATAAAAGCACAATGAGTTTTTCAAAGGTGATTTGCATGGAAGGTGATTTTTCAAAGGTCACAGCACTGTATCATTTGTAGTGGTGGATGCAACGCAATGTTCTGGGATCCATGCTGCCTGTCGCATTGTGAGGCTGAGGGCTGGAGGGGCAGCAGGCTCTGGCAGGGGGTGGTTGTGCCATTGATACAACTGGCACTGCTGCACGAGTATTTATGTGCTTTCAAGCCAGAGCAAATCCACAATTATTTTTTTTTTCTGGCATAGTTGTACTGAAAAATATTCATAGTCCTTAACACTGCCCCGCCATTCATTCCTTGCTTTCCCACACACAGGCTGCTTTTGTTGGCTTGGATTTGGCAGATGGCTACAGCAAAAGAAAAACTCCTTTTGTTGGTTTGTGCTTTGTCTGTGCAAGAATCTCAGCTGCCAGACTGTACAGCAGCGTGGATGGGCACCAGTAAAATCAGGGCTGACAGAGTTTGTATTTTGCAACACACCTCCATTCACCAAAAAAGATTGCTGTTACCTGGAGTCATTGTCTATGTTCTTTGGGGGTGGGGGGGGGAAAAAAAAAGGAAATTTACCTCTCTGACAACAACATAGATTGTCAGGTATCAAAAGCTGCTAAAAAGTGAGCAGAATCTCTGGGTAGTGTGCAGGATCAGCTAATGAATAGGACAACACCGAACCCAAGTGCATTAAATCATTTCACAGATGTGAAAATATGGGACAGTTGGTCATGTCTTGGTCCATGCAAGCGAGACTACAGCTTCCACAAGGAAAAATTCTTCCTCCTTGACTTGGCTGTGCTTATCTCCTTGCCATGGAAAATATCACTGCCATTTTGTTGGGAAAGATTGCATATTTGTCTTCATTGCTTTTTCTGAGATATTCACTGGGAAGCTTCAGCAGAAATCATTTGAAAGAAAATAATAATGTCCCAGTCTAAAATGTACAAGATCAAATATGCTATTGTTTTCTGAGTCTTGTCAAACACGCTCTCCCTTTTCTGCAATTTTGTCTTTGTGTGTCTGCAGCAGCAGCAAATGCCTGCTGGCTGAAGTGTTTGCTGATCATAGGATATTCAGCGTCCAGACTGCCAAATAGGGAACAGTCAAGCAATCCTTTATAATCCTCTTCTTTCAGTTAAACAATCTTTTATTGCTTTCACTTGCCCACATAACTTGCAGAATGCATCTGAGGTGGAGATGTCAAACAAATTCTCAGTTCATGGAGTTTGCTACCATGTAAAATTTAAGTTGTATTTCTTTTCCCTTTTCTTTTCCCTTTTCTTTTCTTTTCTTTTCTTTTCTTTTCTTTTCTTTTCTTTTCTTTTCTTTTCTTTTCTTTTCTTTTCTTTTCTTTTCTTTTCTTTTCTTTTCTTTTCTTTTCTTTTCTTTTCTTTTCTTTTCTTTTCTTTTCCTCTCTTCTCTTCTCTTCTCTTCTCTTCTCTTCTCTTCTCTTCTCTTCTCTTCTCTTCTCTTCTCTTCTCTTCTCTTCTCTTCTCTTCTCTTCTCTTCTCTTCTCTTCTCTTCTCTTCTCTTCTCTTCTCTTCTCTTCTCTTCTCTTCTCTTCTCTTCTCTTCTTTTCCCTTTTCTTTCCCTTCCTTTTCCCTTTTCTTTCCTTTTTCCTTTTATTTCTTTTTCTTCTCCCCTTTCTCTTTCTTTCTTTCTTTTTCTTTCTTTCTTTCTTTCTTTCTTTCTTTCTTTCTTTCTTTCTTTCTTTCTTTCTTTCTTTCTTTCTTTCTTTCTTTTTCTTTTTCTTTTGCCTTTTACTTTCCTTTTTATTTTCATTTTCTTTCTTTTTATTTTTTTCCTTTCCCCTTTCTTTCCTTTTATTTTTTCCCTTCCCTTCCCTTCCCTTCCCTTCCCTTCCCTTCCCTTCCCTTCCCTTCCCTTCCCTTCCCTTCCCTTCCCTTCCCTTCCCTTCCCTTCCCTTCCCTTCCCTTCCCTTCCCTTCCCTTCCCTTCCCTTCCCTTCCCTTCCCTTCCCTTCCCTTCCCTTCCCTTCCCTTCCCTTCCCTTCCCTTCCCTTCCCTTCCCTTCCCTTCCCTTCCCTTCCCTTCCTTTCCCTTCCCTTCCATGCTTTTCCTCTCCCAAGAGGTTTGAGGAAGGAGTGAGAAGCACCAGAGAATGGTTTGGGTTGTAAGGGACTTTAAAACCTATCTAAATCCACACCCTGCCATGGGCAGGGACACCTCTCTCCAGCCCAGGCTGCCCCCAGCCCCATCCAGCCTGGCCTTGGGCACTGCCAGGGATGGGGCAGCCACAGCTCCTCTGGGCAGCCTGGGCCTGGGCCACACCACCCTCAGAGTGAAGAATTTCTTCCCTATACCTAACCCAAATCTCTGCACCTTCAGTTTCCAGCCCTCACCCCTTGCCCTGTCCCCACACCCCCGACACAGAGACCCTCCCCGGCCTTCCTGCAGCCCCTCCAGGACAGGGTGACAGGACACGGGGCTGCCATTGTCCTTTTGAGGTTAAAAACCTGAAAACCCGGGACTGACCAGCGGAGGGAGCAGCTCGCCCTGCCACCACCCCACCCCCCTTCCCCCCACCCCCCCCCGCCTCGAAATGGGCGTGACGTCAGCGTGTGATGTCCGTGACGTAGCGCGGGAGGGAGGGAGGCAGAGCCGGGAGCATGTAGGGGCCGACGCGGGGCCGGGGGGGGGTCGGGAGAAGGGTACCGGGGGGGGTCAGGGGGGATCGGGAACACCGGGGGGTACCGGAGGGGATCGGGGGAGGATGCCGGGGGAGTCCCGTGGGGGGTCGGGGGGCACAGGGGGGATGCTGGGGGTACGGGGAGGTACCGGGGGATACCGGGGGGGCACCGGGCAAGTACCGGAGAGGATCGCGGGGCACCGGGGGGTACCGGGGGTGATGTCGGGGGGGGATCCGGGAGTGCCGGGAGGTACCGGGAGGTACCGGGGGGGATGCCGGGGGAGTCCCGGAGGGGATCGGGGGGTACCGGGAGGTACCGGGGGGTGATGCCGGGGGTGATGCCGGGGGTGCCGTTGCAGGTCGGTGAGCATCGTGGCGCTGGGCACGGAGCGGGAGGCGGCGTCGGGCGGCGCGGGGCAGCCGGGGCTGGTGCGGAGCTACCTGCGGGGCAGCGGGCTGGTGGCCGAGCTGGGCAGCCCCGCGCCCAGCCGGCTCCGGGCGCGCATCCTGGGCGGCGTGCGGCTGGAGGTCCACGAGTGTCCGCGATGGGTACGGCGCGGCGCGGGTCCCCCGGGTGTCCCCCTCCTTCGGGGGTCGCCCCCCTGAAACAGGGGGAGGTCTCTGCTCTGCCCGGGGGTCTCCCCGGGAGGGCGATGCCCGGTGCTGCGGGCGGCCCGACCGATAAAAAGAGAGGCGAGAGCGCCGGGGCTGGTGCTGTGGCACCGGGTTTATGGCAAAATGCCGAAAACAAGTCTCAAAACACCAGAAAGGATGCAGCAGTCCACAGAGGATCTTTTTCTCTGTAAGGCTGAAAAGGCAATCAGGCGTCCAGCTCAGGGAAATGACAGGTTCTGTTATCTGTCCTCTAGCTAAATGCACTGTTTCGAGTCCTTTTGCTTCTGCTGTGATGAATTATCACATCCTAGCACGATTTCTCACATCAGAAGGTAAATAATGAGGGTCCTGACACTCTACCGTGTTACTGGGACTTTTGCTAATGGGTGAGATAACTTAATTAGGAGTATGAGCAGGTCAATGATTATGCAAGAAATGACACTGATACTTTAGAATAACGCATACTTAATAACACCTGATTGCCTTCCAAAAAAAAAAAAGCTTTAACAGCTTTAACAAAATCAAACTCTGAGACAGTAATTGGCTTGAACTTAATAATTTTATCCTGAGAGTGATTTTTGCAGCACTGTAAAGGAAACTTTTTTTTTTTTTTTTCCAATCTACGGGAATCCTACCAGTGCAGCAATACATGATATCAGGAGCCTGTAATCTTAAAGCTGCATTATCCAATTTAGCTATCTTTCTGTTCTCTATTTCTCACTGCTTTTCCTTTTCGTTTCTTTTTCTTTTTTCTTTTTAAAAGGGATCTCTGATTTTTTTTTTTTTTTTTAATTTTTAAATCTGCATTTCATCTGCATGTGTACTTTGTTCAGTTCATTGGAGCACAGCAATGAGTAGGAGCCACTGAATGTAAATTAAAGCTGTAGGACTTCAAAGGATGTTTCAAAGGACTGGCGCTTGGTGAGGGGGGTTGGAAGGCTGGCAGCGATAGCTGGAGAATAGTAGGAGAAGAAAAGTGTGCAGACCTAGATTAGAGATGCATTTTTCATCTTATGTTGTTTTATGTCCATCTGACCTTGCGGAGAGCAAGGCTCTCCATCTCTGGACCTCTTGTCACTTTTGGCCTTGAAAAGCTATCTTGTTTTTGTCTATGGCATTATGTTTTACAGCACTGGCCTCTTGTTGTTCCCTTTCTCAGCCAAGGGAGGCAGGGAGCCTATTACTGGGAATAATGAGGAGCAGTGAGCATTTTTTGCTGAGCAGAAGACATCTCAGGGAGTTGGACTGGCCTCCTCTGAAGGTTCTTTGCTCCGAGTGAAGCTGCCTGCTTGCTAGGAGGAGGCAGGACAGGACTGTTGTTGGTAGGCTGGATTCTTGAGGCTTTAGGTCGTTGTGGTCTTTGAAGGACTATTCTTTGGTAGCCAGGGGAAATACTACGTAACAGCTCAGAACAATGACTGGGGGTGCCTCAAGTGCGGTCGTCGCTAATGCATCATATTCCTCACAGTAAAGGATTCATATTTCATGCAGGGTACTGAATATTAGAGGCAGTGACATAGTGGGCTTTGCATTGTTTCATCTAAGCATAACTTCCATTTCAGCTAAGGTTTGTATTTTATCTAGATCAAACCCACAGGATCAAAGCAAGCCAGTGCTGCACACAAACCTGGCAGGTGAGCACACCAATTGCTGCAGGATGGCAGGCTGCCCGGGTCCCATGGCATGGGTGGGCACTGTTGTGATCGTGGTGCAGGGTGCGTTTGCTGTCTTTGTGCACATGTCCTGGCCGGTGTCTTGTCTGCAGGAGGTGAACAGTGCCGCAGTGGCATCCTTCTGGGAACGGGGTCGCTGAAGCAGCATCAGCGTTACCCTGGGGTCCTGGTATTTGGTGGCTGGAGGTGGCTACCAAACTGCAGAGCAGGTTTGAGTTGTTCTTGGGAATTGCTGCCCATAGGAACAGTCTGTCTAGTGTTACAGACGGACTTAAGGTCTTTGAAGTTTCTGTGCTCCAAAAATGACAAGGATGGCATTACTGCCAGCATGCAGAGGAGCAGCTGAGTGTTGTGAGATCTTCCTCCTGGTGGCAGCTGCAGGGTGCAGGGAAGCAGTGCTGGCTTTGGAGATAGAGGTGCATCATTCTTGTTGAAATCTGTGAGCACAGTGCCACTGTTTCCGAAACCACACCAACCTCCATGCGTCAAACCCTGTGTATTTATCACTGTGGCCTGCTGTGTCCCACACTGTGTTTGGGACCAGCATGCTGATACCTGCCATGTGCAGGGGACAGATACACAGGACCAATTCCCTGGTGGTTCACATGGCTGGAACAAACTTTGGCAAAAAAAAAAAAAAAAAGACCTGGCATGAGCGGAGGTATGAAGAACTAAGGAAAACCTAAGTGTGCTAACATCCAAGCTACATATTGTGACTTTAATGCGCACTTGGTTGCTAACACATGCTCAAGTTGTGATCTCATAATGCATATCGAACTAGAAAGTCAAAATTTTTTATCTTTTTTTTTTTTTTTTTTTTTTCATAAAACTCAGTATGGGAGCTAGTGACTTGAAAGGAGTAGTTTGCAAGAGTAGTTTAAAGTTTCCTCTAGAAAAGGTTGCTTTACCTGGCAAGCTATGAATGTGTCAGATTTGACAGTCCTGGGAAGTGAGTTGCTGTTTTATCCGCTTGTGTGTACTTTGCAACTTCAGTCACTTTATGCTGAGTTTTGTTGTGCTCCTGCATGTGTACAGGTGAAAACTGCAGAAAAAGTGTGGACCAAGTCTGTAATATCTGATGGCAAGTAAATCTTCAACTTCAGAATGAAGCATAGCATAGAAACAACAATTCATATTTTGATTCATTTAATTGTGATGTTGGAAAATAAATGGCAGGATGAGCGGCACTGTGGTAAGGGCAATAAACCTAGCTGTGTTACCTCTGCTGATCTTTCCTCTCGCCTGGAGCAGTGCTGTAAGGATATTAGAGAGATTCAGTCCTAGGTTGGGGGAGCAAGTCCTGGGACAGATCCTGCACTGGGGCAAACCTCCCAACAGCCACGGTGCACCTGGCGGGTGCTGGGGAGCTTGGGGAGAGAGGGGCTGCTCTGCCCCAGCACCGAGCACTCACTGGTGCTGGTGCTGGTGCTGTGGTGGGCAGGGTGCTGGGCTCAGTGGGCAGTAGGACGCTGCTGGCTCCCTGAAGGCATTCATACATTGTTTTTTTTTTTCACAAAGCAGCTGTTGTCCTCTAAGGGGACCATGCGATCCGCAGGAAAACCACGTTTTCCTTGCCCCTGAAGGCTTGGTTTTCGACTTTGCTGCTTGACAAGAAAGATTTACTAGTGGAAAGGGTTCCTCATGAGAGAGGTGTGTAGCAGAGACAGGTAAGGGGAGAATGCAGCTTCTTTTCTAGGAAGTCCTGAGAGGAACAGCAACAGAACTACAATTATAAGTAATAAGGTCATATTACCATAACGCTAGCTATGCACTTATTCTCTTTGTCGGTGGCTGTCTTGGGAAGTGGACTGTGCCAAGAGCAGGAAGTGTGATGAGAAGTAGCTGCAATGCAAACGGCATAGCTGGAGCCTGGAATTGAGGTCACTCCTGCATCTGAACAGCTCATTATCTGAGGGAATTCTTCTGCCATTTCTGCAGGAAAACTTTCCTAAAAATGATAATCAAGGAGTGCTTAACATGGCTAAGGATCCAGATGCTCTGTCTCAAGTGATGTACTGGGAGAACAACATTTTGTCAGAGATGTTTTTGAAGAACTTTCCCACCATGGGAGCAGTAATCTGAACGGTCTACTCTACCTTTGATGCAAAATGAAATAATTGCCATGAGGCCTCTGGGAACACGTCTTTCTGCTCTGTGTTTGTGAAAGTAACATCCATCCTGAAGAACAGACTTTGGGTGTGTGGGAGAGCTTAGGGAAACTGCAGGAGGGTGATACAGATGGGGTGTTGTGATGCTTTGGGTGGGCGCATCCAACATTGTTCTAGCTTCTTTGATATGCTGCACACTGGCTCTCATCCTGGGAAGGTGCACTCCATCCCCACAGCTCTGTCAACATCACCAAAATCCTTTTTAGTATTAGCAGAGACACACAGTGGTGGCAGGGGGTAGTGGAGGAAACCACAGACCCACAAACCTGCTACAAGATGCAGCTGTGCACACCTAAGAACCTGCTGCAGTCTGCTCTTGAGAGCCCATAAGACTTTTTTCCCTAGCAGTTCAACAAAGACGTGCATTTATGCACCCATGCAGTTATTTTCAGTAAGGGTTTCACCAAGTTTCCACACACCTGCAGAGCTGGAGATGTGGCAGGGTACAAAAAGGGCACCTAGTGCATTACTTGTGAACTAATGGCTAAGCTTTCTTGTTGTTGTTTTGTTGTCAAAAATACATTTTTAGTATCATTTTCAACAGGAAAAGCATACATATTTTCTTGCTGTATCATACTGACCTTTACACCGCTGTTGTGTTATCTGCACAAGCTTGCAGTCAAACACAAGTCTTCTACAATGTGCTCTGATGAGATCGGGAAGAGCCCCAGAGATGCCACTAGTTGGGGTTAGGGCTTGGAGGGTGTTCAAGGATGGTCTTTTACGGGATGATGCTCTCTTTGGAGAGCTGGGATGAGAGCTGAGGCTGGAGCAGTGTGCCCTTGTGTGTTAGACTGTGTTGCGTCCAGAGCTGCCGCTAGGGCTGATACCCAGTTAAGTACTATGGTTAGAAGTGGTTCTTTCCTTTGGCCATGCTGAGTTCATATTCACCAAAACCTCAACAATCTTCCCAAAATCTTTCTTTGTGGCATGAAATGGTGTCAAAGTCCATTGGAGGTTTAGCTCTATAATGGAGGCAGCTGTGCAAACCATATACAGACATGTGACAACATGTAAATATTGCATATTACATCCAGTATGAAGTTTCCACAAGTATTTTTTATTATGAATGCATTCGCTTGTTGCAGAGTTTTTGTATGTTTGTGCATCTTTGCTCTAGTCCCCGGTGGTGTTATTGATCCCCAACATCTTAGTGATAGAAATGTGCAAACCTGAGCTTCAACACAAGCAGACAGAAGGAAATTGAAAAGCAACAGGCATGCTTTCTATCTTCTGTCATACAACAACTAAATGTTTTATATTTATTTTTGGATTGTATTTTATTTTTCATTAAACCTTTCATGTGGTAAATGTATGCAACCCTACCAAAATATTTATGTGGAGATCTTCATCAGCTAAAAAGTATTAGAGCTGCCCCTTGAATGTTCTCAAATTTTTCCTGGCAGTATGGTGATGAGGTGCTGTGAATGCCCATCTAGCTGGCTGTCTTAAAGCACTGTAACTGGTAGTCTCACTGCTACAGGTACTAAACTTGTGTTACTGCCTTAACTTTATAAATTCACTATGAAGTAAGTGTGTTCTGGCTACAGATTTGAATGTTTTTGGTTTGGCTGGGCTGAGGTTTGAAGTTTTGCTGGTGCCTAGGAGCAGCCAGTGAGAAAAAGGCATGGGTTAAATGTCAAACAGGAGGCTCTAAAACACTCTGCAGTTTCCAGGGGAAATAGTTATCTATTTATTGTGAACAAGGAGGCAGACAGAAGATGAAACACATAGTTCAAGCCCTCTGATGAGACTATGCTATGAAATAGTCATGTAAAGGAAGCTAACCATCACCAATTGAAAGAGGGTAGATTTAGATTAGTTATAAGGAAGAATTTTTTCCCTCTGAGAGGGGTGAGGCACCAGCACAGGCTGCCCAGAGGAGCTGTGGCTGCCCCATCCCTGGCAGTGCCCAAGGCCAGGCTGGATGAGGTTTGGGGCAGCCTGGGCTGGGGAGAGGTGTCCCTGCCCATGGCAGGGGGCTGGAAATTGGGTGGGATATAGGTCTCTTCCAACCCAAACCATTCTGGGATTCTGTTAAGTGAATCAGGACTGAAGCTGATACAAATCTGGATTAGCACAGCCAAGTTATTTTGGACTAGGACAGGATGGGATGGGAGGGGAGGAAATGAATAGAATAGAATAGAATAGAATAGAATAGAATAGAATAGAATAGAATAGAATAGAATAGAATAGAATAGAATAGAATAGAATAGAATAGAATAGAATTTTGTTAAACCATGGTGAAAGTTTTCCTTAACCTGGGATTATAATAATCTCTAACAGTTGACTTGAGTAAAATCCACCAACAGCAAGATTTTTAAAGCTCATGCCAGCATGGTGAATCATTATACTATAGCTATTCTTTATAACTTGTAAATTGTCTATAGTTCTCTTATTCCAGAACAAGGACACCTACTAAAGAAATTAATGGGAACACCTATTAGGCTTTGAGTTTATTTCTCGGCTTAATTATGTGTAGAAAAAAGCTCTGAATTGTGTAGGATGTGCGCTGACAGTCTAGGCAAATATTTGCCAATTGATAGACTTCCAGCAAGTTCCTACTTCTCTTGTACTTAAGAGTAATACAGCTCTTTCAGCACAGATTTGAAACAGTGACTCTTTCGGAGTGATCCCATTGATTTCCCCTCACCCAACCCAAACTTTGAGTCCTGTTCTTTTGTCTCTTCTTTTATGACTATTTCATCCTCTCTTCCATGTCTTCTGCATTTAATCATTGCTCGTTTCCATTTTTTTTTCTCAAGATCATATTTTATGTTAGCTTTACTTCATGCTGTATAGTACTGTTCTGAAAGGTTATACTATTTTAGATTTTTGAATTGACTTTTAGTTCTCTAGAAAATTTCCAGATTTCTGTCAAGAGTTTTCAGCTGAGCAGATGTGCAAAGCCATTGCCATTTCTGAGCTAGTGTTTGGTAAAGCAGAAATTCTGAAATTGGAGATGCCATGCAAATGACTATATGAGTAACAACCAATATTATGTGTAGATGCAGCACAGTTGTAATTTAATTGGATACAAAATAATTTTAGAGTTTAAATCTTACTCTTATAGCCCACGGTAATGAAAAACTGAATGAGAAATTGAAAAAGGAAGGTTAGTTATGTCACATAAGTCTTGTATTGAAGACACTAGCACTTGTTTCTGCCTGGAAGCTTCTGTGAAGCAGATAAATATTACACTCAAGTGATAAAAGCTGTATCTAAAGGTTCATAAGTACAAACTATTGTTCTGTGTAACCCGCTACCTACAATATTATTCTAATTAATGGTTTTATATGAATTGTTACAAAATTCTTACCACTTTTATTTCCTTAATAGAAACATATGAAAGTTAAGTATTTTAAACAGCAGTGTTTCTTCCTGCAAATTATATCCCTAGATAAATACTATCTGAATAACTTGTTTTGCAAATAACAGAATTACAGAGCATCAATTCTGGTCTTTGTTGCATGTCTTCAAATGAGATATTAGACTATCAGTTAAAAGCATGCCTGTAAGGTTTTGCATTAAATTATATTGAATAGCTAATCATTTCATTTATAGACAAGGGAATCTTGACTTTTTTTTTTTTTTTTTTCCCCTGTTTAGGATATATTTGACAGTGACTGGTACACCTCTCGCAGTCTTATTGGAGGAGCTGATATTATTGTGATTAAATACTCTGTCAATGACAAGACCTCGTTTCAAGAAATAAAAGACAGTTATGTCCCAATGATAAAAAAGGCATTAAACCACTGTTCAATTCCGGTAATAATTTCTGCTATTGGTGCAAGAAAAAACTGTAAGTATCCGATCTTCTGAAGCAATAGTTAAAATGCCACTTGGAAGTTAGACATGTAGTAATTTCAGTAGAAGCTGATTATTTTTCCAGGTTGTTAACAGAACAATTAATCTGTCAGAATGACAGTAATGTGCTCATGTATTGTGGTTCTGCAGGCTGGCATGTGGGCAAGAACCCTTATGGTTAATTAATCCTGATGACAAAAGGCATCCTATCCTGCTTTGACCTCTGCAACAACTCTTCTTGTGGAGTCATCAGAGGTGGGGATTAAATATAGTGTTTAGGATTAAAGAGACATAAATTTGAGTGTACGAGATGAGCTCTGTAGTTGTGAGCTCTCTCTAGCCATATTGCAGGTTCCACATATCTCCAGCATTAAAACTCAGTGCGTCAGCCTGCAGCCTGAGGTGGTGGAAAAAGCCTCTGCATCCTCTAGGGTGTCATCAGAGGAGCAGAGAGACAGCCCTTTGGTACCGCACGGGCTGCACAGGAGGCCCACGATGAGGGCAGAGAACACTGATGTGTAGCTAGCAGGGAGGTGCTGCTGTTTCACGCTTAGGGAAACCACAGTCACACGGGTGTGGATTGACACCTTGGTGTCCCGCAGCTGACTGGGGCAACACTGATAAGAAGATGCGCACAGTTTGGGTAGACATGAGTAGCTTTTGTCTGCTGACATCCTGAAGTAAAGTAGAAAAAAAAATAGCACAGATACCAACAGAATAACCACATAAACTTCATTCTCTATTTCCAGGTGTTTTGCATTGTGCTTTTGCTGGTTTTCATAGTCTGTTTAGTCACGGGGTTTGATTTTCTTACATGTTTTCTTTCCAAGACAATGAGTGCCAAACTTGTGACTTGGTTTTACTTTATGAGTTTGACTAAAAGCAATGTTTCTGAGCATTTCTCCAGCTAAGAGTAAGGGATGTGGTTTATGAACATATCTATAGTCATTTACTTTGTGAAATATGTATAAGTATTAAGCAGTATGACATATATCTTCTGTGGACATAATGTTCAGTTTTGCCAGCATCTATTTACGTCCCATTTTGCTCAGTGATTGAGATGGGGTTGTTAAAGAACTCTATAAGAATTAAATCTTTCCCTTCTTTCCCTTTCTTTTCTTTCCCTTTCCCTTCTTTGCCTTTAAATTCTTTGCCTTTCCCTTCTTTCCTTTCCCTTCTTTCCCATTTTTTTATTTTATTTTATTTTATTTTATTTTATTTTATTTTATTTTATTTTATTTTATTTTATTTTATTTTATTTTATTTTATTTTATTTTATTTTATTTTATTTTATTTTATTATTTCCTTTAGTAAGTCACTAACAGCGACAAAATGCTTTTATGCTGTGATTTACACAAGGGCAATAAATCTGCCGTCCCAGAGGTAACGTCCCATTGAACTAACCCTGGGCTTCCCCATTTCTTTCCCTTCCCTGGACTTGCTGTCTTCCCCAGCCTCCCTCTGCCTGCCTCCTCATGGGGAGAGGCCAGGGCTCCCAGCCACCGCCTGGGTCATGACCCGGCTGCTGGGGCTTGCACTGCACCCCTTTGTTTGGGGGAGGTACGTGCGGGCCGGTGGCTTGCTCATACTCATTACTAAGAGTTTAATCTTTTGTAGTAGCAAGTGCTGCTGCCAACAGAAATAAAAACAGCGATGTTAACACATGTTGCCCGTGGGCCAGAGCAGTGGGAACAAGTGTAGAGCATGTACGGCATATCTGGGAGCACGTTTTTGCAGGCAGTTCTTGCTGGTGTTAAGCAAAGCCAAGCTCAGGTGGCTAACAGATTTCTATCAGTAACAGCACAGTCTTCAAAAATAGCTACTATGGCATAAAGAATTATGTAAAACCTGAAAATAAATCATACTCTGCTGTATGTGCGTGCTCATGGCAGCCAGGACTGTTGGTGGAAGTTTTTCCTTTCCATGCCTGGAGTGCACGGAGAGGCCGCAGTATGACAGGCGGGAGGGTGGCAGCAACCCGTGGTGCACGTACCAACCCCAAACCAGCGTCCTGAAAGTCCTGCTCAACTCTTCTGCCTCGAATTGAATTTAAATAGAATCCAAATGGTATTTAAAATAATGTTAATGTAGGATAAACTGAGTTTTGCATAGCAGCTGGTATCTTGAATGGACTAGAAGTTGTTCATGTTGATATGATTGCAGATTTCTTACCAGAAAACTGCTGTGCTTGACTGTTTCTTATTTTCTGAGCAGAACATCCTTACAACTGTTTAGGGAGATGGGTAGTCTGGGTGGTTGGACCAAAACGCCTTACACGCACCCCTGTTTTCTCCGCAGTGCCCTGTACCTGCCCGCTGTGCACCTCGGACCGGGGGAGCTGTGTTACCACCTCTGAGGGGCTCCAGCTTGCTAAGGAGTTCGGAGCTACTTACCTTGAGCTGCACACTCTTAACGACTTCTATATCCAGAAGTATTTCGGGGGTGTGGTAAGTGACGGGCCACAGGGCTCCCAGCATGGCGCGGGGTGGGCCTGATGGGCCTAATGGGCCCAACGGGCCAGCTGTAACTGCCTGTTGGAGAAACGGGGGAAGCCGTGGTGCACGCTGCAGGGACTCCCCACACACTTCTGGTGCTTTTTTCCTGCTTGAGTGTGATAGACCCCAGCTGGACAAGGCACCTTTGACAACCTGATGTGTGGGTTTGAAAGAGGAGACCTGCTTGAAGCTGGTGGTTTGAGTGGGTGGCCTCCGCGGGTCCATTCCAACTGTTATTCTGTCATGTTCTCATCTCTTTTTTAAGTTTTACTGTAATTGCTCAATCCCTCTGTTGTCCTGCTCATGAAATGAGGACAATAAGATTGCTGAAGTGACCGATTTTTCAGCATATTCTTGTGGTCTCTCAGCAAACAGTCATGGCACTGTCGGTAATCCTGAGCAGAACTTGGGGTCAGTTGCAGTAAAGTCAAACAAGGCAGAAGCTCAAAAGCTTGTTAAAAATATTTCACCTTTAATTAGCACTTTATTTTTCCTCTCTCCTGCAGGCAGGGAGGTCCACAGAACAGTTTCAAACCACAGTCTTTCAGACTTCTCCATAAAATTGTTTCACATTTGCATTTAATTTTCAACCTTATGCAACATTTTAAGCTCTGGGTTTTTTTGAACCGTTTATTTACTTCCCTGGTAGCATTTGGATTTGAAGAAAAAAAATGTAGTTCCTTTAGCCCAGTAATTTCACATGGTTTGACAGCTGTCCCTGATGTATAAGTGCAGTGTGCTTCCATGGGATTTGATAGCAACTTGAAATATCTGGCACAAGGTAGCCAGTTTTTATTGGATCCATTCATTCCCGACTAAAACCAAGGAATCCTCACAACATCTCATCCAAGCAGAATATTCTTCTAGTTTTCATAAAGCACTGTGCATGCTACTGGAATGCATTGGGTGCTAAAAGGGTTTAACACCTCCAGTACCTAGAACCTTACCACCATTAATGCCTCTGCTCATTTTAAATTAATCATTTCACCTGAGGTACATTTTTATTGCAGCGATCACGCTTGCTGTCTCTTGTAGTAAAATGCTGTGCTCACACAGGTGATATTTTAATGTGGCTTTTCCAGAAGGCACTATAGCATTGTGTGGATTGCAAGCTGAAGAGCTCGTATAGGGTTTGTTGTTTCCATCACTAGCACCTGATCATTAGACATTGAGTCTTATTCCTCTCTGTAATTGTGTAATTAGCATCTACTAAAGTTGATAAGCTGAATATCTTTGTGCCTGTCATTTTTGAGAAGATGAAACACAGGAGAGATAACCATCACCATGTGAATAAATAGTCTTTTAAATTATGCTGATTTCAATCACCTTTGGTATCTTCTGATAAGGAAGTGCCAGAACATTGATAACCTGTGTGGCCCTTCCTAATGGCAGTAGCTTCAGTCCTGCATGTCGGGTCCACTCATTGTTCATAGATTCGTGGATAGTATGTTCTTAAATTAAAAAGATTTGTTAAAATTGCATTTTATATTTTAGCTGGAATATTTTATGATCCAAAGTTTGAATCAGAAGTCATCTGAAAAAATGAAGAAAAGAAAAAAGAACCAGAAGCGCCATCGTGTGCAACCCCCTCAGCTTGAACAGCCAGGTGCTCGCTGATGTCTGGTCTCTGCTGTATTGTCTGCTATGTCTATGGTGTTCTTTATGCAATTAATGCTTTGTCGTAATTATTCTGAGCGGTGTTATCTGTCATCAGCTATACTGGTTATGATGCTCTGGTTGCATTGTCTCTTAGTGTAGTTTAATTAATATGGGGAGAATTGTGTAGCAACATGTAACATTGCAATCGGCTTCTAATTTGTTTCAGACACAAATAATAAGAGTCATTTTCTGGTGTATTTTATGGTGTACAAACTAGTAAAAGATGAACATACAAATTAGAAAAGGAAGTCATTACTTAATGCTTTATTGTTCTACAATATCAACAAGTAAAATTCCTATTTTCCTTAAAGGAAAAATACTTGAGTTCCTCCTGCATGTGATGTCCAAGCATCTGATGCACATATCCAGAGAAAGGATTATTGACAAGATTTTGCTTCTAAATATGTAGCTGTCTTGTCTTGCATGTACAAGAAAATACACTCAGATCCTGTAGCTTTGAGACTCACAGCCAAGATTTATTTCAGTCATAAGTGCCTTAAAAGGTTTTGTAAGTTGGTAGACATGCTTTGCTAAACAAGTTCTACTAAATATTTCCATTTTAGGAGTATTTCACTAGGCGTATGCGAACTGCATCAAATATTTTTTTTTCCAAAAATTGACCTTGATTTGATCAGATTTCTGGGAAAATAAGTGTTCTACAGTTAATAATTGCTTTAGTTTTACAGACCAGCTCCTTAACTTTTGCAGAAAAATTGCCGATCTTAAAAGGCGAGGCCTCGCATTACGACTCTGACCTGCACAACTTGCTGTTCTGCTGCCAGTGCACGGATGTGGCCTTTTACTCAGAAGACTTCAGCAAGGTGATGGAGGCTCACAAGGTCATCCTGTGCTCCGTGAGCCAGGTCTTCATGCTGCTCTTCAACGTGAAGAGCCCCGCAGATGTCCACGACTCCTCCGTTGTGCGGACAGCGCAGAGCCTCTTTGCGGTGGACACCGGGGCCGGGCTCCCAGTTCCTCGTGGCGCTGCAGAACCCAGGCCCCCAGCCAGGGTGATTGTTAAGGACTCTGTCTTCTGCTCCTGTCTGTTGGACATCCTGCATTTCATATACTCAGGTACCTGGCTGCCTATTTCTGCCGTGGCACACGCCTTGCTTGGGAGCACGTGCACTAAAGCAAGGGCCATCCCTAGGCTGAGTTTGGCATGCATATGCTCTGCCGCATCACTACACCTGCCTGGCTCTGAGGAGCAATGCTTGTTGGAGAGAAGCTCTCCACGTATTTCCATTAAAAAATAAATTGTCTGTCACTCCAGATCTATTCAGCATGATATTTTACTTATCTACAGCCATAAACTAACATCAATGATGTTTCAAAGCTTTGCCAACAAAATATAGAACTCATGATAGCTGCAGGGTTCGGGCTTTGAAAGTACTTTAAATGTCCGCATGCTCCAAACATGTTAAAAAGAATGCAGTGTTACTGAAGTAAATCTTACATGCTCTTTCTCTTCTGGACATGGTGCTATTCAAAAGAAAGTAGTGACATCTGGTTTCGGTGCAGAGAACTTCTCTATGTTGCATATGCTTTGCTGCTAATGAAATCGAGGCAGTGATCTCATCCAAACAAAATTAATGCTAGCTATATATTAATATTGAACTAATATATATATATATTGTAAAAGTCATCTCCAATAAATATATATATATATATTTATCTTTTAAAATATTGCTTAGGAATCATCAGATGAAAGAGAAATATATTATATATATTTTTTTAGAGGTTCCTGTTATCCTTTATAAAATATTCTGCAAGCTGTTAGTACATAAGAATATAGGCTTTTTTTATATGTGGAACAAGTTAGCAGGCTTTTCATTGATACATTCTGATGTTAATGGTAATAAAAATGACCTAAATAATTATATTGTTAGAACTCCTTGTATAAGGGAGCTTAGTTGATGTATGTAGATCCATACCTGCTTAACACATGAAAAGGATCTTTCCTCAGTGACTGAGACATGAGTATAGGCTTACAAAGGTACAAGGGAGGCTCATTCAGCTTTCAACCTGGGAAATCTCCCCATTAGTACTTTCAAACAGAGTGTTGAGCATGGAGAACAGATGCAGTTGTTTTTTGGTGTGAATAGATCCATTATTTTATTTATTAGTGGCACGAGTAGAAGATAATGCTTGGAATTTCAACACATGAAAGATAAGTACAGTGTCTTTATCTGTTTGTGTTGTTAATTTACCTTTAGCGTTTGCTGACGTCTATGTATTTTTTTATTTTTGTTTATGGGAACCAAAGGGGTGAACAGCTTTGCACAGAGGTGGGTGAAACCCTGCTCGAGGTTACAGCTCACAACCTGAAGAGAATTGCCTTCAGTCTTTGCAGTTTGGTACATCTGAGCAATGGCAAAGACTTCTGAAGACGTTTAAGGCATAGGCTGAGAAGAGATCAGGCCATGAGACAGTGTCATCATTTCAGCCTGTTAGGACCATGGCATCATGCTCACAAGATTACAGGCACTTACCATCCTTATGCAGGAGCTGTTAGAGCTGCAGAGTCTCGATGCCCTTTCAGCTTCTGCGTGCATTTTCCACATTTGGCAAACCAGAGTGCTGTGAGGGCAGTGCTGACCCGTTCTTTATCCCGAGTTTTTTTCTCTCTCTGGACCTTCCCGGCTGCAGGGCCCTGTAGGTCACAGATGGGAGATACTGAAGAAGTGCCTCCCATCTTTGAGATTTACCCCAGCAAAGTCTTTGAGGATAAACTTTTTTTTTTTTTTTTTTTTTTTTTTTTTTTTTTTTTTTTTTTTTTTTTTCCCCAATCTGGCTACTGTCACCTGATTTGCATTTACAATTTGGCAATAATGTTATATTATTTCTTTACCATAAAGAAATTTTTGACAGTTGGGGCCAGAATCTGTGCCAAAGCCAACTATGAGCCTTCGCAGGTCATCACAAGAAGTGCTTTTTATTTCTGTCCAACTTAGTTTTTGAAAGAAAACTATGGAGAGACCTAAGAGCATATTGTGGTTTTGACTCTGAAAATAAGAAAGAAAGAAGTTCCACTGCAAACCATGCTCTGTTTTCAGTTACCAGTATTCAACATAACTGGACATGGAACTTTTCTGGTTCAGACACCTACAAAGCAATGCAACCAGTGATGCTGGTTGATCAGATGCCATAGAAGCCTAATAAATAGTGAAGCATTCTATATTATTGTAAAAGTCATCTCCAGCTTACCATGAAAGCTTGATTGTAGCAGAATCACATCTCCCAATTTCTGGGCACATCTTGGTAAAAAATATAATTTCTGCAGGATGTGTTTGGTATTGATAAGAACTTTTGTCTGCCTGGTAAGTTCTGGGCCTTAACAATTTTTAAGCCAACTTTGTCTGGTTTTGTGACAGGTGCTTGCCAGTGGGAACGACTAGAAGAGGATATAAAAAAGAAGTTGAAGGATTCTGAAAAAACTGAACATGTGCTTGAGAAAGTTAAATGTATCCTGAAAACTCCAGGGAAGGTACACCTAAGCCTCTTGGGGTAACTGGTAGTATTAGTTACTTACGTTCTTAAAAAACTCTTCTCTAGACAAGATTTCGTTGTCAGCTTTGTACTACATTAGTTTTAGCTTATGTTTTCTTTTACTGTTTTGTCAGTAGGTTGTTCATATGTGTTTTATCTCTGGTTTAGAAAGACAGAGATGCTGATGTAATGTGCTGGTTGAATGCAATCAGTAAAAAGCACATAAGCAGGTCTCCTAACAAGATTACTCATTGAGAGGGCTTTAAACTAGGTAAGAAGGGGGATGGGGCTGAAACAAGGATTGTTGGAGCTGTGCCAGGGGGAACAATGGCAAGGCCGGGAGATAAGGCAATGGCCCAGCTGAAGTGCATCTACACCAATGCACGCAGCATGGGTAACAAACAGGAGGATCTGGAAGCCATCGTGCAGCAGGCAAGCTACAACTTGGTTGCCATCATGGAGATGTGGTGGGACCACTCTCATGACTGGAGTGCTGCAATGCCTGGCTATAAGCTCTTCAGAAGGGACAGGCAGCACAGAAGGGGTGGTGCTGTGGCTCTCTATATCAGAGAATCTTTCGATGTTGTAGAACTCAAGGCTGGGAATGACAAGGTCGAGTCCCTTTGGGTTAGGATCGGCGGGAAGGCCAACAAGGCTAGCGTCCTGGTCGGGGTCTGCTATAGACCGCCGAACCAGGATGAGGACACAGATGAGAGGTTCTACAGGCAGCTGACAGAAGTTGCGAAATCGTCGGTGCTTGTACTCGTGGGGGACTTCAACTTCCCTGACATATCCTGGAAGCACAACACAGCCCTGAGAAAGCAGTCTAGGAGGTTTCTGGAGAGCGTGGAAGATAGCTTCCTGACGCAGCTGGTTAGTGAGCCCACCAGGGGTGGCGCCCCACTAGACCTTCTCTTCACAAACAGAGAAGGACTGGTGGAGGATGTGATTGTCGGGAGCTGTCTTGGGCAGAGTGACCACAAAATGGTGGAGTTCTCTATTCTTGGTGAGGCCAGGAAGGGGACCAGTAAAACCGCTGTATTGGACTTCCAGAGGGCTGGAAGTTTGTGCTGCCGAGGACACTGGTTGGTAGAGTCCCTTGGGATGTGGTTCTGAAGGGCAGAGGGGTCCAGGAAGGCTGGGCGCTCTTCAAGAGGGAAATCTTAATGGCGCAGGACCAGTCTGTCCCCACGTGCCCAAAGACGAGCCGGAGGGGAAGAAGACCAGCCTGGCTGAACAGAGAATTGTGGCTTGAGCTTAGGAGAAAAAAGAGGGTTTATAATCTTTGGAAAAGAGGGCAGGCCACTAGGGATGACTATAAGGACGTTGCGAGGCTGTGCAGGGACAAAATTAGGAAGGCCAAAGCTCATCTGGAGCTCAATCTGGCTACTGCCGTTAAAGATAACAAAAAATGTTTTTATAAATACATCAACACAAAAAGGAGGACTAAGGAGAATCTCCATCCTTTACTGGATGCGGGGGGAAACTTAGTTACAAGAGATGAGGAAAAGGAGGAGGTGCTCAATGCCTTCTTTGCCTCAGTCTTTAGCGGCAATACCGGTTATTCTCTGGATACCCAGTACCCTGAGCTGGTGGAAGGGGATGGGGAGCAGGATGTGGCCCTCACTATCCACGAAGAAATGGTTGGCGACCTGGTACAGCACTTGGATGTGCGCAAGTCGATGGGGCCGGATGGGATCCACCCAAGGGTACTGAGAGAACTGGCAGAGGAGCTGGCCAAGCCGCTTTCCATCATTTATCAGCAGTCCTGGCTATCAGGGGAGGTCCCAGTCAACTGGCGGCTAGCAAATGTGACGCCCATCTACAAGAAGGGCTGGAGGGCAGACCCGGGGAACTATAGGCCTATCAGTTTGACCTGAGTGCCAGGGAAGCTCATGGAGCTTCATGAGAGTCATCATGCAGCACTTGCAGGGCAACCAGGCTATCAGGCCCAGTCAGCATGGGTTTATGAATGGCAAGTCCTGCTTGATGAACTTGATCTCCTTCTATGACAACGTGAAGTGCTTAGTGGCTGTAGATGTCTACCTTGACTTCAGCAAGGCTTTTGACACCGTCTCCCACAGCATTCTCCTCAAGAAACTGGCTGCTCTTGGCTTGGACTGGCGCACGCTTCGTTGGGCTGGATAGCCGGGCCCAAAGAGTCGTGGTAAATGGAGTCAAATCCAGTTGGAGGCCGGTTACTAGTGGTGTTCCCCAGGGCTCGGTGCTGGGGCCGGTCCTCTTTAATATCTTCATCGATGATCTGGACGAGGGCATTGAGTGCACCCTCAGTAAGTTTGCAGATGACACCGTTAGGCGCGTGTGTCAATCTGCTCGAGGGTAGGAAGGCTCTGCAGGAGGATCTGGATAGGTTGGACCAATGGGCTGAGGTCAACTGCATGAAGTTCAACAAGGCCAAGTGCTGGGTCCTGCACCTGGGGCGCAATAACCCCAAGCAGAGCTACAAGCAGGCTGGGAGATGAGTGGTTGGAGAGCTGCCTGGCGGAGAAGGACCTGGGAGTGATGGTTGATAGTCGGCTGAATATGAGCCAGCAGTGTGCTCAGGTGGCCAAGAAGGCCAACAGCATCCTGGCTTGCATAAGAAACAGTGTGGCCAGCAGGGCTAGGAAGGTGATCGTCCCCCTGTACTCGGCTCTGGTGAGGCCGCACCTCGAGTACTGTGTTCAGTTTTGGGCCCCTCGCTACAAGGACATCGAGGTGCTTGAGCGGGTCTAGAGAAGGGCGACGAAGCTGGTGAGGGGCCTGGAGAACAAGTCCTACGAGGAGCGGCTGAGGGAGCTGGGCTTGTTCAGCCTGGAGAAAAGGAGGCTCAGGGGTGACCTTATCGCTCTCTACAGATACCTTAAAGGAGGCTGTAGCGAGGTGGGGGTTGGTCTGTTCTCCCACGTGCCTGGTGACAGGACAAGGGGGAATGGGCTTAAGTTGAGCCAGGGGAGTTTTAGGTTAGATGTTAGGAAGAACTTCTTTACTGAAAGGGTTGTGAGGCATTGGAACAGGCTGCCCAGGGAAGTGGTGGAGTCACCATCCCTGGAAGTCTTCAAAAGACGTTTAGACGTAGAGCTTAGGGATATGGTTTAGCAGAGGTTAGTGTTAGGTCAGAGGTTGGACTCGATGATCTTGAGGTCTCTTCCAACCTAGAAATTCTGTTATTCTGTGATTCTGTGATATTTACAGCTTCACACGTTGTCTAACAATATGATTATGTGTTCCTAATTCTCATGTAATAGAAGCTGCCCAGGAAAGCTTTGCTCTCCTGAAAATGTGCCAAAAGTTATGCTTCTGGAGGAGATTGGTAGAGTTGGTTTCCCTTATAAATGCTGTGATGTGGAAATCTGTCTGTTGCTTAATGTATGTAATTCAGTAACTGACTTCACAGTAAAATGTTATCTATGTCACATTACATGTCAATAAAAACTTATAATATAGAATTAGTTTTAACAGCTATTTACACGTAGAGCTTATAGATTCCCTGACACTATAGCACTTGCATAAAATATTTCTTTGATGTGTAAGTGGGAAATCATCTTGCACCATCTTGAGATAACATCATATACAGATCAAAAAGTTACCTAGTGTTTTAAGCTTCTGATTTCTCAGTTGTAGCTTGCCAGTCACACATGTCCACAGCTAAACAGTTAATAGGGTTGGATTTTAAAAGTCTGGAAAGCTTTTAATGTAATACGCCTGAACTGCTGTTTTTTGTTCGTTTGTTGTTTGTTTATTTGTTGGGGGGAGGGTTGTTTGTTAGTTTTTTTTTGGGGCTTTCATCATGCCTTCAGGCTACTTCTACTTCACATTTCTTCAAAAGCATGAGGGCTAGAAATGAATTGGAACAGGGACTGGAAAGATATAAAAGGTTGTGGAGTTGCAGATGTAGGAGATGCCATTGGGTGGGATTAACAGGAGAACATAATGCTGAGAGCGATAGGCTGCTGCTTAGTCTCCCCCCATAAATCATGTCTTGTAGTCATTTATTTTGCGTTCAGCTATACTTGTCAGATTTTTATTAATAATTTATTTTGCAGCTAAACAATTTGAGGGATGGCAGCTCTCACCAGATAAAACAGTTGTACAATACTTCTCTCAGGCTGTTCTTTAATACGCCTGTCCTGGCGGATGTCATCTTCACAATACAAGGTACAACAGCTCTGCTCCACCACGTCTCCAGCAATTATCCTCCCTGAAAAAAATAATGGAAAAAAAAGGGAGGCGACTGTATTTTCCAGTGCATCTGCATGGGAGTCAAAACTGAGTAAATGTATACACTTTACTGTCATGGTGGAAAGCATTTTTTTGCTCAACTTGTCTGTATGGATGCTTTAGGGTAGTGTCCATGCTCAGCCAGCTCTTCTTTTGTCTGTGAACAACGTACTCAGATGCACAATATGCTGGAGTAGCATTCATGACTTGTTCTGGAAATGAAATGCCTTCATCCTGAAAACAAAAATGATTTAAAAAAAAAAAAAAAAAAAAAAAAAAGTGCATACTTCTGTGAGAATAAGAATGAGATTGTTTTAAATGCTAATGATTTTCTCAATTTGTTCACACCCACCCTTCATACAGAAATGGCTTTTTAGGGTTAGACAATTGTTTAATTATTTTAGCTTTAAGTCTCAGAGCCAAATATGAAACATTAATCCCTCAAAAATAAGCATGCATGGACAAGCAGATTCTTTCTAGATGTTCTGTTTAATATGCAGTAAAACCAAAAAAAATCTTTGCAGTGAGAACAGAATCCTCATGTCGAGTTTAATGACACAAACAATTCAGCTCAGCATCCCATTCCTGAGAGAGGCCCTGTGGGAAGCTGGTGAGACCATACCACCACTGTGTATTACACAGAACAAAAGTTACCAGCAAATGAGTCAACATGTATTTAAAAAAAAACACATACTTATCCACTAACAAAAAGTGGACCTATTTTTAATGGATGCTGAATCTTCCACGATTTTTTTCCTAATTCATCAACCATGATAATTTTATTACAATTTAGTAATTACTAAGTAATTACTAAAATTTAGTAATTTAATAATTACTCTAGTCTTTTTCAGGCAAACACATTTTTATTCTGAAACTA
Organism: Aythya ferina; assembly: GCF_964211825.1. NCBI lineage: Eukaryota > Metazoa > Chordata > Aves > Anseriformes > Anatidae > Aythya > Aythya ferina. The sequence goes on from NC_140299.1 coordinate 84,073,307, forward strand.
ATCCTCGAATAGTGAGAGTTGCTCTAAGTTTTCTAGCTTACAAGCATGCTTTGGCACCATGGGAGCCCATTATGTTTGTGTAAAAACCCATAGTGTGATTGAACCTCCTAATCAGTACGCAAATCTACAACTGCATGCACATACATACCTGTTTGGTATTAGTTATCTATTGGCTATTGTTAATTTTAAACACTCTAAAATTGCTTTTAATCGTGCTAAGTGATGTGTAATCATTCTAAGATAATATAAGCTTTAATATCAAGATCTTACTGTGTATATAAATTCATCATCAATTTTTTCTCTTGTGTCCTGCAGGTGCAACTGTACCAGCACACAGAGCAGTTCTGGTAGCTCGCTGTGAGGTAATGGCAGCTATGTTTAATGGTAATTATCTAGAAGCAAATAGTATTCTGGTTCCAGTGTATGGGGTTTCCAAAGACACTTTCCTCTCCTTTCTAGAATATCTCTATACCGACTCCTGCTGTCCAGGTAAGAATATTTAAAAATACACATATTTTTCCACACTGAGAATGAAGGGATAGGGAGCAATGTAGCAGCATTTATTTAGTCAGAAAATGCCAGTATTTTTTTCAACAACGTCTTAAGAAAGAAAAATTGATAATATCTGGCACTAAAAAAAGAAATCAATCTTATTCAAGTAAAATCAATATGCAAACAGAGCGATTATCACTAAAAAAAATTGCTGTAGTAGTTTTATGCTTATACAGTAAGACTAAAAAAAGTGAAATTTTGTTTCTTGTACACTACAGCATTTGGAGTTTTCTTTCTGCATCTAAGCAGTATTGCTTTGAATCTTACTTTGGGATTTTATTACCAAATTGTAATTTTTGTTTGGCTTACATTTTACTAAGCTTAATGTAACTAAAATTAAATTGCAAGAATACCTTGTGTATATACACTGATATCTTATTTGCTTATAAAGCCCTTCTAATGAACATGTGCATTGGAGTATTTGTCAAGAAAAAAAAAACTAAAATATTCTTTGCTTCTTATCTTTTGTCTTTTTTAATGAGAACAAAAGCAGTCACAAAAATGAAATGTGGTTTATATACAGATAATTTTCCTTTCATAGAATGAATTATGGTGTTATACTTAATTTTGCTTTTTTGTTCCTCTTAAATAATTCTAGTTTGTTGTGTTTTTGTTTGTTTGTTTGTTTGTTCACTTTTCTCTTCTCAATCCTTCTCATATTTCACTGTCCACTGGTTTAAATATTCAAACTCTACATCACATTTGAAAAAAAAAAAAGCTCCCTTCTTTGGCCTTTTCATTGTATTTACTCTTACAAGTATTACAGATGTTCTTTTTCAAAAGAGAATTTAGAAAGCTAAATCCTGTTGTTATTCATCATTCAATTTAAAGAGATCAGTAGCATTTGACTTACCATCTTCAAGATATGGGATATTGATTACAGTTTATTACTCTTGCCTTCTAAAAATTTACTAACTACTTTTTTCCTGGTAATTAAATAGTTTATCAGGAAAAATAAAGTGATATAGCAAACATAATAATAATAATAATAATAATAATAATAATAATAATAAAGAAAAATAAAAGGTAACAGCATCTTGATTTTGTGTTCAGCATTAAATATTTGAAAGATCATTCTGTGAAAAGCAGCTTTTGAGTGTCTTCTCAAAAAAGTAAAGTACTTGTAACTGTTATTCTGTTGTTTTTCAGCTAGTATTCTCCAAGCTATGTCCCTCTTGATCTGTGCAGAGATGTACCAAGTAATGAGACTCCAGCATATCTGTGAGCTGTACATTATCACACAGCTTCAGAGCATGCCTAGTAGAGAACTGGCAACCACAAGTCTCAGTATTGTTAGCTTGCTCAAAAAAGCTAAGGTATGGATTTTGTATATTAAATAAGAATGTATATGGTCACCATAATTAGTGGAGGGATTTTTATTTTTATTTTTTTAATCCTAACTGTTATGATTTTTTAGATCTTAATAATTTCACTTTCAAGGACAAGTGTTGATATAATCTGGTGCTTACGGATTTTTAGTGGCACAAGGGTGGCTAAAATAAGGTCTTCATCAACCTTTTATTACAGAAAGTACAGTCATATCATATTTTTGTGCAATTTTCTTCATCAGTGACACACTGCAGTAATTCAGCTTTATTGTTATTCCTGCCAAAAAGGTGCATTTAAGGCAACTGAAGATGCAGTACCTCTTTTTTTAGTCAAAAAGAAAATTGTATTATATCTAACTGTCACAGAAAATCTCGGTGACAAAATCCAAAAAAGGATTTTATGGAGAAAAAAGAGAGAGTAAAATGCCATGGTCATAAAAAGAGAATAAGGCAAATTAAATTTATTATATATTGGGAGATACATAAAGAAGCAACTTGTTGATTTACAGTAATGAAACACTTTTTTCTTTAAAAGTGAACCCAATTCTGAAATGTTCTGATTAGTAAAAGCGACATAGCTGCCCTCCTCCTGTTTCTGAGTTGCCACAGGAGATAGGACACCAGTCTATATACTTACAGGTTTTCTCTCTGTGAATGCATGTGATGATGTACATCTTATTAAAAATACATCTTCTTAACTGCATTTTTTAAAAGGTGTGTTTTAAAAGTTATTCTCCTTTTGTGCCAATATTTCAGTAAGTTAGTAGGGATTTCCACGGCATTTCCTTCACTGGCAGCACCTGAAATGTCTCACTGGATTTTCAGCTCTGCATGTTATGCTACTGGGCTTTGCTGCTGTTTCGAAATCAACCTAGGTGCATCCAGGACGGATGGTGAACCTCTCACACATTCAGATTTGCTTCTGTCCCCCAGGGGGCTCCAACCACAGGAGCTATGAGAATACCCTGCTCACTGAGCCACAGAGGAGGCAGAGGATGCTCCTGTATGACTTTTTCTGAAGTTCTGCTAATATGCAGAAGCCAAAAGTTTCAAGATTCATGACCAAAAGACCTATGGATTAGATCGCTAATCAGTTTGAGGAGGACAGTTTTATCATTCATTCAAGAGTCAACATCTGTTTAAGTATTTCTGCCAGCGACTTTTTTATCTCCTCCTGTAAAAAATTCATCTAATATACTGCTGTGCTGACAGTGGTAATCTGATACATTTTGGCATGGGAGGTGTGGTTGTTTTTCTCCTGTACTTTTAGACTTGGTAGTATTAAAAGTGTTGCTTGTATCTCCTTTGTTCTTGCAGTTTCACAATTCTGATTGCCTTTCAACTTGGCTTCTTCATTTTATCGCCACTAACTACCTCATCTTCAGTCAAAAGCCTGAATTTCAAGATCTTTCAGGTAGCCCTTACCAATTATTTTGAAAAAAATGAAATGTTTTTCCGTTCTGCTTAGATTAGAAGTGTGATGCTGAAGAATGCTACTTCTGCATATGATGATTAGGACTTACTTAGCTACATAATCTAGAGCAAATACAAAGCCTTTCGGTTCACCACCCTGGTGCTCAACAAGCATGAGGCACACAGAGGGCAGCACAGCCAGCACCCCGCACCCTTGTCTTTGATCCCTGTGCTGATGACTAGCACAGTTGGTCCCACCCAGAGCTGAACTGATGAGGGCAATGTGGTCATCATATCTCAGCCCTAGCAAACCCTTATGTCTGTAAGTTTGTGTGGTCTGTATTGAGTCACTTCCAGTACCTGCTGTTTAAGGGTGGGGATTTTTGTCGGTGGAAAAAAGGATTCCTGTCGTAGTCTCCAGCAGATATTTTGAAACCAAGTAACTAACTAACATCCTTTCAAGTAATTAAATCCAGGTTCTTCCAGGGAATTGAGATTTATTTTTCAACCCTGACTATATTTGTTTCCTGACATGTAATTCCAGAAAGTTTTTCCTGTTGCATGCAGGACTTTTTGTCACTCAAGTGAAGGTGGTTTTGGCAGGTGCAGCTCTTGGGCCTGGGGATTATATTCGGGCTGTTTGTAGGGGGTCAGTGTCTTCAGAAGGAAATTCTTCGTAGTGCACTGACGCTCTCTTTGGCCCTGAATTGTTTAAAAGTCTTTTTTCCCCATTTTTATGGCTTGTATCTCTCTGTGTGATGACAGATTTGTGACAGTTATGAACAAAGGAAGGAGGGCTGGGTCCTCCCTGCTTTGTTTGGACGTGGGCTCTATCCTCCATCGGGCCATCTGCCCACCTTCTAAAGACCCATTTTATGCAGTCAGAAATGGATCACGTCTGGGAGCAGGACACCTGTGCTGGTGGGAGTCATCCACATGGGGGTTCATCCTCCTCAGACTTGGTTTGCTCTCCTTCCTGCTGGTTGGGGTGGCAGAGTGTGCGTGTCTGAACCTCTCTTGCTGCGGGACTTCACCCTTCCTGAGCTTCTCCTGTCTGGAAGGGTGCTACCACCACATTCAGGGCACTGTCTGAGACTCAGGCTTTCACAGGCAGCCCCTGAGGTAGTCCACTTTCTTTGAGCACAGCAGGTCTCTTCACACTCACCATAAATTATTTTTTAGTGCTGAAAGAGCTCCATCAAGAGGCTCAGCTTCAGATAGCTATGCTAAAGGCTTTAAAGTCTAATGCTGCTTTTCACTATCAACGTCAGCAGGATAAATATTATTTTACCTGTATGAATCCAGAATTTCTAAGAAATTTGTTTATTAAGTGATGTTTTTCTGCTGTGGGAAGCTGTAAGTGTGCTTCTGCCTGCATCTGCAGCTACACAGGTGGATGTCAGTCTGTGTACGAGCCTCCTGTGAGAGTTGTGCAAGTGAAACTTAGGAGACTTCTGCTAACGGTCAGGACATGCTCTGACAGTGCCCGAGTAGCTTGGGGATGAGCTGTACAACATTACCACACCAGATGTTTGCTGTGCCATCACCTGGAGTGTCCTCTGTGCCCTCACCCCTTGTGAAGCACCCAGGGCTGATGTGGCTGTTGGCTGTTTGATGAGGTGTCTGAAATCTCAGCGGTGACGGACACCCATTTTTGGGGCCAGCTCCTGGTGGAAAGTGCTCATATTCACTCAAGGGAAAAGGGTGCCCGACTGGTATTCTTCGAGGTTTTGGTAGTCTGCCCTTTGCTGTTCTCTTTCCTCCCAGTCTCTACCAGATGATTTGTTGAGGGATTGACATGCTCCGCTCTACTGAACTTGCACTGGGCAAGGTGGGGGAAAGAAAGAAAAGTGCAAATGTAAACACAGGTGGATCAGGTGAAAATGTCTTGTTCTGACCTGCCAGGGCACAAGTGCTCTCACAGGTACAGCTCCGGTGGGCAGCTCACTCCTCAGAAAGCAGCAGTTACTGGTAGTTGACCTGTATTGTTCAGAACATCACAATGTAGCATCACCTCTGGTTTCAAGAACAATTGACCATGGAGTAGCTGATTTCTAGTTACTTTCCTACAGCTGAAACCCTGAATTCATCAAAAGCAGCTCTGCATTTTGCTGCAGACAAATGAAAGATGCTGCCTGTTGCCCATTATCAACATAACTTCCCTGGCCTTGCTGCTCTTTGGGTGCCTGGGTTTGGGTCTCTGTCCCACCTGGCCAGGCAGCTGCTGCTGCAGGGCGACCCAGGAGCTATAGGGCTGTGGGCTTCAGTGGTGAAAAGGCATTGTTCTGCAAAGGCAGAGCAAATTCACCTAAGCAATGTGACTAATACCTGTTACATGATTTTATATTGTCAGTGACAGAAAACATGGCATAAAAGACAAAAATCTTGATAAATTCTTAGCTGCCCTCTTTACCTTGCTTTTTGTAATCTCGAACAATTGGCATAAGGATTGAAATACCCTCACCTGCAATGTTATGGTATGGAAAAGTTCTTGCAGTTTAGTTTGTCTTCTAAGAATAAAGAGTATCCATCTTTAGGGGGATCTCTCTGCTCTTTGAATGAGTGTTGTATCCATTTTATTAAGTAACGTATTTACTGCTGACTTAATAGCAATGGAACATCATGTCAAACTTTTGTATCATGGGTACTAGACTAAGTTCTTGATGAAATGGATGCAGTCATTCATTCCAACTTTACTTTTTATATTGTATTTATATCCGTGATGTTTTAAAACCAATTTTAAGAAACTTTGTGCAGCCTGTACACTCATACCTGTCTGTATATTATATTTAATTCATTTATTGCATTGTTTAGTGGAGGAGCGCAATTTTGTAGAGATGCACAGATGGCCGTCCAACATGTACCTGAAGCAACTTGCTGAATACAGGAATTACATCCACTCTCAGAAATGTCATTGTGCAGTAATGTAAGGAGACCGGACATAGTCGAAGTGCAACTCGACTGGGAAACCTCTAATTGGGGATTATATAGAGCATAAAAATCATATCAATAGCAAAAAATAAACACTGTTCCCTAGAACATTATATGCAATACTGTAGTGCACTTACTAATATTATTTGCTTTGATAATAAATGATTCTACTTTCTTCCTTAAAGCAGTAAGAACCGTATCATGAAGAATTATTTCAAGCATAAGGATTTCACGTTCATGAGAATTCAACCAGGCCATGTCATGACTGGCATCTGTTCCCCCTTTTAAGTTCTTTATTGTTAATTTTTAGTGGTTTTCATGGTTGTTTTCAGCTGTAAAGTTGTTGAAAACAAATCTTTTTTTTTTTTTTTTTTTCTACATCTGTATACAATACAAGAGTAGCAGAGTAAGCAAGCTGAGAAGCCAACTCTTAAGTCCTTTAAACATCTCAGAACACAAAAATTTACTGCAGCATTTATTGGTTTGCAAAATAAAGGGGAAGCTTAATTCATATTTTAGTAAGCATTCATTTTCTACTTCAAATAGGTTTTTACTTTCAGTGGAACTCTTATAGGCAGGGGGCAAACAGTCATTCAAACGTTCTGTGGGAGAAAACTCACTGGCAGTAGTGACTTTTCTGGTAAAAGTGGGTCTCATGGTCAGAAGTCCTAGCATCAATGTTTGAAATCAGTGTCCTAATGGTGGAGGGAGGTGGCCTACAGCTAGGCACGATGGTCCTATGAGGAACATCACCTGTTGTAATGTGGTGTTCATCTTGACCCTCTCCAGTGGGGAGTCAGTTTAAAATGGAATTATCATAGTGTGTTCATAAGCTACCATGTATGATAGAAATCTGACTGTATTTTCTGAATGCATGGATTCTTTATCAGATATAAGAGGTAAATCCTGAATGCTATGCATAGGATGACCCTTCAATAGCAGACAGTCTTTAAGAATATTCTTCAGGTCACAGGCCAAAATCATTCATTTCTTTTGCCATTAAGTTATGTGCATGTATTAATACTAATGACAAAATTAACACAACTTTTATGTTGAGGGTACCTATCAGAGGATAGTTTCTCTAAGTGAAATCTTAGCAAGAAAGTAAACTCTTCATTAGTCTTCACAAGTCTTCTTGTACTTTTATTTCAATTCTGGTTTGCCAGCTGCCTTTAATTTTGTTATGTGTTTTCTGAGCCCAGAAAGACCAAGAAAGGACACTGAAAAAAACATTTAACGTTTCTCCAACTTTAACAGCAGATTATCTCAAAAGTACTTGGAAGTTAACTACACCTGTGAGATGAAGATGGAACTGCAAATTGTTAGAGATGAATCTTTTTGCTTATATGGATTATTTCTACATTTCAATAAGATTTCATAGGTAAATTGTTCTTTCATATTCTGTGCTAGAATCATTTTTTTTCCCCTGGTGATATTATACAGAGGTTTTTTTGTACTTTTCTGGGACAAACAATAAAATAAGAAATAGATTATGACTCAGCTGGCTGCTACAGGCTCAAAATTCTAAAGTTAGTTTTGCATTAGATAAGAATGATAAATCATTTTTATTTTTATCTTGTCACCTGGAGATCTTAAAGCTCTTTAAAGATGAGATATAACGATCCACATGTTGCATATAAGCAGTTAGAAATACAGAACATTAAGTCACTTTTTCAAGACCAATGAATAAAACTGAAAATAGTGAAGAAAAATGATTAGAAAAGTAATATGTATTGAATTGAAATTTAAAGATTTTATTTCCTTCCTAAAGTTATGATACCATTTTAGTAGAAAAATAGAAATTCTAGGCATAAATTAATAGGTAAGAGTAAAACTTACATTTTCTTGGACCATAAAGTCATGAACAAAAATGAGCACACAGCTGAACCATAACTTTCCCAGGTACCTGAAACATGCTTGGTCACAGATGTGCTTCCATCACTGGCGACTGACAGAAGATACATTTATATGCCTCACAAAGACTTCTTGTACAAAACCGAGACAAAAGTTGTGTGAATGTTTGTGTTGCATGCAGTCCTAAATTTTCAATGTCTTGAGAGTTTTCCCTTTTTTTTTTTTTTTCTGTTAAAAGATAATATGTTGCCAATAATGTAAGTAGATAAGGTATAACAAAATGCTATTTTAACTTTATGTAAATGTTTTATAGACATTTAAAATAGGCTTTATGGGAATATGAACTTTGTATCCAACCAAGAGAAATATTTTGGTATTATGTGTTACAGTCAGTGGTAATCACACGTTTTATACTGAGAAGCCAAGCAGTGTGAAAGTATTTATTATGAATTCATATATACACTGCATATTACTCTTCAGACATTAAAACAGTTTTTCATCTTATAGAGTATCCCCATAACACCACCTGTATCAGGTGGAAATATGCTAACTTTGCAGACATAGAACATCTGATAAAATTAAATTCTTAGAAAAAGTGTAATTATAAATTCTTATTTTTATTCAGTATGTTGATTTTCTGTAGAAATGTATTTATCTTAAGGCTGTTTTTAAAGCTGATAGTTTAACATTCTAAAACACAGCTGAGAGTAGGTCATGATGCTTGGTTAGTTGCTGTTGGCAAATTTTTTAGTATTTTGATACATGTAGGAACATATAGATTTTGGATAGTCGGGAATTAAGGCACCACTGAGTTTGGTATTTGTGAATAACTTTGCATAACATGTTAGGATGTTAGCTATGGTATAAAGTAAAAATTATGAAGAAGCTGAAAAATATTATTCAGACTAGTGGCTTTGAAAAGAGTAAAATGTGGGAGGAGGAAAATTTATGTGCTAGAGCTGGAAATGTACTCTCTCAGATGTTTCACGTAGAGTTATCTTACTAGTAACATCCACTTGCAATGCACAGTTATCTTGCTAGCAACATCCACTTCTCTTTAAAACAGACTTGCCAAGTTCTGATAAACAGGTTAATGTATTGTTGACAGATTCAGTTTTCAGTTCTCATAACTGCCCACAAGAACATTTTTGCTCTGAGGAGAATTAGGATTTGCCTCTGAATAGAGTCCGGAGAACCAGTGACGGCCGCAACCTGATGGGGTTCAAACCTACACTTCTTACATAACCCGCAGGGCAGCAGAGAGCCCCCAGTGCTTGGGTGGGGAGACCCAAACATCCCAGTGCCAAGCCACGGGGCTTGCACAGGTCCCAGCATCTCCCAACTCTGAGAGCATCAGGCACCTTGGGCTCAAAGGAAGGAGCAGGTGGTGACTTTGGGTACTTAGGCAGAAGCTGAGCAGGTTTTAGAGGGTTTGGGATGACATTTTAGGACTGACATTTAATTAGAAATTTAACTTCAGAGTCTCTCATTAGAGCTAAGTCTAAAAATCCACTTTTAGAAGAAAATTTGTTGAGTAAGAGCTTGCACAGTATCATTCTTGCTGTATTGATACATGTATAGGCTTCGTCCAACCTAGCATGGAGCTCTACAGAGACTAACGTGGAAAGTTTCTGCACTAACAGTTAACCTTATTATAGTCCTTATTATAGTTAAGAATCTATAGTTTTTTTTTTTGTTGTTTTTTTTTTTTTTTTTAAATAAAAATTAATAATTAGAAGGAAGAGAAGTTATTTTATTAAGCATGTACTGGAACTCACCATTTCCTATGTGTTTTTATTTTTTTTCTTTTAACATACTGTGATTAAATGTACATGTTATTAGATTTAATATTTTTGTTGTTGTTGTTACAAAATAAAAAGATTTTCTCTAGTCGGTCTCGTGGTTATTTTCCCATTTGTATTAGAATATTTGAGCATTGCAATGGAAACATTTTTGTAGCTTATTAACTTATCATTTATGTGCAATGTGGTAAGTGAGGGAACAGATAAGGAATTATTTGTACTGCAATATTTCTCCAGACCCTAAATTAAGATGCACTGCATTTGATGGCATTTTAACATTTTTTGCTTTCTTCACATGGTTGCGAGATGAAAAATTCTGAAAATTTTAGTGAACGGTGCTGTGTCAAGCAAAGGGGATTTAGCTGCTTATTCATATCTGAAATTAGAATCACATTGTCATCTGGGTTGTTAGCTGTCCTTTAACAAGCCCAGGCAAAGTCTTCATTGAATCATATAAAGGGTAGAAGAAATGTGTAAGGTACTTCAAATAGCTTTTCTTGTTTGTGATGCAGCAAAGAACAGCTAATCTGTGTCTTGTCAGCTCCCAACAATGATTCAGAGATAATGAGGCAAGAAGAAGCTGACTAATTACAAGAGACAACTAGCAGCAATATGTCATGCTTTTCCAGCCAGTGAGCCAGGCTGATGTTGTTGGTGCAGCACATATTTGCTTACCATGAAGTACAGCAAGGCACTGCACAATGAGGAAAGCAATCACTGGAGCCCTGCACCACAGGCAAAATAGCATCATGTCACGTGTAATCTCCTCGGACATGTTGCTGGTGGGATGTTTTGCTCGGGTGGGCACTGTTTGCTGACCAGCACTCATGGGAGGCATTTGGGTGGTCACTGGGTGCCTACGTCCTCCAGTGGTGGTCCGCCCCAGCTGCTCCAGCAAGGATTGCGTTTGGTTTTCTGACCCTTAGCATGCCCTAGTAGTTGATTTTTTAGGAATTACTGTAAAACAGAAATAGATGGGCCCAGAAAATGGGAGAGACTATACAGTCCCAACAGCTCTGCAGGTTTGAATACACCCATTCTGTAGGTTTAACACAAAACTCTCCACACCCTGCAGTTCATATCATGACAGTCTTATTTCCTGGATTATATTGTCTGCATACTTTTATCATTTGAAGTGCTGTTTCAGCTTTGTATTTAAACTTCACAAAATTTCAAGAATTTCTTTAAAAATCATAGTTCAGCTTTCCCTCTCTACCTTATTTGCTATGTTAAGAGTTTTACCTATATAGTACAGCAAAAGGTTGTAAAATAAGAATATGTCTCAATACACTCTAATCCATGCATGAAATCCCTATGAGATAATGCATCCTAAGGTCTGGCAAACTACTTAAATGTATCTTTGACCTTTCTGGAAAGAGGATGAAAAAAGTGCAGATTCATGTTTAGTTTTATCTGCTCATTCACCACTGTTTTGTTCTTTCCTGTCTATTAGGAATTCCAATCAATATCTTGGTTTCCCCATTTGCAATAAATACTCTAGAAACTGACTGAATATCCAGGAAAGACACATGGATATTTTGACAGTTACAGCTTAACACAATCTGTGTGCTTTTGTCATGCACCTGAGTAAACCTCACATTCCAGCTCCTCTGAGAAACCTTAGCTGATAATGTGAATCCTATCAGTGTAAATTTGTTACTTACATGTAAAAATGGTGAAAACCAGAACTGTGTCCAAGTTGAACCCTGTGGTTCTTGGTGAATGGTGTCTTAGCCAGAAAGTGTTAATATCCTCCTGATTATTCAGATGAATTGTCCTATTTCCTCTCTTCATTGATTCCTTTTGAACATGCTTTTCATGAAAAGGAGAGCTGGGCATTAGGCGGCGTGTTGCTGTGCACCACCACTGGGGACCAAAAGCCGCAGAGGTGTTGTGCACCAGCACAGTTATTTATTCTGCATTGGAAATACATTTCACAAACAAAAATATCATGGTAGGACTTTGAGGGGGGTAAAATTGCTCAAATTCTATATTTAGCTATTTCTGGTTTCCTCTCACAGTTCAGCTTGCAATAATGATGTGGTTACAGAGCTGCGTAAATAAGCTTTGTTATTTCTTTGTTTAAAAACAAACAAACAAACAAACAAACAAAAAAAACTACAGAAAGTGCCGTTGTAGACCAAATGCTCTTTGCTGATGCCTATCAGTACCAAAGCACTCAATTTACAGCATGTAATTTCACTTCTGCAAATGTGCCCCAGAATAACTCTCCTCAGAAGTGTTAACCAAGAAGGGAAGCAATCTGACTTTCTCAAGCACTAAAAATAGGAAATCATAGCTGTAACTTTAACACCTTTTCAGCAGCTGCCCTCAGCAGCATCATTTGCAATTGACCATCGCCTACAATTCTGTAAAATGCACCCTCCAGCAGTGGCTCTGACGTACCTGTGGACGTGTATGAACACAGAGAAAAAATTATTACAGCTGCTTCCATTACGTTGTCTCTGACACAGAAGATGGTAGTAGATCTAAACTCTGTTATTAGATTTTAAACTTTTCATCCCATGGAAATTCTAGCTGCATAAAAGGACTGGGAACAGTGAATATGAGCACAGTTCTAAAAAACATAACTGTCATGTAATCTAAGAAATGTCTGTGTTGAACTTCTCATGTTCACAGACTGTTTGTTGCTTAGTAGAATGTTAAAGTTTGCTGAACAAATCTGCACAAATTTGCATAAATCATCTTAAGTTGTCCAAGCTTAGCTCTGAATCAGAGCGCTGGAGCACCTCTCCTACAAAGACAGGCTGAGGGAACTGGGGCTGTTCAGCCTGGAGAAGAGAAGGCTCTGGGGAGACCTTACAGTGGACTTCCAGTGCCTAACGGGGCCTACAGGAAAGCTGGGGAGGGACTCTGTGTCAGGGGGTGCAGGGGATCAGGAGGGGTGGCTTTAAAACAAAAGCAGGTAGATTAGGTGATCTAGAAAGAACTTCTCTACTCTGAGGGGGTGAGGCCCAGGCCCAGGCTGCCCAGAGGATCTGTGGCTGCCCCATCCCTGGCAGTGCCCAAGGCCAGGCTGGATGGGGCTGGGCTGGAGGGGGGTGTCCCTGCCCATGGCAGGGGTGGGCACTGGGTGGGCTTTAAGGTCCCTTCCAACCCAAACCATTCTGGGATTCTATGATTTCTTAAAACCGATCTTCCCTGTACAATAATTCTAATGCCAAATAATCTTTCCCTTTGAAACCCAGAGGTTTCTCTGCATTTTTTTTTTTATGTAACTTCCATGAAGGTCTGTTGCTAAGCAGGAAACAGAATCAATAGAGAAGGCAAGCCATACCAGCTCACTTTGAATTGCTGTACGCTTTTCTCTTTTCATTCAATGTTTATCTTCAGTTAAGTTCTGATATGACTTTGTGGTTGGTATTTTGTATTTCAACATATTTCTAGACTATAGGTCACCTCAACAGGAGAGAAAACTTGTGCAGAATCAGGCTGGTTTGTTTAAATAGGGCAATTTTCTCTCTGGCCTTTCTCGTTTCCACTTAAAAACATTTAACTCAGGCTTGGATTAGGTCTGTGAAGAATAAATCTAACTCTAACCATCCTTAAACTGAAATCAAAATGCCCTTGTGCTGGTTTGGCCAGCTTAGCCAAAGCAGCACCAGACTGCAGATAAGCGAGGCTTGTGCCTGCCCTCTGCTCGTCCTCAGGGCAGCCTTAGGATGTTTGTGCTATCTGACCGTACTGCCAAGTGACATGAAGCCACACAGTCTGCTTTCATTATTCCACTAATTCCACTCCGTTATTCCAGGACCCTATCATTCTGTGAAATAGGAGATTGCTCTTCTGCCAAGAAGTTATGGATTTAAACTTGCCCAGAATTGAGTTTTTGTCTTTTCCATTGCTTTCCTAGCATGGAGAAAAGTCCACAATATCTTCACTTTCTTTTCTGATGAGTTTATTGAAGGTCAGCAACCAGAGGTGGCTCACCTAGGAAATTTTACAGCGAGGACAGGTTGCATGGCTTCTCGCTGATCTGGTGGCTGTGCAGACAAGCTTGTGCTGTCTCATGAGAGCTCAACACAGGGAGAGAGGCTGTGCTCAGGACAAAGCTTTGTCAAGGATGTGACCACTGGGGCCATGCTGACATGATGGCCCCAGAATTGTTCTAGATTCTTCTCATCCATTAGGCCTTTGTCTGCTCGGCAGGCAAAGCAGAGTCTAAAAGATGAAAGAAATAAAAGTGGAAAGAATGGAGAAGGTTTTATTTATTTATTTACTTATTTACTTAATTATTTACTTATCTATTTTGCCTCTTCAGCAACTAAAAGCAATCTTTAAACTTCCAATTCTGGAAACTTATTTTTATTTATTTATTTATTTATTTTTTGATTTGGTAGTAGCTTCACTGCCCATTTCCCATAAGTCTGGTTTCCCTGCACAACGCTATTTACTTGAAGTCTCAATTTGACCAGTGGTGTCACAGTCGAGTATTCTTCAATTAGCAGCCTCCTCAATTGAGGATTTGTCCGACAGCCCCAGGCATTTTCTGTCCAAAGCAGCTCTTAGATTACAGCCAGAAATGAAGAATCCACAACCCTTCTTGCCAGCAGCTGTGTTGTAACAAAACATTTACAGAAAAAAAAGGCTGCTTCAACCTTCATGACCCTGCCATGAGACATCAGCTGAAGGATGATGGGTCGTAAGGCAAGGGCCAGTGTTTACAGGCTGCAAGTGCTTGCTTTCGGGGCTGCATTACAGCATGCCAGCGTTACTGTGTGCAGCTCCAGCTTGATCCATTTTAATGACATGTTTTACAAGGCATGGAAAATGCTGAGGATTTTCAGAAGGTCCTCTGGGAGAGACAGATAGAAAAAAATTGTAGAGAGAAAAGAGGCACTTAGAATGAGTGTGTGAACTGATCTATGTAAGAAAAGAAACACAATGGTGAGCAGAGCCACTTAGTGCAAGTGTATTTTATTAGGCTGAATTGCTTCACATTCTGGACTTCTTTCTGCAACTACAGAAAGGATGAAGAGATGTGACATGCTGAAGCACATATAAATGAAATGAAAAGAAGTTGCATTCCCCTAAAAAGATGGATTTGATCCCACAGAGAGCAGCTGGAAGGAATCTGTTCCAAGAAGTGTGCATGTTAAGACGGGAAGGTCACAGTTCATGGTCATCTTTGTCCTGGAAGCAGAAATAATGGACATAAATGGTAGAGATCACTCCTGTGACACATTACTTTATAAACAGATACCCTTATGGAACAGACTTTGGAGACCTTTTAAGTACACATTTAAGTGAGTGTATACATACCTATAAATTTAAGTCATATACAGAGATATAAGTCCACGTCTGTACATGCACACACTTCTTTGTGTACAATACACAGGTAATATGTATTTCATATACATATACCTAACTCCAGTCTTCTTTGCTAAAAACTATCACAGCAAAACAACAGGTTTCATTCAGTGAGGGAAATCAGCACTTCCAACTTCATAAAGCAAGGAATTCAGCCACACAGAAACACAGAATCATAAAGGTTGGAAAAGACCTCCAAGACCATCTGGTCCAACCATACACCTACAACTGATATCACCCACTAACCTTTGTCTTTATCACCACGTCCAACCTTTCCCTAACACCCGCAGGGATGGTGACTCCACCACCGCCTTGGCAAACCCATCCCAATGCCTGACTGCTCTTTCTGAGAAGACATGCCCACTTTTAAGTTTAATTCAGGGTGCTGTAATGATCACACGCTATTTATTGTGCAGAAATCACAGTATTGGAATTGTATGCACCCACACCCACAAACACACCCTTGTCTGTTTTTACAGTTAGTTGCATCTTAACTTGTGGATAAGCAGATCCTAGGTTAAAAAAAAATCTCCCTCTGGGTGCATGCTACAACAGGTTGTTAAGGGATGCTTAACGAGCAGCAGCAACAGGCAGGGTTTTGTGCCTGTCTCACCGGCACCCTATAGAGCAGGAGATGGGTGTGCTCTTGTTGCACAGTGCCTAGCTCTGTAGTGTCCCACACTGCTCGCTGAAGCTGGACCTGGTCTCCTGCAGACCTGGCTACCTCTGCACCTCCATCCCTTCTTCTGTAGAAAGTCAAGTGCCCGGGGCTTATTAAAGGACACAACTGTTGCCTGGCTGACTTTTTCTTCCACATTACACTTGAGAGGGGTCAGGGTTCCTAGCCACACCTCTGCCTCTTGCATGAGCTCCTTTGTGCAGCTGAGGACCAGGGACAGCCCACTGCAGCATCTCCTCCAGTCCTTCACCAGCTGCTGCCGCTCAGTGTCCTCTCTGCCTTTCTGTGCACCCCACAGGCACAGATGTTAGGCCCTACTCTCCTGTCCGCTACCCTTCTGAGCACAGAAGTGGCCTGCCCAAAGCCCGGTGCTCCAGGCAGCAGGTAGGTGCAGCAGGAGAGCAGCCTGGCCGAACAAGGAGCTCACAGGGCCCTAGCATGAAGCACAGGGAGCTGGAAGCAGGGATGGGTCAGAAAAGAGGAATTTGGAAACATTGCCCAGGCATGTAGGAATGACGCTAGGAAAGCCAGTGCTCACTTCAAGATGTGACTTGCAAGGGATGTCAATGGGCAACAAAGACAGCTTCTAATGCTGTATTAGTAGGACATGGGTGAGCAAGGCTATGCAGGATTGTTGATGGGGCCAAAAGAAACCCAAATGGCTTCCTTCTCTCCCTAGGAAAATCATTTTTGTTTAGATCCTAGGCAAAGGCTAGCAACAGGAATGCAAGCTGTCAAACATTTAATAAAGCATATCCTGCAGCTGGGAATACCAGAAATGAACGGGCACTTCACTCTCATGTAATGGCACACAGTACTGCTCCATCAAGTCATGCTTTAGTATTAAAAAGGGAAAAGGAAAGGGAAAAGGAAAGGTTAAGGTTAAGGTTAAGGTTAAGGTTAAGGTTAAGGTTAAGGTTAAGGTTAAGGTTAAGGTTAAGGTTAAGGTTAAGGTTAAGGTTAAGGTTAAGGTTAAGGGAAGGGGAAAGGGAAAGGGAAAGGGAAGGGGAAGGGGAAAGGGAAAGGGAAGGGGAAAGGGAAAGGGAAAGGGAAAGGGAAAGGGAAAGGGAAAGGGAAAGGGAAAGGGAAAGGGAAAGGGAAAGGGAAAGGGAAAGGGAAAGGGAAAGGGAAAGGGAAAGGGAAAGGGAAAGGGAAAGGGAAAGGGAAAGGGAAAGGGAAAGGGAAAGGGAAAGGGAAAGGGAAAGGGAAAGGGAAAGGGAAAGGGAAAGGGAAAGGGAAAGGGAAAACAAATTCGCTTCAATAATTTCCTAATTTCCAAAAAAAAAAAAAAAAAAGATAATCGAAGAGAAACTCAGTTCAGGATTTTAGGCAAGGGACTGTCCTGCAACATCTTTAGTCCTGTAGCCAGATCTGACCTGCTGATCAGTAAGCCTTTCACAAGAGAAGCCAAAGGGCACAGGTGTGGGGCTGTGTACTGATATTAGCTGTACCTTGTCCTCTGCAAGGCTGCAATATGCATGTTACCCAGGTAGGCAGTCCAGTATTGCTCTTGTCATGGATGCCTGTGCTGGATTGCTCACAGCTATACTCAAATTCCGTCTGTGGCACCGGAAAGCATTGCTGCTGTCCAAAGAGCCCTCCCCGCTACCTACCCTTCAGCTACTGCAGGGCACCAATCCTCTGTAGCATCCCGGGGAGCTGCTGATACAAATTCTGCAGATCAGAAAACCCTCCAATGCAGGTTGTCCCAATAAACACACGAGGAACCTGGACAGAAACAGCGATACAGATCAATCAGTAAAGAGGGCAACCACTGGGTCACTAAAAGAGCAGAGCAGGGAGAGGACTTGTCAGGAAAGCAGACGTAGTGATACAGAGACCATGATTTACAAAATCTCCCTTTTCTTCCCCCACCCCTGCTGGTCCCTTCTCAGCAAGCCTTGTATCTCCTCTCTCCATTCCATGCAGGCTGAGCCACTGTCCTTACAGCCAGGAACAATTACAGAACTTTCTGCCAGGACCCTTCCAGCCCAAATCACTCCCTGACTCAGATTATAACCTGCAGCATCAGACAAGACAAGCTTTATTCTGTTACCTTGGCCTGAGCCTCTGTCCTCACTCGGCAAAGCACGTGAGCAAACCCTCTCTCTCCATCCCTCCTGTGCTATGAATTTGCTTTCTGCTTCCGGCAGCCGACTTCTCTTACTGTCAAACCTCACACCATGCCTCATCAGCCAGGATATTTCCTTACATTTCCTGTGTGTGGCTTCTTTTGCTACTCACGCTGTCAGTTCCTCTCCTGCTGTGAAATCATCTGCTGCTTTTAATATGTGGCTTCACTGACCAAGATACCCATCCTCTTCCTCCTAGATTCCCTTGCTGCTGGGAAAACACTTCTGCTTTTACGGTGTTGTTGCATCATTTCCAGCATCACTCCACACCAGGGCTGTGTCTGAGCCCAGGTGTAAGGCCATGAGGTTTCCTGAGGTCTGCAGGGACCACCACCAGCACATTGCAGTGCCTCACGCAGCTCAAGAAAGGCAGAGGATACAGGGATGAAATATTATCTATGCTCCAAAAGGTCTAGTGGTTCAAGTGCTACTGCAGGCTGGGGCTAAGGGAAGAAACATTAAAGATATTTATTGGCAGTCAGTGCAGAAAAAGTGCACCAGGGTGCTCCATCAGCTTGAGGGTGGGCTGCAGGATTCTGGGGTGTCGTGTGCCCTTCCCAGGAAGCTGAGCAAGGTGCTTTGC
Source organism: Aythya ferina (assembly GCF_964211825.1). NCBI lineage: Eukaryota > Metazoa > Chordata > Aves > Anseriformes > Anatidae > Aythya > Aythya ferina. The sequence goes on from NC_140299.1 coordinate 84,091,912, forward strand.
ATGTGCCTGTGTGACCTGTGAGGAGTAGCCTGGGCTGTTGCTGGCAGCAAGGTGCCAGGGAGGAGAAGAAGGTGTGTTGGTTACACAAAGGCAGGGCTAACGCTGGGGCATGAACTGCCCAACCTGCACGGCAGTGTTTCTGAGGAAGTTACTTGTGAAATCCAAGCATGTATTGTTGCTCCCTCACACGAATCTAATTATTTAATTAAGCTTCCGAATAAGCGGCCACTACATTTTGCAAGCACAGTGCCTACTCTGCTGCTGGCTAAAATGAGTCAATTTGAAATGTTTTTTTCTGCTTGACATCAGAGGGGAAAACAAGCCCAAATTCAGACAGACTTGTGGCTCTCCCTCCTCTGCAAGTGCTCTGTGCGGACTCAGGCAGCTTCAGAGCATGATCACTGGGGGAATTCGGGTCACAGTCCCCAAAACGTGTGGGTGCTCCCTGCACAAGCCCTTCTGCAGCCAGAGCAAGCACTCTGTTTTCCTGTGCAGCAATTTAGAGGAGGCATGAGGTGTTCCCGGGGGTCTGGCAGCCCCAGGCAGCAGAAAGGACCTGGTGAGGAGACCTCTCCTCACCCTCAGCAGCAGTGGTCCCAGCTGCCAGCTGGCACAGGAGACAAAATTCTGGAACAGGAGCTCCAGCACTTACAGTTCGTTGTCCTGTCCTCTGCTGGAAGTAGTCCTGCACATCCTCCATCCCGGTGATGTCCACCACCTCCAGGTGTCCTGGCAGAAAGTTAAATTTCTGCAACAATGCCACGGCATTCCTGCAGTAAGGGCAGGTTCCCTTTACAAAAAGGGTGACTTTGTCATGTCGGATTTTGCTGTTCACAAAGGCATCGACCATGTTGCTGGGCAGAAGCAGGAGCAGCGCCCCTCAGCAGCACACTCACAGCAAGTGGGACAGCAGCAGTCTGAGTCCCAGATATTTATGGGCTGCACCGTGCCTTCCTCCCAGAAAACTCCTCCCCAGGAGGATGTAATCTCTTACAGACCCAATCACATGCTTCAAAGCAGCAGCAATACTTCCACTTTCTATACATTTTGCCAGAAACCACAAGCCGGTGAAATAGCTAGTGGTGTAAAAGTAGGCAGACAAGTATCAGGTGCTGTTACAAGGTTTGCTGTAGTTTCTCATTAACAAATGTTCTTGCTGAAGATGCATTTTCTCCATTGCCTTTCTCCTCTTTCAAGGGTTTTGTTGTGCCTTTCCTCTCACCTCATACACTGCAGGACGTGACACTCACCCTGAGGTGACAGCACAGACAACAGGGAAAATTCAGATAGATTTGCTATGCAGACTTCCTATTCTACAAGCTAAAAAAAATAAAAAATAATAATAATAAAAAAAATATTTTGTGTGCATGTATTCTACCTGCAAACTTTCCATAATGGGTGGGTCCCTGTCTGCAGTTCTCAAAATTCCTTGGTGACTTGTCAGACTTGCTTCAGCTTTCAAAGTGCCTGTGTTTTACTCCAGCCATGAAGAGAGAATTGAAACTGTTTGAAGAACCAGCTTCGGAACTGAAAAAAAAAAAATCCCAAATATTATTTTAGCAGACCAGTGCTTAAAAATCATTTTGGGGAAGCTACTAACCACCTCAGTGTGATTCAACACACATTGCATGAAACAAGGAGGTGAGATTTTAAACGCCTGGCTCACAGGGGGGTGGAGTTGCCCATGGGGGCACCACCACACCTGCAGGGAGGAACTTGTCATGAGCTTGGCTGTGCCTGGCACTGCAGGATCAGTCCCCCAGGTGGAGGGTGTCCTACACCACCTGCCCCCCCCTGCACAAAGCCCAATGGAGCAGGTCACCTTGAGCAGGTTGTTCAGCCTTGTGTCCATCATGATGTCTCCAGAAATTAAAAAAAAAAAAAATAATAAGTTTTACTCCTTCCAGTTAAATGGAGCCTTCTGCATTTCAATCTGTCTACATTGCCTCTGGTCATGGCACTGCTGGGAAGAGCCTTCTTCATCCCCCACCTGGTGCTAAACACGTGGGTGAGACCTGCCTGAGCCTCTCTTTCCCAGGCTGGATGGCCTCCTTGCATGAGAGATGCTCTGGTCCCTTCCCACCTTCAGGGCCCTTCACCGGACTCTCCCTAGTACGCCCATCTCTCTCTTGTACTGAGGGTCCCAGAACTGACCTGCACACGTAAGAAATCCCCTGCAGTAACTTGGGCCACTCACCGAGTGTAAGCACCCTGTGCATATTTTAGCTATTTACAACATCATCAAGGCTTAAAAAAACAAGAGAATAAATTCAGATAAATTCAGAGAATAAATTAGATAAATTCAACTTGTAATTTTCATCAGGGTGAGGGGAAAAAGCAGCACCAGAACTCCAGAACTACTCCGCTTTTTTTTTTTTATGCTTTTTTTTTCTGTTAACCAACCTTGTACATGATAGGCAGACACAAGAGCTCTTCCCCTACCCAAAACACAGCTTCCCAAATTCTGCTTGCTGCAACATCAGCATTGTAGATGGAAAAATGCACTATTGTGTACAGAAAAAATGTGTATTCTGAGCTCTACCCACTCTTGTTCAGAGCTGAGAAAGGAAAAATTAGGCTCTGTATCCTCTTTGTGCACCATGCCACATCTTGCACACCATGCTTGCCAGGCATCAGCTGCGTGCTTGGTACACCACAGAAAATCTCTAGATTAACTTCTCCTGCTTTCAACTTCCATTTCACTCGACTAGTAATAAGGAAACAGAAGACTTCTGAGACCCACTGCTCTTCCGAAATTATTTTATGTGGTAGGTGTGCTTCAGCCTTTGTGACAGCCTTCACCTGGTTAAGTACGTGATCTCTCACCTTGAAGCTACAGCAAAATTAGGCACTACCTATACATGTGTTTGTGGACTGCATATACCAGATTAACAGAGTTAAATGTTGATGGTTTTTAGGAAAGTACGGTGGATACTTGAGGCATAGAAGCTTGTTTTGCCTAAAGATACTTGTTTGGTCATTTTTTCAGAGCTCTGAGAATATCTTTGCTGGAGCATGGGGGGCAACATGGTGAGATCCAGCCACCCTTTGCAGCACCCCAACCCCTACAGTGCCTGGCTGCTCTCTGCTTATGTGACAGCCCTCAGGACTGGCTAAAACCCAAGCCCCTGTACTTGTCAAAAAGATGTGGGGTTAGACTCAGTGTGACAAAAAGCTCCTGGGAGACTTTTATTGAGCCTGGGGCTGAACACTCCCAGGAAAAATAAGGGTTTAAGAGACGGCCCACACTTATATCATCCTTCCAGCACCAAATAACATCAGATGGGCATGGAGCTGAAGAAATATAATAGGGCTATCAGTCTACAAGGAAGAGAGACCTGAAATACAGAAGGGAGAGAGATGTGAGCTGCTCTTCACAAGATATTTGTATTTACAGTCTGCACGCACAGCAGAGAACGTCAGGGTGCAGGAGAGCTCCTCCTGTAAGAGGTTCTGACTGTGTCACCGCATGTGTGCTGCACTTTCCTGAACACGTTGTATGACAGCTGTGTTAAGTACCTGAACAAAACCTGGGGGTGTTGGTTTAAGATATTTCAATCCACACCACGGGGTATGGGTTGCGATCACTGCTTGTGGGGCTATTTGGTTATTTGGTGCCTGGTGTCCTGGAGCTATACGTTCAGTGATAAACACAGGCTTCACTGGTATGTGTGTCAAGAGCCTGTAATTGATGAGGTTGTGCAAGGATCAGCTCTCACTTTTCCAGTGTCACCCAGGTTCAGCATCACTTACTTATTCTGGATGTTGCTGCAATGAAAGTGTGAAAATCTCAGAAAGGCTCGCTAATGTTAGATATTCACCTGGGAATATCTAAAAAGGTGTAGGTACACGCCCTTTTGGGGAAAACCTCTGCTGTGAGAATGCATAAAAATGCATTACTAATGTAAGGACAAAGGGAAGGATAAGTGTAGTGTTAGTCTCACCCAAAGAAGTGTGTAAAAATATTAACAGCGTTCAGCATGTACCTGCCTGAGTCTTGATCCTATACAAGCTTGAAAAGTGTCCACAACATTATCTTCTGGTAATCAGCAGATTATAAATCTGTTAAGCCTTTTTATGAATCATTTATAAATTAAATATGTGCAAGTTATCTCCAGACTGAGAACATCTGAACTGAAAATTTACTTTCAGTTTAATACTTATATACATATGTTTGCAGTAAAATGTTTGTTCTTCCTCGTACATGGTGCCCACACAAATTTAGATTGCAGCATTTCCAAGTGGCAGGCTGGCTGGCATATTGAATATATACATACAGTTCAGAGGCATGAAAGTAACTCTAGAAACCTAGTAGCTAAACATGTCTATCAGGTTGTATAAAAACGTCCACACACATTTCTGTGTATGCGAATGATTAATTTTTAACTTCTTCTGTTTTCTTTGAAATTGATTAAATTTTGGAGTCTTTTGTAGTTGAATGGGAGGGATAATAGCCTGGGTTTTTACCCCATGAACGGAGAACTGTGACTGAACATAAGGAGTCTTACAAGCTGTTAATGTAGGAAAAGTAATATTGGAATGGGAACGAGAGGCATGGGTGCTGCTCAGTCAGTATTTTATGGCAGGTCAAGACGGACACAAAAAGCTTTGGGGATTTAGGTCCTGGTGTGACTCCAGGTCGGCCCTGAAAATGGGCCCAAACAGCTCCACCTTGCACCACTGAGCAAAGCAATACCCAAATACCTTGTAAAACATGAACAAAGTGCTGGTCTTCCTGAGCCCATTCTGCCTGACAGGAGGCACAGAATGGGTGATGATGGTAAGAAATTTTCCTCCCAGCAGAAGGAGAATCACAGTCTCGAGCTGGGGAAGATAGGTGGGGAAATAGTGCAGGGGAAATGGATTTGGCAAATTCCAGCAAACTCGGACAATTCCAGCAAAACAGCCATGTGTGCAGAGGGAAACTATTTTTAGCAGCCAGTCAGGGGTCAATGAGTGTCCAAAAACAGTAATGCTGCCACGGTTCCAAAATTGTTTCCCTTAAAGCTGGCTTTACAACAAAGGGGAGAGCACATCTGGGATCCCAGCTGCACACAGGACCCACATGGAGTGACAATCAGCACATCTGTAGGAGCTGTTTCAGGACAGCACACTGATCTGAATCGTTTAGGAGATTAGGAGAAGGCACAACTCCTGTTTTCCTGCACTGTTTTATTTGTAGGATAAAAGGTTAAGCTTCCTAAGATTTTGAAGGAAATGTGGTTTGCGGTGATTGGCAATAGGTGAATATGAAGCGTTTGGGAAATCTTTTATAGTTAAAAGTAATTCATTAGAAATCCAGGTAGGTCTTGTGCTTTGCAGCTCCTTTTTTGTTCTGGCTTCTTTGACAAACAGTTGGCAGAGAAATGTCCACTGTGTGGACATGCTGGTGATGTGGCAGATGTGAACAGCTGTGTGTATCAGTGAAAACATTTCTTTTAGCCAGGAGTGTAATATTGCTGCCCCTTTACACAGGGACAGCATGGACACAGCCTGTCCTCAGACTCTCTCCTCCTCCAGTTAGAAACAGATATTTTTTTTTTATTATTATTATTATTATTATTATTATTATTATTATTATTATTATTATTATTATTATCATCATCATCACCATCATCATCATCATCATCATCATCATCATCATCATTATTATCATTATTATTATTATTTCAGCAATATAGTGCAACAATTGCCCAGATGTGGGAAATGCAGTAAGTTCTGTGTTTCTCCCAGGATCAGGAGGGTCCTTTGTGGTTAGGGGCACTGCCGGGGCCACTCCAGCAGTGGGGGCTGAGGAAAAGACATGGGGGAACTTTGGGGATGTTGTGCACCTCTTAAAGCATTTGCTGACTGTCTTGCCTCCTGTGTCCCTCCTTATACCTGTTGATAGCGAATTTTAGGGGTCACCCAGTCAGGGTGGCTGTTTTAGCTCCTTTTCATGCAGATTAACGTGGCTACAGTCTGGTGTGACTGATGGAGAGTTGCATCCTATGGGATGCAATAGAAATGGAGGGCAGATGCCATAGAACTATTGCCTGCATTCAAGCTACAGCTACCTAGGAGCCCATGGCTGCCTCTTCTCCATTGAGAGAAGAACGTCTGGTTCGGGCTTGTTGAGTCTCAGCATATTTCTACGTGAGACTCAAGTATGAACACAGTATAAGCAGGTGCACTGCTCCCACCCACATCAGGGGATGGAGAGCAACCTTGGGTTGATGTGATGCTGCCGAGCCGGTCATAGCCTTCTGCTAGGACTTCAGCTCTTTTCCTGCTGACCTCCCTCAGCCTCTTATCCCAGGGGTCTCAGAGGTGCCCTCATTAATGCTTTAGTTCTTTGCCATTGTACTGATTGGCACCACCCCAGCAGGGGTATTTAAGATACTGTATAGACTGGTATGTGAGGTTGCAGATGGAAAAGATCACACAGAACATGCAGAATGCCAAAATTTACTGTTCTGGGCCAACAAGGACAACTGAAAATCAAATCAAACCTGGCCTTGTGCTTTAAAAGAGATACAGGATTTTGCACCTGCCCCCTCATGTTTCCTAGTGGAATACCATGTCCTGGCCAGACATTAATGCTAGGTGGCTAGGTTAGTTTTGATTCCTTTAAGCATTAGCCCAATCCTTAAATTTTGTCCTTGAATTGGATATAGTAGAGAATAACAATAATTTGAATAATTTTGTGTAGCTGTCAATTTCCTAAAAAAAAAAAATGCACAGAAAATATTTGTGCATTTGCTCTTAACACATATTTTATTTTATTTATTTATTTATTTATTTCTGTACAAGAGCCTTCTGCATCCCTCATGAAAGCCTCAGCGACCAATTTTTTGAAGAAGGAGGCTGAGGAATGGCTAAATAATAGAAAGGGAGGAAGGAAGGAAGGAAGGAAGGAAGGAAGGAAGGAAGGAAGGAAGGAAGGAAGGAAGGAAGGAAGGAAGGAAGGAAGGAAGGAAGAAAGAAAGAAAGAAAGAAAGAAAGAAAGAAAGAAAGAAAGAAAGAAAGAAAGAAAGAAAGAAAGAAAGAAAGGGAGAGAAAGGAAAAAGAAAAAACAGAAAGCAAAAGAAAGGAAAAGGGAAAGGGAAAGGGAAAGGGAAAGGGAAAGGGAAAGGAAAAGGAAAAGGAAAAGGAAAAGGAAAAGGAAAAGGAAAAGGAAAAGGAAAAGGAAAAGGAAAAGGAAAAGGAAAAGGAAAAGGAAAAGGAAAAGGAAAAGGAAAAGGAAAAGGAAAAGGAAAAGTGGGAACATGCCCAACCTGTTCTTGTTTTCCTGTGCACCTGCTATTAATTGCTGAGTAACATGGCTTGTATGTGAAGCGAAAGGTGTGCTGGTTTGGTCCTGTCCCTTTGAAGAATTATTATCTTAAGGTATTTAACATATCCTGGCACAGGACGGTTAAAAGCATGATTTGTATTTTCAAAGAAATATACTCTTTCTAGTAATAATGTTAGATACTTTCATTGATCTTACATATGTTAAGCATTCTGTGATCATCACGAAAATTGGCAGAATTTGTATCATTTAGGTGTTATATAGAATTATTTAATAGCATTTGCAGTGGCTGTGTGAATTTCTATCAGAAAACCCAAACTGAGATGCAGCAAGGCTAAGGGAATTTATTACAGCATACACAAGCAATCCTCTGGACATCCCCAAGCTCTGCCTTCTTGACACCAGATAAAAGGCCTTTCTTCCAGTGTACTTGAAGGTTTGTTTTGTTTGTGCAGAGTAGCTTCATAATTTATGTTGAGTAATCCTTATATGTATGTGTATATATATATATAAAAGCCTTTGTGTTCATATTTGCTTATTGGACAAAAGACAGTGTTTTCGTTTGGCTACACTGTTGAAGAGAGGACACCAAATTCATCTTTTGTGTGCATACATGAGTTTCAGTGTTGGGACATTGGGAATCACTTTGGTCAGGCACCTCCTGCTTTGCTTGGCTTTGGTTAGTAATTTCCCGTCTTCTGTTCCTAGTCCGTGTTTGTCTTGTGAATTACATTTCCTGTCTATGTTTCTCTAAGTGTAATAATGTTCCCTGGGTGATGGAGTATTTGTTTAATTGAATACTATTACATCTGAGAAGTGCTTGGCATCATTTATCATTCTGTACTACCAACACACTGGAATTTAATATATTTCCTCTTGCTTTTGTACTTCTATTAGAAAATTCAAAGCAATTTCCTAGTGAAAATGCTACTGCTCAGTGTGCTCTGTGAGCCTCTGTCACGACTTTATCTTGCAGACATTTTGCATCCACAGATTTTCCTTTTGCTGCTGTTGATACCCATCAGCCATGGGGTCAGCTGTTTCAGTGTGGAATAAGAACCAGGGTCATAAATTTCATAAAAGGAAAATTGAATTGAGCACAGTGGGAGGAAGGAAAATGCTGTGAGAAAGAGAAAAGAAATACACATATAAAAGGAGTATTTATTTTTACTTCTCTGCCAACAAATCCCAATAAATCTCAATTTTGTATTTGTGTCACATTTATACATAATCTTTATCCACATTTATACATAATACTATTATGAATATAAGTTTCTGAGTATTCTTTTTGAATGATCATTTAATTTTATTTTATTATTATTTTTTTTTTCTGTTGTGAAGAACTGCATTGCTTACGTTGGTATTTTCTGAGGAGAAGCAAGGAGATGTGATCCCCTCGTTCTGGGCATAGACAAGTTGTTTGCACAGCAATCTGTCTTCCACAGTTTATAGTTGCAGCTGGGACGACATCAGAGCTAAAAATGATCCTTACATGTAAATGTATCCCTGAATGTGTTAAACAAGTGGAGCAGTTTGGAAAATCATCAAAAACACCAAATACTAAATAACTACATGTGAAATGCCATTTTCTTTTTTCTTTTTTTTTCCTATTTTTTTTCTTTTCCTTTTTTTTTTTTTTTCCCTTTTTATTTTATTTATTTTTATTTATTTATTTATTTATTTTATTTGTTTGTTTGTTTGTTTCTGGGTCTTCGCTGTTGAAACACCAGAATGTTCCAAGGGGGAAATGTTTGGGGCTCCCCGCCGGGTGCTCGAGCCTCTGACCAGGAGGAGGTGCTGCGGTGGGACGGGACGCGGACAGGTTCCCGGCGTCTCCTGCAGAGGGGAGACGTGAGGTCTGTCCGTGAGGTGGCTGTTCCCCCTTCCCAAGCAGAAATCAGCCTGTCCTTGTGCAACGAGGTGTCCCACCCTCTCCTGCTGAACAGCACGCGTTACCCAGAGCTCAGCCTTTGCTTCCTCCAGCAGCTTCTTCCCATGCCCGTGAAGGCTTCCCCCTTGCTCCCTAAAAACAAAAATTCCCCAAACTGGCTTCACAGGTTGGGTGTTCTAAAAGGCAGTGAGACTGTTGGAAGTTGCTGGCTCGGGTTCAAGGAGCCACCAGCACCATGTGCCTGAACCCACCCTTAAAAACCTGAAGCAAACATTTGAGCTGTCAGAGCTGGGCTGGGAGCCCAGGGGTGGCAGGAGAGGTTCAGTAATTCAGGTTTCCTAATGACAGAAGAAAGTCACAGTGATGTGGGGAAGTGCTAGGGACATAACAGTCTCAAATGGTTTTGGGGCGGCTTGGGTTGGGCATTAGGAAGAATTTCTCCATGGTCAAGGATTTAAACAGGCTGCCCAGCTAAGTGGTGGTGTCCCAGTCCCTGCAGCAATTTAAGAGATGTGTGGACGTGGCACTAAGGGACACAGTTTGGTGGTGGGACTCAGTAAGCCTGATGATCTTGAAGTCCTTTTCCAACCTAGATCATTCTGTGATTCCACAACTTCAGGTTGCTCCTGTCCTCCTGTCAAAACAGGGTGCAATGCTGGTGCAAAGGGCCCCATCAGCACGTCAAATGCACCCTCATGGGGTGTGGAAGCTGCAGTGCTGCTCACATTCCCATCCCCAGCACAGTGTGCTGCCTCCCAGCCTCCCCGCTGCCTGCAGAGGGCTGCCCTTCACACAGAGAGGAAGCTTTGTCCACCCAAAGTCACACCTGGGAAATCCTTTCTGCTGAAGTTGGATGTGACTCCTTCCCCAGATTGTGCCTTTTGATGTTTGTGCTCTTTGTTTTTAAGTGTAAATAGCCCTTTAAAGCAATGAGGCACAGGGTGTCCTACTTTAAAATGATTTTGCATCTTCAAAAGGGAAGAAGAAAACATGTCGTATATACTAGAGATAGTTACACTGAGGATTTCTGTCTCACCTTTTTTGTGTGTGTTTATTTCTTTCTTTCCTTATTTGTTTATTTTGTTGTTGATGGTTGTTGTTTGGAGAGGGCTTCTCTTGTGGTGATTCTAGTATTACAGAGAAAACGACTTATTTTTAAATGTATCAGAAGGAAAATGCTGTGCCTTATGAGGGTGACAGGCATTTTACACACACAGAAATTAGAAGCATTTCAGACTGCGCTGTTGCGTAAAGCCTGGAACTGCTGTAAAGAGGTGCTGTGTCACAGTATCACAGCAATAAACATCTTTAACGTGGAGATAATTATGGGGTACGATCAGTGGCTGCGCCTACCTTTCACTCGTGGCAGGAATCAGCAGGAAAAAAAATATTTTGTACAATAAATGATGACGGTTGAAGGGGCTTAATTACACTACTGCTTGCACCAGTTGGTGGACATGTCCACAGTCTGACCAGGTAGACAATACCCCTTGGCAGCCTGCATGGAGGACATCAACCTGGCCTTGGTTTGGTTTTGCAGCAGATGTTCATGTAAATAGTCACCGAGATCTGGGACTCAATCTGCAGTTACCCTTGAGCAGCAGGGTACTCACCGTTGCACAAGGGACAATAACCCAGTGGCTAATTACAAACGGGCTTTCCAGCCTTCCACACGCCAAAGCTCCTGGTTTGCAGGCACCTTGGCGCTGGCTGCTGCCAGCAATTGCCACAGCATGTGTCCGTGTTCCTCCCCTGCTTCCTCCTGGCGTTCCTGAAAAGTGAAGAAGTGAAGCCCTGCTTTCCATGGGCTCACTGGTCTCTGCTGCCCCGAAGGGTGCCAGGGGCTGCTGGGGGGCTCAGCTCCCTCTGGGCCAGCCCCCACCTCCTAACTCAGCCCCCGAGGGGTTCTGCTCTTTGCAGGAGGTGGAAGCAGCAAATTCCAGCCCAAGTTTATTTCTCATTTCCAGAACGTATCGTTGCCTAAAATTGCTGTGGAACTTCTAAAACAATCATTACAATGAGTTGTCCTGTGGACTTACACTTTGCCACGTTCTCCCAGTAGTAATCTGATTCCTTCCAGATACACAAGACTGGGGGTGAGGTGTGAGGTAGGGGAGAAGGCAAGGGGTGAGCACTGTGTTTTTTAAGGGTGAGTTTACATTTTGGTGAAGGTGTAGAAAACCAAAGTGTCTAATTCATTTAATGTACACAGTAGCAGGTGGCTCAGAAAGAAGAAATAAGGACCAGTGCCACTGAAATTCTCCTCTTACACTGTGTAAAGGCTCTTCCCAAGTTTGTACCCTAGAAAACATGAGAGGCAATGTGCTTTTTACTTCATCAAAGACGCTTCGTGCTTGAAGCCACTGGGAATTTACAGAGCAGTTGGGTAGCTCCATATCTACTCTCAAGCAGCATGTAAGCTGTTAAGTGACAAAACAGAAGGGCAAAGGTGGTTGTGTGTAGCCCGCATCGCTAGGGCCAGAGCACCTTCCTAAAGCTGGCACGTTGTGCTGCAGCGATGAAAAGTGCTCCTGCCACGAGTGGCATAGCTGTCTGGTTTGTTCATGCACAAACAGGAAGAGTTTTCTGATTACGAGAACCAAGCGCAATTAATATATTAGGTGATTCAGCTCTTCCCCTTTGTTTACGGCAGAGCTGCATCACGCAGGGAAGTGCTGTTAGGTCATGATGCGAGGGAGGCAGAGCAAGGTGTGCACATATTTATCAGTGTGACTTTTCTGTTCAGGAGCTGTTGACAGGGATAAATAATGATAAATAATCATAGAAAAAGCACCCTGCCAAACGACCTGAGGATGCTACTTTTGCTGCTCCCTCCTCCCCAGCCACTTCCATATGCTGAGTTGTTTCCACGATATGCACCCTGGTTTGTGTCTCATTTGGATTTTTTTTTTTCCCCTAAGATTTTGCCAAGAATTTTCTAGGGCCCAGGATTTTCATGCGAGACAGTTGCACTTGCAGTTCCCCAGGTGGTCATTATTTAATTTTCTTTTTTCTTTTTTCTTTTTTTTTTTTAATTTATATATTTTTTCTATTTTCAGCCCCAGCAGTTGCTGGCAGTGGGCCCCGCTGTGCACAGCAGGCAGCTGGTGGGGATCTGTGCTCCTTGTGCCCGGGTGCCAGCAGCCACACGGCTTTGAGATCTGAGCACAGGGAGCCCAGGGAGGCAGAAAGAAATTCAGCCCTTGACCTCCAACCAACAAACCGTGTTGTCCTTCTCCGAGGCAGCCTGGCCTGCTTTCTTTACATAACCTTATGCCTCTGAAAAGGTCTGGCAGCCCCTTCCAGCAAGTGCTGGGTCACCTCCTCACAGCACCTGTGGTCGGGGAGGGAGCTTTCCGTGGGTCGGTCTTAGGCAGCTTCCATGCAGACCGTGAGATGCCAGGGCTGTGGGTCCAGCTCCCCCTTTTGAAAAGGAGGAACTTTACCCCTGCTATGGGCAAAAGGCAGCCCCAGCGTGGTCAGACAGCAGCAGGATCCCGCTCTGTGTGGGCAAAGAGAAGAGGCCAGGCTCCGGCGTGCCCGCGCTTGGCGAAAGGCGTGCCTGAATTGGCTGAGTTGGCTGCCCCTCTGGGCCAAAATTGGCCCGGGATGCTTATAGGAGCTAGAAAAATGCATCACGTTTTCTGCTGGAAGTGTTTTCGTCCTCACCTCGGTGCTCTGGGGAAAGGACCGAGACCAAAGCGGGTTTTGTAACACGCCCAGCCCAGCCACAGCCCGAACACACCTCAAGATCCTTCCACACAGCTGGTCCTGCCCGTGGGTCTTCGGGTGGGCGCAGGTCTCACAACTTTTTTTTTCATTACTTGTCTTCATGCCACCAAAACTACCTTCTCATAACTTCTTTTTCATTGTTTTCTACAGCTGAGGCAGGAAGGAAGGAAGGAAAAGTGGTGTTAGCCACTTTTGACCGTATCAGGCTATTTGGGTTGAAAAAAGCTGTGTGGGTACCAATATTAATGAAGTCTGGCTTCCTGCAGGTTCATCTTTTGTGGCTGGTTATCGCTGGGGCATCTAAGAGGGATGAATGATCTGATTAAAATTTTTCCTGCTGCTGAAGGAACTTTTTTTATTTTTCTTCCTTCCCAACAGGTTTTCCCTCTGAAATGCAGCAGGGCATGAGTTTGCTCTGCTGAAGTCAGCAGCTGACAGCACTGTCAGCAGAGATGGTATCAGTGAATGCCCCAGGTGATTTGTAAGAAAATCATTTTTGAAACAGACACCCTCTGGAGGGGAGGGTGACATTTATAATTAATTCCCCTTGTGGAGAAAGCACCAGTGTCGAAACGAGGAGAAAAGACATCTGGAAGAGGCATCTTGCATAAAGGTGCTCAGAAGGTCTGTGGATTACTGCCCACTTGTAATTATGTCCAAAATGTAATTATTAATGCTTTGTAATCAATACTCCTGCGGGGACTTAATGAGTTAACAAAGAAATCCTATAAACTAAATCCTGAAAGATAGATGGAGCTTCTTTTCAGGAAGAAAAAAAAAAAAAAAAAAACACCTATATTTCTTAGAAATATATGGGAAGAAAAATCCAATTTCAGGTTTTCCATAATTGGTTGGGGATGGAGGGAGTCAAGTTTAAATAAAATCATGTACATACTCAGGTCTGCCTCTTCCTGTCACACGATCCTGTTTGCTGTCCTTGGCAGGCAAATCCTTGTGACTTTTGCAGTTGCTCCTGAGATTATTTCTCATGGCAATGCCCCCTATAAGACCGTGAGGGAACCAGAGATAGTCACTATTGAAAATGGTGTGAACGCTACCTGTTCTTTCCCTCAGCTGCCAGTCCCAGGAGGAAAAAAAACACCCTGGTGTGCACTTGCTCCGAGGAGCATCATCATGGAGAGGGCTGCTGGTGGCACGTGCAGCTGGGGGCCCCTCTGGAAGTTTCCATAAAACAGCTTTTTCTGCCCCAGAACATGAATGTGAGCTGTCAAAATGCAGGTCATGGCCCCATGGGAAGGAGGGCTGCTAGCTTTTGTAGGCCAGTCCAGGGAACTTCTACGCGATTTTTGTTCAGACATCGCTCTTCCAGCTCTACCTCAGCACATGGGCGTTCTCAGGAGATGGGGCCTGGAGAGATCCAGGGCCCTGGCCAGAAAGGACTGGTGCTCTTGGTCTGCTTCCTGGATGCTCTGTCTCAAGATGCCTTCATAGCAGAAACACCCAACAACAAAGGCGTGTTGTTTTGTCAGCCAGAGAAAATTCACAATGTAAAAACACGTCTCCATGTGCTTCATCACAACTGTGGCTTCTAATTCTGGCCCTCAGCTCATTTCATTAATTAATGTGGTCACAGGGAGATCAATGAACAAGCAAACTTCCAGCTGGCTGCAGCAACAGACAATCAAGATAAGCCCTCTTTGAATCACAAACAAGTGTGGTATTGGCTATTGGGATCACTGTCCTCCTGTTTTAACTTTTCTCTCGGCACCATTTCAGCTAAAACACTTGCAAACAGCAAGGACACATTATTATTATTATTATTATTATTATTATTATTATTATTATTATTATTATTATTATTATTATTTATTTATTTTTATTTTTTATTTGCAGTGGGAGTAGGAAGTGAAAAGCAGAAGAAACAATGTAGCCAGAAAAAAAAGAAGGCAAAAATACCCTATGTTATGCATTCTTTTGTTGCTAATATAAGAGGAGGATCAGGAAAAGCATAAGAGTAGATTCTGAGTAAATTGGTTATTTAAAATGTGAACTCATGGTCAGTAACAAATTCCTTTTTGTCAACAGCAGTTTGCAGAAACTGAAGAAAAAAATGCAGTGTTTCTGGAAGGCACTTGTGATACTCAGCTCATGGGCAGCTGCAGCAAATAGAAGGATCGTGCACCTTTTCAGATAATCTGAAGAACCTGTTTATGCAAGATGCTGGCTGATAGTGGCAGAGGATGGAAATCTTCCATGCAGTAATCAGCCTGCTTGCCCACAGCGCTTGCCAGTAGGACTCCAAGCCTTTCAGAAAGACTGAGATAAAAGATGAGGAGATGTCTGCTCCCCATGCCCATGTGGCTCCCGGCCCCTTCGCTGGGAAGTGCTGAGCGAGGAACTCCCAGAGAGGCACCGCTGGCTCCTTGGGGCTGCCTCACTTCCCTGTGTCACAACTCAGAGGCGGCTCCTCCTCTTGTGCCTTTCGGCTGGTGAGTGTTGGTGTGTTGGATGCCCTGCACACAGCTTGCAGAGGGTTTCCCAAGAAAGGGAGATGGGACAGCCTCGGTCTGCTTGTCCCCCAGGGCAACATTTTTATGGGAAGAGAACAAGACTGGGCAGCACCCAGCGCCACTGTTAGTGGCATCCTGTAACCGAATAGGCACCTCCGTAGATGTCTGAGCCTCTCCCGTAGGTGATCTCTGCTCATGTAGGCTGGAGCTATCAGGGGCCTGTACTGTGCACTGCTTTCTAGTGCCATGATGGGGATCCTCTGCAGAGCGCTGCCTTACTCAGGGCTTCGGAGGTCAACATCCTACACTTTGCTGTTTCTCTCTCTGTAGCTGTGCTTCCCTTACTTTACACCATGAAGATTCCCACAGCTCAGGTCTCTGGCATGGAGGCTGAATGTCCTACTGGGCGACTGGTGACTGCACAATACTTTGCTCTCCTTCTGGCTTGGCAAATAGGAAAGAGTTTCGCAACTCCAGCCAGAGTCGCTCTGGCAACAGTGTGCCCCTGATACGAGCAGGGGGACGTATCACATTGGGCAGCAGGCACCTGCAACGCCCTGCTCCTTAGCTGGGTGCGGTGGCGAGACTGGGATGTGAGCAGCAGGCTGCTCGGGCAGTGCGACCACGGTGACCTGGGGTGTGCACAAAGCTCCCGAGTCGGGAAGTACAGCTCCAGATGCTGCTGTGGGTGCTTTTGCTGGAAAAAAACACCACGCGTGCTCTGAAAAACTGCCATTGTTTGCCCACAAACAGGGGCCACCTTCCTCTTGCTGCCCTGGAAGCACTTTGTCCCTTTTCTGTTGAGCTGCAGGACCGCCAGCGGTCTCCAGCCCCTTGCAGCGCCCTTCTCATCCTGCTGTTCTCCTGGCACAGCCCTGGACCCAGAGCAGCTTTATCAACACCAGTCTCGCTGCATTTTTCTTTGCCTGTCAGCCTTTTCCACTTGCTCAGAGAGCGAGTGGCATTTCAGCCCGGGACCCTGTTAAGTCTGCGTTATCTTATCTACGCTGTCACTCCCGTAAGCCCATGAGAGCCTGCTCATCTTCTTTTCCCTAAAAGCCTGCATGGTGAAATTTTGACGGCGTTCTGACAAAAATGTGCGACTGCAAGTGGTTTCCTGTGGGAAGAGCTGGACGGACGGTCAGAAATCTCACAGGGGACAGGATGCTTCAGAGGGAGGCAGCCTTGGTTTGGAGCCGTGTGCTGCAGCCATCAGTGCTGCCCGGGGCTGGCTCGGGCCCATGTCACAGCAGCGGTAGCAGGGTAAGGGCTGATAGAGGAGGGCAAGTGACATAGTGTTTGCTGTCCTTTTTTTGGGCTGAAAGACAAGCTTTTGGTCAAAGTTTTACAGGCTTGTAGTTAATTCACTTTTTTTTTTTTTTTATTTATTTTTTTCCCCCAAGCATTTTTGGCTTTCCTTTGAAGAGGTGTTCTCTGTTTGTTTTTTTCCAGGTGTGTCTAGTGCCCAACATTTATACTAATAAAACGGGTATATTAAAAGCATGCACTTCATTGTCTTCAAGGCCAGGGAAAGTGTGTAGGGTCTGTCAACCTCACCCCATCCCTGCTGAGCACCCAGCAGGATGTCGAGGTGAAGATGAACACACGAAGCTCTCAGTGGTCTTTGCTCAGGATGAAGGCTGGAGTGTTGGCTACAGGCAGGCAGCGTGTGTAACCAGCAATCACATTTTAAGCATCCATGAGTGCTCAGCTAACAAGAAAAAATAGCCAAAAGAGCCTGAACCATGGCAGCCCCATTATCTGTGCGAGACAGAGGAGCTCAGTTTCATACATGAGATATTGATAAAGACTGTGGTGTCTTTTTACATACATACACGCTGCTATCCTGTGATGAAGGCCTTATCAGCATCTTACGATCTAGCTGTTTTCTGATGCTGCAATTATCCTCCAAGCAATGAACTGAGGCAGTTCATTGATGGCAGCTCAGCATCCCAGCAGTGGCAGATCCAGAGCAGGAATCACAGCTCCCCAATGCACTACTAAGCGCCAGGCCGAGGCACAGCCCTGGTGCTGCTTCTAGGCTTACCACTGCACCACAAGTCCTCCTTCCACATGGAAAGCATGACTACATCTGTGTGTGTCATCAAAATTTAAGCTTTTACACGTGCTAAATGAAAAGTCACCAATGCAGTAAGTTACAAAGCGAGAACTTCAGAAGTGTTCAGGTTTTAGGGTTTTAAGGAGTGTGTGGTTTCTGGAGGGGTGTTGTCTTGCTTTTGGCAGCCAGAAATGCACAGGACTACTACACGTGCAGAATTTACACACCCCAAAAGCAGTTTAAGGGCACAGTGAAATGTGAGCCAGCGTAAAAATACCTGCTTCTAAACCCTTCATTCATGCATCAGTTTTGCATTTGTAACCAACAATTACCTGTGGGGAGCAATGCAAGTGTCCAGTACTAACAGTTACTGACCAACAGGCAAGCAAGCTCTGGAGCAGAAGAGCCTGAAATTCAGCCAACAGCGAGACCTGGAAGAACGCTGCCTCCTCACCTCTGGCCATGCAGCGCTGGGAAAAAAGCCCCGTGGCCTTTGACAGTTTTCCAGACACTATTTTTTTGGCATGTTGAACATCTTGCTCTTTCAGGTTAGGAATTGCTCTCAGCATAACAAAATAAGGATCAGGGGTCAGCTGCAGCTGAGGAAAGGGAAGAGGAAGAGGCCAGATGTTCCCTTGGGTGACAGAAGGGAGACCAGCTGGAAGCAGAAGACGACTGGAGCAGGGTGCTCAGTCGAGGATGGCAGAATGCAGCTCCTGCTCTCCAGCAGCATTTTTCTCACTTCCATGCCCCTCAGCATGGCGGCAAGGTGACAGGCCACACACACCCCGGGAGAGCCACCCCCAGACAAGGACAGGCCCACACCTCAGTGTTGCAAAGTCAACATTTTATTGAACCTAAGTTGATGCAGAACAGAGGGGCAACAACGGCTCGAGTGTTCATTAACAAAAATGCCCCAGGGTCTTTCACATACAGTTTTAATACAGTTGGTACAGAAACGATTGAAAAAGTTTTAGAATACTCTCCAATTCAGCAAGGGGGATTCGCAGCCCTGCTGTAAGCCTTCATGTTCCCAGATGCTGTCCTCCTTGAGACAATTCCATATCCTTGCCCAGAAGGTGGCTATGGAATTGCTGCCCACATCCCTCTCCCCTCAGGTACACAAACAGAGGAAAGCAAAACTTATGAAAAGAATCATACTTCAAAGCAGCCATAGATCTTCACACGAATCTACATTTACATATCCAGAAAGACTGGTTGTAACATCACCATTTTAAAAAAGCTAACGTATGAGCAAAGTTACAATATCGACACCTTAACCTGAATCCTGTTTAAAACCTGTTGAAGCAACTTTGCCTCTACCACTTACCCAAGTGTTTCACAAAACACTTGCAAAACATTTGTATTACTACTTTTTGGTAACTGACAAGGTCAAATGAAGGCTTGGAAGCAGTCAACAGCGATGTGCTTCCTGTGATAGTTTGGAGCTACTGTTTTGAGACAGTTTTCTTTGGGCATAGATTCCCTCCCCAAAACCATAGCAAGATTGGAACACAGTCCTCCTCTGATTATTTTTTTTTTTCCATTCATCTGGACAGGCTGATGCCTGCCTCTTGACTACATGTTTTTTCAAGCCGCAGTGAGATCCAGCCAGGCAGGAGCACATGCAGCTGCCCCTTTTCTACATCAACTGTTTGCTCTGGGCTTGCTGTAACCCCAGCCAAGACAACACTATCCCCAGTGCTTGTTCCTCGGAGTGAGCTGGACAGCAATGGAGCGTGGGACAGGCAATACAGTCACAGGCCCAGCTTCAGTGAGTTCTCTGCATCTGACGAACAGGAACGACAGCTCAAGGGAAACAAGAGATATGTATTGCAAAACAGTGCTGTAAATCTGCATAGGCTGTTGGGTATACTTGCAAGGCCTAAGAAATGCTCGATGCAAATGGGCAAAACCTTCAATTAAGGTCGTTACAGTAGCTTGTCAGGTCTCATGATGATACGCAGTGGACCTCTCAAGTACAATAATCCCCAGCAACAGATACACAGGCTGTAAACCAGAAGATGCATGCAAATACAGATCAATCTTTTTCTCGTAAAAGGAGAAAAATTCGTAAACGACACTGGGTCTCAGTTACACAGTGGTAGCACTACGAATGGTAACAACGCAGCTGTAGAGCAGCACTGCACGTACCACAGTGGCAGCTAAAGTCAGATCTGTGCATACAGTTTAGATAAAGAGCACTGCCAGGGTGGGTCCCGATACCAGAAGCTTCCCCTTATTTTAATCTGAGCAGCTGCTTTGTTTCTGGGTTGAAATGGAGCCGTCCAGTGCAGCTACAGTGCAGTTAGCAGCCCCTGCACTCAGACCTGGGCACTGCTGCGTGCATGCTCAAGACCAAGCTCCATCTTTGAGCCCAGAGGAACGCAGCTGCTGATGGGAAGCAAGAGGTCTCCCCTTCACTTTGCCATTTGAAATGTGCAGTATAAGCCAAGGGACTCAGCGCCAACTTGGTCTCAAAATACGTAACAGAAGTATAGTGTTCATGCAAGAGAAGGGGAGATGCCTCTTGCGTCCTCTTTCATCTTCACATATGGAAGGCATCTGAACCCACAAATTTAAGGCAAAAATTCATATCCCCATTTACCTGAATGCATATTTTCTGGCAACTCTCAAACATTTTCTGGTTTACAGTGACACACAACATGATTTTTTTTTTATGCTGGAGATAAAGTTTACTAAAGATACTACCACAATTTTGGCAAATATTCCAAAACCAGATTTGTAAACATAATGCTTCCCTTTTCAATTGGCAGCATTTTTAAGAGACAAAAACAATAAAACAAACAAAGATTTTTGCTCTATTTTGACCAGATAATCTGTGTTTTCACATGACAAAGCAAGCAATAGTTTAAATCAAAATAAACCAAAAACTGCATGAAATGAAAGTTTGTGCTGTTTGGTGATCACAGTATTTCATAGTTAAATACATCTGTTTGTTACATTCCTGGCACCCAGGAAAAAAATCTTTAAATATACATTTCATGTAGGCAATAGCTTCTTTGCATATCTCTCTTCAAAAAATACTTTATAGCAGTATATAAATAGGTAACCTACATGCTTAATTTTATATTCTTGCCCCAAAACTATATATCTGTTTAATTTTTGTAAAGTATCAATTTTCCCAACATTAATAAAGCTGACAAACTATTGAAATGGAAATGTTTTCATCTTCCACAAAAGAAGTAGCAATTTTATAGGAAAAAACCTACAGCAACACTCGTCAGTTGTTTTAACCTGAGCGTTTGGCCTACTTAGAGTAGCAGCTTTTTTTTTTTTTTTAATTTTTATTCCCCATCACACATGCTCACACCCACACATTCTTGCACTCACACAGTACAGGCACACACTTCCAGACATTGGTAGGCCACGTAGTGCTTCCCAGGTGCTGCAGCGAAGTGGGAAGCAGTGTAGCTAATAATTTAGCTACACTAAATACACACAAGCAAACACCTTAAGGCAACCATTGCAGTGGGGGGTTTGAGTTGCAGTGATGAGTTTCTGTTGTAACAAGTATGGGCTGTATATAGCACTTATATACATGCCTCTTTAACCCTCCAAAACAATGTGTTTTGTTTTGTTTTTTTTTTTTAATTTTTTTTTTTGTGCAAATTTCTAAACCTTCTACCATTTAAGGCAAAGAGTTTGCATTAACAAGAAAGGTCAGAAAAATAGCCTTATATTTATCCAAAAGTACTTCAGTTTGCTACAATATTTTCTTAAAATGTGCACAACTTCATCGTAGATGGGCTGGGATCCCAGCACCTACTAATAAGATGGATTTCAATGGATAAACATAAGTCTTGAAGAAAAGAAGGGACCAGGAAAAGCAGCTTCAAATATGCATAAGCAACACCACCAACAACAGAAGTAGTCAACTCAAGTATACTAATACTGAAACTTTTGTAATGCAAAAGTTCTAGCCTCTTAGAATCTTAGAGCAACTCATCTGGAATTTTAAATAAATAAGCTTCTGTTCATTCACATGTTCTGGTCTAAGCAGAAGACTAGTGCCATGATTCTGCTTGCCGTTGGTCAAATTCACCTATAAGTCTTTTAATATGAGACAGCTTGTTATGTAGATATTGACATCTATATTTCTCTTCATAGTAGTTGGGGCTAGACTGTAAAGATAAAAAGAAAATTAGGGCATGAAAATATTTCTGAGTTTAGTATTTCATGTCCCTTGCTTAAAAATGGCCTCAAGCCCATCACAGCAATTTCTAACTCCCACAGAGCTTGTGGTACACATACCTGTTGTACCTTTCGATACTCTTCTAGGACTTCCTCATGAAGGATCTTCAAGGAAAAAAAAAAAAGTGAAGACAATAATAAAGAACTTTTCATTGCTAATAGAAAATGCAGCTATGTAAAGCAGTAAAAATGCAAAGGTTTACTCAAGATATTTTCTTATCCAAGAGCCATCCCTCCCCTGTACGGGAAAAAAAAACAAACAAACAAACAAACCATAACCAGACCAACAAACCTAGGAAACAGCCCAGATCTGCAATTAAACCTGTAAATAAGCAACAAGAAGAGAATGTGTTTGAAGATTCCCTTTGTGAAGTCATTCATGCCACTGTAAAATACCTGTGTTCACAGACAGCTCAGTTAGGTGGAGTCTTCAATTAAGGGCTACACAACTCCTTGCAGGGTTTTGTGAGGCTACGAGAGCTAGTCCACACTGAGTCAGACCACATATGTGAGTTCTGCAAGGTTTCTCTCATTTGTCTGACCAAGCAGTACCAACTATTTTTAAATACTCCTTCTACTCTCAAATACATTTGCAATCTGTCAAAAAAAGCTTATAAAGGGTAGCCAGATACTACCAAGAACCCTCACCATGCACACAGAATTAAAGAATACCAGTACTGAACAG
The DNA here is from genome assembly GCF_964211825.1 of Aythya ferina. Taxonomy (NCBI): domain Eukaryota; kingdom Metazoa; phylum Chordata; class Aves; order Anseriformes; family Anatidae; genus Aythya; species Aythya ferina. Next base: position 84,114,238 of record NC_140299.1, read on the forward strand.
ATGAAATTTGCATGTTCAAACAATGTCATCCCAGGCTCAAAAACTGGAATGCTATGTTCCTAGTACCCTTCTTTGCTAAAATTTTCAGCTAGGGTTTGGGCCAGCCACCTAGAAGCTGAATATGTTTGTTGCTGTAGGTCCTTTTGAGTACATGTAGTTAAATACATATTCCTTCAGATAATGGAAAACAGCTGGTCAGCAAAGCCCAAGGATTATAGCTGCTGTTCTCCATATTTCTGTGCTTCTCCCTCATCAATATAGCAGCACATCACTGGGATGCTGTGGGGCAGAGTTAGCAAAGCCACAGCCAATCTGGTAACTCCAGCTATATGACCAGTCACTTGGTCTCTCCTGAACACTGAACTTTTAAAACCTTGTCAATACAATTTAATGGATTACTATGCTGAAGCATCTGCCTGTGCTGAGAATGTGGACTTTTGGAAAAGATGAGAGAAAAGACAAACAAACGTGTGTGGTTTTATTCTGCTTTACCTGATATTCCTTGGACCCTGGAGAAAGCTGTTTCCTTTGTGCATCAAGCTTCATGAATCTCCTGGTGATATTCTCCATCCGAGCATACAAACTCCTGTATTCATCATACTCTGCATCGAAGTCATCCTTGTAACTCTGGCGCTGCTCATGAGAGACTATAGCTATGTATTTCCTAATGGAAAAAAAAAAAAACAAAAAAACAAGCGTGTGTATGAGTGTACACGAAAGCCATTTCATAGTATCAGACAGGTGCTGTGAGGAACGGGTTAATTGCTGCCCTCTGCCCTTCTTTACCTCTGTGAGGAAAGAATTAACTGTTCTCCTAGAAGCTAGGAACTGATTGCTTTGTGTCTGCCCAGAGCTGCAAACACAGGCCTGGGCACTTTGGCAGGATGTACTAGGCGCAACAAGCTGATTATATGACAAAACACCAGAAGTGTTGTTTTGAGAAACTTCAATTCCAGAAAAGAGCAAGGTCTCAGGGAGACAACAACAAAGGACACCTGTCCTGCTGTGCCTGGCAATAACAGAGAGCGATCAGTGGACTCCAGACTGGTGTAATGATGTGCCTGGATGTGTTTGGATAGTACAGAGCAGAATCCAGAGACCATCAAGTCCCACCGCCTGGCCACTTCAGGACTAACTGAATGGCAAGTGTCAGTTCAAGTCAAGCTTTGGCTTTTCTTGTTTTCTCCCCGCAGATGCGAGCTGCTGCTCTCCACTCTCCCTGTGAAGCCTGACTTTGCATACAGAGGGCATATATTTTCTTTTTCTGCCCTAGTTCAAGGAGCTCTCTGTTCAGCCAGGCTGGTTTTCAGCCCCACTTGTTTGACTTGCCACACACTGCGTTTGCCTGCATCTGGGCTTTTAAAAGGTGGTTCTTCAAAACCAACCAGCTCTGATGGACCCCTAAAAAGGGATGCTGCTAACTAGTTCCCTGAGTAGTTTACAGTTTGCTCTCCTATAATCCAGGCCGGCAACTCTGCTTATGTCAAAATTCTTGACCTCAACTAATTCCCAATCACTGTGAACAAGACAAACACCTACCCTCACCTGCTTCACAGGGCCTTCTCCATTCTGAACAGACCTATGAGGACATCCCCTTCCTAGCTGGCTAAGTGTTTGAATTCTCAGCCCAACGCAGGAAGCATTAAACTGCTGCCCCACAGTGCCTCAGGCTGCCCACGACGCACGGCTGCATTAAATATGCAGAAGCTATTTCTGTGTCACAATGTGAAGAATAATCCTCTTCTAGAAAATTATTTTTAGTATTTTAATAAAGCATTTAGGCAACCTACTGATTCTACTGTTATGCCATTTCAAAGCAAGCTCTTCAGTACTTCTTATTGCAATGTGGTACGAAAATTTTCATTATATAGGAAGTGAATTTTAATTTTTGGGCATCTGACGTGACAATCTGCTATGGAGCTAAAATTAAACTCAATTGGGAAGTCTTTCTTCATTTGTAAAGAGTGCAATACCCCAATCATTGCAGATATGCAACGTTTCATATACAAGTTTAGCACATTTGTACTTTTTTTTTGTAGTCATAATTAAGAAGCTAGAATTTAAATTTGAATGGAGGTTTCATGACCATCTCTAGGCCCCTGTTTTACAATTTTGTGGTGAAACTGGATATTTTGCTGTAGCTTCCAATTAATCAGATGTACTTTAGATGTACTAAGTAGTGAAAACACAGGACAGGTGTTTAAACTTCATGTACTGAGTAATTTAGCATTCAAACTTTGTTCTGTATTGCCTCACTCCTAAACAGAAAGCAATACAAGTTCATATGGCTTTTCATTTTGCTCTTCAGGAAGAGTGAATTTTTTAATTTTTATTTATCTGCTAAAGCATATTAAAAATCGTTCTTAATACTTCCCCCTCAAAATAATTAAGGGACAGCCTTAGACTTCAAAAATTAGGGGTATTCAAATAGGGCAGCTGGTTCACTTAAATCAAAATGTTCCTTTAGAGGAAATTGTCATTTTAAAGGAATTTGTCATTAATGTAAAATTATATTTTGGTAATTTTTCAGTTTTGTAGCTAAACTAGAGTTTTTACTGAAGTAGTTGAAAAATCATCTGTAAGTGGTATGATGCTTAATTATTATTTTACTCACATGAAATAGTCTGGTAGTTCACTTGTCGATGAAGGAGTATCTGTGGAGGCAGTGGAATTTTCTTTAACTCCTGTGGAAAAGTAGAATTTTGATGCTCATGATAAACAGCTTTTTAATAGAGCTAAACAGTACCGACCTGATGGACTGGAAAAAAAAAATCCTTTAGTTTTATTCTCACAGTAAATTACTGGCAATAAGCTCTATGCACTAATAATAGTGCTCACAAGACCTTCTCCACAGTAGGCAGCACCAGAGTTTACAAAGAGGGCATGGCTACTTTATTCTACAGGGTCTGCATGACCAAACTATTACTCAGAGGTCAACTTTTCTTATTTCAAGACATGATGTGGCATCTGCACAGCAATTCAAATTACGCAGCAGCAGATGTAGTCACACAAAGAACAGAGTTTGATATATACCAACACCCAAGCTTCTGAGCATGGCAATAAAGGGAGTAGAAAGCTGAAGTTCTTTTCATGTCACTTTTTTGTCCCTCCTTCCCTACCCATTTTGGATATCCAAAGCTGGATTCAATTTCAGCACTCTTGTAGACAGGAAAGTCAAGAGCATTGTGTATGGGTTACTGGCATTCAGGCTTCAATAACCTGCAACAAAGACTTGTTCATCAATTAATGTGGCAATACCGGGGTTGAAAGTTATTTGCACTTTTAAATTGCTCTTTTGTTCTTTTAGATGGCATTGTGAAAACACAGTACATTCAACTTCCAGTCCTTCTTTTTAAAGAAACATTTCAAGACACATTTGTCTTTTTGACAAATAAGAAAAATAGCTGGAACAGGAAGTACGGTTCAGTATCTTCGTAATCTGCCTGCCTTTCATTTGGGGTTTGTTGGGAAGCTTAAAAAACACACAATCCTTTATTGTAATTACTATCTTACATCACTGCTGTTTAAGCACAGTATTTCTGCCGAAGCTCAGCCATTTTTACCAAGCTGTAAGCTGAGCAAAATCACAGGAAGACTTACATGTGTTCTACTGAATTAGTTTTAATTTTAATATTATCACAGGTTAAAAGCAGGAAGTATGGCAGAAAATAGTATAGGAATAAGAATAAATTCTGAGAAAAATGCAAAACAGTAACATAACCTCAGCATAAAAAAAAAAAAAACTATTTCTGTGAACAATTTGGCTGTGAGCATTTTACTTCCAAAAGCTCGAGCATTATTTGCTTAAATGGCTAGACCCATCTGAAAACTTCAACATAAGCATGAACTTGGAGGGTAATATGGATCCTTACTTCCCTAGCCATTCAGAATTATGTTACTGGTGTCTGGAGAAAGATGTTCACATGTCTGTAAAGTCAGGCATGAATTATTTCCAAGGCAATTCCATGCCACATTGCGGGCACTGGGCAGTATGTCCAGGGTAAATGTGAAAAGACCATCTCAAAGCACACTTATGTACACACACAATCCTTCAAAGGGGCACCCTGCATGCTCTGAAGATTCCTTTGGGCTGTGATAGGCAAGGGCCAAACCTGACTTCTAGTTCGCTGAAGTAGTAGGTTCTGTGGCTAAAATGGAGAAGAGCACACAGCAGTGTTCAAACCAAAATTCCAGTAAACCATTTTCCAGTTTACACAGGTTTTAGAAAACCCAACAAAAGGTAGAGTAACATGAACTTTGTCTTGTAATACTTAATTAAATACATTTATTTCTGATCCATGTCTTTCAGTAAATATGCATTTCAATAAATAGTATGCAATACATATATTTGACAAGCTTCTCTATCATACATTATTAGAGCAAAGCCTTTAAAACCTGCTGATTAAAAAAGTAAATTTCGGTTTCATGGAAGTCAAGTTTAAAAAAAAAAATCTATTACTTGAGTTTTTCTAGCACCTAGCCCTTCCTTTTAAAGGGTTACAGTCCAACAGGAATCCATGTAATATTTCTTTGTTCTAACCATTTTAGTAATGCAGAGTGAGAATTCTTAAATATATGCCTAACTTCAGGTTCCAGCAGAACAAGCTCAGCATCTGTTTTGGGGCTTTTCTTTTTTTAAAACTAAAAGATAAAATGTAATGCAATGGCAGGCAAAAATGTGATTTCCTAATTCATGATTATAAGTTAGGGATAATGGGAAGGGACTTAATATAGAGCAAGTGGAGAAAACAGACCATTCACCTTTCCACCCCCATTTTTACCAGCACCTTTTCGCAACAGTTACCCATGCAATATTTAGGAAAAGCAGTGTATGGGTACCTTCATCTGTCTCCAAACTGGAGGGGTTTTTCAGGTTGGCAGTTTCTTCTTTTTCAAGGTCCTTCTCATTTTCGCCTGCACTCCTAGTGTCCTGCTTTTTGATTTGGTCCTTCTCTTTATGCTTTTTGGCTTTCTTCTTGGACTTTTTGTACAAAACCATGCCGTCCTCTCCTGCCGGCACAGTATGATCCTCCAACGGACTGTCAGCGGGTGCTGGGGTTCCCGAGGGAGTCCGAGAGGTATATTTTTCTTGCTGGTCCTTGAAGTTGCTACTGCTGTTTTGGTTGATGCTGTCTGTGGGCAGATATTGGGTCCCATGCCCTTTGGGGGTGCTGGGGGAGTTGGAGCTGGCGGTCTGGGGCGGGTTGGAGGCAGGCGTGCACGCAGTGGGCAGGGGCAGCGGGGCGGGCGCCGCGTCGGCTGGTGGTGGGGCCGGGGCTGCCTTCTTGGCAGGGGCAGGAGTTTGGGTGCCAAAGGATGGCTGGACTCGGCTGGTGAGGTGAGAGATCCTCGGCTTCTTGTTCATCAGGGGGTCGATGAAGTCAGAATCCCAGAGGCGTTTCTGAAAAATAAAACAGATTAGCAGAACTCAGTTTCGCTGCCGATCTGGGCAAAAGCGTCTCAGAACAGGCAAATCTTGAACATACATCCCACACCTAAAACAATGGCACCCAGCAAGAAATTGATGCAGCTAAACACGTAGCTTGTTTACTCTTAGCTTTTAATCTTATGGTTTTTCAAGTTCTTTGTCCAAGCCTACAGCTAAGACTGCAGAAGGCTGCAGCCAGACGAGGAGGTCAGGTCCCTGGCTGACCATGGCAGCTCCGAGCAGCACTAAAATACCTTAACCATGAGAGGCTTCAAGTCCTCTCTCGTTTATTGTTATGCACACACAAGCTCGCAAAACCAAATTCCTTCAAGTTTTGGTTGCACTTACTAACGTGCAGTTTCTGTCACAGAAAGAGTTGTGCTTTTCCGTAAAGCAGTGTGTTTTATATGGAGTTTTTTAAGCACTTTCTAAAGAGTTTGTATTGTCCTGTTTTATTATTTTTAGAGAAACAGGACGTATGTATGTTAAGTTTGAAAAGGCTGGGAAAAGGCTGATGTACCTCCCACTGATCCAGACCTGCCTTTTACCCTGCACCATAACAAGTATTTAAATGATGCCAGGAAGAAAAACATTCCCTCAAACAGTAGATTGCTATGGCAATTTGTCCTTATTCTAGACTTTGAGCATTATACTTAAAGAGCAGCACAAGGATGTTCGTGCAGGTTTGATGTATTGTAAGTACCATATTCACAAAGAACCTTGAATGTATGCAATTGTGTAACAAATATTTATATAAATATATATATGAACCTTGTATGTCTGATTTTCAGAAGACCTTCCCACACACCAAGATAATCAAGTTATGTGTCAATACAAAACTATTAAGTATTTAATCAGAAAGTATGTGACTGTAACAATAATGGGTAGCCAAGAAGTTCAGCCTCTACAGGCAAGCTCCCTGCAAGGTCAGTGTGCTATTGATAGCGACATGCTAGGCTGATGCCTCGACTATTCAGACACTATGTGGATAGCTTCTGTGAGATCTAGGCTTATTTACAAGATAACATGTATTCAGGAACTGCTTTTTCCTGAAGATTTTAATAAACATAGCAGCTCTTGAGCTATGTGAGCATACGGTTTAAGGTCTTTGACAGTGCAACCATCTTTAAAAAAAATGTAATTGACCAACTAGAAATAAGAGCTTCAGTTTTTCATATGATAAAGACAATACTAGTGCTCTGCATTACAGCTTTTACTCCAAGATAAAAGCCAGTTAAATCATAATACATTGTAAATAATGTTAAAAAGCCACAAAATACCTGGGAAGGAGAAGCTGTTGCAGCATCTTTATTAGAAGTTACAGGAGATTCCAAATGACTGGTGCTGGTGGTATTCTGAGATGAATTTACTCTTCTGTAAGGATTACCCATATTTCAGGTTACAAGGCAAAAACATCCATGTCATAATTCTTTCATTACTGGGAAAACACACACTCCTCATTTCCCGGATGAAAGTTTCCAAAACTTATTTTCCTTCCCCTAGAGACTAAACTTACCTAGAAAGTATTAATTCCAGTGACTGTTTATCAAATTCATTGTATCCAGGCCAGTCTTTCTGAATGTCTTTAAATACATAATCCTTCAGAGTATAAGAGTTATCCTTGGGATTCAAGTTGGCTACCTACAGGCAGACATCAATAAAAGAAAAAAAGTCCATTATACTTCAACAAAAACCACAGTAGTAAAGCAGAGCTAAATCATCACTGAAAACAAAATCAAGCACGAGTGTTCTAGATTTTAGAGGTGAAGACCAAAGTCATTCTCATATAATGAGCGCACTGATCCTCAAAAACATGGTCAATTTTGGATATATGAAACATGCTCATGTAAATTTATCTGCACAACGTAACACTGAGTTTAATCACAGAATCACAGAATTTCTAGGTTGGAAGAGACCTCAAGATCATCGAGTCCAACCTCGGACCTAACACTAACAGTCCCCACTAAACCATTTCCCTAAGCTCTACATCTAAACGTCTTTTGAAGACTTCCAGGGATGGTGACTCCACCACTTCCCTGGGCAGCCTGTTCCAATGCCTCACAACCCTTTCAGTGAAGAAGTTCTTCCTAACATCTAACCTAAAACTCTCCTGGCTCAACTTTAGCCCATTCCCCCTCGTCCTGTCACCAGGCACGTGGGAGAACAGGCCAACCCCCACCTCGCTACAGCCTCCCTTGAGGTACCTAAGAACCACGGCAAGCTATGCCAAAGCTGCCCAGTCTTCACTGGTACAGCATGTGGACAGGCCTGATTTTTAATATTATTTTCTGTGAAGGAGCAGAGAATGCACATCCCCAGGTGCAGACTCAGAGCTGTTCCACTTCAGGAGGACACCACGGCACTGCAGTTGTGGTGCATGGCTGCTCCTGGGCAAGCATCTCCATCACCACCTCAATGAGCAAGAGCAGCTTATTTGTCATCTCCTGCCTGGTAAACAGAATGGTGTTTCTTTCCCCAGTGACTGCACGCTGCAAGGAACTACAGCTTTCTGTTGGACAGGCTTACAGGATAACTGCACTTTTACTACAAAGATGGATTATTCTGCCACACAAAAGGCAGACAGATGAAAAAAGGTAACTGCGGCCATATCTAACAATTTCTATTTTAAAACCAAGATTTAGTGCTCAAGGAGAGACGCACAGAAACACTCTTCCTCTTGCAGACACAGGGTTCATTGCAACAAGTCACTGTCGTGAGAAAGTCATGTGCCCCTGCAAGTGAGGTGTTAAAATATCTTCCCTAAGAAAAACACAAAGTATACTCAAAGTTAACTAGCAAAACCTCAGGACTGCTGCCACCCAAAGGGCTGTTTCAGACTTCCTCCTCTAAATTTTTGAGGAAAAGAAAAACAACATTGGTCCATTTGCCTGATACAAAACGTTCAATCGCTCTGTAAAAAACAACCACCAGTTTCTGCAGCTTTCACTATTTTCTTCTCCCCAGCGTTTACTAAAAGTTATAAATGCCGATGATCAAAGAAAAAAGGATTTAAATGTGTTAGTGGATTAAGCATGCTTTATTTTCTGATGCACTTTCTGACTTATTCTCAGACCTGAGTTTATTTTTTTTATCCTTTAATACACTATAAATAAATGCTACTAATTTGTGTCTGTGTGCAAGTGTCCCCTGCTTAAAAATAATTAAAAGTATCCAAGACACCCAGAAACTAAACCATGTGTTAAAAAAATTGAATTAAAGCTATATTCTCAGAGAATGAAACTGTGAATGTTAGATCTTAGCAAGTTTAGGCTCCTGATATTAGATTCCACTAAAACTGGCTACAAAGACAAGAAAAATTTGAGCAAGGTTTTTCATGGTGCTGCTAACACAATCATTTCTGAATACGAACTAGTACCTTCAGACTCTAAAAGTCTCTTGTAAACATTGCCAAAAGTAATGGGATAGGAGAACTTCTTTTTTAGTCTAGAGAGCTGAAGTTCTGGACTTTTAAAATCAACTTAAATATGAAATTAACTATTTAAATTCATAGTAAGAATGCAGCTTTTGTTAAATTGCACATCTTCGAGGTCAAAAACTACCACTGCTTTGGGCAAACAAAGAAACAATACTTTACGTATTTGAGCAACCAGTGTTTAAAATTCAGTGTAGGAACAACCCCAACTGCATAAATATTAAATTTTACTCACTGTAGTAGTTTTCAAAACTATCCTAGATAGACAGAAAATGCTCCTGGCTTACGCTTGCATATACTTGCATAACTCAGTCACAGTCTATGGGTACCAGTAGTATTAAAAAAATAAAGTCAGCATCCACTGCATATTATTATATCCTAATGAGCCTTCTCAGAACTGTTTGAGTAGAAAAATTAGTGTCACTCTTGACCACAGAATTTACAAGTTTCACCTTGTAAAACACTGTAGGTTTACTGGTGATTTTGATGAACGTGATGAAGAAACACCAGCAGAACTTAACTCAGAGAAGCACTGGAAAAGCTACTGCATAAGAAAAAACCCTGCAGGAATGACAGAAGCAGAATTCATACAATAGCAAAGAGAACCTTTGCTCGAATGAGGACCACTGCCTTTCTCATTTACTGACAGCTGAGACACCCCTCAACGGACTGCAGTCCACAACAGGTCACAAGAGGAGCCAACATACCACATACAGGCCACAAACTGCACGTGGAACACTAACCTACTTGACTACTGACTTCTCCCCGTAAACTCATCACAACAAATATGAAGTACTGTGATGATCTATTTCAAGCAACTGAGAGAAAGTAAAGTTAGTTACTCTCAATTAGCTGGTTCAGCAGTCCAAGCAACAGAAAAGCATGGGGAAAAAAGGCAGTAGGAACAACAAAGCGAAAAAAAAAAAAAAGTGAATTGCTGCCTGCCATCCTAGAAAAGCAAAACTACCCCCCAGATCTTTTAGTCTTTCCTTCTGTCACTTTGGCTTGCATTTGGAGGACCCTTCATAGTGCCGTTTGAAACACTGAAATGAGGAGAAGATTATTTAAAGTGTTTATGATTTTTCTCATTTAAATATGGGAGTAACATACCCCTAAATTATGATTAAAAGAACAGCAGGAGAAAAAAATGCTGGCAACCATGATCTGACCTGCTGCAGGATAGCTGCAAGGGAATTCTTGTCCTTCTGGTTGACACCATCTCTCTGCAAGCGAGCAAGTAACTCTGGTTTCTTGTAAGCCTTCAGTGCCAGTAAGTGAATCACCCTGTCCCTATACGGTCGCTGAGAAACAGTATTGTTTGCATGAGTCTTCCGTATCGTATTTGCTGGGTTTATGGGTGTCGACCTCTTCCTCTCAGGCGCAGCATCTGAAACGTTTTGTGGTGCTTTTCTGATCTGTACTCTTTTTCCTAAATTAAGGATAAAACGAAAAAGCGTTACCAGGGATGTTCAAAGTAGCCAAGGAAATTGATTTTTCTAAAAATGTATTTACTTAGCATTTTAAGATCCACTGGCATATTCAGAGAGTAAAGATGCATCAGGTTCAGAATTAAAATATTATTCAATACAATAAAAACAGGTAAGTGAGTGATAGGAAAATTTACATATTTATTTATATAGATAGATGCTGCTTTTATTATTTTTCCAGTTTTATGCTTAAGCACTGAAGAGTGCCTAGGAAGACAAGTCTACAGAAACAATTGCACCACTGCCTAAAGAAACTACCAGCGATTGGTGTTCATCACCTGAGTCACTCATTCTATACAGAAATCTTTACCCCCCCTCTTATTACATAAGCTCATATATATGTCATCAAGTTTGGCAGAAAACAGTATATCAAGAACCTAACACTTCTTGGGACCATGCCAGAGAAGTTTAAAAAGAAAGCCTGCTCAGCATTTTGGATCAAGCTACAAAGAAGCATGTTTCTCAACCGGAGGAGCAATGCAAGTGCTTGCAAACAGTGCATCCAGAGTGTAAAAGTAACAGCGCCCAACCTGGATCTGAGCTTACCAGAAACAGCCCTCAACTTCTCTACTCAGTTTTTAAATAACACCTGCTATAGAACAGAAAAAAAATATAAAACGTGATATTATTGTAGTAAAAAAATGTTGCAATCCGCCAGAGGATGTGAGGCATTTTTCTGAAGCAAGCAAGTCACGTTTGGTACATGAGAGAGGCCAACGAGGATGTGTCAGAACATCCGAGGCTCCACCTCTCCTCCGTCAGACACGCTTGGAATTCAGGAAATTTCTGGAGTCACAGGGGAGAGACCAGTACATAGCTGTGCTGATTACTGCTGTCCCCAGGAACTGTAGAAATGTATTTCCAGCGCAGGCCAAACCTTTATGATCTTTCTGCCCTTGGACTTTGCCCTCCTGGCTGCCAAGAACAAAGCCAACCACACAAACACACGTGATTACGTTTTCAGAGCACCACGAGCTGGCCAGCTGTCTCCTGAATGCATTCCAAATGTTGTGACAAGGTAAAACCAATTTAGATGCGCGCCTCCTGGCACAGCAGATAGTGGAAGTAGCATTCAGCCAAGCACCTGCTTAAGTCGTGTCTCTGAATCACTTAAAAACAATCAGCCAAAAACATAACCACCTGCTACCACGAGTGACAACCCCCACCTGTACCCTATAAAGCACGCTGAAAGCCACCCTCTGTGCTCTAGCAGCACCCAGCCTGTCCCACCTGGGCTTCGCCTGTGCCAGCCTGAAACAGAAGCACCACCAAATCCTGTCATTCTGCTGCCGCCCATCCTCAGGCCCCATTTCCTTAACTTAAAGCTTTCGCTTGGGGTCTGTTTAAGCAGCCAATTTGCTTAAGGAACCAGCATTATTTGTCTTGAGAGTTGTTTTTTTTTTTTAAATGGAAAAACAGTCTTATGGTAACAGTTGCTCATTCATGGTGAAGACAAAATAAATCTAATTAGCATCAGCATATGCAAAAAACAGTAAGCTTATGAATTTGTATAGGTAGCTTCGTCAGTGTTGCTTTTTTTTTTATAACATTTCAAATTCAGGTGATGGTTTAGTGCAGTATTTAGGTAGTCAAGAGTGCTGTTACAAAACAAAAACATTAGTTACTAAAACAGAGGATGTAAGTGCATGGGGAGTGAAAAACCCTCAAAAGCTCAACAGTCAAAATTTCAACCAGCCCAGCAATATGGGAACAAGGAAGAAAAGGCTGGCAGGCTTTGGGGAGGCTGGAAAAAGCTAACTTCTGAACGCAGCAACAGGAGATTTTAAATCTGCGACGTGAGAGTGAGCCACCTAAAACTAGGACTTGCCAACAGCATGCCAAAGGAAATAGTTACTGAAAACTTACAGACATCTAGTAGAAAACAAAATACAACCATACCTAAATATGGTCCACCAGGCTTAATAAACTTTGCACTTCGATTGCGTGATTCCAGTTCTGCTTGGGTCATGCGCTCTCTGGTCATCTGATAGGAATCATTTGTTGCACATACTGTAATTTTATTCTGTACAGATCCCAGGCAACTCAGTTGTGAGACTCCAGAACTACAAAAACATTGAAAAAAAAAAAAATGAGCCCAAGCACTATTTCAAGTCCAGAAGTATGGTTGTATTAGAAACTTAAACACCTGTGTTAACAGGCAGAGAAAAATGTTTTTCACTTCTGACAGCTAGCTGATAGATGTTTCAAATAACCTCTGCATGCCCAACGCCCAAATTTTATCCATGTTACCTGTCAATGTAATCACAATGTTCTCATACAACCACTTTTGAGGGGCAAGCTCACGATAGGATGAGTGGCTGTACTAAGAACTACAGCAAACTACTCAAATTACTACGTGAGCTGAAGTAGTTACATGGGCATCCTAACAGCTACCTGCACATTATGCCTTCGAGGCTTTCTGAGTAATGCTCAGCACCTAGTTAAGCACATATTTGAAAGTCACCAGCTTCCTCTGCCCGCCCAAGTCCGACAACTTGCTCGTGACTGCCCACGTCTCCCTGAGGTTCAAGAAAGCAAAGCCAGACCTCCCCTCAAAGCCTGTATGCTACCTGTCACCACTAACTGCTGCCTTCAGAGGTTGTCCTCTTTTTTTTTTTTTGCTGACCCTGTGCATTTGACAGCAATGTTGGTTTAACTCTGGGGATTTGTATTTTATAAGGGACACTTCAAACAAAGCTCTGTACAACAGAACAAATGAGAGGGCAGGTGTGGCATCTCCTCAGTAAAGCTCAGACGTCAGGTTTCTGAAGGGGCCCAGTCCTCTGGGATGCAAGTGCCTCGTGTTTCTACCAGCCACAGACATCAGCAGCATCTCACTGACGGAGCTGCTGGCAGAAGCTGCAAAATAGGTGAAGAGTGGCTTTCCCCCAAAACCATCTTCTTGTTTGCCCTGAATCAGTTTAAATGCACTCACACTCATCCAGATGAGCATGTCCACGGCCTAACAGCAACTTAATTTAACCTTAGTGATTACAGCTGTGAACACGTATTTTGTGCAGCAGAGCACTTGCACTGTCCAGAAAGAGGCTGACAGACTAATCTAGCCTGAAACACTTCGAACAACCCTGAAACTCCCCAGTTAAGGTTCCAAAAGGAGAGGTTGAGCAACAACATTCAGCATCTAGCTTCTTACCTTACCAGGTTGTTTCTGACAGCCACAAGACTGGACAAAGCCAAGCCACTGAGAATATTCAGGATACAGCTATGGTTCTGTCCAACTGGAGCCCAGAGCTACATTTTTGGAATTGTTTCTTGCTCCCAGAACAGCATATGTACAATAGAAAGAGATTGCTCTTGCCGCCCAGAGTGCAAGCTCTACCCGTTGCCCATTTGCTTTACCCATCACAGGGACTCATCTAAGAAGGACCAGCACCAGCACTGAAGCATTGTGTGCTGCTCAGTGCATGTGGCTCGCTGTCACTTCCCCGGATTGCAGCAACCAAACAAAGTTCAAGAAGAGAAAGGGCCCCACTGGGCAAGACATCTGCATGGAACAGCTCCCATAGCAGCTTGTCCCAAATATATTTCAAAGAAGAAGAGATGGGGCACAGCTCAGACCTCAGAGAAAAGGCTAATACTATGGGAGCTGCTAAGCACTAACCAAGAAGACACAGTGCAATTCCCCTCCTTGGGCTATGGATTTTCTGAATTTGAGCAAGTTTTGAAGCCAGACCTGCCTTGAGCAGAAGGTCCCTTCTGTATTATTATTTTTAAATGATTCTACATAAAATACTCCAACAAACCGAGAGCTGACTACAAAAGAACTCAAAATCTAATTCAAACAAGCTTTCAAAATAGATTGGCAGAACCACATTAAAACTACTTAGGCATGTTATTCAGACCTAAAGCAGCTTAAATTTAATCTTTCTTATAAAATGAATTCAGTTCAATTTAACAGAAGCTGCTCCTTCACAAACAAAGGGCCCACAGAGATGCTCAGTGAAACACTTGAGTTGGACTTGAGGACCGCTACACATTAGGCTTGCCTGCACAAGGACCCTGAAGCAATTTCTCTCAGGAGTATGAGCTGTCTTCCTCAATGGCCCTCTTGAAGGCCACTTGCAGGTTTTCTAATCAGGAGCTGGCAGCAGCCTCAGCGCACCAGGCACACACAACTTTTATCAGACAGAAGAGGGGAGAGCAAGCAGGACTCACCCCTGCTGCTTACTCTGTGCCAGCATCAGCAGCCACTGTCTGGCTCCTTGCAGACACAGCGTAAACAAGGGGGGAAAACAAAAACAAAACAAAAAAAAAAGCACACCAAAAGGCACCCCCCCAGGCTCCCCAGGTCCACTGCTGAAGCGTTCAGCTCTCAGCAGTCCCACCAGCTGCACGAGTTGACAGAAAGGCTGCACTGCCTAGGAGAGAACTAGCACAAGAAGTGAGGACGTTCGGAGGTCTCCTGCTAGGCAGAGAGCTACTCAATCTGCTCACATTCATAATGCTGGTAAATTCTCCACCACGACAAACCCCAATTTCCAAGGTAAGTGCAGGAGCCTTTCTGCGGCCAGAAGAGGAGCAGCCCCTTTCAGAGATGCACACAGGGCTGTCTGCTATCAGCTTCCCTGCTCAGCACAGGCTCTGCCGGCAGCTTCCTGCAAACGCGTGGGGACAGGCAGTGGTTCTGCACCCCCGACCCCACCAGCACCACACTGAATGCCTTCTTCCAGGGGCTGAGGCAAGCCAGGTGTGAGAGCACAGAGCTTGCTGGGCTGTTAGCTAGACCCTAACACTGTTCACTTTGACTCAAACGAACCAGGACAAGGCGCTGCTGTATTGCCTTTGGGTTCTGAAACGTGGTGGTCATGCAGCTATGGGTAGGTCACTGAGTTATGTGGTTCTTAAAATAAGACAACTATCCATCATGGCTGGCCTCCTAGCAGGCTGCCAGCTATAATCATATTTACATATGGTTGGAGAATGGATCTGGTCTAGCTTGGATGATACTGAACTCCAAATGCTTTTAAAAATAGCTCTGAGAGGTGAGAAAGCAATCAAAAGGCTACTCTCTTTAAAAGCAAAACCTAAAGAATTCTATGTAAAAGCAAGTATTTATATATAATGAGCAAAAAATCAGGCTACTGCTAGGTATTTTATTTTTATTTTTTTTAACTGCAGCTCATCACTAAGAGCACGCCTCTGTTAAAGGTTTGAGCATATAGCATAAAGCCACAGAATCTACTTAAATTTGCCATGAAAGAAAATGTTAAGTAAAACTTACCTTGAGACAGTTTGCTGGACACAGTCAAAGCTTCCCTGAGGGCTATCTTTGCCAACATTTGACACGTAGAAGTTAAATGTATGCAATTCATTTGGGACTTCAGCTTTGGGAATTTTAACAACCTAAAAGGAAAAAAAAAAGTTTATGTAAAGACTTCAATCTACACTCCTTTGCTTGTGATTAGCTACAGTCATAAGAGTCTTTGTAGGATTTACTTCTCAATGAGAAAATGCGTTTCAAAAGCTTTAGCATGATTTCAGTGACATCACTAAAAAGTCTGATCTGGCATAATTTGCCCTCCAAAAGCAGCACAGGCTATGTGCTGCTGTTGTAACTGTACCAGAAAAGCTACAGTCAGTCGTCAAGGCACTCAAGCAGCAAGCAGTCTGGCACCTAATTCAGCAAGGCATACAAGCAGCAAGTAGTCCCTTCCAATTAAGTGGAATTACTATGCATGTACTGAGCTTTAAATGCAAGTGCCTGAGCACAGCCAAACAGGCTGAAGCTCGGCTAACTCAACAGAGCAAAGCAATGTGCACGACCCAGCTCTGTGATTTACCCTGTCCTCATGAAGCACAATCAGCATTCAGCTACAAGAAACACCAACACACGAACTGTAAAACTTCTAAGGATATCAAAGGTGAATTTCAACTCCAACAGACGCTAAAAGCCTTTTTCTTTTGCTCAGTTCTAGATTATTTGCATAAGCATGACACGTAAATAGTTGTTGGTAAACTCAGTCAGATATAATAAAACTTTATTTCCTTGGCTGAGCTAATCACTTAGCCTAGGATGTGACACACTTTACCAGAGCTGAAAAATTTAAGTGTGAGGAATCACTAAAATGTTTATTGGCATAAGCACATTTGAAAAATGTGCTGCTTTACAAATAAAACCCTGAAGCACAAAAAATGACTGCCATCCAATTACTTTGTTCTGAACATAAAATTAGGCTGCATAACGTCTAAAAAGCTGTTTTGAAATTTGCTTGAATTTTTAATGGAATATTAAGTAAAAGTGACAAGAAAGGGTATTTAGATGTGATACTCAACAGTCTTTTTCTTATTCTTTCACTTGTGAATTTGGCTAGTCTTTCTAAAAATCTGTCATTTTGCACAAAGTACTAACATGAAACTAGAAGACTCCAATAGTATTTTAATCATTAACATCTGGACAGTTTAGCAGCAGCTCGGGGCAATAGCTGGACAAGGAGAAAGACAATTTACCCGAACATTATTCTTTTACTTAAGCCTCAAGTAGCTGTATTCTTAAGAGAGCAATTTATGCAGTTGCAATAAGAATGAAAATAAAGCAAGTTACCTGATTCATCATCGTGGGTCGCGCGTGCTACCTTACCTTTCAACTATTACAAAGGTTACTACAGAGTAACCATCAGTCTGAAAAGATCACAGGAACGTGAATTCACCTACATTTTCTAAAACCAGCCATCACTGATTGAACGTTTCAGCCTAATGGTTTTACAGTACATACAGCAGGTGTGTATGCGTGGCATTGATAGGACTGTAAGTGGCGGACTGAGGATTCAACCCACCGAAGAAGAGGATGTCTCGTAGCCTGATGTAGTTTTTGGAAGAACAGCAAATATCAATCTAAGGCTGCCAGTCAAGAAATACAACCACACATATTGAAGTAGCTAAATGTTGCTGTGTATGCTTTCAATTAATTCTCAAAGCTTTGGGGATTTTTTTTTTCCTGTTGATCAGCTGAAAGAATGTATATCCATGGAATCACCTTAGCAATTAGTAATATCTATAACCAGAATTTTTTTCTTTACAAGTCTGGATGAATTACTGTGGATATTAAATCACAGACCAGCCAAATGTTTTGATGTGATAATGTGAAGATGGAAGTTGGCCTAAGAGCACATTTAAAAACTTGTTTGTTGCTCTCCCACTACCTTCAGTGAAGCCTTATTTCTCCCAATGAAACAAGACATCGACAAGTTATGGAGAAAAATACAAATGCGCCTCCTTGCAGGCAGAAACATATCAAGCTGATCACCAAAAATGACTTACCATTTGAGCAAACTCAAACACAAATCCCGAACCTGTCAAGGCTTCCTGCAGCTCCCCATCCTGCCCAGCTTTGTAAGAAAGGCACTGATGATGACAAGGGAACCAGCTGTTGACACCACTGTGATAGGTGTCTTCTCACCAGAAAGTAAGAGATCTAGAAGTTAACTTTCATTCTCACTTTTTCAAGACAGGTTTTTCAAAAACTTTGCAAGAGCTAGGTGATCACTCCTCAGGCACTCCCTGACTTAAGGTAAAGAGGAAGCAAGCACTGTGGGAGAATATTTTTGAAATCTTCAAGCACAGAAAACAGCAGTGCAACTAATTGAAGAATTAAAAATAGTTTCATCTTCAGTTCCAAAATTATTGGATTTGTAATGCAGCGGATACAAGGCTCTCATTTTTGTCATTTTCCTTAAAAGTTCTTACCAGTTAGAAATTTGAGGTGTTTTTAAAAGAACTCAGAACAACAGTTAGTGGTGAGAAGGGCTGCTAACTCAGTTCAATGCCGCATTTCTTACTATTTGCTGCTGCATCCAGGAAACTGAAGGACCCAGTAAATGCTTTAGCAACCTCTGAAAAGGACTCATTCAGAGTATCCACAAAGTGAAAAGCTTTTTCCCTTAAACAAGGGAACTTACTGCAGAAAGTCTGTTGTATTTCAGATAAGCCAGTTCAATAAACTTTGAAAAAGCTCTGAGGGGAAAAGAAAGTGCATTTTAAGTTACATTAAATGCAAATAAATCAGATAAGCTGATTTTCCATATTATGGTTCAAAAGTAAAAGCCCAAACATTTACGAAAAAAAGAACAAAGTATAAGTATTGAATCTGTAGGTAATACAAAGCTGGCAGGGACAAAATACATGAGGATGGAGTCAAAGCAGACTTGAAAAACAGGAGATGGGTCCGAAAATGCGAGCATGCTGCCATTTGAAAGCAGCTGTGCAAGGAACCTTATTTTTAGAGCAGAAACATGGGAACCAGCCAGCTGCAGGAGCAGCTCCACAAAAACTGTAAAAACACAAAAACTGCACCTCGAACCGCAGCACAGTGGCCTGAGCCCTGCACCTGGGAGCTGCCTCTCTTAATCCTCTTTCCAGCTCTTCAGAGACTACTGCTGCTTCTGCAATTACTCCATTAACTTGCTGACAACTTCTAGGTTTTCAAAAATTACTGCCACCCCAAATGCTTAAGATCAAGTTTTATTGCTGTTGGCATACTTGCCTTTCCCTTCTGTATCTTGGAAGACAAAATAGCGCTTCAAATTAGTTTGACACATCAGTTTCTCCAAATAAGCCTTCTGTTTTGAACAAACCAGCCAGATTTTACACCATAAATTTGTATCCTATAGTTCTGAAAATTTCAATACGGAGTTCGAGTCTTCTTGGTTTAATCAGAATTAAGATACTGCATTCAGCTTCCAATAAGCAGAGTGGCCAAAAGTTTGTTTTTCCTATTTGAGCTATACTTGCAGAAGTAGGTCAAGGATCCTATATTAATAAAGCACATATTGCAACTGCATTAATCCGTGACAGAAAATAAACTTATCCATATCAGGAAGCTGCACTGCAAGCCAGTTGTTAGTGCTTTTGTTCAGAAAAGCTGCTTTATATTCGTACTCCGCCTTGCATGCATACAGAGTGTCCCAGCTTGCAGGTGGCGTGCTCTACCTTGAAAGTAATTTGCCATACCCTCCCATGGCAAAGAAGAGTATTTCTAACAGCAAACACCCACCCTGGCACAACACATTACTCATCGCTGATCTTTGCTCTTCCCCTAGGAGGAGGGAAGTCCTTGCTGCAGACCTAGTTTATCCCTGCCAGCAGACAGCCAGATGGAGCAATGAAAGACGATGAGAAAGCCCTGAAGAGAAGCTGCAATATATGCACACCTTAACCAAAGAATCACTCAGGTTGTGTCTAGACAAGGAAACAAGGTCACCTTGAAAACAGGTGCATACCAGCGCCGTTCAAAACAACTTCTCCCCCTCACTTAGGCACTAACCTAGTGAAATGAGCCACGTGTCTACCCCCAAACATCGCCCCAGTTTCAGGCAGGCTAACAAACTTGTCTGAATTACTATGTCTGTGGTCTGTATACTTCCCAGGGTACGTACCAGCATGTGAAGACAGAGCATCATTTTTCTCCTAGCAGATGATTCCTTATGCACCCAAACACATTTATCCGCGTCCGCACACCTTTCCCCGTTTCACACGGGAAGCCCATTGTGCAGACATCTCCACGAGCAGACGGCGCGTCAATGCAGCCAGCTATGGTAGCACTACTCCATTTCTGCCACACGTCACTTCACATCATAACTCATGTCCCCGTGTCCTAGTTTTGGCTGTGACAGAGCTGACTTTCCTCATGACAGCTGGTATGGTGCAGTGTTTTGGATTCAGGATGAGAACAATGCTGATAACACACCGACCTGTAGCTGTTGCAGAGCAGTGCTTGCACTATGCCAAGGACTTCCCAGCTTCTCACATTACCCTGCCAGCGAGGGGCTGGGAGACAGCCAGGGCCAGGACAGCTGCCCCCAGCCACCAGAGAGATGTCCCATACCATGGGGCATCACGCAGGACAATTATATGTGGGGGCTGGCCAGGGGGCTGCTGCTGCTCGGGATCTTGGCTAGTGATGAGCAATTGTATTGTGCACCACTTGCTTTGTGCCTCTATCCCCCTATCACAAATTTTACTCCCCTCCCAAATTTTACTGCAGGGGAGCAAGCTCAGCTGCCTGCCGGGTTAAACCTCAACACCCTGCGCAGCCTTGAGGCACTGGCTCATTTCTGGCTGACATCCAGCTCAGGTCTGGCTTAGAATTTGCCTCAGCTGCTACCTCACAGACTATTTATCAGCTGTGGATGTAGCTAAGGCCAGCACCAGTCTATTTCAGAAGGTAACTTATGCTTTATAAATCCTTTCCTGCATAACAGACACTTCAGGAAAACAAGCAGCTGGGATCACAGAATTGCAGGGCTTGGAAGGGACCTCTGGAGATCATCAAGTCCAGCCCCCTGCTAAAAGCTGGCTCCCTACAGGAGGTTGGGCAGGAAAGCCCTCAGGCAGGTCTGGAATATCTCCAGAGAAGGAGGCTCCACAACCTCTGGGCAGCCCTCTCCAGCACTCTGTCACCCTTGCTGTAGATAGGATGTTCCTCACAAACACAGGTAAAACCTGTGTTCCAGTTTTTGGCTATCGCCCCTTGTCCCATGGCTGCACACCACTGGAAGGAGGTTGGCCCCGTCCATTTGCCTCCCACACTTCAGGTATTTACGAACATTGATCAGATCACCTCTCAGTCTTCTCTTCTCCAGGCTGAACAGACCCAGGTCTCTCAGCCTCTCCTCATACAGGAGATGCTCTGGGCCCTTATGCAGCTTATGTACAGGAAGGCAAATACTTAATGGTTTTTCCCACCAGGTTTGACAGAATTTTCTGCTCCCTGATGATCAGCTGTATGTTTCAAACCCTTCCCTTCTCATGCTTCCTTTCTGCTTTACTTCGGAGCTGTCTCCTCACACCGTTTTATCATCTGTGCTTTATCATCACCCCCATTCTCCCTGGTTGAAGAAGAAAAAAGTCTTTAATGAATGCAACAATTAACAGGCTTTGTGGAAGGTAACGTGAAAAAAGGTGGCCATAAGCCATCGCAAAAGAATTATTACCCAGTTCTGGGAACCGAGCAATTTCTTGTTTAGCCTACAGAATCTGTATTACTTCAGCAGAAGCACACAGAAGTCTTAGTATTAATGTCAAACTCATCTCTCTAGGCTGACAGAGATGCAAAAAGCCTCACTGTTTTCTAGATCCATGCTGAAGAGACAGGAATGGCTGAGCTGATCACTCTGAACCCATGGTAGCTGCAGGAAATTTGCTCTTTCTGCCCTGCACTAAGTTCACATAAAGAAAATCATTTCGTCTGTTTGCACACAATTCACAGACAAATTTAATTAACTCACAGAATTTCTCTCACTTGCAGATTTTTCAGATGAGTTATGACAAGGGAACGACTGCTTTCAGGTACTGCAGCATGGAGAAGTCACGGGGGGCATTGCACCTAAACTGAACACACCAGATGTCTCGGTTCTGTCACCAAACGGCAAAAAAAAAATAATTAAAAAGATTGCTACTGGTGCCTGAACCTCCAGTGCTGATGCGATCTCTTAGGATATTCATATGAGGAAAGACTTTAACAGTGTTCATGCCCATTTAATGCACTAAGGTGTGCTCTTACAAGGCAGAGAAGCCAGGCAAATGTGCTGCCAGACAGAAGCTCTACCACCACACCCTCCTCTTGCCCCCCTTGGGACTGCCCTGGTATTGTGCCTGTGCCGGTCCTGCAGGGATGCAGAGACACAGCCCTGCAGTGCATAAAACAGGAAGATCAAACCTATTCATCTGTACGCAGCAGGAGTTATCGAGATGCCAGCTTGGAGATGCTAGAGGAAATTCCTGTAAGGAAGATCTGAGCTGGCACAGGGTTCTCTTGAAATTGAAAGAAAACAACGCCCCTGCCCCCCCCCCCCCCCCCCCCATATACACTTTCAGCACAGGACAGAGAAAACAGATACAGAACAGACATTCTGCAGAGGTTTATTCCCAACATCCTCATGCTGCTGGAATTGGAGACTTTATCCTGAAGCAGTGAGGCTTTCTTTAAGTCTTCAAAAAAGAAAATAAGCTTCCGTGTCCAAGAGACCAAAATTGTGAATCAAAGCCAACCCTGATGATCTCAACCCAAGTGACCTGAAAGAAGCCGTGCAGACGGCTGTCACCCGAAGGGCACCCTGTGGCACGCAGCAGACACCCTGTTTCCATCTCCTTCCTTCACCCCACTGCTGGGGCTCAATGCCCACATCTGCAAAACCTCACGCGTCCCCACACGGGTCTCGAGTGTACCTGGGAAGGCTTGTATGCCCCAACCTGGCCCCACTGTCATCGCCTACCAGGCTGGAGCACTCAACACTGGTGTCAAGAGCTCTTGACCCCCTGCAGCCTACTTTAAAACATTTTAAAATATCTGCGTCCTCACATTGGCTTGAAACTTGGTACCATTCAGTGGGGTTAGTAATAGAGGACATCCACTAGAACAACTCATGCCCTTGACTTTAATCCCTTCCTCTTCATAATTGATTTCTGGATCTATCATTATCCTCTCTCATGCCGAGACATCATCCTCATTGGCTCTCTAAAGTAAGAGCAGTTTTCAGAATTTTCTCTAAACACTCCCTCTTTTCAAAAAGAAGGACTGCAAATTTTTTTGGCTCATGGCTTTTCTTAATTTCAGTCCTCTTTTGCATCACTCCTGATGATGCCGCACACTTGAGAGTACCCTGAATTCCGGGCAGGCATATTGCGCTCTCCAAGCCTGACTCATTTCATCTCATTTGCTCCTGAATACATCTACCCACTCTCTCCCTCCTGTTCTCCCACAGCCAGCAGCATGTCAGGCTGGTTGAGGGCATTCGCAGCGCCTCTATTTTTGGATGCTGCTGCTCAGCAGATGTTCAAGTTGCCTCTTCCCTCTGTTCCTCCTCAAAACCATCCCAACCCGACCACTTTGACCAGCTCTGCTCACCCAAGTCATCACCTACTTTCACGGCAACCTTTGGCAGCCCACGAGCCTGGACTGGGACGTGCTCCCTGCCCCAGGCACCAAGGCTCAGCTCAGCCCGAGAGCCTCTCCAGATCCATGAGGGGATTGCGGCATCCAACGAGCAGTGGGTGCAGAAGCCAGGTCCCTGCTCTGTGCGACAGGTTTGGGTTTGGGTTTAAGCCTTTCCTCAGCTGCCTGCCCAGATGAAAGCTACTCACAGCTCTTCCTGGCTGACACTTGGTTTGCTGGGAGGCGACACATGTGGCAATGCACTTCTGCTCAGCAGGGATGCTCTTCCAGACTGTAAGAATTCCTCTTTCACAAATCCCGCAAGGGACGGATTTTGCTACAGCATTGTCTGGCTCTTGACTGCAGCAGCTTTCGCCCAGGTATCCCTGCCCCGCACTGACAACATTGCTTGTTCAGTTGTGTTAACACAGGTGTCCAGCCTAAACCTCCAAGGAGACAGAGGCATTCCAGAAACCTGCTTGACAATGTTGAAGCCTCAAAAAATCCTCCTAAACATGAAATCTGTTTTAGCATTGACTTCTATTGCTTTTGTTTTAATATTCAGAATCCTCCTTTTTTGCCAAGTGCTGTGTCCTTTAAGGACCAAACCTCCTCCTCCTCTGTTAGAGCCAGACTGGAGAACACCCCTGATCAATGACCCTTTCTAAAGGGAGATTAAGATGCCAAACCTCTTTCAAATAATATAAAAGCCCAGCATTCACTCCCCGAGGTTTTTGCCTGCACAGGTCTCGGCACTAGGGACAGTGCTGTTTTCACCCAGACAGACACGACACCAACCAGCTGCAGGACACTTCTCCTCCACTGAGGACTGCTGGCTGTGCGCACTTGAGCTCTGTGACCTTCCTGTGCTGTTGACAGGGATGCTTACAGCCCTTCCTCCCCTCTGACAGCCGCACACCTCTTCCCAGAAGGATACAAGAGGAGCCAGTTCTGCAGGAAAGAGCAGTAACAAGCACTCACTGACACATTTTGGGCTTTCCTGGCCAGGGCAAGCAGCACAAAGGGGGATAACACAAAGTAATTACAGTCGGAGAGAGGACCAAAGGTTTGCACAGGACACATTTCGGGGAAAAACAAGCAAGTAAGAATACCGCCACGCTGACTCATCTGTAAGGACACCACAGAAGTGATACGCTGTAAAAAGACATAAGAGAGCAGGCATTTTATATTGTTTTTAGAAACATGTCTTTATGCAGAAGAATAAACCATAATTCCTGCAACATACAGAAGAGTATAAAAGTCTCATTTTAAACTACAATGGGTGGTTGAAACTAAACAGGTCTATACAGTGATACACATGAAATAATGTATCATTTGACAAAAACACTGAAAGCTTTACTCTAGAAAGATACACAAACAAACATAATCAGGTCTTTTTAGACAAAGGTATTCATTTCTCAAGAGCCATTTATAAGCCAAAGGACCGAGCTTCACAGAAAAAAAAAAAAAAAAGTAATTTTACTCTGCAGAGCGTACGAAGCAGTTGATCCAGCTACAAGCCCACTTCAGCACACTGCTCAGCTCCCCAAACCAGACAGCTGTTTTTGTAAGCCCCATGGAGAAGGACAAGCAGCGCTGTGCCCACCCCTCAGCAGACAGAAGCTGCAGCACAGACGTGCTGAAGGCACATGCAGCGCAGCAAGATGCTGGGTGAGCTGTCAGTTTTTTACACAGCATGCTTGCCACAAGTTTTGTGTCTATGTAAGAGGCAAATTAGCACGTTACAAGACATTGCAGAGAAAGTTAAAAACGCAGCAGTGAGACCACATGAGGAAAGCATGCCTGTTTAAAGCTTGGTGTGGACTGTATACTGGACTAGAAACAGCAGGGTTGTATTTTCTTTTGTTTTTAAACTTATCCCTACCACTTCACAGTGAAAAATCAGCTGGCAATACTGGAATTCCCCAGGGACACTGCACACCGCAGTAGCTTCTACGCTACCCAGACTGACAACGTGTAAACCAAAATGTTTAATTACAAGGTATTTGCTGAAAGCTAATCTCTCCCATCAGAGTGACCCACGTCTTGCCTTCCCCTCTGCATTCCCCACTTAGCTCAGACCGTACCACACGTTATGGTCCGGATGGTTCAGGGGTGAGATACTCCAGGAGGAAAGTTCTCCTCCTCAGGGGCTGATCCGTGCCCTGCTGTGTTCATGTCAACACTCATGTATATTTTATCAATGACAGCCTGAGCTTGGTGCAAACTGTACGAACACTGTTTCGGTGGTTACTGCACTAAAAGTGTCTGGAGGCAAATTACACAGCATGCAGAGGTGATTTATTATTGTTTCAAATGCACACTGCCTTACCGTGTCCACAGATTTGCTAGGGCACCTCTGAGGCTGCCAGTACACATCCAATGCTTTTCAGGCGCCCTCAGGGCAACGTCACCTTACAACAGAAAAAAGCTCAGCTTGCTCTGGCAGAAACCCAAGCTCCCTGTTAGCACATACACACAACCTAAAAGCTCCTACATTGCCTTTTCTAACCTAAGGCTCCTGTCCAAGCCCCAGGTTCTCAACTTCTTCACCTAACGTGGTTGCAGACCACCCCAAGCCAGAGCGCTCCTTGTTTCTCCACTTGAGCCCTTCCTGTTACCCATGGAAGAAGGTGAGTAGGATGCCTGCAACTAGAGATGAAGCACTTCAGAAGACAGCTTTTTAGGACAAATCCAGCATTGCATCCTGGATCTGTGCCGTTGCCCATTTCCACAAACGTCCAAGGTGATGCTGCGTGGTGCATGGGCACTGAGGATGATACCCTATGAAGGAAAGGCCTCTCAGGGCAGCCTGGCCTGCAACTCCACAACTTCTGGAAGCACTCAAAACCCACAGGAAAAGGAGTCTCATCATCTCCCTCAACGAACTTAAAATACTGCCCCTACTTCGGATACTTAGTAGCTAAGAATGTGCTGGAGTAAGTTCCTTAGTTTGCATTTCTCTAATTAGGCATAGATTTGAGGAGCACCATCAGAGATGTTTGCTTCTGCAGCACACAGCGAAGTCCTGTCAGATGTTTCCATCTGGTGGAGTGTGGGAACAGACCTTGCTGTGGAGTTCTACCTTGCTGGCCCAGATTAACTGCTCTAGAGAAAGATGACACCATTGTACCTCAGTAACACTGGGCCCTTTAGCCATCTTTCGAAGTGTTTGCTCAGTGAAACATTTGGTAACTGATAAAGCAATTGTTTTGTGGC
The DNA here is from genome assembly GCF_964211825.1 of Aythya ferina. Lineage (NCBI taxonomy): Eukaryota > Metazoa > Chordata > Aves > Anseriformes > Anatidae > Aythya > Aythya ferina. The sequence goes on from NC_140299.1 coordinate 84,140,694, forward strand.
GACTTAAACCCACGCTGATACACTAACAAGTTACAGACAGCTGCGCTGCCTCTCTCCTAAAGAGAAGATGCAGGGAGCTGGGGCAACTACAGCCTTCTGCGGAGCATGCGCTTTTGTTAAACATGTACATGAGTTCGTATGTACGTGTGCAACCATGGGGGTGGAGAGAAGAACAGGCTTTTCTGTTCCTGCCTGACCACACAGCATCCTGCACTCATGGGTGGCTGGCAGTGTCCTCCCCTCCTGTTTTCTACCTGGCAGAAGCATGAGGAGAAGTGGGAGGAGGACAGGACATGGAGAGCCTCCATCCCTCCCTGGCCCAGACCTACAGCAGACAGCAGGGGGATGCAGCATCACCACACTGCAGCAGGAGCTGAGGAAAAAAAAAAAAAAAAAAAAACAACAAAAAAGAAGAAGGAAAACACAGGAGCATTAATCCCTGCAGCATCAGTTAACAAGCCATACGAACATCCCATATGTAACTCCACCACCCTACTTCCAGCATTGTCCTGGGCTTCCGCAATGCTTTGCTTCACTGACACAGAGCAGAATATGGAGTATGGCTGTGGGGACGTTTGTACATCGCATGCGGTGGTGATGTAGGTGCCTGGTGCACCACAACAGCAACAACAACAAAAAGCAGATCTTTACTGCTGAGAAACAAGGTCTCCTCCAGCCTAGTAGTTCCTAAAACTGCATAGAGGGCTCCTGTAAGGCTGCTACTAAAGAATAAGGGAGAAATAGGGACATGAACTTTTGCAGAGAAAGAGAGGGTGCAGGCTAGATAAAGTGCACTGGTGAGTTTCATTTTGCTTCGTACCACTTCCTAAACTTTGTGCCAATATTTGGGTTAATTATTTATAAGCCCAGAACTTATTCTGAACTAAGCAAAACCGTCACTTTCTCCAGGTTTTGTAAACAAGAACAAAACGCACTCTGCTGAACAGTTACATGGTCACACACAGGAACACAGGAAAAAATGCAGTGGAGTGCCAAAAGGGGACGGTGCTGCATTGCTCTCCACTGCCTCCCTGCTCGAGAGCAATGGTTGATGAGGAGCTCACCAGGAGCCAGCAATGTGTGCTGGCAGCCCAGAAAGCCACCCGTACCCGGGGCTGCACCAACAGCAGCATGGGCAGCAGGGCGAGGAAGGGGGTTGTCCCCCTCTGCTCTGCTCTCCTGAGACCCCACCTGGAGCCTGCGCTCAGCTCTGGGGCCCCCAGCACAAGGAGGACACAGGTTGGATGGGGCTGGGGGCAGCCAGGGCTAGTGGGAGGCGTCCCTGCCTGTGTCAGAGGAGTTGGACCTGAGTGCTCTGTAAGGTCCCTTCCAGCCCAAACCACCCCCGACTCGATGATTTGGGCAGACTCTGTGGGCTACGTGAGGGCAAGGTGACCATGCCAGCAGAACCACATCCCTTACACTGGTTCTGATTGCCACTCAGCCCACCTTACACCGGACCAGGACTGTAGTTTCAAACTCTTTGAGCAGGATGACTACTTTACATCAGAATAAAGGTTTTATCCATCCTCTCATGCCTTCCTTGGTGTATCCACACAAGCACTGCATGTGTACATAGAAAACTGGATCAATTCCATGACCTGAAGTAAGGTTGAGAGGCACAATCCGTATGTCAGTCTTTCACAATGAGTCTTTCACAATCCTTTAAAGCTCAAATATTAAACGCAGTATCTTAAGATACTCACAGATCACAACCTGCATTTAATTTTATATTCAGCTTTATTTCTCCAGTTTACACTTGCTGACTGCTTAATAGGACACGTACCCTTTAGGCCACATTTCCTCGTTTTTTTTTTTTTTCCTTCAACTCTATCAACAGGCTTGAAATATTCCACTTTATATTAGTTTTAAAAAAGGTACAAGAACCATCGATAGTCCATGTTACTAAAAACAACCCTCTCACCCCTCAAAATTGTACATCTGCTTTACACCTTGAAACCACACACTCCAGGTCATTTTTGCAATATTACACCTACACTTCTTAGTTGATGACTTACAAGTTATACTCTTTCCTTTCAAATTTAGGGTATCAGGTGATAAAAGACAAAAAAAAAAAAAAGGGTATACCAACAGCATGACTCTTTTCTACTTTTAACTAAAATTCTTCAGTAAATAAAATGAAACGTGGTGTTAAACTTATCTTGAAAATACCCATAGCATGTGTGTTTGTGGTTGTTGTTGTTTTTTTTTAAGTAACTAATAGATAATCTATGCTTGACTGTGTTACAGAAGTACAAAATACTCACCCCTTGGAGTCCTTGAAACTGAATTGAAGGTTGAGCAGAAATAAGATCCTGCAAGAAAAAGAAAACAAGTAAAATGTAAGCAAAGTGCAAGCCTCTCTGCATCTGCAGAATGTATTTTTCTTCATCAAGAGCACACATTGTGCATCCGTTTGCAGCCAGCCTCCTTCTCACCAGCTATACCATGGCTCAGTGCCCCCACACATGCATGCCCAGGGCTCCTGCCAGCAGTCCTCCACATGGCACCAAGAAGCTTTAGAGCTGATGTTTTGTCACGCTCAACAAGGATGCCTGAGTGTCATGGGGTGGAGGGGTGGGCAAGAAAATTAATGCTCAGCATTATTGCATAGTATTGCTGTTATTGCTAGAACTCCTCCCTTCCCCTATGTATGAAAACAGTTCCAAAAGGTGTGTTCCCCCCCCCCCCCCCCCCTAAATTCTGCCTTCACATCCTGGTCGCTTACAGTTTTGGATGTGCTTAGTTTCTGAAGAGCCTGTTTGATGATACCATTTTTACATGTTCGTGAGTGCTGGGCACCCTTTGGTGCTTTTCCACTCTTCAGCTTGGCTAATGAGGTAGATTTCATTTCAGAAATTAGAAGAGATGGAACATAACCAAGCCAAGTAATTTAGGTCTCCCCCACACAGTCCTCACTCCCTCAGCAATGAATCTACCAAGATACATATGCAACAGGGCCAAAAATAATAGTAGCCACCTCTCACTTGCCTCTATAATTTCACATCACTAAGTGCAGCCTGCTCCCAAACAGGATGCAAGTATGGAAGCATCCCGTGCCACAGCCCATGAAGACTTGCAGGTGTTTTGGGGTAGGGGGGGCAAGGAGATTGCTAGCTGAAAACTTTTTCTTGTCACAGGTTAGGTTCTGGCCAGATCTATTCCTTGACATAGCTCACAGGAGCAAAAACACCACTGCCAGCAGGAGCATGCTGATAAGGATATCCCATTTTAGCAGCAGTGCTGACTGTGCTCAGCTTTACTGAATCCTGAAATTACACTGCTGGACAGAAAACATATGGCCTCTGTGCTGACTGGCTCGACTTACTAGGCTTTGTCCATAGGATTTTGCAGCGAGGTCGTCAGCCTCCCGCAAATGCTTGCGCTGAAAGAGCTGAGCCAGAGGATGACATTCTAATTAATAAACATTTCTCTCCAGAAAAGCAAGTGCTTGTAAACCGAGGTGCCATCCAGGATCATGAAGCGGTGTCAGCACAGGACACAGCTCGGTATCGGTAGGAAAGCAAGCTAGGGGCAGCTCCTGCCCCCAGCCACAGCTTCCTCCTCCCTCCCTGGCATTTGTCTCCCTTTTCACAGGGAAATTCACCACACACCAGCAGCAGATCCCTGAGTTTGGCAATGGACTGACCCTGCTCGTGCCGGGTGGCAGCAGAGGCAGGAGCCAGGCACCACCCTGCCAGCAGCAACAAGCCGACACAGGCGCAGGCCCCAGCTCTTCAACAGCGCCTGTGCTTGCTGTCGGTGACAGGAGGCTTACGCAGCACCTCAAGTTGCACAGCAGCCCGCAGCACACACCAACTTAAGCCTTTAAATGGCTTGCTGGGAACTAGCTTGCTCTACAGATCTTCTGGCTCAAAGCAGGGAAGTGCCAGAAGCCAGACAAGTGGAGTTATGAATGGACCTGCTTGCCCAGCACGCACAAACGAACCCGTTTCCGAAGGCAGTGGGGGTACATATATGAAGTCTGACGCCGCTGTAAATCCTGACTTCTGTCCCAGGCATCAGCTTTTGGGAAGGAAATTGTGTCCCACACAGAAAGTGACGTCCGGGAGCGCTTCCCCACACGCTGACTCAGAGGTGGCGGCGCAGCGGCCGCGCAGGCCGAGGCGGCGGACGTCACCTTCGCACACAGAGCTCGACATCAGCCGGCTTCGGATCCAGGGAAAGCACACTGGCTTCGCCAGCAACCTGCTCTACTTCAGCGAGAGAAAATGCCACCGAGAATCTAAATTTAGCCGAGTATCAGAAGGCTCTCACGTCCTCGCTGGCACCTTATCTGGAGCACCAGACTGTGCTGGTGGGGAGCAGGGAAGGGGACGGCCCCGCAGCCAAACCTTCGGCTGCCGGCCAGCCTGACACTGCAACAAACATCTCACAGACAGCTCACACCGGGCACAAATGGCTTTTCTACTTCTCATCTCTTGCCAAGTCCTCGCTCACTGTATTTCATGTCCTGTACCCCAAAGCGACTTGGTCTTCTCTGCGTAGGGAGCACAGGGGCCCTGCCTCTTTCCTGTGCCATCCTCAGCCAACTTCCCCACACCCACCTACATTAGAGGGCACATCCACAATTAGTGCTTTTTTAATCCATTTATGCACTTGCTGTCCATGAATTTGCCCAATCCCTTTATGAACCAGCTGATACCGTCTGCCTCCTGTCTCCCCTGACAGCGAGGCAGAGAAGCTCACCATCCTCCAGGTGAACAGACTCGCTGGCTTTAACTTTATCCACCAGTTTTATCAAGCGCCCTCTTGTTCTGGCACTGCATGATACGGGCCCTATCAGCTCTACCTTCACATTACCTACCGTTTCTCAAGCCTCAGCCCCTTATCTTTTGCTCCAAAATGAAGCCCCAGCCTTTCTGGACTCTCGGGAGGGCGTAGGCCACTGCTACACCCCCTTGATCACTCCAGGGGAAGGGCAGAGGAGGCCAGCTCCCTTTCCTCACATCCCTCTGCAGATGCAGTACCCAAAACAGCTGAAGCGATGTGTACATTGCCTCAGTGAAGTGAGAGTAGTAATAACCAAATGTCAGCTCAGTCAAAAAATGAGCTACAGCTGCAGGCACACTCCACTACTTCCATCTGAAAAAAATTAAGATAAAGTTTCCTACAAAGAACTGGTTAAAAAAAAATACCTAGAGCTGCTTCAACCAGATCATAAATCTCTAAATACGGGGGAGAAAAAGTTGAGAGCTACCCATCTTACTTTCCCCAGGTTTGCAGTTTTGCTTAATGGTTTTTGGGCAGGGACTACGTCTGCTTGCAAGACACAAGATCTGCACACACACACAGCACTTGGCAAATAACTCGGATATTTATCCGGCACCACCCTTGTATACAAGGTTAATTATCTAGTGTTTTTCAGGCCTGTTGACTCACAGTGAACAGAAGATGCATTTATATCAACACATTAGAGATTGTGATGTGCAATAGCTCTGTATACATTTTGATGATTTTAAAAGAGTTACCATGCGGAAAGGCTAAGGCATGATGTAGTTGCAGGGTAACAGTGTCAGCCTAAGGATTTCCCTTTCTCCCCTCCACAGCCCTTCAGCAGCTTCTCTCTCCTGCCTCAGGGCTTACAGCTGCCCACTGAGCCTGTAAAAATTTACTTGTTAATTCACAGCACGGCTATACATCAGCACAACTTCGGCTGAGGAATTAGAGCCCTCCTCACAGGAGAAGGAAAAGCATTTCAACAGAAAAGACTATAGGGCTTGATAAAGTCTATTATATTATCTCAGACACTGTATCACTGCCACTGAGGATTATTCCTTACCTACACATTCCAGCCATCAGATGGGTCACATCATACTTCCCGATTACTATATGGATTGAGAAACTGAAGTAGCCAGCTAGGCTTCCTTTTAATGAAGTTGAGAGAGCTAACTCTCATCTCCAAGCATTTAATGTATTGAAACAATCATGTTGTGAGCTGGCAAAGCCATTTTAATGCATGGATATGGAGATGCAACCTTAACTCAGACTCCTTTGGCATACCCACCCTGATTACTCTTAAAATTACACAGTGAGATTACGGTTTTTTGTTGTTGTTGTTTGCTTTAAACACACAGCCAGTGCAGCACCCCCAGGGTTAGGCAGAAGCAGCCCCAGCCCAGGTGAAGCAGTGGATGTACTGGCTCAGAAAATGCAACTGCCCTTCCTAGGGAAGCTGGCAAACAGATCCAAGGAGTTGTCTTGGAAAATAAAGCTGTATTCTAGCTACGCGGCCATCTACTGCTGCACAGCTCCTGAAACAGGAAGCTTTCCTTCCTATTCCCAGGAACCTGTTCCCTCCAGCACTTGTGGAGCTCCTCCAGAAACTCAGCTCACTAACCCAGAACCAGACACTCTGGAAAATAAATAAATAAATAATCAGGTAGTTTTTCCCAAATGAAAAGAAGTGGATTCGTATTTTTTCTCCCCACTGTCAAGGGCCACGAAACCTCAGATCAGTTCAAGTCATCACTGCAGATATTCAGCTCCACTTTGTCTTCACCGAGTACACGCACGGGGTGCCAGTAAGGTGCTAGCCTTAAACCAGCTCTATAGCAGGAACAACCTCGTTCATTCAGAGAGCATGTCACTGCCCCAAGTTTTTCCTACAGTCCCATGTCTCATCAACCACAGCCTTCTGACACCTGAAACAGGATACACATCCTCGTCACCCTCATACCAGATCTCTGATCTATCCAGAGCAGCCTGTCCTGTGCATTAGACACATGGATTGTGTAGGAAGATAGTGCAGCAGTAGGAATGGAAGGGGGAAGAAAAAAAAAAAAAAAAGCATTTCTTTCATCTGAGAGTGGATGTGCCGGTTTGGCTACAGCACTGCGATCGCGGTGCCGAGTGTGAGCCCTCCTACCCAGCTCGGTTTGCCGCTGACGACACGAGACCTTGCACCATGAAGCCTGTGCAGGAAGGGGAGCCAAGCAAAGGACAAGGACAGCAAGAAGGGCTTCTGGTTTTCTTTAGCAGCAGAGCAGGCTGACACACTTGCCAAAAGACAGCAGTATTTCCCAGCCAGCCAACAGGGCAGCGGCACAGCACGCATCCAGCTGAGGTGGCACCGATTTAACAGACCAGGTTATCTGCAGGTTATCCCTGCCACATGGAGCCTGTTGTCTGCAGTGGAGGCACAAGCCCTTGCTGCCGCTGTGTCCGTAACTCAGCTGTTATGTTGGTGTCTCTCTTCTACTCATCTACCCCATAGTTTGTAGGGATTACGATTTTTTCTCCTGCTGCTAAGAGATTTGTCCCAAATCAGACTCACAACTTTGTGACACAGCAAAAACACGCAGAGTAAGATCACCCAGTTCTTGCTCCCATAAGAAACCAGGGGAAAAAGCCCTGCAATCAACCAGTGATGAAAATACATTTATTATGAATACTTGCGTTGCCTAAATCAATTAACTCCACATTATCAAGTGCATCATCTTAAGAGAGATACAACCTCAGATTTGAAGAAACCAAACCAAAACAAATGCAGAATGTATCATCAGCACTCCGTGTACCTAAGTGGGCAACTTAGAGACAGAAACAGAGGCCTCAGGCATATCCCCTCTTTCACAGGGAGCTCCCCTGCGGCTTGCACTCCAGTAGCAAGAGTATCACTAGCAGATTTCTGCTCTTTCAGCAGCAGCAGGAGGGAATGACCAAGGGCATTCCCAGCTCCACTGCAGGCGCCAGACTCTTCCGCACACTCCCACTCCCAACAGGATTTTCAGTGTCTTCCCTTAACCTCTCACAGCCACTCTCTGGTTGACTGTCAGCTCACTTCACCCCCATCCTCTTCCCTGTGCCTTCTAAGTCCACCTTGGAGCTGACTGACAGGCAAGCAGAAAGCAAAACCAAAGACATTTGCCCCATCTACAAGGGGAAGTGCATCCTCACTCACACGGACCTCCAGGAGGACGAAGCCTTGCACCAGAAAGCAGTTTCCTAACCCCCAGCCCAAACCCTGGCTGTTCGAGGCAGACGTGAGTCACAGGGAATTTCAGCCCTGGTAAGTGAAATACAGCAGACTCCCATGACACCACTTCAATTGCTCCGAGTGGGGGGAACATCAGACAAGCACGCATTTCATATGCTTATTGACTCCACAACCTCTGCAGCTGGAACGTCCAAATGATTATTCAAAGAATAAACACTTAAATGCGAGACAGATTCCTAAGAGCCAGAGTTATCCCTGGGTTTAGGAGGCTGAGATTTTAGAGGCCAGAAAAAAAAAAAAAAAAAAAAGAAAAAAAAAAAGCTTTAATAGCATTCAGAACAACTTAGAGATTTACAGTTGCTGTCACCTAGAGAACCACAGCTGGGACATAACTGCAGACAGATGTTTGCTCTGCTAAAAGCACTATCAGCTGAAGACACTTCTGTCCTTGTTGCCCTGCAGGGACTGCTCAGAGCAGTGCTCCCCAGCCTGCTTCAGGAGCAGCTGGCAGATTAGGAGAGGCCACCAGCACCTGGAGTGACATTACATGCTGTCGTCAAACAGCGAGAGGCTCCGTGTTGCATTCTGCTTCTTCTTCACCTGGTCTCCTACACTGCTTCTGATCATTACACGGCAATCCAACTTTACAGCAAAGCCATCAAAAAGTGACTTGGTGATCCTGCCCAGTTCATTTTGGCACACAGGGTAGACCTGCATGCTATATAACTTGAGCTCATCTAATCAGGTAACTGAGCAGAACCTGTTTTTTAAGAAAAAGTGGTCATGCTTTCCATTGCTGCGGCCGCAGATGATGCTCGAGTGCTTTAAGCCATGCCGATCAGCAGCACTGAGGCCAACCCGAACACGAAGAACGTCCTGCACCACCTGCACCCAGCCCACTCCATGCATCGGGAAGCAGAAAGGTGAGCAGGGAATCAGGCCCTGCCCTCACCTACACACAGCTGCACGGAGCTGGTCTGCTGCAGATACATCCCCAGCTCTGCACGTGGGGGAAGCTGGATTCAAGAATTTAAGAGCTGATTGCTATGCAAGCTAAGGAAATCTTCAGCAAAGAAAGCAAGCAGAGTAAGTGCTTCCATCTTTACAGAAAGTATTTAAACTTGAGTGTTAAGCAATTAAGCACACACAGCCTGCCTGAGTTGTACAAGTGATGGCTAAGTAGGTCATTTGAGGGTTATCGTGACTCCACACATCGACATGCTGTTGGAGATATTACTTGTGTTACACAGATAAGGTTCTTCTGCACCGGGCAGAGGCGATTACAGAGCTATAGGTCAGCTCCCCTGCGTTCACTTCACAACTTTCTCAAGTTCTCAGCAACACTGATTTTAAGCCTGTGTCACAACTCTTCCAGCCGCATGGCGAGAAGTGAAACAGGTCGGCGATACAACCCAGCACGAAAAGCTAGAGAGAGGAGCAGTATTGCCAGCTACAGCCCATGGATCTGCAATTGGGCGTGCTAGCTTCGGAGGTGGCTATTTCTAAAGGCAGAAGCTCCAGAGGCTGCACTCTCGGAGCTCCAAGTTTTTTGGCCAGCCGCTCTTGGAGCCGCGGCAGGCACTGACTCCTGCAGGACCACACGAGGAGCGCAGAGCTGCGGGAAGAGCCGGGGCTCCAGGCACTGAAGTTAAGAGGGATGAGGAAAGAGCAAGGCAGGAAGAATTTCAGTGCTGTTTTTTTTTTGTTGTTGTTGTTGTTTGTTTGTTTGTTTTTCCTGATAATTTAACAATATATATATTTTTCCTATACTCACTATAAATCGTTCTTTTATTCGGCTCATAGCATCCTGAGGAGCAGGCACGTGCTAAAATTTGACGGGAAATTATACTAAGTTGGAGGTCGATTCCGCTTTAGGGGAAAATAAAAAAAAATATATATATATATATTAAATAAATCAGGTAAATAATTTACCAGCGCTGTTTCATGAATTAGAAATAATTAATCAGCCTTCCCCTGGGCGTGCGGGAGGCACCTGCCTGGCTCCCGGCACCCACGGGTGCCCGCTGGGCTTGGGGGAAAAGGGAGGAGGGGCGAGATAAAACGAATTAAGCAAAATAAAGTGAGATACAGCAGGGCAGGACACAGCACGGGGGAGGAAAGCAGAGCGAAACCCGAGCGGGCAACGCGAGACGCGGCGGCACAAGCCCAGCAGGGGGGCTCCGTGCCCCTCGGCGGGGGTCCCCGCTCCCCGCTCCCGTCCCCGCCGCCCCCCGGTCTCACCTGCCGGCCCCGGTAGCTCTCGATGGCGCGCAGGGCGGTCTCGGTGAGCTTGACGTGCAGCACCGTCCTGCTGCCCGCCGCCTGCCCGCCGCTCACGGCGTAGCGGCCGCCCTCCCGCAGCGCCGCCATCTTAGGCGCCGCGCCGCCCGCCCGCACGCCGCCCGCCCGCGCCCCTAATGCCGGGACCGGGCCCGCCGCCGCCGCCGCCGCCCGCCGCCATGGCCGGCGCCGTGACGTCACGCCACGGGCACGCCCCCCCCCTCCCGTCCCCTCCCTCCCCGGGCACGCCCACCCGGCCGGGGACGCGTTTGGCGTCACCGCTCGCCGGGTGCGTGACGTCACACCGCCCCGCTGCCCCCTCTGCCGCAGGGGTTCCTCGCACAGCCCCCGTCCCTCACCCTCCTTCCTCACACATATGCCCTCCCTCACCCCTTCTTACCGCAGGTGCGGGTGCCGGTACCAGTACTGGTACAGGTACAGGTACTGGTACCAGTACTGGTACAGGTACTGGTGCAGGTGCAGGCACTGGTACCAGTACAGGTACCGGTGCGGGTACTGGTACAGGCACAGATACCAGTGCAGGTACTGGTACAGGTACAAATATCAGTGCAGGTACAGGTACCGGTGCAGGTACTGGTACAGGTACAAGTACAGGTGCAGGCACTGGTACCAGTACAGGTACAGGTGTGGGTACAGGTACAGGCACAGGTAAAGGTGCAGGTGCAGGTACTGGTACCTTTTCTGGTACCACTACAAGTGCAAGTACAGGTACAGGTGTAGGTACAGGCACAGGTACTGGTGCAGGTACTGGTACAGGTACAAGTACCAGTACAGAATCACAGAATTTCTAGGTTGGAAGAGACCTCAAGATCATCGAGTCCAACCTCTGGCCTAACACTAACAGTCCTCCACTAAACCATATCCCTAAGCTCTACATCTAAGAGTCTTTTAAAGACCTCCAGGGATGAGGTCTTTACAGGTACAGATGTGGGTACCGGTACAGGTACAAGTACCAGTACAGGTACAGGTGCAGGTACCAGTACCAGTACCGGTACCAGTACAGGTGTGAGTACCAGTACATCCCCACCGACACCAAGGCTGCCCGTGTGTGGGATGGGCTCTCAGGTGCACAGCTGTCCCTCAGCACCCTGCGCCGTCACAGAGCCAGCAGCACCGCAGGGCCCACATAGCGCGGAGCTGGTGTTGGAGCCGTGCCCAGGGCGTCCCTGGCCAAGGGGACTGCGGGGCCCATACAGGCATGCAGAGGGAAGAAGGAAGAACAGCATGACATCCCGGCCCTTCAGGGACTGCTCACTTGTCTTCCTTCTGCTTTCACATGTGGCTGGCAGTGATTTGGTTTGGTAGGTTTGAGGGGGCACCAACCGTGGCTTCCTCAGAGATCCGAGAACAGAGCAGCCTGCCCCAGGTCATGGCTCTGAGGCTTTTCTGTCAGCTTCCCGACAGCCCGATTCCCAAAAACACTCCCCGGAAGAAAACCTTACACATGGACCAGTTAGGTCAACAGCCTCACATTGACTGGTTTTGGGGTCTTTACAGCTTCCCTATATAGGGAAGAAGCTGTGGTCATGCCAGTGCATGAAGCTGCACCTGTGTAATTAGAGGTGTGACTGCATGCTGAGCTGCTTGAACTGGTGCAGCTTTGTAAATTGACACCTCCAGGCTAATGACAGAGGTTTTCCTTCACAGCAAATTGTTTCAGCTTATCTTGCAAACATGAATTAAGAGGCATTGGCCCAAACTGCTTTAGTGGCAGATGATAAGTGAAATAATTTCTTCCACTGGCACAGACAGATATGGATGGAGGCTTTTTTTTTTTCCCCACTTGTTTAAAGTGCCAATTCCAAGTTCAGATGAGCTTTAAGATTTCTGCAGTTTCTAGATCATCTGATAACTATTTATTTCAAACTACATTTTGAATGTGACGGGGTGAGAAATCTAATTTCATTTTCAAAAGCATAACTACTCTTTCTTTCTGATGGTTGCTTTCTGTAAATAGAGGCCAATACCTGCAGGCAAGGTTCGCTTACATTTTGTTGTTGTTTGAAGTGGAAAAGGAGCGTGTATGAAGGAAAGGAGGTGATTATGCTGCTCGCTTTGTATATTATTTCCTCTCCCATGGACTGTTATACTCTAGAAGAGCTGCTTGGAGAAAGGAGCAGTAAAATAAGAAGCTTGGTAGCTGAGCAACAGAGTAATTCATCCACTGCCTATCGAGGTGTAACAGGCTGGCGTCTGCCAAAGGGTTGCGGGACAGGGGGGATATGGAAAAAAACAGACGTGATTCAGAGGTGCACAATTATGCTCACAGAAAATATAACAACCAAGGGGAAATGACAGATAAAAGCAGGCTATTTTCATTCCTTCTAGTGCTTTTCCTGTGTTTCATTCAGCACTGAAATGAGCCAAAACACTTTTCAGCGTTTCAGCGCTGTGGCACATTTATACGCGCACACAATTAACGAGCAAGCATTAGCAGCAGGGCTAAGGCATATGACATTTCAACTCCCTTGCTACTACGGCGCTTGTTTTCCTTGACAGGTGGTGGGGATCTGGCTGCAGTTGCAGTGAAGCTGTTGCCGAAAGCGGGTACGGCTTTGCTTGGCGTCAAGAAGTGGGGCAGAGGTGCTAGCGCATTGGCAGGACATCTGCTGCTCGCCTCCTCCAGCAGGGTCAGAGCTCAAGGGCCCAGCTTGTGGGTTGTTTTTTTTTTTTTTTGGGTTGTCCTTCCTCAGTCTGGTAGTGATAGCTGCTGCAACCACAGATCTATGGGTTCAGTGCTGTACACTCCTACCGTGGGGTGTAATCATAACAGCAGAGTCTGGGGGAAAGTGGGACAAAAAACAGACAAGCTTTGGAAATGCTGCCTCTATTGTGCTCCCTGTATCACCAGCAACATTTGCTGCCTTACTTCTTGTTATTCTTTTTTTTTTTTTTTTTTTTTCTTCTCCTTCTAATAGTTTTTGTAATTTGTTTTTCATGGCTATGTGATGACATCAAATTCAAAACCCACTGAAATATGTGGCCTGCTTGGATAAACAGGATTCCTGAAGTTCTTTTGGCTTGCACTTACTCTAATGAACATGCTTCAAAAATTAATATGGCCAGTGTATGGGAGAAACAGCCAATTACTGTTAAAAAAGCAGCCACTTGCATTGCTTGCTCCTTCTTTAAAGTTCTCCACGCTCTTTGTAGTTTACAGAGCAGTGGAGGCTGCAGTGATAATTCATGCTGCTGGAGGAGTGGTGAATGATGCGGGCATATTTTGTGGTCTGCCAAGAAAAGTCTCCATTTCCTCATTATACGGGTTAAAAATATATGTCCACAGACAGTGGGAAGAAAATCTGTACATGTACATAGGAAGTGAGTGCTTAGATTTTGGTAGTCTTTGGTAGTAAGATAGCTACAAGAATCCCAAAGTGTTGCCTTAAAGGTCCATATTTCAGTTGGAGTGATTTGCAGTGTTGACTTTTTAATCTCCTTAACCACTTGTCTGTCTCTTGCATTCCACTCATAAAAATGCCATCTGCCATACAAGCTATGCCACATTACGTGTTATACAGCCTGTGTTTTCCTAGCTATCACTGTCTTCCCTACAGACCCTACATGGGGTTGCTCATCACTAGCAAGAAGTGATGTCTTTCTGTCCTTTTTTAGCACCACAGCCCATATCACACAGCCTCCGATCACACAGTTCCTGTGCATTCCCAGTCCTTTGTAGAGCTTCCAGGTCAATCTGTGTGATGCTACACGTTGGACTTGCCAATATTTGTGGTTCGTGGATTGTTTTTGCTGCTACTCACTGGCTGAGTCAAACTTAATCTTAAAGGAAATAGACTATACGAAATAAACTATAAGAAATAAAGACCATAAGAAATATAGAAATAAGACTATAAGAAAAATAGACTATAAGAAATAGACTATAAGAAATAAACTTCATCTTAATGAAACAATCCAGACAAAGAATTAGTTGGTTAAACACTCTTGTATACAAACAACGTTGCATGAAAAGTATAAAATACCTTCTGCATTCAGTGCCTTCTTTGTTGTAGCAGAAGTCCCACAGCCGTGATATGTTTTAAATTCTGCTGGATAACGTGGGGTTGCTAAGGTAACCAAGATTTGGATGAAGAAGTCAGAAAACCAATCAGACATTATACACTTCTATAATCAATTATATACTCACGTAATCATGTCAAGGCAATTTGACATTTTTGAAGCAAATCTTGTAATTTTGATTAGGAGTAGCTTCAGATGCAAAAGAACGGATTTGTGGAGTTGCCTGAAATTATCTAGTGATTTGTTACCAAATTACGGCTAAATAGTAGACAGAGGGGAATTTGTTTTGTGTAGGGTTGAGACAGGAAGACATTATGATTTAAGTTAATATTAATGTTCAAAAAGTTGAGTAGAATGAGTTTGTGGGAATTTGTTGTTGTTGCTGCTGCTCTTTTTTATTTAGCTCTTCTGTATTTTAGGCCCTGATTCCAGGAGGCCAGTTCTGCTGATAGCTCAGTCTGCATGCAGCTGTTTGGAGTACAAATGGTTAACTAAAGTCATGTACATCTAAAGTAGAAACATTGTCAAATATTATCTCTTTGCCCTAAGAACATAGCTTAATTCATCTGGTACTCTTAATTTTACCACAATGTTTCTCTCCCAGCCTCATTCATTTTCCTTAGCAGTCACAGAGGCATCAGGTGTGACCCTTGGTGAAACATGGAGGTGTTTCTACTGGGAAGATGTTGCAGCTAGGTGCTTTTCTTCACAGTCTCCATACCCCATCTGAATGCCTCCACGAGCAGCTGACCCTGGTTGAGGGAGGCTGGAGGCCTGAGCCTCCCACCCATGGCAAGAAGAACTCCCTCGGGCACTGAACTCCAGTGGGAATTGATTTGATGTAGTATGTTAATTGCTGTTTGGACAAATGGTGGACACAGTCCTAGAGGTTTGCAGCAGTTTACCAGGCTGTGAAATATTAAGTCCTGTTCTAGGGAGGCTCGCACTGGGCCACCAGCACCTCCCGTGATGAAATGCTGTAAACCCATAAGAAATCCCCATGACTATATGAGCCTATGACAAGGCTCCAGTCGTGTCTTCCCAGTGTCTTTGATTCTGTCTAGCATTTCCAGACTTAAAAATAGGCATAAAATTAAGTCAGAAGCAGTCTTGTTATCCCGTGAAAAGCAGTAGAGGAGACAGGCCTAAACTCCGGTTTCCATTCACTTTACAAATATGGGTAATAATCTGTAATATTCGTGGTTTCTCCCATGAATGAACTCTTTGTGATTACACTTTCTGGAAATAGCCACGTACAAGCCAAATGTTATTAGAAGAAAATATACATAACTTTTGCTTTCCACTCTTTGCTTTTGGTTTTTAGAGATGAAAGGAGTCTGTAATTGGGTAATTTTCCCAAAACTGGGAAAATAGTACTGTGATAGTGCACCGTAAGAAGTAAAACTTTTTTTTTTCTCATAAGAAGGCCACCTGATTTTCATTTTTTTCTCTTTATTTTGAGGGCATGGAATCATTAACATCTTCCAGATCCCCTGGAATCTCTTTTAATACCACATTTTATCATATCTCAAATCAAATAACTTTTGTTTCATTGCTTAAATAAAATATAGAAAGAAAAAAAAATGAATCTGAAGGATTATTTTTCACTCTGCACTACTTTTGCTTAATTCTAAACATACCAACCATGATATGCTTTCTTATGGAAGAGTTCATCAGCTAAACTTGCTCCTTGTTAAAATACATTGTTGAGTCCTTATTGTAATTTCATTCCATAAATAGAACCACGACCTTTTTGCCATATGATACATGTCTTATATGTCTATGTTATGCTGGAGAATCATTAAGCCAATTAGAAGCATGTTTTTCCTGACTGTAATTTCTCTGAGACTTGCAGTCTGTAATTTATATGTAACTCAGTATGTAGCAAGACATTTGTGGTGTGTTTTTTTTTTTTTTTTTTTTTTTTTTTTCCTCTTCCCCTGCATCACTCTTAAAAATAAAATTGTCCCAGATGGTTAGATACAGTTCTTGAAATAGGGATGTGCAGCTCTCGGTTTCTTTACAAAGTAGCAGTTACTGCTGTAGGAACAATATTTGTTTACCCTACTTGCTAGAAATAGTCACCATTCAGACGCCCTCAGCTCTGTCAAAATACCACAGTTACTGTAATTCTGACAATTAGAATTGTGCATCCCACTTTGCTATTGTTTATACCATTGGGTAATTGTTGGCTAGTCACCCCTTCCTATTTTACATAACACTTTTAAAAATACTACTTTTTTTCTTTCTTTCTTGTGTTTTAAAGTAACTTTTCTTCTCTGTTCCTCCCCCTCCCCCACTTTTTTTTTTTTTTTTTTTTTTTTTTTTTTTTTGTCTTCTTTTAATTGTAAGCTTGAAGCTTTTCTACTTTGTAGAAGGGTAGTTTAAATTTAGACATAGACTGGAACTGCTGAAACCAGCTTATTTATGTTCAGTTGGTTCTTGTTTACATTTGCTCTGTAAAGCTTATTCATTCACCCAGAACAGTTAAGTATGACTTGGAATGTTTGCCTTCCACATTAGTTTCCAGACGTTAAATTTGTGTCATGCATTTGAAATGAAGACAGAAGTTTTGTTGGAAAAATCAGGTACTTCAAGCAATCTACAGCATTAGACAGTTGATTACACTCTGCTGGATTATAAATAAATAAACGCACTCAGAAACGATCAAGAAAGGAAAAGTTGTCATATACCAACAACTTTATCCTCTGGTGTTAGGAGTGAAATTCTGATTCCAGTTAAACTACTGGAGAAGCAGCTGATGACTGCAGAGGAACGCAGATGTCATCCTAGGGACCCTTAGGACCAGGCAAAATAAAACAAAGCCAGCTGTCTTGGATCTGTCTGATGCTTTCTCCTCCCAGCCCTGACCCACCATAAGAATGCTTTATGACTGAAGCATAGGCAAAACCGATTTAATTTCATGACGAATGCATACAAAATCTCAATCCCAAACTTGGGGCTAGAGTTTCAAGGGTGCTTCGTATAAAGGAAAACTGACTCATGATGGGGAGCTGGTGCATACCACAGTCATGCGAGTGTATAAAAGCCAAGACAGTGGAACTTTGTTCCTGCTTTTGGCAGTGGCTTACAGAGAACATAATTTCTTGGCACATAATAATCGTTTACCTTCCTTTGTAGTGCCTTGAATTGCTCTAATGGAAGTTATGCTGCACACGTGAAAATATGATCATTATAAAATGTCTGCCTTACAAAACCAGAGAACGAGAGCTTGGGATTAACTGTGTTGTTGTGCACCAACTAATTAATTTATCCCTAACCCAGAAAACCTTTTACTGAGTGAGTTATCTTTCCTGAGAGTAGTTTCATTGCTAGAAAGCCACCGACTGTGAAGTCCGGCCTAGGATTAATTACTAATTAGTTCTCTGGGTGCTGTGAGGTGATCACGAAGAGGGTGCCAACCTCCACAAAGGGCCCTGCTGGCAGTGTTATTCCTGCAGAACCTCGCTGCAGAGGTGCCTGTGCTGGGGGGCAGGGGCTGCCTTCATCCAATAATAGCAAACGACACGAAGACATTTTGCTAGCCCTGCTTTAGTGTCTTGAATTATATCTTCATCAGGCTGACACTGTTCCCAAACTTGGGGACCACTTGCACGGAAAGGCCTCCTATAGAAACGCCAATCTTGCAGGCTCTGTCTTAAGACCCACCATGTATACCTGTACATACACATGCTTCTATTTCCAGGGCAGCCATGGAATAAATCTTACAGCTTCACTTTCATAGTACGTCCCTGTGGCAACTCATTATCATTTCTCTAAGTCACTTATTGTCATCAAAACCCTTAATGAGTTTGTCGGGATTTCATTAAGTTAGGAGCAAATCTAATTAGATTCTTGGTGTTAACCAGAAGGGCCCTGTAGCTTTTTCTCTGGACCAAAAACTTCACTGACAAGATAAAATTAATGTCTTCACCTTTCAAGGACACCTGGCTTGTAGGGGACATGAGGCTTTGTCCTGAAGGGATCCTTGCAAAGAAAGCTGTAATTCCTGGGGGGGGTTACCCCTGCAGCTCTCAGTGCTTCCTCCAGGCATTCACGGCCTCATTTTCCAATTTAAAAGTTTTTTGTGTAGAACAGTCCATTTATGGGTTGCTCAACCATCCCCTCAGTGCCTGCAGATGTGTGACAAATCTCCTTCCAGCCCATTCTCCAGGGGAGGCAAGCATTCAGACTCCAGGAAATGGTCTTTTTCTTAGTTTATTTATCTTTCCTATACATGCTCCCTCTGAGGAGCATGACGGTGCTCCTAGCACCACATAAAGTCCCCATAATGCAGCTTCCTCTCACAGTGCTGCCTGGCTGCTCCTCCATGGGGATGAGCCCTGTGAAGATGCTCAGCCCTGGCGTCCCCTGTGTTCTTGCAAAGAGCCTGGTGTGGCCATGCCTCCGTGCTGGCTGCACAGCAGACCTGTGCACAACAACAGAATCTGTATGTATTTACCTAAGTTTTCCCTGAAAAAACTGGTGGAAATATGAATTATCAGTCACCATCTGTTCTTCAGCCACTTCCATCTGGTTCTTTTAAGGGAAACGTGCTGCTGTGGTTAGACCAGCCACAGCGCTGCTGGTGCTCCCCTCCCTCGAACAGCACATTGCTCCTGCTTGGGTGGCAGTGCAACCACGGGGTCATGCAGACCGGTGCACCAATGCTGCTGAAACAAACCTTTGCCAAAATACTAGTTTTCACTTATGTTGGGAAGCTGGGTTGGGTAGCTGTTCAGGAAAATGATTGCTGGTGCAATCAAAAGCAGAAGGAATAGAATATGCAACAAGAGGCTGCGCAGAAAAAGGCATCCAAGCCTTCCACTAATAGTCAGGTGCTGAGGCTGGACTGACGAAACTGACAAATCCCAGCCACAGAAAGAAGCCTACCAACAACACTAACCATGACACTTAAAATAAAGTCACTACTGACTGTATGAGATTGAGGATTTGTGCTTTTCCATGGAATCTCTCCACTTCTCTTCCTTACGTTGTCACTCAGTGCCACAAACACGAGCTTCCAGGCTTAATGCATTTGCAGTCCAACACAAGTGCTTTTGCAGAATCCCGTAGATCTTTGTATACAAAATAATCAGTCTGAGAATCTGTGGGAGCTTAGTAAACCTAGAAATAGAGATTATTGTAGGTAAATATGCCAACTGCAGACAGGTACATTTTCATGATGGAGTTATGGTAAGTGTTATAGAGACAGCAATGTTCACGTCCTACATTGATTGCAGAGAGGGCAGCATCTGGGTAAAATATGCTTGCTGAATAAGAGCAGCTTATCAGCCAAAGCCTTCTGTGATGCTCTGGCAAGCCCATGTCCAGGTAATCTCTGACAACTATTGCATCAATGGGGGCAGAACAGCAAAGAAACCCCGAACTTCACGGTTGCTGCCCAGAGGCGTGCATTTGGCACCAAGCCAGTAGACTATGATTATCTTTTCAGCTGGTCACTCTGTGAGATGCCCCATAAAAGAATTGGTGCAACCAGTTTCAGAGGTTGTATGAGAAAGTCTGGCAAAGGTCTGACTGCAGCCAAAGAGCAACAGTCATTTCGGAACACCATCCTTACAGTTTACATTGGGTCTTTCTTCAGGGTTGCAAGCCACAAGACACCGATGATGCACTCTGGAAATCTGCTTTCATGAGGGAGCAGCTCACAAAATGGAGACAAAATCAGTTCCTGCTCCACGCTGGGATTGTGCTGACAGTGCACCTGGGTCTCCTGGTGATTTCAGCTGGTGGTGAAATGAGCTGTTGCTGCTGCCTCAGTTCCTCCCACAGCCAAAGTGTGCTTTGCACAACAGTACCTGCTGATCTCATGGCTTGACCCAAGTCGGACTGTAATGAGCTGCATGCAGCCCAAGTGCCTAGGTCTATGTCTAGGTTTCTAGGCAAACCTCTGGAAATGCCTTGGCACCTCTGCCAGTAAAAAAGCCAGCCTCAAATGCAGCTGTGATGACAATAAAGTTAGATTCTCACTAGCCCACCTCTGAAGAGCAACCCATTTCATTGCTTGCTGTACTGGCAGATGGTTACTATTGAATTTTTTCATCTGTGGGAAATTTCTTTCATTTGGCTTGGACTTTGTAGGATTATTTGCAGCAAAATTTTGTCAGGGTAGGGTTGAACTGCAAAGTGATTCAGCAATACTTGGAAATGTTTTTAATGAGGACAGTGGTCTTTCTCTAGAAAATTCAATCAGACTCTCAAAATTGCCAACTATTTATTAGTATTTTTAATGACTTACCTCTTTTTGGCATAATGGAACCTTTCTTCCATAAGAAAGAGAGAGCATTCAGTACATTGTGAACTCATGGTAACAATAAATAAAGGCTCAATTAAAAAGATAGCTGTCATTTGCAAACAGAGGAAATAATATCAAGAATTATGAAACTTTCAATATCAAGATTATGAACCTTTCAACTATAAAATCCTCCTTTGGGGATCGGATATATAACCATGGCTGAAGTCAAAGGGGCTGTTCCTTGGAAACCTGCAGTAGCAGATGATGAATGAACTGTGAGCATGTGAAGGGAGCAAGAGGCTCCCCCCGGGTGTGCTTACCTGGGAGGAGGAAAAACAAATCAGAAACAAATCAGAAAACTATTCAACATCTGTATTAGATCCTGTTGACAGCAAGCCCCAAGCTCATCTGCTGTTTTAAACAGTGTTGTATGGTAAAAACCAACAAAGGTGAGGAGCATGACCCAAACAGTAGTCTTAATCTTCATGAAGATATAATTAGATAGCTTCCACATTTTTTTTTTTTTTTTGTGAATGCTCTTCAACTGAGCTTACAGCAGGTATATTAAAATTAAATTCATGCATGATTATTTGTCGGATGAGCCTTTGTTTGAGCCTGAAAACATATGATCGTTTGACAAAATCTTTCTTCAAGTTTTGGCCTCTAGATTACAGATTGCTTCATAAAATGATAGATTAGTTAATTATGTAAATTATAGGCCAGTTAATTATGTTCCAGCTAGTAGGCTGAAAGTTAAGGCATTAATTTATTAATGTTTTATGTAAATTCAAATAACACATTAGTTACCAGGTGTGGAAATGAGCAGTGAAGCAAAACGGCAATACTTCTGAATATATATACATCATAGGGAACATCATTATCTCCTGTTAGTAGCTGGAGCACAGCCACTCGGCTCATCTGCTCCATGCAGAAGAGGAATCTGTCTGTTCTGCCCCACTAAGCCATGTGTGGACAAACCCACAGCACCCTACAATGCTCAACACATTTCTTGAATCTCAAATGAAGAGAGACATAGATCTTTTTAGAGGGGTTGAGAGGAGCCTCTGGGGGCTGGAACAACTCTCTTGTGAAGAAAGGCTGAGAAAATTGGGATTAGTGGGTTTAGAGAAGAGATTGTGCTCTGGGGAGACATTATAGGAACTTTCCAGTGGGCTACAGGAGAGCTGGAGAGGGACTCAGTGTCTGGGGGTGCAGGGATAGGACAAGGGAGAATGGCTTGAAACTAAAAGCAGGTAGATTTAGGTGAGCAAGAAGGAAGAATTTGTTTACTCTGAGGGGAGTGAGGCCCAGGCCCAGGCTGCCCAGAGGAGCTGTGGCTGCCCCATCCCCGGCAGTGCCCAAGGCCAGGCTGGATGGGGCTGGGGGCAGCCTGGGCTGGGGGGAGGTGTCCTTGCCCATGGCACGGGGTGACACTGGGTGGGCTTTAAGGTCCATTCCAGCCCAAACCATTCTGGGATTTGGATCCTGAATTCTGGAATCTCTTTAGAGAGATGAGTAACGAATGCCTTGATTTACAACCCTTTTATCTCTGTTTTCCCCATGGCCTGGACTAAAACATGCAACCACGTATTTGTACGTTTCTGAACAAAAAGAGCAGCTTGTTTACTCAGGTGTGTCTAGCACCAACAAATGCATGCTCGTTCTGGAATTAAGTTGAGCTGTGAAACAGTTAACATCATTGCCAATTAAGTGGTCAGGGTTAGACTTCAAAGCTTCAATCCCTTGTATGGGAGAAATTCACACAATTTACTGCTGTTGTTTCAACACATTTGATTGCCAGATCAAAAGATAACAGTGCTTCAATTTGCATTGCCATCAAGGGCAGACTCAGGCACAGAGAGGCAAAGGACTTCCAAAGGAAAGTTGCCCAAATATCTCTGGCAGAGCTGACAGACAAAGCCAGTTTTCCCAGTGGCTGGTCCAGCATGCTGTCCAGTAACATGTCACATTATTAGGGCATGGTTTGAGTTATGGGAGAATTTTTATGGCTTGCTACTGGAGATAGCTGAGGGCTGTTGTATTAGCATCTCTATGCTGAGGGATTATGGAACTAGCAGTCTTCCAACAGGTGATGGGCCATCGCTTCTGATTTTTGCTCCATAATGCAAGATATAATAACTTACATTTTATTTGAATGGGAAGGATAGCAAAATATTTTGCAACTATGCTGCTACTTCTCCCGTGAAGTTAGCTGTGATGAGCAGTTCAGGAAGTTCCTCAACGGGGCCGATGTGAAATGGGGGCTGATGTCCATAGCGCCGTGGATTCGGGCACCCAGGTGGGAGCAGCCCTTGAGAGGCTGCCCTCTGCTTGGACACGCCAAGACAGACATCTGTCTGTCTGTCTGTCTGTCTGTCCGTCTGTCTCTCTTGGAGTTGTCAGGTGCCGCACCCTTTTACAAGTCACCCTGCGGATGGTGTGCATGGGCTGTGGGTGTGCGAGTGGGGTCTGCGGCCCTCTGTGCAGAGCAAACCCACACATCACCAGTAGCTTTGGCATTTGGAGGAGCGGGTAGCGTGGCAAAGCAAGAGAAAACTAATTGAAATATTTAGGGGTGCAGAAAAGTGAAGTGTTCAAGTAAACTGTATTTCAGGGCTAAAGGGAGCATGTCAGGGCTTACTCATCAGCAGCATTGGTTTAGAATGTGCTTTAGAAATTAAAACTGGAAAAAAAAAAAAAAAGTAAAGAAAATGTACACAAAAAGCTTGCTAAAATAACTTCAGCAGACTAATCTAGATCAACAAAAGCCAGGAAACAGGGAATTAAGATTAACTCACTTTGTTTTGCCTAGAGATTTCAGTAGTCTCCAAACAGTGGGCAATCTCACATACCACATACTTCATTCATGCTGCAATAATTGGAGACACAGAGCTAAAGATGGAATTCCAGCCTCCTAATGAAAAAAAAAAAAAAAAAGACTTTTTACACTTTTAATGAAACATTATGGCTTTTGCAATTATTCCCATTGTGCTAGTCTGATTCTTCATGATAACTGTGATTTATGGTTCATTTGGAATGAGTTTAAGATACTAACTTAGACAGCCTGCTAGCTCTGCAAAGGTTTTGATTGGTTTTATAAAGGCTTGTGTTGCTTTAAAACATTTTTCAGATCAACTTTGTAAAACATACTGTGTACAGGAATTTATTCCAGCTGCTCATGAGGGTTTAGGTTGCAGTACACATAGCTGCTGTTAAGACTCACACTTCAGAAATCCTCATTCAGTTTGTGTCACAGCATGCACAAGAGGCAGCAAGCTGTTGTGTTGCAGACTGATAAAAAAAACAGACAACAGCACATGGGAAGAAATAATTTCTAACTCAAAGAAGTAACATTACTTGTATTTGTATGTTTATGCCTTTCAGCAAGGAAACTGGTGACAGCCTTGCTGAGAGGATGTTTGTGTTGATGTCAGTTCTTGCCCGGATCTTTACACACCTGAGTGTGCTGGCACCATTCATGGGCTGCATGTGAGCTGAATTTCTCCGGCATGGGGAGGCACATCAGAATGCTTCTCCAAAAATATGCTTTGGTGGTGGAAGCTGTGTGTTGCCACGGTCCTGTTCTCCCAAACTGAGCAGAGCAAACAAATCAGGACAAAGCAAAACACAGGTTCACAAAGAGCTGTGCCTGGTGCTTCCATTGCTGTCCTGTCCCAGCTACAACAAAAGCTCTATCTTTATGTCTCTTTTAAAAGCCTGTAAGAGTTGTAAGATATTTTTTTTTGTGTGGTGCTGGAACCATGTATCCCAGCCCATCCTTCCGTGGTCTTGTTTCTGAGGCAGGAAGATCAGCTCTTGTACAGAGCGACAGGGTGGGAACAGTAGTTGGCTACAATGATGTGCATCTGAGAACCCAGTAACCTTGTGGGGATGGCAGTGAGGAGTGGGGGAAGAAAGGAAAAACAAAAATCGATGTGGTTCACACTCAGTGCAAATGAACTTTTTATATTCGTTTACACTCACCGTTATTTTTTTCACCATATGGCTGAAACTGGCAGAAGCTGCTAGAGGAATTTATGTCTGGTTTCAGCTTCCAACCAGCACATAAGCTATGTGAAGTTAATTTTGATTTTTCAGGCCAATTGTGGTGTTAGGCTCTCTTCCACCACCCAACAAAACAACAGATCCTAAAGACTAACATCGGGCTTCCTGCTGATCCTGTAAAGTGGAACGTGGGACTTGTCTTGAGCTGGCAAGCTGGTGTTAGTCTGCCTTGCTGGTTTGCCAGCTGAAAAAATATAGCAGCTAGATGCCATTTGATCGCTGCTAAACACCAGCCTGGGAATTTGCAGCAGGCAGGACCAAAGATTAATGACTTTCCATGTCTCTGTCCACCCGCTTACCTGTCTGTGGCATCTAGCACTGTAGCACTGGGGAGATGGTGGTGAAGGGGGAATGTCCCAGCGGTGCTCGTGGGTCATCAGCACGTTCACACCCAGCGAAGGATCTGGGGCAGTTCCCATGCTAGAAGGAAAATGGGAAACATTACGGCATGTAGTACTTGTCATGTTCTCATTGGGCTACCTGAAAGGTGTTTTTTTTGGTTCATGTTAATCCTTCTGGTTGTGCTTTCATTGCTGTGTGGTTGCTTTTGTTGGGGCAGGTCGCACAGATTGCTATGTGGTGGCATTTGGACCATCACATCCTATGTGTTCAGATGAGAATGCATGCCTGCCTCTGGAAAGCTTTAACTTAAATTGTTTGTTAATCTTTAAGTGCTCTTAACGTCTTAGCAGAAACCACCTGCACAAACTTGTGATGAATTTTTTGAAAGCTTGTCTTATTTATTTTATATGTGACCACAGTAGGAAAAGACTATCTGCTTGAAATGGTATCTACGTCTCCAGAGCCTGGTGGACATACCATGAGTCTCCTGAGTGACAGAGATCAGAGCCTATGTTGTCAGCCACCACAAAGAAAAGCTTGAACATGGGAAAAGAGCATCTATTGCTGGCAACCTGGGAAAGTTTGTTCTGTATTGCCAAGACTTGCATTTAAACATGTCTACTTTCCTTGGTGTGGTCTTCTGCGTCGGCTGAAGAAGGGCTTGGGTTACACCAAGCTGGTCCTGCTGCTGCTTCCTGGCCTATGGGCAGGCAGGGCTTGGAGGGGTGCCAGCAACCCCTCTCAACTATCCTGCTAAGGCTTAACTCTCCTCTTTTCCTTTTCAGTGCTGTATAATTTTCAAGAGGATTCTTGTCTTATTTTCCACCTTAAATCTCTGAAGAACACCAGTTGTGGTCCTGCCTTGTGTTGCTGAAGTGCTCAGGGCAAAGGTAGGGCAGATCCAGGAGCTGCCCCATGGCTTTCACACCCCATCTGGCAAATGGTGAGGTCTGCATATAAAAAATAACTCTGGATTTTTCTCCTCATTTTTCTTTCTCAAATTTTCACCAAATAATTCATTCATGCTAGAAAGTAAGAGTGAGATTCAAACAGCAAATGGAAGGTTTTTTTTTCCGGTAATCTAATCAACTTTTATTGACCATCTCTGGGGATGTTCTTCATCTGCAGCCCCGTCTAGTTCTTTCAGTAATGACCAGCAAG
Organism: Aythya ferina; assembly: GCF_964211825.1. Classification (NCBI taxonomy): domain Eukaryota; kingdom Metazoa; phylum Chordata; class Aves; order Anseriformes; family Anatidae; genus Aythya; species Aythya ferina. The sequence continues at coordinate 84,166,793 of NC_140299.1, forward strand.
TGGAGAGTGAGTTAGTGGAGTAATTCTACCAATTACTTCATAAGATGATACTCTTTTTAAGATTTATTTTTCTCCATCCTAGCCAGCCATTTTGCCATAGAAAAACTGCATTTTTTCACTGCTTATCAAATGTCTGGGCTACAGTAAAGGCCTCTTTTCATATTAATTTATACACATGAAAACGTACATGAGCACTGAAGTGTTGTGTATGTGTCTGCTCAGCCCAGTCACTCTGTTTTCTCTTTCTAAGATTTTAACCTTTAAGGTTTTAGGGTGGGGTCCTAAATATATTTTATTTTATATTTTACTTTATTTTACTTTATTTTACTTTATTTTACTTTATTCTATTATTTTATTTTATTTTATTTTATTTTATTTTATTTTATTTTATTTTATTTTATTTTATTTTATTTTGTTTTGTTTTGTTTTGTTTTGTTTTGTTTTGTTTTGTTTTGTTTTGTTTTGTTTTGTTTTATTTTATTTTTAATGTATGAGGTTTCTGCTGCCTTATTCAAACCCATCATTCAAAGATTAAGCAGATGCTCACCTGTGCTCTCTGCACCATAATCTCAGGCACCTTTAACTTAAAAGTTTGCTGTAAATAAGGGTCTCTACACCCTTAACAATGGACGGGACTTTCCCAAGAACTATATGACCAAAATGCCTTGCCCTTCCTGTGCATGTGAGCTGTGCTGAGTCGTGGAGATGATCAGGTAGAAGAACAGGTTTAACAGCAAAGGCTTCAAAAGGAATTGGCAGGACTTGCTGGTAAGAGAACCTCCTATTTGTCCTTTTTTGCTCTTTCATGTGCCTTGATAACATGGGAACAGTGGTTTGGCTGAGCCACATTGTCACCAGGAGTCCTTTGCTGCACAGTAGTTCCGCCACAGCTGTGTGTATGTCATATGCAAGCTGGGAAGATAAAGCGTTGGATTATCAGAAACAGTGTGACCAGCAGGGCTAGGGAGGTGATCGTCCCCTTGTACTCAGCTCTGGTGAGGTCGCACCTCGAGTACTGTGTTCAGTTTTGGGCCCCATGCTACAAGAAGGACATGGAGGTGCTTGAGCGGGTGCAGAGAAGGGCGACGAAGCTGGTGAGGGGCCTGGAGAACAAGTCCTACGAGGAGCGGCTGAGGGAGCTGGGCTTGTTCAGCCTGGAGAAGAGGAGGCTCAGTGGTGACCTTATCGCTCTCTACAGGTACCTCAAGGGAGGCTGTAGCGAGGTGGGGGTTGGTCTGTTCTCCCACGTGCCTGGTGACAGGATGAGGGGGAATGGGCTTAAGTTGAGCCAGGGGAGTTTTAGGTTAGATGTTAGGAAGAACTTCTTTACTGAAAGGGTTGTGAGGCATTGGAACAGGCTGCCCAGGGAAGTGGTGGAGTCACCATCCCTGGAAGTCTTCAAAAGACGTTTAGATGTAGAGCTTAGGGATATGGTTTAGTGGGGACTGCTAGTATTAGGTCAGAGGTTGGACTTGATGATCTTGAGGTCTCTTCCAACCTAGAAATTCTGTGATTCTGTGTGATTCTGTGATTATTCATGTACAAAATTGATTGGTCTTTAATATGGCATGGATGGCTTCATTCTAATATATCACTTTATTAAGCACTCAGCTGAGGCTGGTTTGCCATAACAAGCACTTCTAGTACTGGTGTGGAGAGTTAATTCAAGCTTGGACACACTTTTTAATCAATTACTGTCATATGTTGTATATTTTTATGGTCTAATCAACAGAAAGATCTGTGAACCAGGGTGCTCTGATGGTGGTTTGTGTGGTTGTGTGGCTCCCTGGGCACCTTCTGGCCTCAGATGGTGCTGCTCTTGTACATGAGCACTACTAAGAAAGCCTGAATAAAAATTAAAACAATCTTATAATAATGTTTTTGCATATAAGGGTGGGGAAGAATCCTCACGCAGATGTAACTTGTACTAGAGGAGAAAAATCACAACAATAAAAGCTGCAATACTTAAAAGTCACCATGTTCTAGTCCATGGAAGGAACACTTCACCAGTGATATTCCTGCTTAGGAGGCTTGTTTTTTCCTTGACTTTTGTTAGCACAGTAACCACTAAGTTAAGGTCAGTATTATTCTGTTTGCTGGTGGCTTACTATCTTTATTAGTTTTGCATTTCCTTGTCTGGAAGGAGAATCTTAGGATCTGTCAGGGTTGAGTACTAACACTTGTCTGCAGTGTTTTTCTGTGATGCAAACTATATTCTTGAGCTGAGGTTTTAGTTATTTTGTTGGAATCTAGAATTAGATGTTGTAAGAGAAATGTTATCCTCTGAGAAGATCTAATTGAATTTTTTCCATCAAAACTGTTTTGTCCAGGGGAAATGCTGATTATTTTTTTTATTTTGTTTTCAACAGTCTGGACAAAGCAGAGAATACACAGCCCTCGAAGTATTTTCATTTGGCATATGCTCCTAGATATATCGTCTCCATTTTTCAATGGAGCCAGCTGCCCTTATGTACCAGGCCAAGGGCTTCCAAATTTCCTGCAGTAAGATCATAGTATATTACAGGCAAGGTAGATGCATTAGGGTCTCTGCCTGAGAGACCAGGATCAATAGACATGAGGCTGTACTTAAGGTGACTCATGATGGCATGATTTCAAATTCAACTGATTTAAATTGCAATATTTTCTTTTTCATTGCAAATGATTCCCTATCCCCCACCCCCTACTCGAAAGCATCTTATTTTCAATTTTTCATTTTTTTTCTCCCTTCAAATCCATTCATACAAATACTGCTGAGGAAATCAGACTTGCCTGAGCACATCCCTTGGTCGAGGCTTGAATTGTAGCAATGCCTGCACTATTGACCAGTTTTGTTTAGTGTTTCTAAATGTTGGTTTGCATGCGGAATGCTCACCTCTGTGATAAGTAACACTGTTCTTTTATGCTATACTTTTTTTTTTATAATGTATAAAATTATCATCTTACCCTACATTTGAAAAAACATTTTTTAGGAATATTGCCCAGCCCTCTGTGGTAATTTAAACAGCTTTGAAAAATGTTGTTTGAACCTCAGATAACTCTAAGTTTCGGAATAGTCAGATATGAGAATTGTGTCTGGACCTGTTTCTAGACTTAAAATATTCAGTTATGCTTTTAAATATGCAAAACCTTCCTCAAAAGTTAACTATGTAACAATGTTATTTGATGGAAAAAGAAAAAGAAAAAAGAAAAAAAAAAAAAGTGAGATTTAAAAAAAAGGATGAAGGAACCTTGTGGTGCTGCAGGAAAACCAAAGCAGCAGGACTTGTAGTGACGATGTCTCTAGTGATGGGTGCTCATACCAATAACAAAGTGCACCTTCAGCAGGGTCAGATACCATCAGTCCCTACTGTTTGGTCCCTATTAAGCCTGCAGATTCAGTAAGTGTGGGGGTGATAAGAACAATAGAAGAAAAGAAAGAGCTAAAAAGCATACTTACTTGTTTTGCTAAGATGACATCAAAATATTAATGAATTTGGCTCCTTAGCTTAAGTTCTTAAGCTGGAGACTCAAGCCTTGTCTGTTTTGTCTGAATATATACAAATAATTGGAGGATGAGCAGGCTCATGACCTCATACATATCCAAAAAGTGAATAAAAAGATCTCCATGCCAATGCTGGAAGTTAAAGATTGCAGTATACTCTTCCCCCACAGTCTCCAGGGCACTGGAGAGCTTAGCAGAGAAAGGTGCAGGACCAGAAAGCCATGTTGCAGAGTGTTGTGACTGCAAAAACAGTGCTTCTGTTTGGGTATCCAAGCAGCTGCCATCACACGGTCCCAGCTGTACACTGGACCCTAGAAGAAAAATAGAAGGAAACAGTAGTAAGGCATGGAATTAAATGAAAAGTGATATAAGCAGTGCAGTTTCAATCTCAGATTGATTGCTCCAGACTTATTTGTCAGCCTTCATTGATAAAAATGTTCATGTTTAAGGTAAAAGATTTGCAATTGATCTAATCTATTTTGGCCTAAATGAAATGCTGGCTTGTGGTACTTTGAAATACAAACATAATAAAAAGCATTACACATTAAACTGGTTACTAATGGGACCACAAATATGGTTGACAAAGATAAAAGGACAAAAATGTCACATTGGAAAAGATGCATGGAAAGGGCAAGTGTAGAATGACAACCACCTCTGAAGTCAAGTGGGTCCTTATGAGAGAAACCACCCCTGGGTTAGCTGAGCACAGTGCGAAGTGTGAGAGGATCACGGCCTGTAAATTCATCCATGTCAGTGTCCAGGAGGCAAAGGAGCCATTTAAGCTAATTGGTATTGTTGGCAAAAGAACGTTAGCTGTTTAGTTAATGTAAAGCTGTTAGCTTTACGTTAGCTGTGATAAATTTGGAAATGAGGAGAGAGTACGAAAACTCTTACCTTCTTTTGGGTCAAATTGAAAACTTGAACTGTAAGAACACAGGGAAAAAAAGAAAAAAAAGAAAAAAAAAAGACTTCAGATATTAAAAATAAATCTGGGCTCAGCTTTTCATGTAGCATTTTGCATTCTTATTGCACTAGTTATTTTCTAAAGCAGCTGCTACAATTGTGGGTGAGGAGTTCAGACTCCACAGTTTAAGACATGTGCTCTATTGAAGACAATGCAAGGAAACCTCATGTTCTCATCTTCTATCCATGTTAATTTCTACACTTGGCCTTGGTCACTGCATTTTGTAAAATTTGTGAAACATACCTTGAATAGAGTTAAAAAAAAAAATAACAACAACAACAACAAAAACCCAAATCTGACTTAATCTCGCAAGAATGTTATTACACACATTAAAAATAAATAAATAAATAAAAACAAGCATTCCAGCCTTATGGACTCATCAGAGCAACAGCAGGTTCTGTTGCTCTGACAGGAGATTACTAGCCCAACGATCATGGTAAATGTACACAGCCTGAATTATAACATTTGACAGTTAGGGTAGGTTATTAAAACCAGTGGTGAGAAATGACAAGGTGGTCTGAAAGTGGCGACAGGGCTTCAGACAGGAGGACAGGTTACTATCACCCTCCCTTCTGGGCTAGAGCTGTTGGTGGAGCTAGGCAGTGGGGCATTTCCACCTCAGACATCTGGTTTAAACACACGGCCACACGTCTTGTAGATGAGCCCCGTGTGTACAGCTAGCTGCAGTACCAAAACCAAGCTCTGAGGACAGATTACTCTAATTACCAAGTGATTCTAAGTACCAGGTTGTTTCTTGCAAGCAGGTACCATAGTTTTTTTTCCTGTGCTGTTATGTTTTTTCCCAGAATATGGATATATACTGGTTTGAATTCAAGTATTTGTACACACCAAAAGAGATGTTGTACTAAGTACCTGTGTTGCAATTTTAAAAAATCGTTCTGTTGTCTCAGGTAGTATCATCTGTGAAAATGCCGTGTGCATCAGAAGCTCCATGTGTTCTCTGAGGGCTCTGTGAATCCCAGCCTGAAGCTGTTACTTCTTTCTCCAATTTGCATTGGACTTGCAGACCCCATGAAGACATTCCCCTGCAGCTCTGCAGTTACTGACCAAGCTTTGTTAGCAAAGACTGAGGGAAAACTAAAAGGCAATTTTCACTGTGACTAGGGACAAATCTTTGCAGTTAATTTCTCTGACTACAGGGAGTCACACTCAGGAAACAGCTTCTACAGCCAAAGGCTTGCTGGCGAGGCCCATATGAGTCTACTAATTCTACTGAGTTTCTGATGCCAATTTCTTGGTCAGTTGGCTCAAGAAAATTCCCAAAGCTGGCCCAGTCAGGGATTTGTATCAAATCCTCCAGTAGCACTGTATGGAATGTCACACATCTTTCTTTTCAGTGCAGCCTCTGTAGCATCAGAATGTTATTTCATGGCACAAGGGCACAAGTAGATACAGTGATACACCAGACACTGTTGTGATAAGATGAATATGCTTTGCAGGACTAAGTGAGATTTGTGGCCATGATACTTTCACAGTTTGTTTCACTTCCTGGCGGACAAAACTGAGCTGTGAAACTGAGATAGTGGAGACACGCTTGGAGATGAAGTGCTACATACAGGCTCACGGACAGAAAGCTTGAGAAACAAAGAGATCGCTCACAAGTTACCTAGGTGGCCTGAAGTACATTCATCCATTTAAAACTATCGTCCAAATTATGTTTTATCTGGGATGTATTTATGACTGGAAGGGGCCATCCAGCATTGCGTGCGGCTAAGGGCTGGCTGCCTTCTGGGGTCACTGCCCCGATGTGTGCCCGGGGTGTTGGCAGGTGCTGGGAGCCCCATGCACGCCCTGGAGCCAGCACGCACCCATGTGTGCTGCCCCTGCTTGGCTGGAGACCGCTGCTGCTGCGGGGACAGCGGCACACAGGGCACCTCAAGCTCCAGTGGGTGCCAAAACAAATGGGTGGTCTGGTGCTAATTAACATCAAATGTCGTGACTCAGACAGAGGCAAATCCCTGGGTAAAGCCAAAGTAGCAGATAACAATGATGGACTTTACAAATTAGCAGGCTGCAACTAAATCTTCAGGTAGAGTTTAGCCAAGATCAATTAAATCCCCTGCCTATTTCTCCTCTGAATGACAGGCTGCAATCAAAAGTGCATTAATGCACTTCTCCTAATGGAGGTGATTTTTCTGGTGAAAGTGAGTCCTGCATGAGATTAGCCATCCAGAGGAGTCTTGTTGCTTCCCATCAGAACATGCTCCCACATCATTTTAGGTTTTGATTTTGGGATGTTTGTTTCTATTTACATGCTTTTTCTAAGTGTGGGACACATCTTGAACAATTGCTATTGAAGGGTGTAGAAGAGCCCCTCTTTAACCAAAGAATATAAGATATTTAACAACTTGTTCTCAAGAAACCCATGATATAATTGCAGCAAACTCTATTCCCATCGCCTTTTAAATTCAAAGAGCAGAGGTGCAGGACACGAGGTTCTCAGCAGGGAAAGGATATGCTGAAAATGCTATCTTTCTATAACAGCAGATTTGTTATCTGTGATTATGTCACTGTGAGGCTTGCGTTTAAACACTGGCTTCATGATGACTGTTTGCTCTTAATTAGCACACAGGCTAGATATTTAAAAAGGTTTTTTCTACCTTCTAACTGGGAAGCAATGTAAACAGCATGTCTGAACAAAACTTTGTGCTGCTTCTCAGCGGAATTAGCAGATATGGCTGAACAGCAATTAAGCTGTTGATTTTAAATAGCTAAAAGGGAGAGAGTGTTTGTTTAGCTATCTGCTTAAAGAAAGCTGAAATGAGAGCTGTGGTCACCCACAGACAAAACGAAAGCTGCCTTGAATTTCAAGTTTAACTACTGTTGCATTCAAAGGTTTATGGGTTATGTCTGCCTTAACTCTCAGCACTCCCTTAACTTTTTCAATGCCTCTTATGGTTGATATGGTCAGCTGATAAGGAACAAGGGATGAGTACAGATTTGTGGGGCCAGATCTGTTCCCATTCTTCCTTTCCTCCAAACATTCATGGACAGCTATCAAGCAGTTCTGATTCACTCAGCTTTTGCATGGTGATGTTGAAGTGTGCTCACAGGTTTGGAAACCATGGCAGCTCCTGAAGCTTACATTATTTCACACACGCACAAAAAGCTTGCAAGACAGTTTAGAAAAGCGATGGCTTTGGTGTCCTGATTTGGGAAAAGAATGCCCTGCCACAAACCACCTCTAGGCATTTCTGTGAGTGATGCCAGTTGCACTTCTGTGGGAACCAAGTAGAGACCGTGAGATTGGTTTGATGCAGTTATTTTACTTCATTTCCATACACCGCCACATCCTGAAATGAACTCCGAGAGCAGAGAATCTGCACTGCCTGATGCTCCGCTGGGATCTGGCCAGGGGAACGGGAGGCTGACACAAAAGCTGGGGTGCTAGTTCCCACTCAGTGAGCTGCTCCAGCAGCTGCCATGGCACTCTCCTCCACCTGCCACTACTTACAAGGCCGTGCATCTGCTCTTCCCGCTAGGAAGCATTGCCCTGCAAGAGCATGTAGAGAAGCTGCCACAGCACTGCTTGGCATCAGCTTATCCCTCACCTAACCATGGTGTGCTCCTGTCCACAGTGGTTATGGCACCAGGAGCCTCTCGATGCACAGAGCCACATGATGCACACATAGAAGGCGTGCTCTCACTTACACCTCTTTGCCCTCGGGGTGATGTGGCTGCATCAAAACAGCTCTGCTGACATGTGGAGGAGCATTTCTTTATGCAGTGAAATCAGTGTAAAGAGACGCTGTACTTCTTCACCCTTCTCCTTTTGGTTGTTCCTGCCCTGTGCCAGCATTTCAGCTTTGCTGCCTCAGTTTTTCATAGGTTGCATGTTGGCATAGATCAAGTAATTAGGTCAGGTCACTGGTAAAAGTGTAATTTTTAGCCTCAATCAGCATGACCATGCACCTGGCTGCATTGGCACAGGTAAGATGGGAGCACAGGTGAGGGAATGAGGAGGCAGTGGATCCCCAAGAAAAGTGTCAGACTCTACACTTGCCGATCAAATACCCACAGAAAGCGCAAAATGGGAGAGAACCAGATCTTCTGCAGCATGCCCGAGCTGCTGATGGTGGCATGCACACCCCGACAGTGGTGTGTGGACAGATGGGAAAATATTTTATGCTGATAAATGTTTAGTAAAGCTCCTGCTGAGTTCTTCCCCTAACTGTGAGCTAGCCAGTTTAAAAATAGGTGAAAAAGGAAGCTGGGGGTCTGAAGAATTGTGAGGCTACCACGGGATGCCGGGAAGTCGCCATGCCTACTTAAGCTATCAATAACAAACAGTCACAGGCTGAAAAGAATCTGGTAACAATGATTTTCCTAAGAAAATAACTAAAGAGCAGGCCTTGCAAAAGTTTCTCTGGTTTGAGGAAGTGAAAATGCAGCTTTTAAAGGCTGAAACAAACCGGCCATAGCTGGAGGGGATTCAGCAGCCCCGCAGAGGAACACAGCCCCGCTGTGCGACGTTTGCTGCAGAGGTATCAGAGTTTAAGAGTATTTTTCCTGGCTGTACTCCGACAGCCTGTTCCTGTGCTGGCCCCGCAGGAGCCAGGCAGGGAACTGGGGCATCACTGGAAAAGAAGTAAAGCAGTAAGAAACGGGGGGGCAAAGCATGGGGAAAGCGGTGAGGGGAGCACACAGCTGTACAGACTGTGCATGTGCCCAGCTGTGTGGCTCAGTCTTTTTACATGTGCAATGCAAGATATATAGAAAACATGTATTTAATAAGTCGGTAATCCTTCCCGGGCAGCTATAGAGTACAGCCAGAAGTTCTGGTGGTGTACCAATTTCCTTCTCAACATTGTCCATGGGACCTGCTGCCAAGGGGCCTCTGATTGTGATCTCTCACCCATCCCAGGGTCCTAGCACTGTGTGATAAGCTGTTATCACTCCTCTGATGGCAGAAACCTGCCCAATGGACCCATGTCCAGGTCCACATCCCATGACAGTGCTGGTCATGCACAAGGGATGGATACTGCTCTGCCACTGAGCCTCCAGCCTTGGTTCCCTCTTGGGCATCTGAAAAAAAAAAAAAAATAATTTGAGGCTGTCAACTCCTTTCATTGAAGTTTGGCCATGACGGCGCACAGGACTCACCTCCCAGCAGTTTGCACTCTGCCACCACTGCAGGCAACACTGCACAGCTATCATCCGTTCTCCTCAAAAGCACAGCTGGTAAAAGACTAGGGATGTGCAAGGACAATGGTGATGCTGGTTCACCTTTTCTGTGAGTGACACAGGCTTAGTGAGATTATTCTTTCCTCTAAAATTTTTTAAGTTTTCTGCTGCATTCATCCATTACACTACTTCACACATTTTTTTTCTTCTCTCTCTCTTTTTTATTTTTTTTTTTTTCTTTTGGCTGAGCCTGCACCTCTGAACGTTTCTAATTTATTTGGTTTGGACACTAAACTGCATGAGGCATGAGTCAGTGCAGCTGAAACTCCTACAATGTAAAAAATGCCTGCGAGCTATTAATGTTACATGCCTGCAGCTGATTTACAAATGGGGTTTCATCGTTTGTTAGCGAGTGTGCAACTGAAGAAAGAACAAGGATCTGAGGGAAAATACACAGCCACATTAATTTAAATTCTGCTCAGAAAGATATCCGTTTCTTCCAGGAGCTCCCACTCACTGTTTACGAGAAGTGAAGTGCACATGCTTTGTATTTGTAACTGTGAAACTTTCTTTCCTGCTGCAAGAGCTCCTTTGCCCAGCAAGGATTAGGTGTCCTTTTGTTCCAGTGGCTCTCTTAGACTCAAGTCCAAATCTGGGCCTCTTCATGGCTGTTGCTGCAATAACCCCCTCTGATGAGGTGTTTCAAGGCACTAACGATAAATGTGCCATAAGCACAATTCTGCAGCTTTTCAGTGAATGTAAAAATGGTGTTAGCACAGCCTGAAATGCGTGTTGTCATTGGAGAGCTGTCAGGAGTGGAATAAGGAGAAAATTTCAAGTCTGTATCATGGGGCTTGTTTTGGCAGCTGACCACAGCTGGGCTGGCAGGTGCCCGAGTAGGAAGCCCCCATCCTGGCAGCAGGGGACAGCCCCTGTGCTGCAGTGAGGGACCTGGGACAGCTCATGCCTGCTCTGCCCACCTCCTCTTGCAGGGAGCCCTACTCCTGCAACAAACGCTTTGAAAGGTGCTCTCCTGTTCTGCAATATGCAGGCCAAAGGAATTGCAGGGCATGCTCCAATCTGTCTGCTGCCTTTCCTTTCCCACCACGGTATGATGGCTTCATAAAAACTTGCTTTTTGTATACTGTCTTATTTTAATGCTGCATGTTTTATATTACTTGAAAAAGTATTACTTATGAGATGCATTACAAAGATGCGCAATTTCAATTTGCTCTTGGGAATTCAGCAGAAATGTCGTGATACATGAAAGCAGAAAACAACTGCTCCAATTCTCTCCTTTTTGCTACGTTAGTGGACTCCGTTGCAACACATTTTGTTTTTCAAGACAACAGAAAAAGCTAAGGTGGAATTAATGCAAAATGTTTAAGCAGTTTTGGAGGGAGGACAGGGTGTTCTCTGTAGGGTATTGCTTGTTCATACATAGCCTCAAACCTTTTCTGGTGTATTCACTCAGAAATAATTACACAATTACTTGGATAGCTCTTAGGCAGCAGAAACCTCTTCTGCTGTTATTTTTTTTTCCTTATATTGTTCCAGTTTAGCCCAGACTGCAGCTCACAATGGAGCTTGTACAGTGATAAGAGACATCACCTTCTTATCTCAAAACACTAACAACAACTCTGTTTACCTTTCTGGAGAAAATAAGCCACAGAGGGAGTGTGAATCACACCTTCTGGCCGGAGGTGGGCTCAGTCCTGCACTCGCTGCATCAACCCAGCCCCTGCAGGTCTCACATCTGCCTCTGCATGCCCACCGGCCTTGCTCAGCTCCGTCAGGGCCATCGATGCTCTCTTGGCAAGGTGCAAAGTGGTCCTACGTGGAGCTGCCTGGCACAGCCAGGTCAGAAACCTTTTCTGTGCCCTCCTTGCCCTGATGGTTGCTGTGATGAAATAGAAATGATCCTTACATGTGCTGTCTTGGCAGTCATTTTCTTCCAAATGAACATGAGGATCAAGAAGAGAGCAATTGAGAGGTATGATCCTTCCTTTTAATCTTCCATAAATTCAGCTGCTGGCTATATTTTTATTTATTTATTTATTTATTTTTCAAAAATTATAGAGCACTCCTCAGCCCTGTAGTAACTCTGTTGCACTCTGCATTTTTTCTGCAAAGTTCCTGTTTATCCCTTGTCACTCTCAGACATGTTTTGTCTCTGAACTTTAAAAAACAAACAAACAAACAAGAAAACATACAATTCTCATAGAAGTGCCATTAAGTTGGTAAGTTTATTGCATGCAGAAAATGTGACAGAGAGGACAGCTTGTTTTTTTAATATTTTGCAACTGGCCGTGAAATCTCGCCAAAGCCCAAACTGGCAGATTGTGGATTTAGTGCTGCCAAATTGAAACTCCACTTTCGGGTGACTTCCACAAAACAGAATAAACAAGATTACAAAAAATAAAATAAAATAAAAAAATACTGATTTAAATACTTAGCCTCCAAATAATATTCCTTTTGAAATAATTATTCAGAGCTAGTTATGATATCTGCAGTCACTCCTCAGCATGTCTATGAAAGGGCTCCAGCAAGGAGAGGACCCTCAGATTGAAGTGCTCACCCTGCTGCAAAGCCAGCTGCTTTCAGCAAGAGCAGTCAACAAGTGCCAGTGCTTGCTCTGGAATTTCTTTGTCACATCAGCTTAAATATAGGGGGATGGTAGTACTTACAGGATGGGCACAGAATCTGCAAAACATTGCTGAGATTAGTCCAAAGTTAGTGGCATTATGCCACTTTTTTTTTTTTTTTAAGAGAATGCCTTATTTCATTGTTCTTGACACTTCCTCCAGTCGAAGAGTGCTCTTTGGCCACTGCCAGAGGGAAGCTGCATGTCCAAATGTTGCGCTTTCACTGAGTTTTTGGAAAGAAAGCACTTATTCCTCATTTCTTATGAAATATCATGTCTAACTGAAAGCAGTTCGATGAACAAATGTATCCTGCAGAAAGCTGCAGTGGGTCCTTCCTTTGTGCTTAGACCACAAGCCATTTTACACCTTGTGTCCAAAAGGCACATTTGCCCTGTCAAGTGGCTCTATGTCCTGGGCACTGTTCAGGTCCTGGGGCTGCCTCCATGAGGAGCTGCATCCAGTGAGGTCCCACAAAAGAGATGCGTCCTGCGACTGGCAGAACATGCACAACGGCACTCCAGAGGGTGAGCTGGGATGGTGAAGCTGTCACCCAAGATGAGCTGTGCTGTAGGGTATCATGGCTCTTCTGAAGCACAGAATCATTAGGTTTGGAAAAGACCTTCGAGATCATCTGGTCCAGCCATCCCCCTACCAATGTCATCCACTAAACCATGTCACCAAGTACCATGTCCAACCTCTCCTTGAACACCCCCAGGGATGGTGACTCCACCACCTCCCTGGGCAGCCCGTCCCAATGCCTAACTGTTCTTTCTGAAAAGAAATGTCTCCTCATTTCCAACCTGGACCTCCCCTGGCACAACTTGAGGCCATTCTCTCTAGTCCTATCACTTATTACCTGCGAGAAGAGGCTGACTCCCAGCTCCCCACACCTTCCTTTCAGGTAGTTGCAGAGAGCACTAAGGTCTCCCCTGAGCCTTCTCTTCTCCAGCCCAACATCCCCCCAGGTCCCTCAGCCACTCCTCACAGGACTTGTGTCCCAGGCCCTTCCCCACCTTCATAGCCCTTCTCTGGACACGTTCCAGGTCCTCAATGTCCTTCTGGTAGTGAGGGGCCCAAAACTGAACACAGCACTCGAGGTACGGCCTCAACAGAGCAGAGTACAGGAGAACGATCCCCTCTCTGCTCCTGCAGGCTGCACTGTTCCTGACACAAGCCAGGATGCCGCTGGCCTTCTTGGCTACCTGGGCACGCTGCTGGCACATGTTCAGGTGAGCATCAGTCAGCACACCCAGATCTTTTTCCTCTGCACAGCTTTCCAGCCACTCTGCCCCCAGCCTGTAACATTGCATGGGGTTGTTGTGCCCCAAGTGCAGGACCCAGCACTTAGCCATGTTGCACCTTATCTCATTGACCTCTGCCCACTGACCCAACCTGCCCAGGTCCCTCTGCAGGGCCTTCCTACCCTCTGGCAGATCAACACTTCCCCCAGCTTGGTGCCATTTACAAACTTACTGAAGGTGCACTCAATTCCCTCATCCAAATCATTAATAAAGATATTAAAGAGGTTGGGACTCAGCACCAACCCCTGGAGATGGTGAATATGGCCTCACCTGAACATAGCAGATTTTACTTCTGGGCTTCTACCTAGAATCAGCAACTTCCCCAAATCTCCCCGCAGCCTCCAAAGTTTTCTCAAATGTTGGCTGACTTGGTTGTTGGATGGGTTTTCCTCAACTTGTTTGTTTTTCCATTTGGGGTATTCATTTATATATACGTGTGTTTTTAATTTCCTTAGAAATGAACTTATTTGGAAGCCTAAACACTTGTGAGAGTATAGGAATGATTGTAATTTCAAGGGCAGGCTCTTGGGTACTTGTTAGTACGCTTCAAAATACAGCTGATGTCTAAACCTCACCAGACTTGGGGCTTTTAATAGCTGATTCTGACATAAAGTCATTAAAAGGTGGCAAAATGGCTCCACCTTTGCCTTGTGGAGCAGTGGTAGCTTCCTCTTTTTTGTAAGTAATAAATTACAATTTCTGGTGTCTTCATAAAAGGGATATAAACACAGTCAATCATCTTTGAGGGGCATTGCAGTATACCCTGACAGAGTAGTATTTTGTGGTGGCAGAACCTTCTAGCAAACAACCATTTCAGGGTGTTTGCTAGAAGGTTCTGCCACCACAAAATACTACTCTGTTGGTTGAAGATCACACAAGACTGAGCAAGATGTGAAGCTCCAGTGCCTTCCGGTTCAAAGACTGTGCCACAAATGCTGTAAACTTCAAAAATGCATAAAGAACAGGAACCAAGGAAGACTTAGCCTCCACACAGAGCTTTAAGAGTAGTTGAGTAGTTGGCTGAAAGAAAAAAAAAAAAAAAAAAAAAAAAAGTCTCTTCATCATGCTAACCCAACAGGTTTTTATCTTGAAACATAGAAGATCAAAAAGGGCCCGTCCTATCTCACTTGTTTCCTGAAGGTTAGTGTTTGTGCGTTATTGCTACTTGTATGAGACTGATCATTGAAGCATGAAAGAAAACCTCAAACTTCTTCACACCACGCTTCATGCTCTGCTTGACAGCCATGAAATGCTGGTGAGCTGGAAATGACACGCAGATCAATGAAGCAGCTCTGTGGTTTTAAAGCTGGTCAGAAAAAGCTGAACACGCAGCGCAGCCATGGGCACAAACCTTTGTGGCTCTGGGTTCAAGGCCTATGGCAGTGCTGTGGTGGCAGCACCTTTCTGGAGAGCATGGGGCTCACAGGGTACACATCCAGACTGTCCTGCTTCTGGGGTGCCCTGCAGAGAGAGCCTGCAAGCAGCCGTGACCCACACACCCTACTGCTTCTGTGGGGTCATCCCCAGCCAGGTGTTCTAGCAACCTCTGTCCAGGTGTCCTCTGACCATCCTCTTCCTCATCTAAAGCCATCACTCAGGATCTGATCAGAACACGTAGCTTGTAGCAGCAGTCCTACGTTTGAGCTCCTGGAGCTGGGGCCTTCTGGGAAGTGACCCTGAGATAAAGCAGTACTCCTTGAAGAAACACGTCCTTGTGCCCTCATGTTGGCTCCTGGGCTTTCCTTAAAAATTTTCTTGTTTTTCTCTGCAGAAGAGCCATCAGGAGAGCAAGGATAAGCTAGCTGGTATTATATCTGTAAGCAACAGCACTGGCTAGGGAGAACAAAATGTGCAAGAGTGGGGACATATGCAGGTGAAAAATAAGTTGAAGGAGGTGGGATGAGATGCATACCACTGTTCACCTGGCGAGAGCAAGCTGCTTGGAAATCACCTTGCCATCTGCTTTGGCCTTGATTTAGGTGTCAGTACTTCTATGCTGAGTGTTACATTTGTCATTGTTGTTGTGAAATAGCAGCCTGTGGCTCCTGAACAATAACATTCACATTGAGGGTGATTGTATCCCAGAGAGTTTAAGCTAAGGTTTAGCAGTGGGCTCCTAACCCATGCATGGGCATCAACTTCGTCTGTGATAAGGAGTAGAGTTGGACCTGAAACCTTGGGAGCACTTTGTATCCAGTGACATGAATACCTGCAACAAGCCTTCTGGGAAGAACAGATACCACCAACTGCTCCTACTTTTCTTGAGTAAGTATTTAGCTCAAAATATTTTTTGATTAATTTGTTATTTGAAGTCATATCTGGATTGGTAGTAACACACCTGACACAATGTCTTTTCTACAGCACCGATTTTTTAAGCTGAGATGAACATGGAAATAGATTGCTAGTGCAGATTGATGTTCTGGCAGTATTACAGTTCTTAAAATAAAAATAGTCATAATTGCTCTCGCATTTGTATGGCAGAAAAAGAATGCCTTTTTTTTTTTTTTTTTTTAAGCCATTTGCAAATGAATGCAGAAACAGCTAGAGTGTGCTGGCTTCAAGTTGCTCAAAAGCTGCTTCCCTTCCTATTAATCTCCTTGTGCCCTACTGAAATCTTGGGAAAACAAATCATCTAGGAGGAACCATTTTCCCAAGAGCTTAGGAACATTGACTTTCCTCTTCTTCTGCCTGTCTGCACAGTCTGACAGAAGAACAAGAGCTGCAGCCAGGTTTAATAGGAACTTGAAGGAATCGTTTTTGTGCTTATCGAAAGACATCTCACAGAGTGTAACAGTCTTGTCCCTGCATTGTCCAGTGTGTGGTACACCAGAAAACAACCAGCAGGCAGGGAGAGGCGATAAAAGGTGGTGGCTCAGGCTCAGGACTCCTATAACTCTGTGGCAGTATTTCAGGATCTTGTTCTCCAAACTAGGAGCTGCAAGACATGTCCTTCTCCACCTCCTTGTCACTCTTCCTACCTTAGTTAGGAGAGTAATATGTGCATACATGCAAACATATTTCTTCCCTGGCCCAAGCCTACTCTCTCCTTTATCTCTTCTGCACATATGCCTGTTGGTGTTTTCTTTCTTGTCTTTTCAGTAACAAATGGTGGTAGCTGATGTTGGAGCTGAGTGTTAACAAGGTTATACTAAGCAGAGCTCCATGCATCTTCTGTGCTGGTCACAATCCATGCAGTATCAGCTGGTGCACAAGTGGGGTGGCTGAAATGCTCATAGGGGTCTGAGCGGACAGGACCATGCTGCCAGTCAGCAGGCTAACCTAACCCCCTTGTATAGCCGGACACCTGCAATGTGCATTGAGTTCTACACATCCACAGGTTGTCTGCAGAGGAACACAGGAACTGCCAGGATGGATAAAGCAATAATCTGCTAAATTCAGTCTCCTGTCTCGGTTTATGACCTAGCGTTAGCTGCTTCTAAGGGTGCAAGGAACAGCATGGCAGCAACCGCCCAGGAAGACTGCTGTCCTCTTCACTAATACTGGGATTGGTTTGTCAGCAGCATTTGTGGGACAGGAACATGCAAAATTTTTGAAAGGAATCTAGGGCTTTCTTGAAAGCAAGACAGGAACTTTCATTATTTCTTCACATAACAGCTGAGAAAATTCCCAAGAGGAGAGAGATGAGTGGAGCAATTATTACACCTTCTCTCTTGAACAGTTTAAACATGACATATCTGTCTTCCTGCTTGCCTTTGAGCCCTGTCTCAATCTTGCTGAAGTCACTGGGAAGAGTGAGAATCATAGCTGGGTCTGCTAGCTCTGCTTCAGAAATGGTGCACACTTTGCCTCCAGCAGCACGCTGCCTCTCCTGCTGTGTTTTCTCCTCACTGTGTACATCTGAATGCTTGCATACAGTTAGCAGCATTTCTAAATGCTATTTCTAAAGGTCTGCTGTGATCAGCTGTCAGAAATTTTGCAGAGGTGCAGAGGTGCACCGTGCCCATGTTGTGCATGGTGGAAAGCCTCCTCCTGTGCTCGAGATGGGACCGGACTGCATGGGAGGAGACAGAGGAGCAGCTCAAGTGCTGATTTGGACTCATTAGATGGGCACAGCACTCGATGCCCACGCTGATCCTGTACAAGTATTTTGATCTCTGTGTCTCTCAATCATCTGCCTGTCAAATACATGTACTCTTCTGCTTCTGAAACTAATGAGCTGTTTGGGGCAAGGGTGCGCACAGGCAAGGTGCAGCTTCCAGCACGGTGTTCTGATCTCAGCTCTGTGCTTTGGACCATCGCACACACCAGCAGTGTGTGGAGCAAAAACCACCAGAGCACGGCTTAGGCTGCAGTTCACATGTTGCCCACTTTTATTCACGGAGCACTGGATGTGAAGTCTCATTTTTTAGCAGGTGAGCTCTGCTCTAACAGTTATTCCCCGCTCACAGGTGTTTCCTTCCACAAGGGAAGTAAAGATATGCCCAGGCTTAAACAAATGTCTGATGACACAGGGAACACAGGGCTTCCCCTGACAAGGAGCATGGACACAGCTGTGCACGTCTGCGTGCCCGTGGTGCCTTCTTGTGATGCCTTCTCCACATGTCGTGTGTCGAGCCCACCAGCGCCCGCTGTTCCCCATGAGGCAGAAACCATTTCATTCGCCCGATGTTTATATAGACGCGAGTCAGCTAAAGCGCAGAAGCTGACGGTGCACAGTGCTTGTTTAAATTATCCAGGGAGCCCTGCGCCAAGCATGGCCCGGGGTTGCTTTCTGTAGGGTCAGGGCTGTGCGTGGCAGTGGGGGCTGTGCAGTGCATTGAGATGGCTGCTGTGGTTTGTATTTCAGCACAGCGCTCTCTAACAGGAGCACGTGTGTTTGCAGGCTGCTGGCAGGCAGGCACGTAGGGATTTTTCTTGCCTCAGGTCCATTTCTATCCTTCATCAGAGGAGAGGACAGGACCCATCCATCTGAGGTGTGCTCCAGTCCCACCAGGGAGAGGCTTTGCAGCCGAACCTGGTGTGTGGGCATGCTTGTTTCTTCTTGGCTTTTATTTCCTTATTGCCCCTATCTACCTGAGCTTGCTTGATTCAGAAAATTAAGTGTCTGGAGGTATCACCTCCACCTCTAACCTGGCTGGGAATAACACCTGGATGAACTCTTTTCAGGGGGCTTCTTCCAGGCTGTGCCTGACCCAGTGCTGTGTGGGCAGCCTGGTGCAGCACAGCTCAGTGCTTTCCACCTCACCGTCACAGGCCCAGGGTGAGGCCATCCTGTGGGCCTGGCCTGTGCCAGACCTGCATGGTCTCAGCAGCCCTTTTATTTATGTCTCTTAGTCACCACGTTAGGAGACGCCAGGGCAGGGCAGGGCTTTGCACAGGTCCATGAACTGCAAACAAGCAAGCAGGTCTGTGACCAATATATATATATATAACAGCGGTATTGAATGCTGGCTCTCTCTTCTGATTGTTAGACCGTGCTTTATTTCTTGGGCGCCCCGACTTGTCCGCAACTGGCAATGGCCGGAAATTTGCTGAAGAACTTGTTCTCACAAGAGTTCCTCCTGCTTTTCTTTCTTTTTTTTTTTTTTTTTTTTTTTTTTTTTTTTTTTTTTAATCTAAACGGTGTTGCTAAATTTGGACAAGTTATTGATAAGCATCTGAGCTGGTAGATTTATCTGATCTGGACCTCTGAACCTGCTGAGTAGGTGGCACCTCTGCTGAGTGTTCACTGTGCAAAAAAGGGATAGGTCAGCAGATTTCCAGCCATAAAAAGAGATAATGTATTGTGTTACTGCCAGTCTGCAGAGAATTTTTTTGCTGTTCATTTCAAAATGAAATGGTGAGGAGACATCTCTTCATCTTTTTCCCATCACGCCATTACATGCTTTGGATGTATTAAGATTTCTGTTCCATGTGCATTCTCACAGTCAGTGCTATAGACATTGTATGTGCTGCTCATATTAAATAGTTGATCAGCAGACCTTAGCAGGACAGTTCAGGAGAGAACTGACCTACTCAGTTTATAGGGAAGGACTGAAGCTATCCCTTAAGGGGAGGGAAACAATCTGTGCTGTCTCCAGTAAAAAGTTTGGGGGTGTTATGGTCCTCTTCACCACTACAGCCATCACAAGTGGACAAAACTGGGAATTTGCATGGAGAAATTTTAGCTGGAGACAGCCAAAAGTACCTCCAGGTTTTATCTAGGCAGGCTTTTGGACCAGAAATTACAAGAGTAAATCTTATTCCAGAATGGTGCACACTTTGGTAGTGAGTTCAAATTAGATATAAGCAGGGCTTAGCAACTCTTTGGCATGTCTTCCTCTCAGGCATAAATCTGTGCACATTTTTATTCTTTATTTAGTTGAACTGATCTCTCAAAGTAAATTACTCAGCCAACACTTAATTGCACACCTTCCTTGGCACTTCTTTTGAGGGGAAACAAAGAAAGGTTAGAGGTGGAGCTGTCTGATGAGCAAGTTACCTCCAGTACCTACAAACAGTGACACTGTGGCAGAGATGTCAGACTCACTGAACCCACAAAATAAACAACCAGAGGCAAGATTAATAATAAAAAACAAGTGTGTCATCATGCAGAAGAAATATCAAAGAATCTAATTTTAATTCTCATTCATGAAGCAGTGCTTCTAAGACTGTAAAGGATCCAAATCATATTAGTCATCATTCGTAATCCAAACAGCCTCCTCGGGGATTAATAAAATATACTTTGAACACAGCTGAATGCCTGCACTCCCCAGAAGAACAGCAGCTGGGGGGATGTCGGGTCACCTACCTGGCTGTCCCCCATAGTTAGCTCCCTGTCGAAGTGACAGATCACGAGGAGGAAGGCTCTGGCCAGGAGCCTGAGGATGGGCAGAAAGACAGCAATCGTCACCAGCCCCAGGGCAAGCCTGGGAAATGTACTTCAGCTGATTTTCTCCAAGGGGACTCTGGGTTTTTACCTTTGAAACAGGAAAAGCTTGCAAGTGTGGAGAGATTCGAACCTTGGTGCTGGTCTGTCACTTCTGCAGGGTTTGAATTCAGGTGTGCCCACACCTTTTCTTGTACCACCTCCCTCTGATGCCCCCAAACCCACTCCTGCCCATGCTGGTGGCTTTCGTGCCCCAGAGAGGTGCCCTGGTGGGGTGCTGCAGCTCTCCCAGCAGCTGACTTGGAGCAGAACTGACCCTGCACTCCAGGGCTTGTTTCATCTCGGCTTGGCCTATCTGCCCATTGCAAAACTATGCTGTGATTTGGCTCCATGTAAGCATTTCTAAGACAGCTGTTCCCACCAGCCAGCATGGGGCTGAAGAAGATCTGCAGCTTTGAGCCCGCTCTGAGGACATGGTACAAAATCTCCTTCCTCTCAGTGTGTGGTTTGTGAGCATTCATTTGGTGATTTCCATCACAAGCAACAGAAGATGAAGGGCACTGTGAGCTTCAGACTCTTGCCCCTGCTTTGCAGCAGACCCTTTCTGCTGCAGGAGTATGCGTTGAAACAGGGGTGCAGAGGGTCCCTTAAGACCTGCCCCATCTTCAGTGAGGCAAGGCTCAGGCATAGCTGGGTTCTCTCTGTCCTACCACCAAAGATGCATCCTTCCTCATAATTAACCCTGGAAGTACTTGTTTGACACCTCTGTACGCAAGTGTCAAAAGGAGTTAAGCAAGGCAGAAAAGACATTAATCTATGATAAGTAACATTTGCATGCATCCTTTTGATACTAAACCATCTTTTAAGTATCTGTGGCTTACATTTTGGCTACTGTAGTGAAAATATTTGAAAGGCTCTATCACAGCAGGGACTGAGTTTCTGTTCACAGCAGCCTGTGGTCTGCCTCCAAATGAGCCATCTGTGTGTGCTGCAATAGCACATATGAGGAAGAGGAGATCCTTAGTCATACCACAGCATTGAAGTCTTGCTGTTTCACTCCATCCTTGGCCTATCAGAGATGTAAATGTCAAGAAAATAATTTTGGCCCCCTGAAGTGTTGCATCTGTTTGGCTTCAGAAAATTTGGTATTGGCATTCTTTCATTCTTCTGTCATCTTTGTGCCATCCTTTATTAGCAGAACTGGAATTGTAATAGTGTTTCCTTGTGAAAGCAGCAAGTACTTTTTCTAAGAAGAAAAGACAATTTTGGTATGTGACAAACTTTTAAGGGAATATTAACTAAAGCTGTTTGAACCTAATTCAGGTACACCGAGTGTCCCTCCCACCATCTCTCCATCTATCGTAGGTTGAATCTGAACTTCTACAAGCGTAACCCAACTGAGTTATACTGAAGGAAGTGGAGGGAATCTCTTGCTGTAGGAAAGACCAAGTTCTCTTGCCACTTGTGTGGGTAAAATCAAGATTTCACCTCTAGTACAAGAGAGTGAGGAAACAAAGGAAGCAGAGTAGCTGTAGTACTTTGTTCTTCAGTTTCAGCAACAGTTTAAAAGTAAACCATAAGTCTGGAGGAAAACACTGTTTAAAAAAGTAACTGAAATAATTTTTGCATTATTTCTGAAACATGAAAGCTCTCCTTTACCTCATTGAGATAGACTCAGTAAACACCATACAAGAATTTGAAGATCTTTGGGAAAAAAAAAAAAAAAAAAAAAAAAAAAAAAAAAAAAGTAACATTTTTCTGAAAGGATATATGTATATTTTTTATTTTTTATTTATTTTTTTTCCTCTTAGACTGAGTTCACATGAATATAAGAGAATGCAGGAAATACAGACTGCTCAACTATTATGTTCTTGTGGCTCTCTGGACTTATCTTCTATTGCCCTTGCTGTTCTTAATTTTGAGATTTCAAAATCCTTTCCACAAACTTAAAACAAAGCCTGCCTCTTAGATTTATGATATGGAGAGCTGCAGGGACCTGAATGAGATTATGTATACAACACTTGAAACTTAAACACTTTGAGTACAATGCATACCCGCCCTACTTTGAAAATGAGAAATGAATGCAATTCTTAATTAATCACTTCACTGCTTGACGCAAGAGACATCCCATTCGGAAAATAGCTCATTGTTCTAAGCCTGCACTAGCACAAAGTGCTATATTCCAGATCCACGCTTCATAACCTTTGGGAACAAGTCCTCTCTGCCTGCCTGAGAAGCTCTGAGTCCGTGCACAGAGGAGGCAGAGGTGAGGAGGGACTGAACTAAATTTCTTCTCCAGTCCAGTTGAAAAAAAAAAAAAAAAAAAAAAAAAAAGATAATGGGAAAAAACACTCAGGGGTTTGGATCAGGGAGGACTAGGGTTAAATCTGTACTGACTGGACTGAACTGGGGAATTTTTTATTTTTATTATTATTATTTTTATTTTTTTGATGGAGGGCACAAAACAGCCCTCCCATACTGCTGGTGGGGAGCAGGGTGTTTGGCACTCTGGGACTGCACCCCTACAAATGTAGTCTCCTTACATTTAAGGCTAGTAAAACAGAGGAGGTAGAGGTTTTTTGGAATGAGAAGCACAGCTTACACCTTACAGATACAAAACCCCTAGCTTTTGGTGGTGCTTCCTCCTGCCTATGCCAGTCCTGGGGAGCCGGGAGCAGCTGGGGCTGCTGATGAGACTCATGTTGGGGGGACGTGCCCACGGCTCTGCAGGCAGTCACACACCTGCACAGAGCAGCCTCACTGCACTTTTGCAGCACAGCGGTGGTCTTGTGGGGTGTCTGAGCAAACAAAGCTTGTTCCTCAAATGACGAGGTGTCTTTATTTCCTAAGGAAGGCAACCTGCAGAGCTCATTCAGCACAGATTTGTGAGTGCCTGCAGGCTGCACGAAGCAACTTGTGGTTCAGAAAACACTAAACATGGACGAGGCTGGCCTTGCAGAGAGGCAGCTGCCCTGAGCAGTGGCCTGGGAGCTGAGAGGGCACAGGAAAGGGAACTGCAGTGAGATGTTCCCACCTCGCGTCTGTGTTGGCTCACACACCTCTGCAAACAAATCTCCAGGAGGCTCTGCTTCCCTCTTTGGTCTCACCAAAGACCATGCCTCACCAGAGGACTGATGTGTGCTTTGGGAGGAAGTGGTGAAGGTGTTGCTGGGATGTCCCATCTCTGAGGCAGGTGTGTACCATCTGCATCCCTAGGAATCAGGAAGGAGCACAGGAGCAGTCATCTCTTACTTTCAGTGCTGGCAGCCACTTACCAAATGCCTTTCACAAATCACAATCACAAAAAAATAAAAATAAAAATAAAAACAAAAACAAAAATAAAAAGGTGCAAAATATGATTTTTTTATTACTTTATTTTATTTTATTTTATTTTTCTAAACTGATGGGCTACTTTTAATGGATGTGTAAAACACAGCTAAGTAAGAAAGGCTGTTCTCAATTACTTTAAGTTGATGTGGAAGGATCCTTGGTACCAGCAGAAGGTTTTTAGTGATCTACAGGCTAAAAAAGCATGAAAATGAGGGTCCTAAAGCAGTAGTGCCTGGAGCCAGCACTCACAAGAAACAGTCACAGACAGCAGTCCTGAGCTTCTGCCAAAACCTTCAGAAGTCATCGCTGAAGAAACCTCCCCAGTTTTCCTGTAGCCCTCTTTAGACATGGGGAGGTCACTGTAGGAATCCTCCAGAGCCTTCTCTTCTCCAGGCTGAACAACCCCAACTCCCTCGGCTCCATAGAAGAGGTGCTCCAAACCTTGACCATTCCTGTGGCCTCCTCTGCACTTGTTCTAACACTTCTGTGTCCTCCTTGTGCTGGGGGCCCCAGAGCTGAGTGCAGGGCTCGAGGTGGAGTCACACCAGAGCAGAGCAGAGGGGGACAATCCCCTCTCTCGCCCTGCTGACCACGCTGCTGTTGGTGCAGCCCAGGGTACGGGTGGCTTTCTTTGAGGATACTCTTCTGGAAGCAGGTAAGTTAAGATCCCACAAAACAAAGTCTAAAAGAAAGGCCGAGTAGTACAAGACTCCTAATGTACTTTTCCCAGACAACAAAAATTGCCACGTGAAATAAGATGAGAAGGAGCAGAAGAGTACAACTTGACATGTATTCTGGCTTGGTAAGATACACTTGTTTTCCATCCAGTGTTACCATGGTTGTCTCTACAACCAGCCTTGTGAAGATTGATATGATTAACAATTTGTAGCTTAAATGGGGGAGTAACACTTTATCAGTGTTAAGTTACTCAGTAGCAATGAAGAAATCCTACAGCAAGCTGTGAGGAACTGCATAATACATTAATTTCTGTTTTTCACCTGTCCTCTGAAAAGCTACTGCTTATGAAGCACCAATACCCAGAAGAGAAGACTAAGAAGCAAATGGAGCATCTCCATCTGAGAAAACACTGCCACAACAAGGAAAACACAGAATATGTACTAGCCAAATTCTCATTATGTCAGCTGGCCAATTAAGGAGACGGGAGAGTTTTGCACTATCGTCTAACACTTTTTTGTTGCAAAGAGGTTAAAAGCCCATTCACTGGTCTCACAGACACCCTAATTGTGTCTCTCTGTGCCTACTTCTACCTTCCTTTAATGTCTCTAAGACAACTATTGCTCTATAGGTATCAAAAGTGTATGACATTTTTAGTAGGTTGACAGGACTGTCAGGATGTATTTAAACAAGTCATTTCAAATTTTAAATGGGTCAAGTGAAATGAATTGTTCAGTTGCTATGACAGCTCTGCTTTTGTTCAGTACCCATTGGAATAGCAAACTGTGCTCAAAATAAAAAAGGTAAGACTGCTGTAAAATCAAGATCTCTGGCCATTTCAGAGAGCAAGAGTGAAAATCTGGTGAAGTCAGCCAGGTGAGTGCAAGTTACATTCCCTGTAGTGATGCAGCCTGCTGTGTTACACACCTGCAAAGGGGGCTGCCCATGTCCAGCCTCCCCTCACCCAGCACACAGGGAGCAGATGTGCATTTTGGACAGTGCGGCTGTCCAACAGCACTGGTTGCTTGGGTGCAGACGCTGACTGGGAGCATCACTGCACCTCCCCCCGAGGAGAACCCCCTGCCCTCGAGAGGGAGGGAGACAAAGCAGTAAACAAGGAGAGGGGGAAATTAAATTATTCTCTGGCACCTGCAGAAGGCATGAACATCTAAAAAATAAACAGCAATGCGTTTTCAGCACATCTCCAGCAAACTGGATGTGCTTGACTTGAAATATATTCAATGGATTCAAAGGCACACTCAGGAGTTCACTTGAGATGCAGAGCAAACGGATCTAATGCAAGAAACGTCCTCTGCTCCTGTCCCTTGACTTGAACCTCATACATACGGACAGTGTGGGCTGGTTTTTGTTATCAAAAAATAGCACATTTCTGAATTTTCCACCCTTCTGTGTGGTTTTCTTTTATTTCTTTTTTTTTTTTTTTTCCTTTTTTTTTTTTTTTTTATATTCCTCCCCCCCATTATAAATCTGAACACTGCATTCAAGTAGAGATTACACTGCACATTGTATTTTCTGAAAAAATGGTTGTCAGCTAAAAGAATCCATATATGAAGAATCCTGGTTATAGATGTGTGTTACATACACATCCATACTATTTCTGGTTTGCCAGGTCCTTAAGAGATGGAAAAGATTCTCACTGTTTCTGTTGAAATCATTCCATATTAGGAAAAGTCTTTAATTAAAAGACTCTCTGATGTATTTCTAAACAGTCTGTCATCTACTCCAGTAGTAAACACTTTTTCTCATGAGGATCCACATCTTCCTTTTAAATACAAAGAGTATGGTGGCCATAGCTAAGTTCATGTGTTGATCATAGCTAATATTCATATAAAAGACATGTTCCATGTCACACATGCTCCTCATGGATGACAATGAAAATTTACAATAGAGACTGATGGTTACTTTTGCAGACCAGACTTTGTATTTAATTTGATATACTAGTTTGTATCTGAATAGACATGAATTTAAGAATTCACTTTAAAACTCCCATGTTTGAAAATGAGTTCAATGGGTCATCATGTAAAAGGAAATATGACCAATGCTGTTCGTAATGTACATGGTATTAAACACACAGGGGGGTGATTTTCTCCTGTGAAAACTGCTTAACTTCTATTACACCACTAAGTAAATCCTGTTTTCATTTTTTTCTGAGGAGCATGAGAAAAGGGCATTGCATTATGATACAAGCTTTCACTGTGTGATTTCATAACTTATATTTGTTTCATACCTGATTTATGTATAAAGTTAACATTTCTAGAGGTGAGTCCTTCACAGGATGACACAAGAGGCTGGGAAAGATGTTTATTAATTATCTCAGTTTGGGCACACAGAAAATGACAAACACACAGTTAATGATCTCTTATAAGTTGTTTGGTGTCTCCGTCTTGCCTGGAATCACAAAGAAAATTTCTTCTTAATGAGGAACTGCAGCCACTCAGACCTGATCCTCCCATGCCCCAAATGAATGCCCTCCTAACAATTTACTGGTTATTTCAGGGAACCTTTTTTTCCCTCCTTCTCTTCTCAAAATGTACAAAATACTTGTATTGAATGACCTCTCCCCAAAACAGGTCTTGCTGAAGTCATTATGTTTCTGCAATCTTTTTGAAAGCATCTACACTTTCTTGTGAACAGGAAAATTACCTACTAACTTGATTCTCAAGTATTTTAGGAAACTATATTAAACTTTTCAGAGGGTAATACATGTACATCTTACAAATTAATTCATTGTAATGTAGATGGGAAAAGAGCAACATGCTATCTTTTTTTTGCCTAAACATTATCAGATGTTAAGTAAGAGAACAGAAGCAGTAAAGTGTATTGAATAGCTGATAATTAGGAAATAAAAAGTGCTTACAATAAATACCTCATAAGTAACCCAGAAATAGAAAATTATTTGTCCACATTATCTCATAAAAATCTATGAACAATGAATGCAAGAAGCAAAATCACGGTGTTTTATTGCAGGATTTCAAAATTAAAAGAAAGAAAAAATATCATGACTAATGCCACTATATCTGTTTTTGTTTGTTTGTTTGTTTTGTTTTGTTTTGTTTTGTCACTGTAATTCTTTCAGATTAAAAGAAAAGCAAGCAGAAAAGGACTTGGACTACTGTATTTACATATGGCAGAGATGGTAGTTAAAAACGTCAAGTTATCCAGTTCTCCTGCTTTTTCCCAGTTATACAGTTCTCCTGCATTATTCTGCTTTCTAGCATCACAGCCCCAGAAAATGTTGGGACATGGGGAGATGGATGCTCAGTCACTGGAATATCTCTGTCTCTTTGTGCCCAAACTAAAGGCTGAAGCTATAGTCCTAAGATAGGAACCTGTTATTGCAAAACCTCTAAACATGCTGGGCCCTCCTCCCCATGCACAGGCAGCTAGGAAGGGGCTGACCTCCAACTCTGTCCCAGGGTAGCAGTCAGTGCCAGCACGCGGGCAGTTTGTGGAAAGGACAAAGGCCATCTGGGGACCTGGAATTCCAAGAGGAATTTTCATGAGATGGCCCAAAAGGAGAGCATCGTTTCCAGGCAGCCAGAGACACCACCTGAGAGGGAGGCACAGACTGAGAGAAGCAGTGTGTCCCCTGGACAGTGCACGTGCCATGTTACAGCTGGCTCTCTCTGTTGGAGTCTCACTGCAACTCCTTATTATGGGATGTAGATACACCAGATATATGCAGATATTTTGTTTTGAGTGTTGGTTTTGTATGGCTGTATTGGAAGGCTCTTGTCCCCTTCCAGACAGCTCTTTTTTTCTGTTCCTTTTTTCCTGCTCAGTAAGGCTAAAATATTACGGGGTTAAAAGCAATGTTTTCTGCCCCAAGGTATTTCACCTTGCACGCATACCAGAAGTAAAATCCTGTGCCTGCTTTCAAGAGGAAAGCAGGAGGAGTGTGGGATTTTCTGAGTCATGGCATTGTCTACCCAGGTCCCCATTAAGTGTTGTGAGCCTTGCTCTCCTGGGAATGGCCAAACATCTGCCTGCCAATAGGAAGGAGTGAAGGAATTCCCTCTTATTCTTTGCTCAGGCAGACAGCTTTTCCTTTGCCTATTAAGCTGTTTTTATCTCAACCCACTGTTTTTCTCACTTTGGCCCCTTCTATTCTTGTCCCCATCTTGCTGTGTGGAGGGGGAAAACAGAAGCTCTGTGAGGCTCAGCTGCCCACCCATGGGGGTTAACCCACAGCAGACATCTAACAGCAACATTTAATGTAGAAGAGGTATGACACAACTGGAGACGTCCCTTTCGGATGGTTTTGTCACCAAGCTTTTCTCTAGCCTCAACAGAGATGCAATGAAGCTGCTGTGCTCCACCCCACGGCAGAGCAGGGAGGCCTCGGATCTGCTGACACAACCAGGAAAAAATGTGTTTCAATAACAGACTCAGTGCTCGTGACATAGCTACTCCTTATTTCACAAAGAGAAGTGCTTGGATTCATTCAGAAATATCTTAAATCACCATGTTTTTAAATGGTTAGTACCCAAAAGACTGAATCTATTACATCTATTAGTTGATGTGACTTAAAAGTGAGCTTTGTCAGTTAACACAAACAATGTTTTGGTTCCTTCTAACTTAGTAGGATGCAAAAAGGAAAAAAAAAATACTAACAGGTATATGTGAGCATTAAATGAGTAGGTATAAAACATTAAAGCAGGCAAGACAGAAATGACTTTCACTGCAGTGTCACTGCCAAAGTATTGTACCTCACTTAGCTAGCTACCTAAACTAACCATGCCAGAGTTAAAATAACCATTTTGCCTGCTAATATTTCAGACAGATAAGGTTTTGCTTTCCATTTCTTCTTGAGTGGAATGATAATTCTGTCTTTACCTCTACTAAAGGATGTGTTTTAAATTTCCAACATTGAGAAGGCTTCAGCTAATGCAAAGATGGTCCCATGCTGGCCTGCAAAATGTTTTTCTAGACTCCTGCAAAGCTTTAATGGAAGGGATTTGGTGAGTTTTATAGGAATCACTCTTATCCACTGCATTATCTGAAGCTGTGTTTGCATGGCCAATGGTGATGAAATTGCAGCATGGCATCTTCTCTTGTCCAGACAAATGCAGTTGAACGTTGTCATCAAAACAGAGCAACGAACAATGCGCCTGTCTGGGGCACACACTACAGTTGTCTTTTGTGTGACTTTAATTGCTACACTTTCTCATACTAACAAAAGTTAAGCTGACTTGGGTATGCCCACATGTATGTCCATTACACCAACATTTTGCAGAGCTCCTGAGAAATAGGTGTAAGATAATTTACACTGCAATTAGGCACAGTTACAGAAAAGTGGTTTTAAGCTTTTTGCTTGTAAACATATACTAGTCTTCGAGCATTTCTACAACATGTAAAGAAGGTGACAAGGCATAGTGAGTTAGAAAACAGTGTGAAGATAACAGATGCTTTTTGCAACTTACGCATGAAAAATTTTGCACTTTGCATTGCTTAAGATTCAGTGGTCCCCAGATTGGAAAAGTTGAATCAGTTCCACATTCTGTTGAGATTATAGTTGGTAATGGAGACAGCACAAACCAGTAAACATAAAATGACAAGAATCTAACTCTACACCCACCATCTAATATTGTACAATTACTATTGTGCAACAGGCATTTATAGGACAGTCTAATTCTTTCAACATAATTGACTCTTCTAGTACTTCATGACCATCTTGCTAGGTCGTCCCAGACAGAGAAGGAAATGAACCCTAAAGCTTCTAAAGCACTTTCTGAAATATTGCAGCAACTGCTCATCTTTTCTGATTAATTTCTCCTTCTCTTCTCTCTCTTGTCTGAGAAAACACAGTGACTGCAACGGAGGAGAAGTTAACTGATGTTGAAAGAAGGACACAGGAATTTGCTGAGATCAATATGTGCAAAGAATACAAGTGCTCAGATGAGCTCTGCTTTTACAATGAAATACCTTATTTAGTTTGGATGTTATCTTTCAAAGCCTTAGACAACTCATAGTCGTATGAAGGGCATGCTCTAGGCTCCATTTGAATATGCTTATTGATGACTGAGAACCACCTCACACTGCTCTAGTGAATGTGTATGACCCATGGGCTGGTAATTGTCTCTGGAATAATGATTCCTGTTTTGTAGCATGAGAGAACAGGTGTATATTTAATTTTTTGTTACAAAAGAGAAGGGCAGCGAAGCTGGTGAGGGGTCTGGAGAACAAGTCTTACGAGGAGCGGCTGAGGGAGCTGGGGTTGTTCACCCTGGAGAGGAGGAGGCTCAGGGGCAACCTTATTGTACTCTACAGGTACCTTAAAGGAGGCTGTAGTGACGTGGGACTTGGTCTGTTCTCCCATGTGCCTGGTGACAGGACGAGGGGGAATGGGCTAAAGTTGTACCAGGGAAGGTTTAGGCTGGATATTAGGAAGAACTTCTTTACTGAAAGGGTTGTTGGGTATTGGGATGGGCTGCCCAGGGAAGTGGTTGAGTCATCATCCCTGGAGGTTTTTAAAAAATGTTTAGGTTTAGAGCTTAGTGATATGGTTTAGTGGAGGACTGGTTGGTGTTAGGTCAGAGGTTGGACTTGATGGTCTTGGAGATCTCTTCCAACCTACATGATTCTGTGACTCTGTGAAAATTATAGACTTACTTTACATCAGAGCCACCATTTTCTTGTCTGAGACAAGAAATGGACATTACTAGAGTGACCAATTTCAGCTCAGAACTGGAGTTGCATAGTAGCTAATTCAAGCTTGTTTTCAGAAAACAACACATGTGGTGTCATGCCGAAATGCATATGAGATAGAAGATGATAAGTTATTATTAAGTGCACAGCTGGAACTTGCTGTGCCAATAGTCTGCTGTACCAACATCCAGCTTTCAAAATGATATTGACTTCAATTCTTTCATAATGCCTGTCCTTGTCAAACAAATCGTTCTGCTATCTATTCTATTTCTGCTGCTGTTATACTGGTGCTCTGAGGATTTCTACTTCTGGAAAAGAGCCAGCTGGACTGACAGCACTACTCTATCTGTAGACTCTGTCTCGCTGAGGATTTGATAGTATGCTGCTTAAAATCAGTAGGATTCTTCTGGTGACTTCCATATTCTCCAGAACAGACCCTAAATACTTTCTTGACTTGCACTGCCACGTGACACACAATTACAGCACATTTTCAAAAGAGGCTATTGCCTGCAGAAAGTTTTTCTTCCAAATCTGACGATCTTGGGTCTAGGAGGGGAAGACAGTTTGTGGAAGGAGAGCAAGGAGAAAAAGGCTGAGTTTACCTACTTACAGCATTTCGCTCTTAGATATATGCATGCTTTTTGTTAAGAAGGGATGACTATCACCATCTTACTTCACAGACGCCAAAACCCCCTTTCCCCTGGCAGTCAGTTTTAAAATAGGTTTTACCTGGGGATGTGGGCATGCAAAGCTCCAGGCCTATTACCAAAACTCTGAAATGTTGTTCCACAAACAATCACTCACCCATGTATTCATCACGAGTGTTTTTCTGCAGTTTTCTGTCATTTTATATAACACGAATAAAATGCTTTTCTATAACAATTGTTCAGGTGCAGCTTCAGTCCTTGCTAGGTTTGATTTTTCTGTGGTTTAGAGTCTGTTTTTTTGTTGTTGTTGTTGTTGTTGTTGTTTGTTTGTTTGTTTGTTTTTTTTTTTAAGTAACAGCTCTTGTCTTTGCCTTTTCATAGCCAAATTTATTACTATGCTACCCAGTAATAAGCCCCAAAGAAAATAATGTGTAGAGGGGGGGTCTGGAAAACTGACCTCTTTTCTTCTACATCTGAGAGTTACCTGGAAGAGCAGAGCCCTACACTTCCATGGCTTACAGGCTCCTCAGAAGTCACTGCTAAAGGGCATGAAAGCCTACCACAACTTCCACATGGTGAGTAAAACATAACAAGGGGAGACTATAGCAGGAACCAGAGTACTCAGGAAAGTGTCACTGGATTGGTAGCACTCTGACCTTGTGGCAAAAACATTTGAGCATCTAGCTTCTGTTTGTACAGATTCGGTAATAATAATTTAATTGTGTGACTAGTCACACGAAGAGTTTGTTGAACACTCTTAGTCATTAACAAACAGAAAAGCAAATACCAGGAGAAATACTCTTTGAAAAACCCTTTCCTTTAATCAGCTACTTTACACAATCTCTTCCAGGTGTGGACCTAATACAGGTAGAGGGTATTTTTGTTGTTTTCAATTTGCAGTTCTGGCAACATTTCTTTTTCAGGTTTGGAGTAAAAATAATTGAAACAATACTATCAAAAAATGGAAGAAATCTAACTAGAATTGACAAAAGCACTAGCTGACCAGTCTTTTCGGTAGCCAGGAGCACAGCTGTGGACACGACCAGACTTTTGCTGAGCACAAGGCCCAGGTGAGGACAGTGGCTGCCAAGCCCACCCCTCTCCATGTGCTGAAGGCCCCTGGGGTTTATGGATCTCCTGGGCAGCCCACCCACAAGTGCTGCACTCAGGCACAAACAGGCTAGTCTGAAACCCATTTGGGCACTTAAATGAGCTGCAGTTTGCTTTTGATGCTACTAGAGGCCTGCTGACCCAAGCCTTCACTCCAAAACACCATCAACTCCAACGGGTGTGTAAAATTTCACTAAAATTGCATAAAGCTGTGCAGTGCCCTGCCAAACATTTCTTCCTCACTGTTTTCTACAATTGATTCTCAGAGGCGCACACAAGGTGATAACATAACCCCTCGTGGATCTCAAGGAAAAGACAAGAACTCTATTTCTGAAAGCTCAGATATAGAATTATTTTTGTGGTTTTGCTACTGGCATACATGAATGAAACCACTCAAAATGAAAGAGAAATATTTTCAAATACAGCTGAAGGCAAATATGTTCATTACACTTCTTTTAGAAACAATGCTTGTTTTAACATGCGGAGTTTTGACTTTAAATTATTTGGGGCAAGGGTTTAATGGCATTGTGGTCCTCTCTGGAAAAATCAGGGTAAAGTTCCATGTGTATGGGCTACGGTAAGAAAAATAGAAATGAGTATCACACATGATTATTGGGCTAGACAATGCAACACTCCTAATTCTCAGGACAACATGACATGAGTAGCAATGCATGTCTGAGTGTTTCCAAACCACAGTTCTCCTGAACACTTTCGCACAGTTCCAGGAAATTATACAGCCGTTGACAAGGCAACACACCACCTTCAGCTGGCAGGCTATGCTAATCATTAAAAACATCCCTTTGACTTCCGAAGTTTTTGAAAGCAGCCATGCCTCTGCCCTTTTTTCATCCAGTCATCCTTTGCTGACAATGGTTAGAGTAATTTTGCCTATGATGAAGTGAACTTGTGCTAAAAATTAAGATGCATGTGTTTCTTTCCACTTTTGAAGTTTTGTGATCACATCCAGAATTCTACTGCCTACAGATAACATCAAAAGTTTTGAACAAATATTAAATATTTTTCCTGCATATGTTGCCTGGTTTTGTATATGTTGGTGTACTCCCATTTTATTTTTCTGTCTCATCAGAACTCATTGAACTGTTATAGTTAAGGAGGTTGCTGGCTCCTGTGTTTTTTATTGCACCAATGCTTCTATGCAGTATTTGTAGTCTCTCTTAAACCCGGATACGTGGGTTTAAAAGAACCCTGGCAGTTTTTAAAAGCTGCTCGTCTCATAGTAAATGCATTATAATTCAATACTGTGAGGCATCAATGAGACTGAGTTGGGTTTAGGGTACCCTAAGAGAGGGAAAGCTGCCACCAAGGCAGTCTGGAGAGGGCACCAGGGCACCCAGGGGTGCACCCTGTCCCTGCCCCTGCACCCATATAATCCCCGCAGATGGTGCAAGAATTTACACGAAGACTGTTGTGGGAAGAAGTATCCCCTAAAAATGGTTTCATCCCGCTGCTGGTTAGTGGTTGTTCCATGATATGGGGCATTGCTGAATTTTAGGCATTGCAACTATGGATTGGTATACTCTCCTTAGAGATTGCCACACAGCACTTCACAGAACTATGTATCCTGAATATAACATTAATAGTGTACATGTATACAAATATTATTGTTGATGTGCCAGTAAATATCCATTTTTTTTTATTGCCTTCAGGCAAAAAGCAGGCTAGCAGGTGTCAGAGAGCTTTCTGCTCTGGAGAGAAAAGAGTTATCCTCTGAGCCCTAACAATCTGTAACATTCCTTTTTTTCTTCCTTTTGAAGCCTGTGAATAACAATAATCACACTTCTCTGCTGAAGAGGACTGGATGTTCCCTGAGGAGTTTGCAGCAAGGAGATTAGTGAGGAATGATAGGGGGTGGTCAGCCAAATGCACAGAATCAGAGGAAAAGTCTGGGATTGTTTCTAGGATGGCTCAGGTTGCTTTGACTTCCTTAGAATACATTCCCTATCACTCCCTAGCAAAAGTACTAAATGATAATACTCTACAGATGATTCATAATGCCTTCTTCATAATAAGCATTTTAACAACCACATTGCACAGTTATAAGCTCATAACGTCAGGCATCAATCTGCTTGTTAACATAGCCTAGTATACCAAAGTATATGAAATTAATAGAATGCAGTATAAAGTACTTACGCACCATTTGTCTGTTCAGGTGTGTTTTCACACATTAATTAAACCAGGCGTATGCTCAAGAGAGAGTTTACAAAACTCTAATACGTAAGAATATGTATGTGAAGATTCAAGTATGTAAATATGAACCACTACTTGAAACAAGAAGGTGTCAAAGAGCCATATGAGTGTGCATTCACATCAATATATTTTTAATTACCTGGGATAACAGTGATGTGCATGTTATTTTCCATAATATAATGATATAAACTCTTGTGGGCTTTTTTTTTTTTTTTTTTTTTTTAACATATGCAACAGATGGTGGAAAATTCTTTGTCCTGATTTCTGAAGTACACCTGCACTCATTTACAATGGCAGTCAAGCTGTGTTAGAACATTCCCCTTCTCCTTTGGTATTCCTGCTTGGCCTTTATCTAAATTGTTGGTTGAGAGAAAGAGAATACAATGTTTTTTCTTGTGTAGTTTTTCTTTTTTTCTTTTTTTTTTCTTTTTCCTTTTTAAAGAGAACACTGCATATATAAGAAGCGAACACCAGAGGACTTGCATATAGCAAAAAAAAAAGAGAAAAAATCAATACAAACCTAATAGAAAATTGGAAAACAGTCTTGAGTTCTGAGTTACAGTATTTCATAGGCTCTTCAGTAAAACTTGTAGACAATAATGCTAATTTCTCCGATGCTTTCTTCCAGTACTTTGCACTATAAAGTGATAATAAAATACAAAAGTCTTAAAGGAATCTTTCTCCTTACTTGCATTAAAGTTTACCACACAGTATTTGACAAATACAGTGCTAGACCAATGGTTCTCTAAAAAGATAATCACATAAGTCATTTTAAAGCACCTTCTGCAACAGTTAAAACAGGTTAATCAGAAACTTGATAAAAATAATTCAGGGTTACTCACATTAGAAATGAAAGTTAGGCTGAGCAATTTATTTGACTAGGTATCAATAAATTAATTTATTTTTTTTAAGCAAACTGAGCAAAATCATTAAAGCTGCTTGCTCCTAACTGACTGGGATATTAATAGATTAAGCGGGAAAAGGGGCCAGGGAATGCAGTTTTTCTTTGTATTGCCTCCAGTATAGTACCAGTACAGATGCAGGTGCTGGCACACCGTGGTGGCCCTGGCTGCTTGGTCAAGTCTGCACAACCCCCTGCTGTACATGTGGTGGGTCTCCCCACAGACCCTTATCAATGCCTGATGAGGAATAATTAACCTGATGTATTCCTACTCCAGGGATATCTCTCATCTGGGGAAGTAGGAGAGCGCCCAGGCTGCAAGGGGACTCACAGCAGGTAGCAGGATCAGCAAAATGCGTCAGTCCTGTCCAACCTGCTCCCGAAGAGATCTCACAACATGCCTTGCTGCTGGAAGGTTTTTTCTAATGTTTAACCTGAATCTCCCTGTTCCTTAAATTCACTGCTTCTCACCTGATTCACCACAGATGGAGGAAACAAATTGCTGTCCTCTCCTTTGCAACAGTCCTTGAGATTTTTGATGCTTTCAACCATCTATCTTGCCCTTCTCTTTTCTCCAGGCTGCACTGTCCTGTTTCTTCCAGACTTTTCCTTGTAAGTCATGTTTTCTAGATTTCTGACAGTGATTGTGGTTTTATTGTGGGGCCTCTTCAGCTGGCTCATGATTTTCTTGAGATGAGGAGTATAAAATGAAAGACCATGGAGGAAGGATCACTCAAGGCACCTCGCAGCCTATATCCCTACCTATACAATTTAGTGAGGACAGCCACCTGGTCAGGCAACAATCCTCAAATTGCCTGGCAGCTGCTGTATCCACCCCCAGGCTCTTGCCAAACCATATTCCTGCATGGACAGAGGGGTCCCTGATGTCATTTCTTCACAAGACCTGCCAACAGTAAGAAAAGCCTACGTATTTGTGGTGGGCATCACCCTGGCTTACTCAGTGCTCTGGCTGCTGGCAGCCCAGAATTCAGCCCAAGGCAGGAAGGCAAATCTCCACCTTCAGAGACATTCAAACCCTTATGGCCATGGCCTGAAGCAAGCTGCTGGTGGCAGCCCTGCCTTGGTCAAGGGTGGCATTGGGCCATCTCCATCAGTCCCTGTTGGAATAAGTACAGCATGGTGTGGGTTCTCAACCAGCAGAATCTCATCCCAGAAAGTTGGCAGGGAAGGTGGGGAGCTGACCCACTCAGGACACCTCGCCTGGATCATTTCACTCAACTTCAAATGCTGGAGAAGACAAAAAATAAATAAATAAATAAATAAATAAAAAATCCATGAGTATCTTTATGGTGATACCCAGCACGTACCACCCCTTCACTGAACAACTGAAAAACGCACTCCTGACCTGAAGCCCAGTCATGATGCAGCAGGTTTAAGAAGATAAAGCGTAGGATTAGGGTGAGGCAATACAAAGAAAAGCTTGCTAGACATTTATTTATATATTTATTTGTTTGTTTGTTTGTTTGTTTTGACGTGTGTGTGGAAGAATAGGTATGTATTCACTGTCATAGAGGACCTGAACAATTACTGGCTACATAAAACTGCTGTCTTTATTTGTACTCTTCTGCACAGCATGAGCTTTTGCCAGACTTCTCTCACACATAATGTTAAACTCGTGCATTTTTGTAGGTGGGCATTTTGTAGTCTTTTTTGTAGTTAAAGTTGTAATGCATTATTCATTTAGGCAAAATAAACAACATCCAGGATTATGAAGATGGAAAACAAAAGATGTGAAAACTTTTTATGAGGCAGGATTTCAGTGCTAAAATATGGAATGATCCACGTAAGCTCTTTGGCAGCCTTGGTTAAATAAGAGTTTTATCAACAAACCACTTAAATGTCTGGTTCATATGACAGTTTTGAAAGTTAAAGTAACAATAATGAAAAAAAAAAAAAGAGTAGTTAAACATTGAAATGGCTACAATTCAGACTAATTCAGACTGGCTCACACATTTAGTGAGGCATCTTTTTTTCTGACAGAAAAGAATAACCCATGTTTTAGCACACGGGTTAGAAACCCAACATCAGGAGGATCAGCCTAAACTTAGGTTGATCCTGTCTTCATGCCTTTCAGGATTTGTGTCATCTGCATGTTTTTATCATAATATAAATGCTAAACTGATATTAAACATACAATATTTTACTTCTTTTAGCAGATTTTTTTCTTGATTGATAAATTCTGGTCATATGCATCGTAGTATATTTATCAATTACTTTAGAAGGTGTTTACTTCTAGCATTTATAGTTCCTTTGTTTGCAAATCAAATCTCTTGGTTTTGAAATACAGAACATAAAGTGTACCACCTTATTTGCCTTTTCTTCAAGTTCAGCCCCTGAATTGCAGCAGTCCCCAGGAAATAATTGTTTTTGTTATGGTTGCTATAGCATTAGAATTGTAATAAGCTCCCCGCAGCCTGCTGAGTACTAGGTTTACACAGGGAGGATGTAAAAAAGAATGGAAGTCTTCTAGTTTTATACAAAGAGTATAAGACAGTGATAAAAAATAAATATATAGAAATACCATTACTCTGAAATAATTCATCCATCAAAAATATTTTTTTTTTCTCTCACTATTACCTACTTCTCCCAAAACGGATGTAGTTCTAGGATAAAGCCAAGTAAAACACAGAGTTTCAGACCCCAAATATGTGAACAAATATCAGGCTAAAATCATTTGCTATCCTAATCCCCTTTTTTCTTCATGTATCAGAAATTTCGTGATGGCTACAACCAGTGTACTTTAGGGACTGATCCCAAAGTGTTGCTTGCATAAGAAAGTAAGTCATTTCTTCCTGTGCAAAGCATGAGCAAATGCTTCAGAAGCAGGAGATTTTCTCTGCTGAGTGGAAGATTGTATTTGTCTGTGCATGCCTCCACTTTTGCAGTTCCCTCATATGCAGGTAATGTGACTTCCAGACACCTGCATTATAGGCTATCTAGTGAATGATTTCAGGTAATGAAATAGCCCCTCCAGGAACCTAACACCTCCAATTACTGAAGAGGGAATAAAAATTGACTATTAAGTCATTAAAAGAGGTTGTCATTTTCTTCTCTTGCTTGAATTGCCTGACATGGCACCCTAAATCCCAAATAAATCTTCTGGGTATTTATAGGAAAAAAAAAAGTTATTAAACAGATTTAAAAATTAATACTTTAAAATGTCAGTGCGCTTTTAATAGCTAATGCCTAAGTAAGTACAATGCTAATAATGAATAAACAAGACAATTGGAAAGGCCAATTTTGGCTTTAGAGCTTCATTACATAGACAAGCCAAAATAGTTCGAAGACACATCTGTATTGCTACCAACTTGCCTCTTAAGGACTTTTAATCAGTGTGAAGACATTGATCTTTGAAAATAAACACTCAGATTATTTGCATCATCATGCAACATACACTTGGGGAAAGAATTGGAATTTATATTGTACCAGGGGGACACTGTTTAACATTTGGAGGAAAAGAATGTGTACTGTGCTACTTCTATACACACATGAGTGTCTACTTATACTATTGTAAATGTTTTTGATGGATCACACCTGGGAGATGTATGTGAAATTATGGCTTGCTCCCTGCTGCTTTGAAGGCAGCTTGCTTCAGCTTGCTTTGTCTCAGAGAGGAGGGAGCCATTGCAAAAGGAATGGAAAACTTGGAGTGGAGCACAAAACAGCCATTTCCAAAAGCCTATAGATAAAGGAGAGCTGTCAAAAAATAGCAGGTGTAGAAATGGCCCAGCATGAGCAGAGAGGGCTTTGCAGCGAGGGTAGAGCTGAAAGGCTCACGCCGCCCACACTCTGTGGCTTTGTGGGTTTGCAACTCCCTTTTAATATTTGTGTTGGCTTGAGGCTGCATTAATTATGCTAAGCATCTTCATTTATTTATTCATTCCTGAGGCAAAAAATGACCTCAAAGTTGCTTATAATTCTTGCTGGTACTTAAAGAGGTGTAAATTCTGTGGTAGGGCAGCTTGGGCTGCTCATCTTGGGGAGGAAAGCGAGGAGGAGCACATGTCTTCTCAGGAGCAGACAGCTATGTTGGCAGGTCTTGGGTGGTCTGTCCTGGGGGAAACCCTGGTCTGTAGAGACCTTATTTCCTGAGGGGAATCATGAAATACAGGACACTTCCAATCTTTTGCCCTTTCATTTCTTCCTAAACCTTGAAGTCACAAAGTGCCTCTTTGCCAGGGCAGCGGGTAGACACCAGGAAAGAAGCCACAAGCAATACCAATGCTTTTCTTTCTCTTTCCTCTTCCTCTCACCTGCCCATCTCAGTGCATTAGGAGGGAGGACAGGCTCAGCCTCCCAGCAGTACTAGCCATGGGTAATCTGCAGAGATCACAGGTTAGTGCCCAACTCTCAGCATCAGCCAGGAGGCACGAAGCAGCAGTCCAATTGCTGGGATGACTCCAGAAGTGACAGCAAGGACCACAGGGTGTGCAGGATGTCTCCCTGTATTTGGTGAGCTTCCAGCATGTTCAGCTAGGCTGCTTTGGATTCAGGGTATTGGTTACTGCTGGCCAAACTCAAAGTACCAAGATCCTGCCAAGGAGCTTGTACATCCTGCACACAGCCTCTTGTGGGGTCCCCCGAACTCTTCCAGTTGTCTATCATGAAGCAAAAGTCTCACTGTCCCACACCAAATATGTAGCTTAATTGGCTCATGCTGAGATCCTTGGACAACAAGGTTACTCATTTGTGCACTATCCTTTAAAACTATCTTTTTTTCTCTCTCTTTTGGTCTGTTTTGTAGAATGAAGTCCAGAATCTGAGTGTTGTCGATGACCAGGACAGCTAGGTATCTGACTAGTGAGAGTTAAAGCTTCAAATTAAGAGTCAGGTAAAAACATCATCTGAATGTGAAACATGAGAAAGCTGAGCTGCAGACCCAGCTATACAGGACATCCTGATGTAGTGAATTTTCAATGTTTGGAGGAGGTCCAGTGTGTCTAAAGCTCGCCAGCATGAAACAGGAGAAGCCCTGGTGGGACTGGCACTGTTGCAGAAGCAGCAGCACCTATAGACATTCACAACTGCCCACCATTCACAGCTGAACTGCTCTGTGCACTGGGTGGGTAAGGGGTTATTTCCTGGTGTGCCCATTAAGGACTGGGCATTCACAGCTTAATGTGTTCTGCACGTAAGCTCTAGGTACTTCTTTTCAGCTGGGAGGTTGTATCAAGGTTTCTCATATTGCTGTTTTATCCTCAGTGTGCCCATAAAGACATCAAACCTACGCCACTTTAAGCTGTTATTTAAAAGTGGATTTTTTTTTTTCCTACTGTATTCTCTGACACAGGACATGCAGAGGAGAAAAACAGCAGCTCAGGATCCTTGCTTCTTGATCCCTTAAGAGCAGTATTTGTTCAGCACATGAGGAAGAAATTGTATGTGTACTCAAAGATACCAGCATTTGCTTTACATGTAATGGAAAAAACAGGCATCTAAAGGACTTTTGCAACAGCTGGTATTTCATGCCAGGAAGAAGAAAAACATCTTCACACATGGCTCAATTTAGGAGAGTTTAGCATGGTCAGGTTGGCTGGTGAAGGTCAAAACTAAGACCAAACCAGATCAAAATGTTCATTCTTGAACAAAGCCCCTGTGAAGCTTAATATTGATTTAAGTTTAGACAAGTTGATCTTGGTTAGGGACTGCACTAGTTGTCCTTAGGTGATCCAGCTGCTTTAAAAGCTGCTTTAAAACCTCTGACTGTGGAATAAATTGTGCTGGCTTTAACATAATGATGATATTTTTTTCCCAGTTTTTATGGTTGAGGTAGTCAGTAGACAAGATAGTGCCTTTCAGAAATACGTTGTCAGACTATAGTGTGTGTCATAGAGCTTAGAAAGTGGTCACATACAAATGCTCAATATTACTAATTGGCTGGAGAATATCTGCCATGTACACTTGATGAAAACAGACAACAATGAGTAAAACAAATGGAAAAAACAAATGGTGTTCTCTACCTCAGCTCTTGGCAAACATGCGTCGCTTTTTGCAGAGGAAAGCATATTCAAACACAAAGATCTTAGGCAAACAGAGAACAAAGTTAAAGCCTTGGCAGCTTTTATTTTAAGAATGTTTGCTTTCATAATCAAGCAATTAGTGTGATTTAACAATGACCCACTATCTACACTAAAACACCAAAGCAGCAGTTGTTAGTAGAGAAACTGAGGTACACAGAGCCATGTTAATGGCAGCTTTATTTTAGCCAACAAAAATGCAAAGTCCAGGGTTGGTACGGAAATGAAACACTGACTCCTTCAAGCAGCATATTTCTGAGCCTATATGAACAATAGGCTGAATTTTCCAGTTCTGATGGCACTTTCCTTCTGTGAAACACAGGGGCTGAGCCCAGAGGGTTTTGCACATCCCTTATGCCCATGGTCATCAGGGGAATACTCAGGCTCAGAACATCTTGGTTAAGCCAAAGTTCCAAAAAGAGAAATGTAATAATCTGTGGTTCCATTTACTAAAGGCAAGTTCTTACTTTCCTTGTGAAGCACTTATTTCTTGGAGATACTCCTGTAAACCATATCATATAAGATTCCCTCCCAGCATCGGGATGGCTAGCATTGCCTATGTCTTTCTGAGACTGCAGTGTTGTTTTTCTCCCCATTGCCTATTGTTATTCTAATGTACTCATGTGATCTGACACCTGCTGATGAAGCAGTTACTGAACACTCATTGTCTCAAGGAGATGGGAATGAAAACGCAGAGGTGCATGCTGTTGATAATAAGGAAAGTTTAAAAAGGTCAAACAAGTATCTTTGTGGAGCCACCGTGCGGATTATGATTCTGGTTGTATCAGACTAGTTGTGGTTTTAAAAGGAGAAAGTGGCCCTTATCTTGGACCAGCTGTTCTGCATTTGATAACAATATATTGTGGGTGGGGGTTATGGCCTGCAAGTAGGCAATTTTTGGTTACTGCTCTATTTTTTGAAGTTTTCACTGAACCCATCTATTGGGTCAGAGAAGCAGAGAATTATTATATGCAGAACAGTCAAAGAAGTGTTTTCCAAAGTACTGACATTACTAGTGTTTAAAAACACCTTCCCAGCAAAGCACATAAAGTAGCAATGAAGTGGACCTGACGATGGCATCCATACCTTTAAATTAAAACAGAGAGGACAGTTCTCAGGCCATGACATCAGCCGAAGCAAAGCTCCCACCCTGGGCCACCAAGCTGCTCTGGATCTGCTTGGGGGCAGCTACTTGCACTGGCTGAAAACATACCAGCAGTGAGTTGAGCAGCCTGACAGTGTTGGCCACAGAGCTCCAGCACACGGAAATATTCTCCTTTTGATTGAGGAGAATTTGGCCTTAGATGTCTCCATTCCTCTCCCTTACTATTCTGCTGCAACAATTGAATGCAAACACCACTGGTAGATGTGGAAAAGTTTTTTTTTTTTTCTCTCAGCTCTTCCAGTTGCAGCATTCCTCCATAAATTTACCACAAATTCCCTTCATATTCCAGTTTTGAACTTGTTTTCTGGTGCAGGTGGCATACCTTCTTTAAAACACCACTGCAGAATTCCTGGCACTGTGGGTTTCCCAGCTGGCTCCCTTTGAAAAGACTTCTATAAATGGCATAGGGTCATAAATACTGGTGCCTGAGGGAATGGTGCAGCTTAGATGCTCAGGTCAGTTAGTCTGGGTAGCTGCAGGGACTGGTGGTGGGATGCAGTGCTTCTCGTGCATGGGTAACCACCTCAGGGATGGGTGCCAGCATGTTGAATTAAATAAACTGATGCATGTCTGCTGAACAGATTTATTAAGTAAATGTGAGTGCTGCAGCCATGCAAAACATCTGTAGCATGACAAGAAACATAAAACACCATTTTATGTGCTATGCCACTAGCTTTATTTCCATTTGCATGGTGTATTAAAAGAGGAGATGACAGTTGGCTTCAGTTGCCTCCATGCACACTCCTCATTAAGACAGAGACCCCTGGGAATCAAAGATCACTCCTCTGGAAGGAGATACGCTCTGCTGTAATGCTGCACTTGGCAAGGGGAGCTTGATCCTTTGCTAACGTGCCAATGTGCCATGGAGGTATGGGCACCGCAGAGGCAGAGGAGCTGCAGCTCCCCTCCAGGCACATCCCTCCTAGTTGCAGCCTGGGCTCTGGCTTGGTGCTGTAGGTGAGGGGAGAGCACTTCTGATTTCTGGCACGGTGTCTCTGGTCTCTGGTGGCTGGAGTTTTTGGGAAGCCCTGGGTTAGAAGCCAGGTATGTATGACACAGGCATACTCCCTGACCTTGTGCTGTGTGACTTGGGACCCAGGTCTCACCTTCAGCAGCTCTCTGCCCCAATGCACTGGTGAGCAGCCAAGAGGAGAGGTGCAGTGACGCTGCACAGCGAGGGTTCAACACCAGCTGTTCTGCTTTGGGGATGACTTGACTTTGGAGCAGAAGTGAGAGAAAGGAAAAAAAAAAGGCCAAAAAAAAAAAAAAGCTGTCAGAGGTGGAGCCCCATGCAGCACATCGCAGCGCTGCAGCAGCACAGTGACTCAGCAAAACCTCCCCAGCAGAGCACAACTCAGCACCCCAGCAGGCACAGCGGGGGTTTTGCCCAGCAGAGAGCCACTGCCTGCCCTCTCCTTCCAGCCCAGCTCTCAGCAGATGTCCCGACTCCCACAGGTGGTCACTGGTGTTGGTGACGGCAGTGGTTTTATTTACCAGGGCACCAGAATATCACCCCCTTTTCCCAG
This sequence comes from Aythya ferina, assembly GCF_964211825.1. Classification (NCBI taxonomy): domain Eukaryota; kingdom Metazoa; phylum Chordata; class Aves; order Anseriformes; family Anatidae; genus Aythya; species Aythya ferina. The sequence continues at coordinate 84,211,427 of NC_140299.1, forward strand.
TTCGCCATCTCTGTACACAGGTATTTGGGTGCCGATGTGACCTACAGCAAGCAGCCTGTGCTCTGCCCACATCTCCTGCACACGCTTTGCACAGGAAATGCAGACACAATGCTCAGGAACTGTGGCTACATACATATGTCTTGCGCCTTCAAAAATTATTATTTTTCTTTGTTTTCTCATACCTTTTTTAAAGGCAAACAGAAGGGCTGTACATAGGCAAGGCACCTCAGAACCTCTTGAAGCAATAGCCCAGCATGGCAGCACAAGCTCCAGAGTTTAGTGAGCTGGAGACGTGACATTTATCACCCTGTGAAGTGTGGAAAAACCAAACCCAACCAAACCAAGCCTCAGGGAGACAGCTAGCCTCTTCTCTTTTCTAAATAAAAACTGAAGATCTCTTATTTACATTTTCAAGGAATGAAATGAAAAACAAAGAGAGAGAGGAATGCTTGTTTTTCACACAGCACATTGACAGTGACATCTGGCTTTTTTGGCTTTTTGTTTCTGAGAGTTTGTGGATGACAACGCTTTGTTCAGGAGACCCGAGCCAGGAACCTGACCAAGCTCCATATCCCAGAGACAGCAGCTTTCTGTGTGGTGCTGCAGCAGATCACATCTGGCTGGGACTGAGCATTCCAGAAACACATAGAAACTAAAAAGGTAAAAGACAAGTGAGATTTCAAACCTTGAGGGCCTGATCCTGAACTTGGGCATGTAGAGAGAAGGGGGTTAGGTATTTATCCAGAGCAGTTTCCCTGTTGCTTTGTGTCCAAGCACATCGAGACACCTGGCTCGCTGCAGCCAACAGAGGGGCTCACAGAGCGAGGAGACCTGCATGAGCAGGCTGCAGGCATGGTGCTGTTCTGTTTGCAGCCCAGTGGATGCTCCAGAAGCTTTGGCAAAGCAATCAGGAGCTGCTCTCTTCCCATCCCAAAATTTTGACTAAACCATCCTGGTGGGGCAGAGTTCAGCACAGGATCATTGTGCAGCACACCACTGCCATCACAAAATACTCCATCACGGGTGGCCATCTCATCTGTCCTTGCAGACCACTCTTGGACATCTCAGAACATCAGCCCTGCAGCATGGGCTTTGCATTTTTGTGTAGGTTTTTGACAGAGAAATGGATCAGGGTGGTCGAATGCAGTTAAAGCATTATGCCAGACCCCGGAGCAGGGAAACATTAATTCATGTGTTTACATCTCACCCTGTGCAGAGTGACACTTCAGCCTGGCCTCACATGCAGCCCTGCACCTAGATGTTTTCCTGTGCCAAGATATTATTGATATATTCTGTGTGGAATCAGCAGGGAAAGCATAGAAAAACTTTTTAAAATCAAAGAGTCAAACTTGCTCTTTAAAACCAAAGAGTCAATTTTTTTTTTTTTTTTTTATGGTTGTTATTTTTGTTTTGTTATTCTTCTGATATTTTTGTGTTAACTTTTATTACTTTGACCTCTGTGCCGTATTCTTCTTGCTCCAATACATATTCACAGTGCTTTCATTCTGTACCCTCCGTTTGTAAGTACCTTACACACGGTAGCATACAGGTGTTCTTTAAAAGGCTTCGTGCAATTTCAGAACATGTAAAAGGATAGAAAAAAGCAGACTACATGTGCCCTAGTAACTCGTTGGATGCACTGGGCCATCATTATGCAATTGTTCTGTGTGCAGCCTGGCTTGTACAGTTCCTGTGCCTCTCTGCTCAGGTACAAGCTGTTACTGCTGCCGAGAGCACCCCGCGTCAGTGGAAAGTCACCGGGTTAGAGTGTGCTCACACATGCCTAGTGCCAGAACCAGACTAAGCAAATAGCATCCTTTTCTATCCCTCAGCCCCGCGTTTCTACCTCCATGTCTTCCCCTTTTTAATAATTGTGGTTGTTTCATGGGGCAGCTGGCTAAATAACAGCCCCACTACAACACCTCCTCCCCAAAATTACCTTGTCAGATGAATTACTTTGCTGCACTGTGTGAACTCTGTGTGCAACTTGGCTCCTGGTTTAAATCATTTCTGAAATAACCCTGGCTGAATTCACACTGAAAATTATTAAATGTGCTCATGCAGTTCTGTGTGGCATTCTCCAGACTTGCTAACAGTAAGTTTTTTATGCTAATCCTGCTCTGTGTGGGAGTATTGTGACTTGGGAAGTCAAAACAAAAGCTTAGCTAGAAGGAGAACAACAAATATGTGTCTCAGAATGTTGCCTGCATGTGTGCCACCATGTGTAACAACCATAATTTTTTTCCTCTAATAATTCCACAGATTCCATTTTGACAAACCAGAAAGAGCTAGAAATTGGTGACAAGTCTGCATTTTGCACAGCTGGAGAACAAGATTCACAGCCACTCCATTTCCTGCTGACAACAACTCAAAACTACACGAAAAGAAAAAGGAAAAGGAAAAGGAAAAAGAAAAAGAAAAAGAAAAAGAAAAAGAAAAAGAAAAAGAAAAAGAAAAAGAAAAAGAAAAAGAAAAAGAAAAAGAAAAAGAAAAAGAAAAAGAAAAAGAAAAAGAAAAAGAAAAAGAAAAGTAAGAGAAATGGAATATATATTTTTTTTGGCCTATGTTGGAAATGCAGACTCTTCTTAGCTATCATTGTGTTGTATTATATTATATAATTTCTCTAGCAGCATTACAGCAGTGATAGTGCAAGAGAGAAAAGTCAAAACCTAGAAAAGGAGTTTTAGTTAAAAATGCAGGTTTGTATTTGATTTGCATTTCTGAAACACCTTTTCAAAAAGCACACAGGCAAATGGTGCTGAATAAGGGATTTCTATGTCAGAAGCACAGTTCTCTTATCTGCCACTGAAGTGTTAAGGGTTCAAAAAGATTACCCTTTCTTTTTCCCCAGTGTTCCTGAAAAAAAAAAAAAAGAAAGAAAAAAAAAAAAGCCATATTTGGAAACCCAAACAGGTTTTCTGAAAGAGGGATAATCATATGAGATATCATAATATTCCTGCAAGGGCTGTCACATAGAGATTAATAGATTTCTATGCAGTTTCACTTCCAGTGTTTGCAATACAGACACTGAAGCTGTACATATGGGATAGATATAAGAATGGCTAAATCTGGCACTGCAAGATTCTCAACAAAAGGCCAGGCCCCGAATTATTTCTGCGATCTCACACATCCATTTACGTCCATTTTCCCTAAGGGCAACTTAAGTCTGTGTAGAGGAAGAACAGAAGACACTGGTCTGCCTGAAAACGACACGGACCGCACCAAAGCATTTTCTGACGTTTTAGTTTCTCAGGTTAGGGGCTGCCTTGCCTCCGATAGGCAGCATGCTGTGATGGGGTGTGCAGCAGCACGCTGCTACAGGAGCCGATCCTGAAGCAGATGTTGCTGCCTGGAAAACATTCTCGTCTGCGTTTTTTTTTTTTTTTTTTTTTTTTTTTTTTTTATGGAACCAGATCACTAAACTTGCAAAGAAATTTGCAAGAGATAATTCATGGGATAATAGAGGTAATTGATGGCTGTTCTGGGACCATTAAACCCTTTTCATTTACTACACTATAGGCAAGATTTTTAACTCCTCTTCAGATGTGCAAAGCCAATTCAATGACATACTGAGTCACTAATTGCCTTTAAAGTTTCATTAAAAACAGATGCCTTGCTAAAGAGCAAATATTAGTCACAGTCTGATCAAGGTGCAGCTAGAGTTCTGAGCACGGGCCGATAACACAGCTAATGATGTGGAAAACAGCTGCTAATGCCGGCATGGCATTCTCCTCTGCGCAGCTACAATTAATATTGATAAACGCAAAGTGCCTCGTGGAAATGCATCCTGTTGGCTGTGTAATCAGAATACTGATGGAGAAAAAAAAAAAAAAAAAAAAAAAAAACGTGAACCACGGATACAGTGTTCATTTTCTTCTTTCCTGCTTCTAATATGCAGTGATGAAGCTGGTGTAGTGTCTGCCAGGGGCACATTCTCATGTGCTTGCTTTTTAAAATTTGTAAGGTATTTTAATTTAAGCAATATTCTACAAAACTAATAATGAAAAGTAATAAGATGCCAGATCTGTCATAATCAAAACTTCCCTTGTTATGCTATTGTGTGTTTTGCTTTTTCTCTCTTTATGCTCACTCTGTATAATGAAGTACTTCAGGTAATACATTTCCAGCAGTTTAATTGCTTCCACAGAACACAGACTTTCTAGAATGATTTTATGCAAGAAAGCTCATGGCCTTAACTGTTTGACATGGGCTTATTTCAGCCTAGTGTGTTCTGGTGCAGCTAGGTAGCACATTCACAAGTTATGTGAAAGTGAGAATATCATCACATCAGATAATGCAAAGTACTGAAAATGTTTTGTTGTTGTTGTTGTTGTTTGTTTGTTTGTTTTTTAGGAGGGCTGGGATGGGACCCATGACACGTGCCGCAGGGCAGGTGAATTTGAAGTACTTGTATGTTCTTGGAAAATGATAAAACTGCTAACTCCGGATACCTTAATCTACATGATGCTGGTGTTAGGGGGATGGTTGGACCAGATGATCTTGGAGGTCTTTTACAACCTTAATGACTCTATGACTCTATGATTCTATGATTCTGCCTTATTCCCATTTTATTCAATCTGCTTTGCAATAGGTTTAGACTAAATCCAGTCTTCTGGAATGAAATGCAATGCAAAATAACTAATAAAACACAGTATAAACTGTAACTTCCCAGTATATTAGCTCTCCTGCAGTCACTACCTGTGTTTTCCATCTCAGAGAAACACAGGGAAACTTTCCCCACTGTATTACATTTAGTGAATACTGAAAGCACACGCACAGCTGATTTTGGAGAAGAGGAGATGTGCTGGATAGTCTCTCTCTGGTATATCAGAGGACAGTTTGTGTGCAGACATATTTGAAGAACAGTGCAGAGCAATAATTTAGTAGTAAATTGTGCATATGGGTCAGAGACAAGTTGCTGGGAAGGGACCATGAAGTGTAAGCATCTTCTCTATCCCATCAATCTTTTTTAAATTAATTAATTTATTATTTTTTAATAGCATAGAGAATAAATGGCTTGTAAAGAGTTTTGGCGAACTGTAGAGGCAGAATGTGTGATGCATCACTGCTGTCTGCTGCCAAGTGTTGTGCAATGTGTGGCCTTGGTATGGTCTGCGGGAAAACCCCTATTTGGTTTCTAAATAAAAATTATTTTAGTGCAAATTCTAGGCCTGTGAACACACACAGATTGCTCAAATGTTGCCCGACTCTTTTATGACAGTCTATAAATAAAATTCACAAGAACAGATTAGGAGATGTTCTTACAGGAACTCTTCATATGAGTTGAGTTCTCTACACCTCATATGAGCTACTAGAAGTCAGTGGTTTCTTTAGATCTGCTCTCCATACCTTTTCATGACAGAAATACTTTATGTTCCATGAAAAACTGATAATTTTTCTGTATCTCTGCATTCCACCACTCTCCTCATAGAGTGAAAACAGAGCCTTTTTTACCCTGAGTGTTGCAATGCTGCTAGTGCTCTGGTGGCTTCCTTGCACATTTTTCCTCATTTTGTGATTAATCTTCTGAAATAATTTGGGTTTTTATTTTTAAGATAGTAAGAACATTTAAAATGTCAGTATTTTTAAATTTTTATCTTGCTTTGGGAATTTGACCATGTTATGGTTTACTGAATACTGATACGTGCCAGTCTTTAGTAACAAGTGTTGATGCTATTTGCTGATCATGGAAAACGTGTTGCAACATACAATATTTTGCTTACACAACAGTTTGATTTAACTCCCAGATCCTTAGTAAACTTATTTATGGCATTTAGATTTAAGTCAGCAGTATTTATTTCCAAGAATATTTAAAAAATCTATATGTTAATTTTTTTTTTTTCATTTGGGAGGTTTGCCACAGTCTTTCCCTTTCATTTCCTGTAAGCATTGCTGACACTCACATTGGAGTTTCATGGTGTGCATTCCACTGTGAGACCCACCTGGCTGATGAGACTCATGTCTTTTCAAAGGGTAGCTATTTCTCTTGCTCATGACTGACAAGGTAAAAGTAAAAAAAGAAGAAAGAAATATCCTTTTTTTTTTTTTTTTTTTTTTTTTTTTTGTGTAGTATAAGCATATCCCTGTCAAATTCATAAGGCAATGCACACCATTTTTATATCTTGGGGTCAAAATTTTATTAGCAACTTATGTGTTGTTTTAATAGGCATTCATTTTCTGTGTATCAATATATCCCTTTTTTACTATAAGGAAACTGCCAGATAATATATACTGTTTATCAACATGAACAGCAATAAAACCCACTTATCCTCAAGAAGCTAATCTTTATTTGAATTTTTGACAATACAAACCAAACACAAACTCTACAGCTACTGCCTCATGGCCCTGTGTGGTTCACTATTATTTGTGCAAGTGACTTGTAAGAGAATGTGCACAGAAGAAAAATTACATCTGCTAGAAATCAATTCATAAGCTCGTGGATACTAGCATTTATGTTGGATAGTATAGATACGGGGGGAAAAAAAAAAAAAAAGTTATTCATCGTGTGCATTTCCACTGAAGTCAAAACCAGGTCAAGCCCAGTCATGAGCTTTCTGCCTTGGAAGCAAAGTGCTTTGAATTTACTGTTTTGGTGGAAAAAAATATCTAACTTTACATGTAGTTTTCTACTTGGAAAATCCCCATCTGCTTTTTCTTTACATCACTGTTCTACACAAATCAGAACTCAGCAATTCAATACAGAAGTTGGTGCAATTTGGATTCAAAAACTTCACACCATTTCGAAATCAGACCGCATCACTGCAATGTTTCGGTGTTTTTCAAGCAGCACAGCTAGCAGAGGCACTGCCTCATCCCCTCTCTCACCGGAACGAACAGGATTCCCATGTCTTTCTAGGTGCCGTGAAAGAAGTAATCACTCTGGGAATTAATTCATAGGAAGAAATGTGTGCCATGGTAACACAATACCTGTGCCGGGACTCTCAGGCAGGAAGCACGGGGGAAGACCATCCAATAGTGATTTGATGGAAATGAAGTATCTTAATGCAGTTGATTATGATATGAAATGAAAGTCTAAACACTGTATCTTCTCACTGAAATGAAGAGGAGGTTAAAAGTTAAAATCCAGAACACATGGTGGTAGTTTAAAGTTTTGTTCAAAATCTTTCCAAACTCTATCACCAACATCTAGAAGAAAGATCAGATTACACCCAGTAATAGGTTGGTGAAAGAAATAATCAGAAATCATATTAAGAAATAATACATAGCATTTACACTTATATGACGATAAATAAATATGTCTTTCTGTTTAAATATATATAAATATATATACTGAGCGCAAGGTTAATATCTTGAAAGTTTCTTGGAGACATTATTTTGAACCTCAATTTAAGAATTTGAGCCTTTTAATTTACATGTTTTTTAAATAAATCCTTTCTTCATCATGCTCATTGGAGCTAAATAGATGTTGAAAATATTTCTACAAAATAAATTAATTTAAAATATTTCTTATGTTGTTCTTTCACAGTTTCTCAGCTCTCAGCATCTTCGTTCTAATTGTTCTCATCACTCATTGTTCTTCAAGATAGAAAATCTAACCATCTAAATATACACAGGAAAAGGAATCATAATTTACTCCGTATTTTTTTCTTTTAAGCTCCATGTCACTGAAGTTACCTTAAAAAAAAAAAAAAAAAAAAAAAAAGAGAGAGAGAGACAGAGAGAGAGAGCCTAGGAAATTTCCTTGAAAACCACTTTCTTAAAAACACCTCTCCTCATATTTTTGGGGAGAAGAGGGAGAAAGAAAAGAAAACATCTCCAGAATAGATTATTGAATTGCCAAAATGTTTACATAAAAATGCCAACAAAAGAAAAACACAAGTAAAAAAATCAGCTAATTTAATCACAAGATATTTCCTACTTTTACTGGAGAAATCTTCAGTGCCCAGAAAAATAAAATGTTAAATCCTTTCTTCTCATTCAATTTATTCAAGTAAAAAGATAGATACAATAGATCACAGTCCTTAGAAATTCTCTTATTTGCATAATGAATTGAGCAAGGTGAAAATGAAAGATTTACCATTAACTTAGGCATGTTTTATGTGCTGGAGCTGCAGGAATGCTTCTTTTCATCAAGATCTCCTTTGTAACTTGCCTTCTTCACAGAATCAGCCCAAGCTAAACTCTTTCTTCTTTCAAGGAAAATACAGTTGTTCTTTTCTTTGGTTACCAAACATCAAGAAGAAAATAAATAAATAAATAAATAATGAAATAAACCAAACCTGCAAAACTTGCCAGAACTCCTTGTCTGAGGCACACCAGCTGAGCATTCACTTTGTATATAGATAAATAATGAGGTCTGCATTATCACTGGGTGGTAACTGGTTTTGGAAAGTCAAAAGCCCCCATTTCCAGGTGAGAGGAAAAAACTACTGCATCATTAAGGCACTATTTCCAAATTCACAAAAACAGAAAAAGCTTCTGGAAGAAGGACTGCCCCTCCCATTCCATCAAAGAGGTGGCCTCCTTGGGCATCATGGTGGGATGTCCCTTCCTCAGTAGGTCAAGGCTTGAGAGGAAGAGTGGTTGTGTGACCAGTATAAGGGAAATTGATGCTCTGGTGTCAACTCTGAGACACACCACATATTCTGTCTACCACTTTATTTGCTGTCTCACTGACTTAGCTTCCTTGTCTATGAATCAGGATGTTTCTTATTGCGTGCTGCATGTTGCAGAACTGGGGTGAAATTCCTTGGTATTTGTTCTGAGTTCAGATACTCTGGGAAGACATTTGGAAAATAATTGGGCTGGGATGACCAAGTGCTGCCTGGCTAACATCTTGCTGTTGTTTGTTCCTTTTTTGATTTACCATCTAAATAGATGGGGCATGAGAAGCTTCCTCCATCATACAACCCTCTAAGAGCCTTGTTTCTGTCTCTGGTAAGTGGGGATAAGTCAGCGTCCTTTTTTACCCTGTAGCAGAAAAAGTATGCACTTAATATTATTTATTATTAGGGAAGTTGTAAGATATTTATTTGGCCTATTTGCAAAATATACAATTTAATAATACAGGAACGATTGGTGACTGCATACAGGGTGAATAAATGTGAGACCCATCCACCCAGAAGTGATGTATCCAATTTAAGTGTGTTTCTGTTCATTTCATCTTCCTGCACCAGTGTCAGGCACTGTATTGACTGAAGGCACTGCATCATCAAGGACCATGCCCAGAGCTGGAATGCCATCTGTCACTTGTGAAGGCACATACTGTGTGCTGAAAGCCCTACAGACACTTTTCGGAAAGCCCTGCCAGAAACATACAAAGCCATTTTGTTAACCACAAAACAATTCAACCAAGTTGAATTTAAATGTATAGCATGTACATTGTTTGTTTCCATGGGCTGTATAGGCAGGCATAAGCAACCAACAATAGCTGAATTGTGCTTGGACCTCTGTCTGGGGTGTCTTTTGGTGCAGAGCTACCGCAGAGAGAGGATGTAGCTGCAGGGTGTTGGGAGAGGTGAGTGATTGCCTTAGTGCTTCACAGTTGAGGTCCCCTCAGGAAGCAGCACTGACCTCTGCACCAAGCTTCAAGCTCTTGCCTTTTACTTCCTCCAGTGATGAACTTGGTCCAAAGCACAGCTTTTTTTTTTTTTTTTTCTATTACACCAAACCACACTGACGGATCCCCAGCCACATCTGAAGCAGTGAAGTTACACGGAGGGAACTGCTCTCTTCTTACCTCCTGCCATTCCTCTTTCAGTAGACAAATAGTCATTTCACTCCAGAAAATAAAAAATCTGTGAAGATCTTTTAGGAAGAGAAATGAAAGCTTATAACCAGATCAAACTGACTGACACATACAGGGATAGGTGTTTCAAGCATATGTAATACTGGAAGATATTTATGATGGGGTAAGAGCAAGCCAGCACAGCGTCTGTCCTACAACCATGACAAGCAAAACTGTATTTGCATGAGTGCAGTCTTTTAGGCTATCACTTTGCATGTTGCGAACAAAAAAAAATTAAATCCTTTAGACACTCTTGTACACTGAAGACCAGTAGAGCTGTAGAGTATGTTACTGTGAGACAAGTGTGTGAAGACTTATTTGCAGAGCTAAGTATTTCCCCACTTTGTTCTTCTGTGGAGCCTGTCATTATAACCAGTAATTACAGTAATGAACATTTGGAAGCCAAGAGAGAGATGGTAATTATTTTTCCAGTTGGGGAAACTGAGGCACTGAGCGTCAAATGGACTGTATATTTCAGCAGGACCACATCATAAATAAATTCAACTTAGAGTCACAATTAGGACAGCATTGTGAGCAAGTCATAGGAAGAGCAACAAATAGCAACTGGAGTGCCACTGCCATGCTTCATGGCTCAGTGATAGCTTGGCTTCTGAAACAAGAGGGTTTGGAAAAGAAGCCCTCTTCCTAAAGGCCTTATAGGAAGAGCCACAAAAGCTTAAAGCTGGTTCTGTGCAATATGTTTCATATCCCCATGCAGTAATTCAGATCCAAGAACACACTGCATGAACAGAAAGTTGTACACAGTTACACATTTAGAGAGAGATGTTGACAAAAATAATAATAAAATGACACCAGTTGTTAGAACTACTCTACAAGAATTCTGTAGCTACAGCAACTGTTCTAAGATCTTAGCATAAACAAAACGCAGAAATTTACAACATAGGTCTTTCTCCCAAAATTCATCCAAAGCTTAAATGAAACCATAGTTTTGAGGTTTGGAAGATCAATTAAAACCTTTTGTTAATTCTTATAATTTTATCCTACTTCATTTTACTTCATGTTGTAAAGAACATTAAAGCCAGAAAAATAAAATCACCTGCTACAAGGCTAGTGGGTGTAAGCCAAAATATACCCAGAATCTCATAAGATCAGGCTTCTACACCACAGAAATCTGGGCAAGCACGTGTTGATTATCACTGATTGCTATCTTCCCTCTAATGAAGGTAGTAGCTGGTGATAATACAGGATGAAACATGTAGAAAAACTCACAGAAAAGCAAAGTACTGTATACATTATCCTGTAGATCTAGTCTGATCTGTAGAAAATAGAATAGAAAACCCTAATAGGTTAGGATTTAGTTACAAGAAGAAAAGTTTTTTATCCCTTCTCATCACCTTAGTGTCTGCATGGCATCATGCACACTATTTTCACCCCCTTATACAAACAAGTATTTAATATGTATGCAGCACAGGGTAGTGATTAAAATAATAATAATAATAAAAGTCTGTCATCAGTAAATAGTAATTGCTCCTTGAATGCACACTCTTCTTTTAGTTACTTGGAGAAAGTCTGTTTCTGCAATCTTGGTACAAGGAGACAACTGAGCCTCTTGCATGACTGCCAAGGAATTAATCCAACTGAGGCTAATAAGTAAATAGGATAGCTTGTACATTAGTGCACATTCTTTGATTTTACTTTTTTGCATTTCCATCCAGTTTGTTGCACAAACCTGCTAATAAAGAGGCAAATACTTTTTCAATTATATCCAACTAAAGTCAGAGTTTAGTGTCATACAGAGCATAAATTTAAGGATGAATGACTACAAGCAACTAAAAAAGTGCTTTAGTTGCCAGGATTTGGACCTGAAGTTCCTGCTTGTTATTACAAATCAAAGTTAGGGAAGGAGAAAATGAAGCTCAAAATCAGGCTTTTAACAAGCAGCAGTACTCATTAGCTAGCATGCACACACAAATACTTGTTGCCCAGCACTTACAAGACATTCTGTGGCAGTCTGTACATTCTGTGATGACCTGCTAGTATTAATGAACATGAGCTGAGTATTTAAAGGATTAGAAGGTGTTCTCATTTTTTTTATTTTTGTATTTTTTATTTTTTTTATGAATGGTGACCGCTTAGGCACAGCAGTTCCCTATTTACTAAGGGTCACGAAAAAAATCTCTGTCAGAGATGGGAAGGGAATCCACCCATGACTCTACCTGAGGACCCTGAAAACCTAAAATCTACCTAACTGATGGACACCACCTCTACTGGGATGTGCTAGGATGGGACATTATGCTTTGAGGAATGCAAAGATTTGGGGCATTTGGGGAGTTCTAGGACCATGCTGGTACTTGATATTATATCCAAGGGTTCAGCTGCAGCTCTTCAGCCATCATTTGTGCAATTTTATTCCCCACCTCATGGCGTGTGATGGCTGAAGTTTTAGTTTTGGCAGCTGAACTGTAGTTTTAGTTTTGTTCAACCTTTGCATTTATGAGACTGAATTTTGAAACAGTAACTGACTCCTCTGCAATGGAAGCACTGTAACTGCCATGCACAGACTAGCTGTAGCACTGCGTTTCTGCACGGTAAGCATGTTTACACATAGCTTTTCAACTGTTCTAGCAACAACTGGTGAATCTCATGAATTGCTATATATTACTGTTCCACAGACCACCTGGGTGGGGGAAGGCAACATAGTTACTTTGTAGTTTTGAAGCAACCTAAAATTGCTTTTGAAGGAGCCATTCAAAGCTGTGTTGACTTTTCAATCCTCTGCCTGGGGACATTTTTGTACTTTTTTTTTTTTTTTTTTTTTGAGGTAGATTTAATTTCCTGCCCTTCTCTGCCTTTGCTGAACTGGGGGAGGATTGCTGGTGCCTTACAGGAGTCACCAGTAACAAAGAGAGACATGAATGCTAATTTGCCTGTTCTCAGAGTTGGCCAAAGAAGGTATTTTAAATAGGTTGAATGTCACTCTCATGCTGCTACTCAAAGGAACTAATGGTTGGATTAGGTTTGTGAATATAAATTACAGGATTTCTAGCTTCATTTCACCACCATCCCTATCAAATAGCTTTAGGTACAGACTCAATGCCAGATGGCTCCTCAGATGTGTCAGATGTCCATGCAGAAAATTCATTTCATGGTCACTTCTTTGTTTTGTTTCCTTGAAGACCCTATTGATTCCTGCTCCCCATGGAGAAGGATTTTATTGAACTCTTGGGAAAGAGAAAGCTGTTTAGATGAAACTGCTGAAAGATCAAATCCCTGAATCCCTGAAGAGCAGGCAGCAAACAGCAAACTCAGCTAAACCAGACATGGAACATGAGAGAATGGGGGGGGGGGAAGGAAAAAAAAAAAGTATTCCAATTTGCATTCCTTTTGATTGGTTTAATACTAATGAAACTCAATCAAGACTTAAGAACATGGACGTCAATCTGTTTGTTTGGCATTGACAGAGATGATTAGAAGGGTCGTGAGGCTTTACTTTGATGTTTTAACAAACTAAATTTATTTAGTTAAAACAGATAAATTTCAGTGTGAATACGTACATGTTTAGGCTACAGTTGGCCATGAGAGTTCGGCTTGTCCTTGTAAACACAAAAAAGTGGTATAAACTAAACTGATAAGGAGGGTTAAACCGCATAGAGAGTTAGAGAGTCTTCATTCTGGGGCTCTTACAGTTCAACTGAATCACATAGAATGAATGAGCTGTGTGTTTAGGTCAGATGTGATCATAAAGGAATGTCTGACTGTTGGAAGCATTACGCTGACCCTTTTGACTGTGAGGGTCTCCACCTCGGAGCAAACAGTAAAAGCAGCTCCTGAAACCACCCACCACAGTGACCTGTAAACGAGCTGCCTAACTCTGTGGTGATGAAGGTGGGCAGGGATGCTGCACTTCTCTGTCCCACATTGCAGGGACATCAGCTCCTCAGCATTACAGCGGCATCTCTGTCTGCTTGCAAGAGAGTGTCCACGTACAAAGTCCTGTGAAAACACACTTGCTTGTCGTTAAAGGACCATTAGATCAAGAATGCAGAATTTGGAAATTGCCTGGAGCAGACAGATTGAAACAAGAGCTACAGGAGATTAAAGGAACCTGGAGCAATGCCATGCAGTAAATCTTTTCTCTGCATGTCCTGTAGCAAGCTTGGTATTGCCTGGGGAGCACTGGAAGTTAGCTCCAGTACCTGCTCCAGTGTTAGAGCTCAGGATGAGAGCTGGATGGCAGGCTGGAAATGATCCTGATAAATTAGTTTTCATATGAAATTGCATTTACACCTACTAATTCAACTGAATCAGAAGGATCTGCAGATGAACATCATTGCTACAGTTTTGAAAGGTGCAGTCAAACAAGTTTTGTTTGCCTCCTGCTTTATTTTAAAATTACTTTTCCTGAGAAAAGAGACACAGCCCAAGTGAAAACAAGTTGTAGTTACATCTACTATGTCATGTGGCTATTATTAAAGAATGTGGCACTAAATACAAATTCAGAAAATGTCTGTGTATCTATATATGTATACCCACATCCATATCTATATCTATATAGATATATGGATATATTTATCTATAAGATAAGATGAAGAGATAAAAAATATCACCAGTTTACTATTACTATTACCCTACAATTAACTGTATCAATGACTGCCTCAGCATTGCATTATTTTTATTCTTGGTTTAGAGGTTAAAAGAAAAAGTGGCTGCATTGAAATTGCTTTACCAAGTATTTAACTATCCACTGATGTCTTTAAAAGCTAGAAATTTTGCTTAAATAAGAAACTTTAAAACAATATGTTAGGAACATAATTTGTAATAGTTGAAATGATTTATCCTGATGAGATGACACCAGAATGTGTGCCATGTTAGGAATAATAACATATCCAGGTTTCGGGGGGCATGTCTACAGAAGGGATATTATAAACTAAAATCCTGCAGTCAGCAAGTTTAGGAGCCCTGATATTGGCAGGATGCTGTGACACCAATTTAAAGGCTATGTAATTAGGCTTGTCCTCAGCAGGATTCAGTCAAGGCGGCACTTCCAGTCTGCCAGCTGTTACTCTGCCTTCTAATATTCACACTAAAAGAGACGAGCTGGTTTGAGTGATAGCAGGCGGGAGCAGGAATTAAGTCATGTCTGTGCTTTTGCTCCTCTCAAAGGACCTTTGCTTTGAGCAGAGCACGCATGAGGATTCCTTGCAAAAGATTAATTTCCCTGCACAGAAATGGTCTCATGAGGTGCAAGGGAAGATTTGGGTTGGGTGTTAGGAAGAATTTCTTCACGGAGTGGGTGGACACTGGAATGGGCTGCCCAGGGAAGTGGTGGCATCCCTGTCTCGGGAGGTGTTTAAGAGGTGTGTGGCTGTGGCAGTAGGAGACCTGGCTTAGTCTTGATGGTCTTTTCTAACCTAGATGGTTTTGTGATTATAATAAGGAACTGTCATACACATAGAGAGAAGCTTATTGATACTTGTGCATTATCTGTATTAATCTTTATGGGCAGTATATAGTGCACTGTCTCTTCTGGAACCAGCGTTTTGTGCAGTCAAAGCAGACTAGCAATAACACAGACTGGGCTGTAGACCTATAAAATGGATTGCAAAGCAAAAATCCTTCAGAAAAGTAGACAGAGAGCACACTGTTAACATAATAAATCACAGCTGCTTGTAATACAGATATTTTAGGTGTACAAGTGCAGTCTTTAAAAATAACACTTGCAAGGCCACAAACTTAAGTTTATTTTCTTCTTCTTGCTCCTTACATTATTTCACATGGTTTTTGCTGCTGGATATATGTGATCAAGTGCTGGACACCAATGAAGTTACTATGCATTTGGATTTCTATCTACAGATGGAAGCTGGTGTTGTACTTACACCAAGGCTGGTAAAAGTGATACTGTCTGCATTTCCACCTAATGGAAATGGCTTACTCTCATTGCAATATTTGAAGCTGGTTAGAGTCCAACTTCTAGAGGATGCATTTTCATTTTTGTTGTTATTTGGTTCATAACTAGTTTCAGAAAAGTTGCTGGTACAATCTGGAATGGAAGTAATTGTGTAATGTAAACTGAAGTGGAGTGGAAAACCTGAAATAAAAGATGCAGGACAGAGTGCAGAGCTTCATTGTGTTAGCATCCAGTCAGCCCTGAACCAAATGTCAAATTCCTACAGGAGCACATGCAAGTGAGACATCTGAAATAAGGTATGGACAAAAAGGATGCTCCTGCCACAGTGCAGTGCCTGAAGACTGATATGAGGCATGCCATGGAGCCTGTAGGGCTGATGCTCAATGGGATGCAGATCAGTGGAGCTGGAGGAGGTCCTCAGCGGGCACAAGCCAGCCTGGCTGGTGTCAGTGTGCATTTTGCATGCACATTGCAGGGTTCAGTCAGGCCAACTCTGTGAGCCTCTGGAGAAAGCTGAGGGACTGCTTTCCATGCCAGTGCTGACACTCTGCTTTGCAGCCCACTGGACGCACCCATTTCTCTCTGTGACCATCAGGAACTCTTACTGCAATGCTCTCTGCTTCCTCGCAGATGCCCTGCAAGAAGGGGGTGTAAAGTCCAGGAAATGTCAAGCCTCATGCAGCTGCTGCCCCAGTGAACAGGAGGAGCAGAGGAGCAGGAGCATTGAGAGAGAAGGAGAAAGTGACTTGGCCTAATCTTCTTGCTACTGCAGAGGAAGCACTCATGGCAACAGCAGGTCCATATTAGCACTTTCCCTCTAAGACATTTCCTGTTAGAAGTTATTGCTCTGGTTTTAAGGACCCATGGAGACCAGACCATGTTAAAATGGAAGGATTCATGGCTGTCTTATGACATAGTTTGTAAACAGTTTATAAAAAAAAAATCTCAAGTTCACAGGCTACAAATCTATTACAATGTTCAGCTTTCTATTTCCCTCTTCACAAGAAGCCAGTCACACAAAGAATAACAAAGAAGCACTTAAGTGAAGGACTTTTCTCCTGAATTAGTCCATTTAAGAACAAGGTGAAGCTCTCTCAGCTCTACAGTTGCAAAATGAGGAAAACACTTACAAAATCAATTAATGCCTATGAGATGCAATGGTGGTGGTCATCTTACTCTGAAATTGGAGAAAGTCAGATTCCAGTTGTATACAACCAAATTCAGAGTCAAGAGAGGTATTGCCAGTACTAAAGGGGGTGGTAGGAATGTAAGCTGAGTATGAAAATGAACTGGTGGAGATAATAGGCCAAACTGTGAAAACGTGCCTAAATCAGTTTTGAAAATAAAAACTGGAGCTCCTGGAAATTTTAAGTTCAAGCTCTGGCATCTCACAGGGTTCCTTGCCCACAAAACCCTCAGAAACCTCCTCTCAGTCACTGTCAGTGCCCAGGAAGCCCTCTTCCCCTGGATTATGACTCACTGTCCTTGCCAAACCCATCTGGATTTACATCAGATCTGGAAGCTGCTCACTAATTTTACTTCTGCTTTGAGTTGTAGATGTACCTTGAATACCTGTTGACCCAAGACTTCTTCTGGGCACTTCTGCTAGGAAGACACATTTGCTCACAGGTCACTGCAGAGAACCATTCATGCACTTGGGTGAATATATTGAAGAAAATCCCTCTCTCAAAAATATTTACTTTAAAATGTTAATTAAAAAACAAAGGAAAGCCTCAGCTCAAATTCCTTTTTCTGAAAGGGATAAGTACTTTGCTACAATATATCCCCACCCACAGAATACATTGTGTGTTAGGTGAAATTGCTTTGCTTGAAGATAAAAAGTAGTTTCATGAGCCCTAGAACTGGCATAGCCTGGCTGCCCACAGATTTGCATCTCTTGCTTGATTGACTTTGATGTCAAAAGGAAGCAAGAGCTGCATTTGAAATTTACCCTGTCGCTAGAAAATTTGTCCTTTTTAGAAATGAATTCTCCAAGATATTAGAAAATAAAATGTGTTATGACTTTTTCAGTAAATGCAGCTCAGAAAGGCCTCTCTGCTTGGCTGTTCACATGCATCCTGCAGGAGCTTTGCAGCATTAACCTTCCTGTAACTGCAGCTGGCTAAAGGACATGGCATTTGTGCTGGGATCTTGACATATGTGATCCCTCTCTGCCCATGCATGAGCTTTGTTTCCTGTTGGACAGTTCAGCACCTGCAACTTTTCTGCACTCCTATACAGATACAAACAAGATTGCTACCTTTCTGCAGAGTTCTTCATACAGCTGCCTATTATCTGACCTATGGGGTGACTTTTCAGTATAACAGGCTTAGTGCTTCTGTGTGTTGTTTGTCAAAGTGTGGAAGAGAAAGCTGAGCTGAGGGTTACCATCCTGACTTCTGCCTGGCCAGGGTTAGGTTTCCTCCTGGGGATTACTGCTGGATTAATGCACTTATCCAGCATAAAAGGCAAAGGAGACTGAGGATATCTGGTCTGACTTTCGTGCTGCTCTGTTGCATCCAGTTACTCCTTTGGTGAGAGGGAGAATTATATATAATTATTAAAAAAAAAAAAAAAAAAAAAAAAAAAAAAAGTGAGAGAAAGATCTCAGTTTTTGAGGACTTCAGTGGAATACCTCATTTTCTGGACATTTTATTTCTGTGATTCTTTGCCTCATCATTTATCTGTCTAGGACATGTAGACTCGTGTTATTTTTCTGTTCATCACATTAAAAAATCCTTCAGGACAGTTGTTTTCCTCCTGCATCAGTACTTTCCACTTATACTTGAGGCACCTGTTTATCTTCTCCCTGACAAGCCATTATCACACTGAGCAGAACTCAGGAATGCTGCTGAGTTTCTGGGGCAGACTGAATGCTGCTGAGTTTCTGGAGAGAGAAATTCTCTCTTCCACCAAGCTCTGGCCAACACGTGGGTGAGCTGTGGACACAAGTTCAGCATGCAGGCACAGACCCTCACCTGCCTGCAGCTGCTGACACAGCCTCACCCTCCTGCAGCTCAGCTGACCCTCACTTCATCCATCACACACCTCCACCAGCACAAAAAGCAGTTTTGGTGACTTTTGCAACTGCACACACAACCGTCAGGTTCTGAGTCTAACATATGCCATATAGAGGAGCAAGACCACTTATCCACTGTATTTTTATCCTTCCTTGGCCTATACTGCTAAGGATCACAGTGCGCCTTGTCTCTACAGCAGTATACTGTGATACTTCCACCATCACACCCTAAACTCTTCTCTGCTGTTGCTGATATGGCCAGCATCTTTCCCAGCACAGCCTTGTCTGTTCTTGTCGCTCTTCCCAGACCTGAGTATTGCTGACTTGGAATTTTGTATTTCGTATTCCCCCAGTGTCTAGGAAATTTTTAATTATTGATCATTGCTGAGCTTCTGTTCTGTTCTTCCAAGAAAAAATCAAAGTCACTTTAAAGCTTTGTCTTGCCCAGCAAATGATATGAATCCCTTCCAGCAAATTGGTTTTAAACACAACAGTGTTATGGATTCTAGCTTCACTGTATTTATAGGCACTGTTTAAACTTCAAGTGATAAGCCTTGAGATGAAACCTCTGCTGTGTGGATAAATAGTTGAACTCACATTTGCCTGTTATTCATTTCACTGGGCTTTGCCTCCAGACCTCATCTCTTCCAGACAGTCAACAAGTGCCAGCAAATATCCAGCTGTTACCTAATTACAAGTAATAAAACCGTCTCTTAGCACAAAAATGCTAATACTCCACTGACCTGACTGAACCTGAATTCCTTGCTGCCAGCCATGAAACACAATGGAAAGGCTGAATACAGACCTCCCGAATTATGTCCCTAGGCCCTGCTCAAGCTTTCACAGGACCGAGGCCAACCAAACATTACCTGAGCAGGGTGATGGGCACACTGCTGGGGAAGGAACTCTGCTTGCAGGGTTGGGGCAGGAGACTGGAATTCAGGTGGCCTTCCACCCTGCCAGACTTTGTCTCCCACCCCAGTAAAAATCCTTCTCTGGAGGTTTAGTGAGTGCTTATTTGACCAGAGTTCTTGTTAATGGGAGTTAGGCAATGACGAGTGTCGTGACAGCTCACCCAGAGCCTTGTGTGTCGTGCTCCCTGGGGCACTCTCCCTGCATGGGCCACTGGGCATGAAACAAGAAACTTTCAAAGAAAAGGAACTCTATCAGAAATACAAATCTTGCCATCAATCATCGTGGAGATGCATGAGCTTTTCTGGGACCCCGTCTTCCATCTCCTCTTTCTGTTTCTTTCATTTGGAGTGCTCCCTTTCTCCCTAGATAGCTTTTCAATCCTGATAGCTGAGAATGAAAAATAGGTTTTCAACCTGCATCTTTTTTCTATAAAACTTGGAAGCTTTACTGTAATTTTCTGAGAGTTAAAAGCACCATCCAGTGTTCCTTTCCTCTTCCTGTTAAGAAGCTCTTACACTACAAAGTCCAATACCTCTCAAGACTCTGTGAGTTTCTTCTGTTATTTGACTGACCTGGCATTACGTCTAACCAGTGTACCTCTCTTCTGTTCATTATTATTTTTTCAGATGTTGCCAGAGAAAGAAATACATGTAATCTCTTCAAGGAATAAGTGAGAGGTACTGAAAAGAATATTCAGCCCAAGGTAGCCACTCCATCACTTCAAATTGCATTGAAGACAAGGAAAGCAGCTTTTAAGGGTGTCAGAACATAGCTATGATTAACAAAGCACCTGATGAGAGTACTTAAAGAATCAATTTAAAATGGCAGCTTTACAAGTCAATGGCTCAACTATGGGCTATGGGCCAAATGAAAGAAAAGCATGTGGTCTCCACTAATAATCAGAGCAGTTTTCATAATATGTTTCTTTTTCAGTCAATAATCCCACTCTCAAACTTTCAAATGTTCTGACTTCAGACATATTTCTGAATAAAACTGGTTCTAGCTGGAAGTTTATTTTACTCCCTGGACATCCTGCTCCTCTGGGATTTAGAAACAAGAGAACACCTCTCCACCTCCTCATTACCTTCTGTGAGACACAGAGAGCAAAACTCGTATCTGTATCAGAGAGAAACTGCACAGGCTACTTGTAATGAAATTACTTGTCTTCTTCATCATGACACTGTACTGAAACCTGTTAGTGCTTCCAGGTAGGAATAGAAGATGGTGGACAGGGAAGGAAGGGGGGATTGGCTAAAGAGAAGGTCTGCCAAACAGTGAAGAAGCCAACATTTCGTTTTTCAATTGAACTTTGATAAACCCTGGTCATACAGAAGTCTCTGCCTTAAGGACATCATAGAAGTAAATGCTGCTAGCCTGAATTGAGGCTACTTACATGAAAAGGAGCAAACAAACAGGAAAACTCCTAGAAAACTCTATTATAAGATTGTTATCAAGGTAATGTTTATATATGTTAAAAATAATAATAAAAAATAATAATAATAAAAAATAACTGATTTATAGGGTACTTACACAACATGAAACTTAAGGTTTACGTACCACTTTTCCTACTTGCTTTTAGCTATACAATCAGTGCTGATATCTATTTCACTCAGCCTCATCTCCTTTTGACATAATACCAACTCCCTTCCCTGGGACTGATCCTGATTCACACCAACAGCCCGATGCCCTGGTCCATCTCCAGATCACCTCCATGCCCAGATAGGTGCCTGATGCCCGGGTCTGGGGCTGCCCCTGGTTGCCCCCCTGCTGCTCTGCTTCGTGGCTGGCCCTTGCAGTGCCTTGGCACACTTTGAACTAGAGCTTAATCCGCTTTAGAGAGAAACATCGTAAGTGCAAACACAGTTTTTGCTGTAGTAGTTTCCGTTTAGATTGCCCATGAGGAGCTGAAATCATTGAGGAAGAAGGACTAATGCTATGTCAGCAGTGGTGAATCTCCCCACACATCGCGGATGAAGAAGTGACACGTTAGATGAGGAGCCTGCCAGTCAGCCAGCTCTTACAGGCAGGACAAATGTCAAGGTACTCTAAGAGCAGGATGCCCTCTAGAGCATTTGGGCTGCAATAGGCATTTGATTCAGATCAACAGCGTCTCTTAGAGATAGATGGTAGGCATCCCTCACTGACCACGTGAATAAATACCGAGCATAAGATTGAAGTTAAAGAGTCACTGGATGATGGACCTGTGTCTGGGGTTTCTACACGTCGGCCACGTCGTGCTGCTGCACCAGTTCGTTCTGGAGCTTGCTTATCAGCACCAGGTTTTGTTTCAGTCGAGTTCATGGCCTCTGCTATTGCAGCTGTCAGGTGCAGATAGTCTCCCAGCCCAGCTAACTCAATGGAGCTGAAGCAGAGATCAGATCCAGACCATAAAAACCTCAGAGAAACCAGCGAGGTGGACTGGTTTGTCAGCTCCCTGTATGGCAAGCCAGCTCACCCACCATCTTCTGTGGCTGTGAACAGGGCTGTTAAAAATTGCCCTTTTCACAGAGGATTTTGCACATTCATCATTTTCTTGCAACTTACAATGGAGTAAAGTCAGTGAGACAAAGTGACATTTGCATGTCTTTTGCGCTCTAGCACCTTGTAGCATTTTTATTTTATTTTATTTTATTTTATTTTATTTTATTTTATTTTATTTTATTTTATTTTATTTTATTTTATTTTATTTTATTTTATTTTATTTTATTTTTTATTGTTATTTTTTTTTTTTCCCCAGGAGAAAGGTTGCAGTATAGCTCTGCAGGCTTTGGAAAGTGCAGCTCAGGGCTATCAAATCTGGGGGGCATTCAGATAGATAGGGCATTTAACTGGATATTCTTGTATCTGCTGATTGTGGAGAGCATCTTGGAAAGTGTCAAGGTGGCTTCAACTAAGGTTTTATCTAGTGCTTGGTTGGTAGAGACAAGGATTTATATGACATGGCAAAACAAGATCTTGGTTTTCAGAGAGCGTGATGGCTTTTTTGTGTGAACTTTGCTCCAGCATCTTCTCCAAAAGCTGTTGTCTGAAAGGCAGGGAACAGCACACAGAAATTGCAAGCCAGATCTGTCCTATATTCACTTGCTATGAATTCATTATCTCTTATTAAAATCTTAGCTTCTGCATCCTTGACTGTGCTCTAGGAGGAGGGTTATTTTACTTTTTCTTTCTCTAAATATTTATTATGGTTCAGTTTAAAGGTTCTGTAAAAGCACTATGACAAGTTTAGCTTGACTGTGCCTTAACAATGAGTAGTCACCTGTGCAGAGGACTAGATGATATATTGTCTCCAGTGCAGAGTTTCTTCACTACAGCCACAGAGCCCCAAAGTCAACATGACTCACCATTAGTTTTGTATTTCTGTCTTGAATATCTACTCAGATATTTATATTTCATTTCACCAGAAGATTCCTTATTTTCTACAGATTTCCAATGTCACACATCCCACATTTCCTGGTGCAAACACAGCACATACATGCACTCTTTTTGCAGGTGTTTTCCCCTCACCTTGAGGAGCACCAACATCATAAGCATTCTTCTTTATCTTCCCAGCCATTTCCAGTGGCAAAGCTCCCAAGTATCTCCCCAGTGCTACTTCCCAGTGGCCACCAACATTGGCTGTTAGCAAAGATGCAGACAGGCTGTGTCAGGGTTGCCACTGCTCCCCAAGACAGCAGAAGATGCTCATTATCATCACAGGCTGGATTCATCTGACGGCCTACTGCTGAATTCTTCCCCCTTGCTCACTGCTACACACACACCTGGTGGAGACTACCTCACCCTTGCCAATGACCATGTCCTCTGAAGCATGATGCAGTAGATTATACTAGCATGTATTACAGCACTGTGATGTATATACTGGAGAGTATTCCATAGCTGACTTGTTAACACTGAACATATTTAAAAGACCTCAGACTGGTGAACATGCATTTTGAAGGACCTGAGAAGCACCTCTTTGTAAAGATGACAAATTCTTGGAAATTAAGTGTTTTAATTAAAGAAAGCAATCATTTTAAGTCCAGCTGTGTCATGCCAGAGCAGAAAGAATTAACAGACAAACCTTTCTGTGACGACTAAGTCAGAGAGTGTGTGAAAGGAATCCTGCCTGTACTGTTGGGTTGCTCCTTTGCCTGAGGGGATTTGAGCCCTTATTCTGCCCAGGGAAGTGGTTGAGTCACCATCCATGGAGGTCTTCAAAAGACGTTTAGATGTAGAGCTTAGTGATATGGTTTAGTGGAGGACTTGTTAGTGTTAGGTCAGAGGTTGGATTCAGTGATCTTGGAGGTCTCTTGCAACCTAGATGATTCTGTGATACTGTGAAGTGGGTCTACCAGTATCTCCTATGCGGATAGTTAAGACAGATTTAATAGCGTCTGCACTATCTGCTTTCAGAAACAACACTAAGAAGATCAAGGAAAAGCACCCATGTCTCTGACAGCCTGGTTAGGCTACAGATTTACGTGAGAGGTTTGACAGATCTCAGCATCCTAGGCCAGTGACCACTACTGGTGGCTAACGTCCACGAGGTGGAGCTCCAAACGTTGAAATGAGCCCTGCTAGGACACTACGTCTTGCATGACGCTCGTTTTTTGCTCCTTCCTGGCACAGGACTACTGAACTACGGCTCAGTAGTCCGTTTTTCTTATGAAATGAGTGCTTATTTAAAGAGTCATCTTCTTTTCTATCTGTTTCTCTGACTTTATCTTATAGCTGTTTGCTCTCTTGTTCAATCACAGAACCTCTTAGTACGAAAGGAAAGAACAAGATTTCTTACTAGGAAAATACGGCATACTTATGAACAAATCGTTTTAGGTCAGCTTCACTTGACTCTCACATTGAGAGCTCCAGATGGCAGAGATTATAAGCAAAGTCAGGTGGTAGATAATGACAGTTAATGGCAATTGACAGGGGCAGAACCATGTTTAAGAATTCTAAGTGTTTCATTGAAATTTTTGAAGTAGTTTCAACTAGCCTTTTTTCTGTATCTGTGGGAGGAATTTAAATGTCTTTCCTTCAGTTCTGGCACAAAGAGGTCATGGTAACTTTAGAAGAAAGGAAAAAAAAAAATAGCAATTAGGGTAATCTTACCCACCCTTAAAAGGGACTGTTTGTTCAGGAGATTTTTGCTTGTTTTTCCCATATGGTCAAAAGAAGCAGTTCTGGTGTCACCTGGGGGAAGCAAAAAAGGTATCTTTCTTACTGACAATTACATAAAAATTCAAGTGTTTTCAAGAGCAGTATTACGAGTGCTCTCTATCTCTGTTCAACCTTTAAGACTCAGCCCTGACTGAGTCAGATGTGCCGCTTGTGATTTGTTTTCTTACTGCCAGCCAGGCCTGGCAGAGGGGCTTTGAGAGCAGCTCAGTTTGGACAAGAGTCTGTGTCTGCACACTGAGCCCAAACCCAGGGGAGTTTTGGCTCAGATGCTCTACCCAGCATGCTGTACCCCAAAGAGCAGCATTTTAGTTGCAACATATTTCTCAGTAAACCGTCACGGAAGCAAGATCCTCAACTCTTAGCTCATTGCTTTTTCCTCCTGGTAAGTAGGGATAGCATCAAAGTAGGAGCTAGTTTGACTGGAGCTTGTTTGCAGTGCAGTAGGACACCACTGCCCTGCACAGCACCAGCACCCAAACATACACAGACCCCACTCCTTGGCACGGGGAGAGATGGGGTTCATGCCAGGGACGTGTCGAAGCAGGACCTCTGCTTGTTGCACTGACCTGCGCTCTGGCTCTCTGCACATTTAGATGTGCCTAAATTCCTCTGCTGCTGTTTGGACCGGAGTGATGATTTTCCTATTGCTTTTTGATGAGTGAGTCCTTCAGCTAAAACAGGAACTGTGTTTTCGTCATCTGGCTTTGACCTCCCATTATGAGAGCAGTGACTCACTGAAGGGAAGCAGAGCTCTAGTACATGGTGCTTCAGCGTTGTCATCAGGGTAACGTCCCCATCACAGCTCGTTAATTTGGGTGCTAATTTGCTTCCATTTTCAATGGCTGAAAAGCATTAAAATTTACTGTAGCTTCTGCAGAACGGCAGGCTTTGCCCTCTGGACAAGACCTTTCCTACCCTGGCTCCTCATCCCACCTGATGACCTCCTCTTCTTGACCAGTGCCTCAGCTCTCACCCTGAGTCCTGCTTCATGGCCCAGACAGCCTCACTGCCCACCAGTTACCCCAAATCCAGTCATTTCTCATGGTGGACATTTGGGCTCCATCATCCCTTACCCCAGTGTCTTTGCTGTGGTGTTTGGCTCGTAGCTGCAGAATCATACCTGGCAGCTCCCGTTGAAGCCCACCAGCTGCATGGGTGCACTCCTGCATTGCTGGTCCTCAGAGACCAGCTTGGTCCATTGCTGGCCCTTGGTGCACTGCGTTTTGCTGGACACCCACGTGGAGCTCTTATGGTTTTACTCATCAGAAGATGTTCAGGTAGCCTTGTGGAGAAAGCTTACCCAGTACACCAGCTGTCATATCGAGTATTTCATGAAGCAAAGCACTGGAAACTTGTTTCTCTGACCTCCTGGAGTTACTGAGGACATGACCACAAAACTTACCTAAGTGCTTAAAAAAGACCACTGAAACTAAGCTCAGTCAGAAATCAAGTACAGAAGGCGAAATATAAAAGCATGAGCACAAAAGATCCCTGGATCTCTTACACTTATGCTTGTATCCTGCATTACATAAGACCAAAGATTTTCTAATTAAGCAGCTACATTGTGTGTTTATAACAGAAAAAAAAATCCCTTGAATGTCAGTACTAGTAAGTGACTTCTAAGTAATGCAGGTGTCCACACACAGATGAGGTCAGGAGGCACAAAAGGTCCACCTGAGTCTACTCAGGTCCGTGTCTGTGTTGCAAGCCAGAGGGTGCAGCTGACCCCCCAGCAGGGGATTGTGCTAGGCAAAGGCTCTCACCCTCCCCTCAGAGCCTGGTCCTGGGAAGCCCTGCAGCTCCTAGCTCCCGGGACCCCCAGATGTGTTCTGCTCGGGTGACCATAAGAGCATGGCAGGAACAGCAGCAGTTCTGGGCTGCGAGCCTAATGACAGGGCAGGAGGTTGCCTGCTCTTTGGGGGGGGGGGGGGGGGCCTTTGCTTATTGCTTTGAATTAACTTATGTTTTGGCAGGAGGGCTTGTATTCTGGTCTGGGAACTTCTCAGTGCCAAGTCCCAGAGTTTCTGGCCAACATCGTGCACCTCCATCTAGACCAGGATTAAGTGGTTTTGCTCCCAGATGGCAGGATGTACAGATAAACCCTCCCCGTGATTTTCTGCTCAGCATGATGACTCTGAGACGTCTCACCTCCCTGCCCTGATTCTCCTCCTGTGTCTCATCCAAAGCTATGATTTCTGTGTGATTTCTGCCTTGGGAGCTGGCTGATTAAGAGTAAGCTGCTGAGCATGTCAACATGCAGATTCCTAGGATCCAGCCATAATTAGTCCAATTTATAGCTACCTTGTTTTCATAAGGATTTTTCCTCCTACTTGCTAACTAGTAACAAAACCAATCACTATTTTTCCTACAGAATGTAGGCAGCACAGACCTCTGGAAAAAGACAGTTTTTTCTGACATGCTTTTTTTTTTGTTTGTTTGTTTTTCCTTGTATTTTTGAAGTATGTGGTCATTGTGATATTCATGCCATGTCATCACTGATATCCAACCTAAAGGTGAGCTGCTACAGACCCGTTAATGCCAATTCACAGACCAATGACTAGGTCTTGCTGTGGAAACAAAATCTCATACATTTTGTATAAAACAGTGGCTATCAATTTTCTGCTTGTTTGTTCCTGGTTGTTTGCAGTTGGTTTCCATAATGGTATTTTTTTACAAAACAAAAGTTTTGATCCTATAAAAGGAAGTGTTTACTTTGTGTGTTAAGGCAACCAGGGACAAAACCTTTTGCCAATTGTAAAATCCTGCTCACAGGACAAACGTGCTGTGAATGTAACACATGGAGTAGTTCCTTCATTCCCCATTATCTGATCCAAATTTTCCTCTTTCTCATTCAAATACAGTTTTATTGTAACTGCCAGCCCAAACTGTTAAACGATCTGAAAACCCAGAACAACTATAAACTATTTGCAAGTAAATATGGAATTATGGTATTGAAACAAATTTAATTTGCTTCAATTTTTCTACAAGGTAATGCCAAAAAGAATAAAATAAAATAAAAAATAAAATTAAAAAAAAAAAAAGCCTCTAAGACCCCAGCCTGCAAGTTTATGTTTTACTATAATGTGACACGGGAACTTTAAAGAGCATGTTCTTAGAAATGGATCAGTGCAGCTTGAGGAAAAGGGAAAAAAAGTTTCAGCTGTCTGGAGATTTGTTGGTCTTATATAGTTATGGATGAATTAAACAGGTTATGACAGACCTATGGAAGTCAGGAAGAACAGTTCATGTAGCTAATGGCAAGAAGACTGTTATCCTCATTGCAAGATCATGCATCAATTAGGATGAAAATATCTCAAAACCTGAGGAAAAACAAGCAATGCTACAGAGAAATCCTTTCCAAAGGTCACAAGAAGATAGGAAAATTTAAAAAGTACATATTGTAATTCTTCATGGTAATATTGCTTTTTTAGCTATTTAACTGATGACAGAATTGGCACTACTGTTGAACTTGCATGATGCAATTATTACATCAATAGATAAGATGATTTGGTAAATAAAATGAGCAAGAGGTTTTCATGTTATTGCTACTTTACCATTGACTATTTCAAGCTTTTATTGAGTAGTGATAATCAACCTTTACTTGTTTAATAAATTCTTATCCCAAAGTGTTGATTTTTATCAAAATTACCTTCTCAGTAAAGGGTGTAATTTTCTAGTGCTAAAATGAAGGATGTTCTCAATACTGGTAATTGTCCAATTATTTAGTACAATTTTTACATTTTAATAAGCTCAGTGAGTTTCAAGGCAGGCTGAACACACTGTGTGGTTTATAAGCATACTAAATAAGAATGCACCTGCCAGCCTTTTAATTTTACTTGGTCTTCTTGTTAACTAGGAAAATAAGAGTTGAGCACATTTTTATCTCACTGGCTGTAAAAAAGACATCACTGTTTTCTTGCACCACAACACAAAACAAACATTATTCAAGTCACTTTCCACTCAGAAACTATGTGAGTTATTAAGCGCTGATTACAATGCCGGATGAAGCCCAACGAAAGAAGCCCTGCGTGGCTCAGCAGGAACAGCCACCGACAACACCACGGTCACACAAAGCTGGACAAAGCCGAGGTGGATGCACAGCACACCCTGCCTGGGCAATGCTCGGCTTGTGTATATATTGTATATACTCAATATACACAATATTGTTAGTATTGTGTACTGCACAATACTCTTGTGCAGTGCAGAAGAAAAGGGACAGACCTCACCACTGGGGGGCCCTGGGAGACCCCCTCTCCTTTCAGACCCACAACCTGATCTCACAGGTTTGAGAAGCAATACAATCTCTGTGGAGAGAAGGGCTCTGACTACAAGTCCAAATAGTATGAGAGCTCCATGTTACCCAGGTTACTGAGAATTTACAGCATGCTGAGTGCAGAAGGAAAACCCTAACTAGCCTGAAAATAAAGCATGAAGTGATGAAGTGGTGGTAGAGACATCCATGTCTGGGAAGTCTGGTGTTCTTCTGGAGTGGGAGGAGGAAGATGGGCACCCTACCCACAGCATGGGCACTGCCACTACATCTGCTGGTCATGGGTACAGCAGCAAAGGAGAGGACCTGGATGGCAAGGAACATGTTTTAGGGTTTGCAGTTGAGTGTGCTGAGAAATGAACAGCCGTTCAAGATGCATGCTGTCTGCTACTGCCATGCAGCTGTGAAAATATTACACCTGTGTCAGGCTGTGGTTAAGCAATAATAGGTTGCACCTGACAGCCTTTGTCACCGGAAAGACTGGCTGAATCTCAGCACAGAAGTGAAACACAGATTTTGCTCCGTGATTTGTACCACCGGTAATTCAGACAGTCAAACCCCTCCCTGAGCAGCGAGAAACAAGTGTTGCCTGACAATATTATTGATTTTCTTATTTTGTGAGAATCACCAAATAAGCACTAGAGGGCAAGGTTGGAAGAGAGCTAACAACCAGATTTGGACTGCAGTAAAACTCTTGTCATACTAATGAAATTTCCTTGTGATAAATTAATGTAAATCGGGCTTGGAAGGAACACTCTCATTTTAAAGTTGGCTGAAAGACCATAAACAGAATTATAAGTGACAATATAGCAAACCGGGGAGGGTTTCTTCAATACGATAGCAAAAGGATAGGTGTCAGGACTTGTTCCGTTTAACATCCTCATTAATGCTGCAGAAGAAGAATGAAATGGCGTGTAATGAGGTTTGATACCTGGGAGGATTAGTAAGCACCGGTGAGAGCTGCAAATTGATGCGGAGAAGCAGACGCTAGAATCATGGACAGAAAAGAACAAAAGCCACAACGCACATGTGCAGGAAATAAATCTAATAAAGAGGAACATGAGAAAACCAAAGCCAGGGGAAATGTCACTTGGGCAAGGGCAAAGCGAGGTCAGCAGCAGGTGGGCAGCACCCCGGGCACCCCACTACCACCGCCGGACCCGTCCCTCGCATCCCCGCTGCTGCTGGAGTGCACAGAGGAGCGATGGAGGCGGGAGGGAAGGACGCACAGACTGGTCCTGGGGGAAGCCTGGCACTGCTGCAGCTGGGCTGCTGCCGCCACTTGGCACAGCCTAGGCTGCCACTGACATCAGAGCAGGCGTAGGAAGGCGAAGTGCAGCCTGGAGGGCTGAAATCACAGCCTCAGCTGCCAGCCTAGCAAAATGCAGCGTGACTCTCTCCAAATGATTTGGGCTGTACCGTGCATGGAAATTCCTATGTTCCAGAAAGCAAGAGCAAGTTCAATGAATTCTAATTAAGGCAAAACCCTATAAAATCTCATGTAGTCAATAAGCCTTATGCAGGTAAGGCTTATAAGATGTCTGAGCTCAGAAAGGTAGAGCCATATGGGATGGAAGGGGAATTTCTAAGCAATTACAGGTGCTTAGAGTCAGACTATATAGCTCCAGTAGTGCAAAAGGCATAATAAATGCCTTCAGATGCCTTGCGAGCATTGCCTTAGCTGCTGTTATGAAACAGGGCATGTTAAATCCTTTGAGGAGCTGTGGATTTCAGTGAAGATGTATTTCCTCTCTGTGTGCTGCAGCACACCCAGCCATCCTGCAGCTCTCCATCACTGCCCTGTAAAACCCTACTGGAAGAGTGGTTTTGAAAATGCCACTGAGCAGCACCCACAAACACACAGGACTGCACTGGGAAGAGCAGACTGCAGGCACAGAGCATCTGAGACATCACGGGCAATTTGCTGGTTCAGCAGGGCCAGAATTTGAGCTGAAACAAGAATTAGGTGTTGCTATACCATTTTATTATTATTTAAAAAAAAAAAAAAAAAAAAAAAAAAAACTAGGCAAATTCAGTAATTTCTTCCAGACAGCATTATTAGATAATTAGGGTGTATCACAAGTTCATTTTTCATATGCTCACTTAAATTGACTCAGCTCTTAATTTCTGCAGGGTCATAGCAGTACAGCAATGTGAAAGGAGTACCTCAGCATTTATTCCTCATTCCCACTCACTTGCAAAAAGATATAAAATTCTTCAAATCTCAGAAAGAAGACAGAAAACCCATGGGGAACTTTTTAACTCAACAAGAAACATGCAGAAATGAAACTAAAGCCTATGGAAAGTAATCCATTGATGTTCACAGGAAAAAATAGACAATGCAGAGAGGTAAATCCTCCATACACCCTGGCCAAGGAGGAATACCTCAGTGCGGAGGGTTATTTGCAATGCCAGAGATACACATCTAACAGCTGCCTGTCCCATGGCTCATCTCTAGGCAGGCTCACGTGTGGCACAGTGGCAATCAGGAGGTGTGGGACAGTGCCCACAAGGAGCCCAACCCTCCCCTTGGTCCCTCTGCGTGGAGCAGGCTGAGCCCCCGTCATCAGGCAGACCAGACATGGCAGAGCTTCTCCAGCACTCTGGGTCTGGACACCAGAGTGGGTTAAATGTTCTTCTACCTGCCCTGAGCAGAAAGCAGCTGTACAGAGGAAGGTGCTGAGCAGCATCCAGGGAGCAGGAGCAGCTCCCTGCAAACCCTGCAGGCTCTCTGTTCAGGGCAGAAGATAGCAAACCATTTTGGTCAATGAGGTTCCTCAGGCTGACTGTGATTCTTCAGAAAAACATTTTCTTTGCACGTGAAGGATCATGACAAGAGCACCAAATGTGAATGCCATAATCACAGATGCAGTCTTTGCTACTCCAAATTGTAAAGAATAGCTGTTGGGTAATGGGCCAGACATGGCGAGCTGTGATTGTTGTGATTATTGCCAGGCTGACTGGGACTTATCTGCACAGAGAAATCTACGCCAAAGCATCCCACCGATTTCTGACACCCATATCTTCCCTTCACCCTTCAGCTTGCTGCATTTTGCTTCTGACTGCAACACATTTGATGATGGACTGTGCTGTGCTACATATCTGCCAGCTGTCTCATGCAATACAGCTTTATCTTCATCACACTGTATTTATCCTGATGAAGCCAGAGTGTTATTAAGCACAGGAAATAACTGCCTTGGATTCACATATTAGCTAAACCTAAAAATATCACAGACACATCATAGCTGGTTGAGGGGCTTCTAAGCGACCCATTTGTTGACAATAATAGTTAGAGCATGTTAAGAATAACCGAGAATCGGAAGGTTTTTGAGCAGTGGTCACACAGATGGCACAGCAAGGTACTAAGCATGAGATGTGTATGAAGATGACTCAGCCTTCCCCCCTTGCAGGGTAAACAAAAGGTGATCTTGGCTCTCCTGCATTACTTTTCCAGATAGTTGAAGTGCTAGTAGTGCTCATCTTTCTCCTGGCCATCTGCAGACTTGAAAAAATTAAAACTTAAGATGTCTGGTAGAAAAGGGGAGCTGTAGCACTCTGCTCTCCAGGTGTTGTCTAAAATTAAGTGTGAAGCACTGTCCCTGAAGGAAAACCAATGCCACCCATGAGAGAAGTTAGTGATGCTTAACTTTATAAAGTTTGTATTCTTTTATGTATAAATACATGTATGTTTATATATGATCCAATGATTCTAGAAGAGAATGGCCACTACCACAAGTAATTATCTTCAGGGTGGGTAGTTGGGTAGTTCTGTTTCACTTCTCACAGTTCTTGGCTAATTCGTAGCTTTCCAGTTCTAAGGATGCCGTTATTTCAGGCTAGTTACCATCTGGTATCTGCTTTGGTACCCATAAGGGTCTTGTTCTGGAATCAATAAATTCCCACATGTTATGGGACCTGCAAAGCTTCCACACAACGTGTAGATCCGGTCGACAGCAATGGGAGTTACTGCATTTTTGTAATTATGTTTACTGCATCAAAAAATATACTAGTATCCAAAATACAACATTTATGTTTAAATGTATAAGAGATGAGAAATGGTTGAGATGCTAAAATGTCTTGGTGAAAACATAGACCCGTAAATCACAGGCTTTTGTTGTATAATTTGTTCTTTTTGAGGAATCAGTATAAGCCACACTGACTGAATCGCTGTTTCATAACAATAAGTGCATCCGGAAATGCCACACCATAAAAACACTGTCCAGCACAGGTGAAATCTCAGCTGTTTTATCATAGTGGGTAGGATGGAGAACAGCAGAAAGAAATTGTTTTGTCTGGGCAGAAGGCTTTAGTCTGGACAGGGCTGGGCTGGGCCTGTGGCTGGACCCATCTAAAATATCAGCCTGATTCTGTTGACACCACAAGAATCGCTTCAGGTTTCACAGGCTATCCAAGCTTTTCCAGGCTCTTGTACTTCATGTGATTAGTGCCACAGAGGTAGCCTCTAATGAAAAATTTACCTTAAATCAGCTGCTGGGGGCTTGAGGTCAAGGGGGATTCCTCCCTGAAGTGAAAATATGGTTCTTATTTAAAGTTATGAAACCTAAAAGTTTGTTAACTCTTTTCCTTGATTTGGTTCTTTGAACAGACTGCGTGACAACAGTACTGCCTAATGAAAATGAGGAGTATGACCAGATCAGCTTCATTCATGACTCTGGACAAGCTGATGGGTCCCCATGGGGAGACAGGGAGAGCTAAACGTCAGGGTTTTTTATGTGCAAGGTGCAATGCAGTAAATTAAATATCTTCTTCATGCACTTCCACCCACACACAGAAACTAATTGTGTGACTCTGCATGCTGCAGAAGTAGGTAAATAGAAGATATTTGCAGGCTGAGCATCATCCTTGTGTTAAAAGAAAAATAATTATGCTCGTATTAGTGCATAATCCCCTAGCCACGCTTCACAATCTGTGCAGGGATATTTTTTTCTAGAGAGATGCAATATGGGCTGGGGTTTGAAAAAAATCCCAAGGCATTTAGGCACCCAGGTGCCATTGAAAGGTGAAGGAAGTTGGGTCCATACTTCCCTGTGTCTGCTTTTAAAGTTTAAGCCATGACACGCTCCTCCATCAACACACTTTTGAAGAATAGTGTGTTGTGGTCATGCTTCAGATAGGTGTGTTTAGGTCTTTTGAACAGTGCAACATGTAAAGCTGACACATCTGCCATTAGCCTTGCTGAGAAAAGTAAATACCGATCATCTTTAAAGGTAAGAAAATGTTGATGAGTGTTCCTGAAAATGGGTAATGACTTAGACTCTCAGTTGATATGAAATTACAGGCATGAAATCAAGGAACTGAGATGAGTAACACAAACTGCAGAGCTGATGAACCCTGAATATCTGGAAATGTTATCCTTTGGATTTTATAATTGGAATTCTGGGAGGAAAGGGAGTTATGAGAGATCAAAAAAGCAATGAATTTTGTTACAAAACAAACCAAATCTGACTCATCAGCATGAGCAGCAGAAAGATCTTTATAACTTGTCCTTTTAAGCCAGGGTAATGCAATTGAAAATTGCTTGAATAAAGAAAATAGAAAAGCACAAAATTCACTCTTTCTTGTCTGGGTCTGTTTTCAATATGCCATCTCTTTCTTTTCTCTTCCTTTCCACTGCTGTGGGATAACACCTGACTCAAATCATTTTCAGATGGCTTTATTTCTCATGTATGTGAGAACATTTGGAACAAGCCTATAAAGACAGTGGAGTCATTAAACATTTATGTCTCAGTAAGTAACAGTGTCTGTCTTCAGACAGTTCTTCAGCCCCAATGCATTTGAACTGCATTGTAATATGAAACTAATTAATTATTGTAATACATTATGATCTAGCTTCTTCTTAAAGGGATGGAATTCTCCCAACTTCATAAGAATGCTGAGGTCACATAGGTTCTAAATTTCCAAACACCTGAAATATTTAGTAGCAACATGAAATTAATCTGCATAGAAGTAAGATGTCCAAGTAGACAGCCCTTGCCTGGGGCTTTGTCAATGCAATTTCTCTGACAAAGAAGGATCCACATGCACTTTTCTAATGGAAAGTGATTCACCGTATTAGGTTGAGACACAGTACACTGCAACGCAAGCAACTCATGCAACTCAGTTGCATGCTGTATGGAAATCCAGGCATGACTCAGAACACTCAATATAGAATTGCGAGCAGACATTTGCGATAACTAAGCAGAATTTTAAAATCCCCTTGCTCCATGCAAAGGAACCCTGAAGGAGCAATCCTTTTGTATTCAGCCAAGCACTCAATCAAATTCTTAATCCT
This sequence comes from Aythya ferina, assembly GCF_964211825.1. Taxonomy (NCBI): domain Eukaryota; kingdom Metazoa; phylum Chordata; class Aves; order Anseriformes; family Anatidae; genus Aythya; species Aythya ferina. Next base: position 84,246,697 of record NC_140299.1, read on the forward strand.
ATGTATATGTTAAAACAGGACAGGCAAGTGATTTAAGGAAGTGAGCAAGATTTAGCATTTCTTCAATGGTTTTACATCACCTGCAGCAAGTATTTAAATGAGTTTCTAAACTGAAGAAACGAAAGGCCATTATCTTCTCCCCTAAATTTTACTCAAGCCTGAGTGTCACACAGGGTATTTATAGAGAAAAACATTTGGCTGAAATCTGAGATCCTTGTAACATTTTCTGTAGCTCTCACTGGATTGGAGAGCCCTGTTGTCTGAATGGATGCTCAGTCTGGCACAGCTTCAGCCTAGCTTTTCAAAAGCGCTAAGCAGCTGCACTGAGATGTGCTCAGCATGACCCAGAACCAGACTTGGGAGCAAAAGATGGAGAGAGATGAGGACAACATTCACTATGTCTAAGTTTAGATGTGTAACTGCAGTGCCAGAATTAGGCCTGTGAATCAGAAGTGAGCTGTTTACATACTCACAAGACAGTTGGCTCCATGGTGTGATTCAGAGTAAACTCTGAATCTTACAGAAGCTCTAAAGGAGGCTATTTCTATCAGGTTTTAGAGCAAATCTAAAAGAATATTCAGAGTACTATGAATAACTTTCCCTAAACTATTTCTGTTTTAAAAGCCTTGAAGGAATTTTCACTGCAGCTTTTTCATAAGATACATAAAATTGATAGAAAGGGAATTGAAAGGGCCAGCTGAATCTGGCAAATCAGCAGATGAGTGCCACAGGCAGGGGTTGGGTACTTAGACCATGGGACTCACTTTGAGAAACCTGGTCTGATGGGGGCTTAGGGGGTCCACCTGTCAGAGAAAGGGAAGTACATCTCCAGCCATGGGCTTGCCAAGTTGGTGAAGAAGGCTTCAAACTGCAGTTGCTGAGGGAGGGGAACCTCAGTCCATCCCTCCCCTCCCAGCTTGATGCCAGTGTCAGTGATAGAGCCTGGAGAAGGGTCACAGGTCAGCAGAAAAGCACCTGAAGAGCAGCACAAAGGAAGTGCAGCCGCTGCAGCCTGTAAGTCAGCTTCATCAGGGGCCCAACTCAAAAGTCTCCATGCTAACACACATAGCATGGGGAATAAACAAGAGTTAGAGATATACCCACGCCTGCAGGGCTTTGGCACCGGCATTATGGAGACGTGGTGGGATACCTCCCATGACTGGAGCATTAGGATGGAAGGACACAGGCTCTTTAGGAAGGACAGGCAGGGGAGAGGCTGTAGCCCTCTATGTCCTTCTCCAAATAATAGTGGAGAGGTGTTATGCTGGATTTCATTCTCACCTACAAGGAGGGGCTGGTGGAGAATGAGAAAATCAAGGGCAGCTTTGGCTGCAGTAATCATGAAATGGTGCAGTTTAGGATCTTGAGGGAAGCAAGGAGGGAGCACAACAAGCTTGCTACCCTGGACTTTGGGAGAGCAGACTGCACTCTCTTCAGGGATCTGCCCTTGGACAAAGCCCTGGAGGGAAGAAAAGCCCAAGAAAGCTGGTGGATATTCAAGGATTGCCCCCTCCACGCTCAGGAGCGATGTATCCCAACACAGAGGAAGTCAGGCAAAAACACCAGGAGGCTTCCTTAGAGGAACAAAGAACTCCTGGCCAAACTCAGGCAGAAAAAGGAGGCCTACAGAGGGTGGAATCAAGGACAGGTAGCCTGGAAGGGATACAGACACACTGTGAGCAGCCAGGAATAAGGTGGGAAAGCCAAAGAACTGACAGAATTAAATCTGGAAAGGGACATCAAGGGCAATAAAGGCTCCTATAGGTACACCAGCGGGTCAGTGGTAAACAGAAAACAAGGGAAAAGCGATCCTTTTGCTAAAGCAAATGGGAGACCTGGTTACCTGGGATATGGCTAAGGCTGAGGTACTCAACAACTTTTTTCCCCTCAGTCTTCACTGACAAGAGCTCCAGCCACATAGTTCAAGTCTCAGAAGGCAAAGGTAGGGATTGGGAAAATTAAGAGCCACCCCCTGTAGGAGAAGATCAGGTTCAAGACCAGCTAAAGAAAGAAATCATGTACAATTTATTTATTTATTTATTTATTTATTTATTGACAAGTGCTATGATTCTATGATCTACCTGGATTTTTGCAAGGCATTTGACACTGTACACCATGATATCCTTGTCTCTAAATTGGAGAGACATAGATTTGACAGATGGACAACTCATTGGGTAAAGAATTGGCTGGATGGTCACGCTCAAAGAGTTGCTGTCCTTGGCTAAATGTCCGGGTGGAGACCAGTGACGAGTGGTGTTTCCAGGGGTCAGTATTGGGACCGGCACTGTTTTTTAACATCTTTGTCAGTGACATGGACAGTGGGCTGGGGATGGTCTCACCAAGTTTTCCAATGACACAAGCTGTGAGATGCAGTTGACACACTGGAGGGAAGGGATGCCATCCAGAGGGACCTGGGCAGGCCTGAGAGGTGGGCCTGTGTGAACCTCATGGGGTTCAACAAGGCCAAGTGCAAGGTCCTGCATCTGAACTAGAGCAATCCCAAGCACAGATACAGGCTGGGCAGAGAATGGACTGAGAGCAGCCCTGAGGAGAAGGACCTGGGGGTGCTGGTTGATGAGAACCTCACCATGAACCAGCCATGTGTGCTTGCAGCCCAGAAAGCCACCCATAACCTAGGCTGCACCAACAGCAGTGTGGCCAGCAGGGAGAGGGAGGGGATTGTCCCCCTCTGCTCTGCTCTCGTGAGACCCCACCTGGAGCCCTGCACTCAGCTCTGGGGCCCCTCCACAAGGACACAAAAGTGTTAGCAGGAGTCCGGAGGAGGCCTTGAGGATGAACAGAGGGCTGGAGCATCTCCCCTGTGGAGACAGGCTGAGGGAGCTGGGATTGTTCAGACTGCAGAAGAGAAGGTTCTGGAGAGACCTCACAGCAACCTGACAATGCCTAAAGGGGGCTACAGGAAAGCTAGGGAGGGACTCTGTGTCGGGGGTGTAGTGATAGGACAAGGAGTAATGGCTTTAAACTAAAAGTGGGTAGATTTAGGTCAGCTAGGAAGAAGAAACTCTCTGCTCAGGGTGGTGTGGCCCAGGCCCGGGTTGCCCAGAGGAGCTGTGGCTGCACCATCCCTGGCAGTGCCCAAGGCCAGGCTGGATGGGGCTGGGGGCAGCCTGGGCTGGTGGGAGGTGTCGCTGCCCACGGCAGGGGGGTTAGGACTGGGTTGGCTTTAAGGTCCACTCCAGCCCAAAACGTTCTCTGATTCTATGAAAATCCATCTTTTATAGCACTTGACACAATGCTTACCTATGGTCTTTCAAAGTCAGTATTACTTAACTGAATTGTTCAAAACTCCCTACACCGCTATGTCTATTTTTTGCATAAGACTAGGTTTATTTTTCTTTCAGTGCAAATACAGGAACACAGGATTCTCTGGAGAACTGTACTCCAGCTTTTAAAAAGATCATCACGTAACTCAGTTTTCCTTCCCCCTCTGCCACCATCAAAAGGAGCATACTCAATACTACTTTGATGCAAAATCTGAGCAGAAGTTTAACTTTAAGCTCTGTTCTAGCAATTTCAATCTGTATCATCTTCTTTCTTCCTGTTTCTGCTAAGAGTTGTTATGTTCTGCCACTAATAATTGCTTACACAGAATCATGTGAATCACGTGTATGTAAAAATTTATCATGGCAATGAAAAAGCAATGATTTCAAAGAGTCTGATGTAGTCACTGGTTAAAAGGTGTTTTCAGTATCTACAGGTATTTTCAGACAAGTTTCATTCAAGGTTGGGGCAGAGTAACTGAAATACAGGGTAAAGGAAGAAAAACTGGTAGCTACATATTTGTTCCTAGATGCCTAGTTTTTAATATGTCCCCTACAGACTGTGAATTTTCATGCAGGTAACCTATTTGTTGAGTTACCTATTGAACCATGGTATCGAACATTGCCTTTACTTCCTGGATGTTTGCGATGCTCTGCACTGCACTATAGCTATTCTTAAATGTAAGACTAATTCACTACATCTAATGGAGCTGATGTATTACTTTGCTATTTGTCTAACCTTTATAGGTACATTTCACATGAGCACTGCATGGATCAGCATATGCAGAGCTGCACGTCCTTAGCTCTAAGTTCATTTCCTTATCAGAATATATGGCACTACATTATGCTGCATGTTTTTGATTTGAAACACTGACTGATAACACAGGCATACTCAAACAAAATGGTACATATATCAGCAACCAATTCATTTGTTTTGGAGAAAGAATACAATATCAGAAAAAAATATATAGCTCAGCTAAGTTTGATTGGAGTAATCAAATAGCCAAAACAGTATAACCCATAAGATATATTTTCCTGATAACTACCCATATTCAAATATTATCTATTTATTTTTTTTCTGGTATCTTCATAGAACGTGGAATGTATTTGACCTATTATTTTCCACTGTGCATTTACTGTGTTGGTGGAAGCAAAATTTCATGTTCTTTCCGGTTATACATGTATTATCTCCATTAATAGCAATGAGAGAAACAATATTTTTAATGAGCGTTTGTGTCATTAACTAGAAAAATATTTACTGAAGTTATTTCTATTAGTGCCTAACAGGGATGGAGTTTGAACCTTTTCAGTCTGCAGTCAGCAATGCTAGCTAGCTAAGTAACTGATTCAGAGCAAAATGCTTATTTGTAGAGTTGTCCCCTTCCAAAATGCCATTGTGGTGGGAGCTTTAGAAATAGACTTTGTGAAAGAAAAGATTTGATCAAATAGAAATGTTTCAGGCTGCGCAGACATTGTATATATCTGCAGGAACACAAAAGTGGTGTTGCCTAATAATGACCAAAAATGTTTTGTAGTGTTTTTTTTGTTTGTTTGTTTGTTTTGTTCTGTTTTTGTTTTTGTTTTTCCTATAAGTTTTAAACTATGGCTGTTTTCAGAACTGAACAAATTGGAAGCCGATTTCCCTTGTGTTTGTAATATTTGAAAAAGTGCAGTGGTAGAGGTCAGTTTGCTTTTGCAGGTACAGCACTGATCATTCTGCTACTGTGATGTACTGTGATGATAAACATGGCTGTCACTCCTGTGGGATTAGTTCTGTACGTAAGATGTGTAATAGCTCATCAGCAGTGTTCAGATGTTTCCCTTTCCTGTGAATATACTCTTTTCATAAATAGACTACATCCAATCCTTTCTAATATTAACATAATTCCAAAGTCAGTAATATATTTGTAAAGAAGCCTTTTCTCTTTTAAAATAGTTTTATTTACACTGAAAATGCTTTTGATTGTTTTCAAATGACTTCAGGAGAGGTAAGAAAGAGGATGCAGTCTGACTCCTTATTCTCTGAGTTTGGGGCTATGATGTACCTGCTTTGGTAACTCAAAACAGCTAATGTTGGAAAGTTCAAATGCGACATGACATTTAAAAATCATGCCAAATTAAGAGAAAACACATTGTTTAGTGTAGGAATATGTTAGTATTGCATGAATATAGACTTTAGATTTCTTTGTTTTCACTGACAGTTGGTCGGGCACTCAAAGAGGCTCCCCAGGGCAGTGGTCATGGCACCAAGCCTGCCAGAGTTTAAGAAGCATTTTGTCAACACTCTCAGAAACATGGTCTGACTTTTTGGGTGGTGATTTGGAGACCCAGGAGTTGGACTAGATGATCCCTGTGGGTCTCTTCCAACTCAGGATATTCTATGATTCCACGATTCTTTAATGCTACCTTACAAACGTATTTTCTGTTCACATTTACTAAAAATATTTCTGCTATGCAAACATAGATTATTGAAAGCACAAGTAGTACTTTGACAATCCAGACAAATCAGGTTTTGCTTGGCAAGCAGTAGTTACCCAAGACTTGAGAAGTGAACTCAGTGCGAATATAAGAATGATTCCTAAGTGCCCATGAGGGTAAGGCGTTGGGAGGCAGACTCATCCCTCTCTGCACAGTATTCTCCCTGGCACCACACCTAACGGAGGGAGAAGGACATTTTGCACAGGTGGCTTCATTACTCTGGGCATCATCATCGATGAGAACAGCCCAACCAACACCGCAGGCTGTGCACAGAGGCCAGGGGGTCCCCACAGACCTGTGTGCTGAACATGGCACAGCTTGTCCCTGGACCACAAGCACCCACCGTGGGGTGCAGAGGGGCAGACAGAGTAAGAGGCACAATGTGGTGTAGAGCAGCTGACAGCTCCCCCTGAAATGCCATTCTCCACAGGCACTGCCAGCACATGGTGGCTTCTTTTTTATTCTGTTCAAATTCTGTTCAGCAGTGGGGAAAAAATGGCATTTTTAATTAGTAAGACTTCGATGCAAGAAAATGAAGACCTGTGTATTTAACTTGGCCCCATGACTGATTCTACTCTGCTATGTCACTGTAGTGCTTCAGACATGTCTGTATATGAAACATGCACAATTCTGTGTTTCAGACCCAGGGAGACAATGATACCACTGATGTCAGCAGCAAACCTCACTTCAGCTGCAGCTGTGTAAGGTGCAGTGTTCCTCCTTGTGGAGAAATCCCTTGCAGTTCTTCTTATTCAATAATTACACATTTTCTTCACCCAACCCCTCATTATTTTCTCAAGCCCTTGCTTTCAATTTTAAACTGTATTTCCCTATTGTTTTAAGGCAATGGATTGACATTATCTTATTGTTTTCTTTACAAATGTTAAGACCACACACTCTGAGCTCTGCTAACACACTGTATTATGCTACTAGTAGACAAATTTTAACATCACATCACATACATATTGCAGTTGCTGTTGGAACATGCCTTTTAAAAAATACTTTTATTGGATGAAATTGTCTCTTCCCCAAGAAAAATCTGGTTCTTCAATATAATTTATTATACCTTTTAAAATTCTGTCTGTTCAGTAAAATCTTTGCTACATTATAAATACCTGTAAAGAAAATATAATTTAAAATTCTGAGAGAAAACATTATTTTCCTTTTACATTTTTCACAAAACCCACACAGGCACCAAGGAAAGACTAACAATAAAAATAATTTACTCCTGTACAGTCTACTCTGGGTTGGAAACATTCAAAAGAGGGACTTTAAAGTTGTCCTCTTATGAAACTTTGGCTACAACATAGGAATCGATCTTAAAACAAAGTCCTATGTATTCCACCCATCTATAGCTGAAAACTTCTTTCAAAGGCTGATTTGAGTGTTTGCAGTACTTTCCTCACTTTAACATACTGGATTGACAACTAGCAAAAACCACTGCTATCTGACAGAACCAGCCCCTGAATTTCTCTGCACAGGACTAACAGTGGTCCTTTCTCACCAAACGGGAATATTTATTGTAGAGATAAACTCCCAATTCTGACAATTACATTTTATTATTTAATTACAATAACATTCTGCTTTTTCACTAGTTATGTATTGCCAGAAAGCTTGTGTGTTGAAGGGACAACATAAAAAAAAAAAAAAAAGTTTTCTGATTTCAATAACTTTTTTTTTTTCACTTCTTGTTCTAAGCAAATTTCTTAGCAGAGAGCAAGCAATATAAGTGTAAGAGACATTTACTCTTGTAGTTGTTATCGTTGTAGTATGGAGTATAAATATGGAAGAATTCTTCAAATCAACTAAGCCATATCTATCTAAAGCTGGCAAAAAACACAGACTGATCCCCAGGTAGACATGAACCTACTAAAATCAAATGAAAATGCAAAGATTTTTAAATCTTAAGTTTGGTAAGATAATTTTCAAAGTTGCCTTCAAGCAGAAATTACAGAATTTAGTGTGAAGTTTTAAAAATCTCTATCCAAACTAATGAGTTATGAACAAAATATTCAATTCCTTTTTAAGAGAAAGTTGGTTCATTTTAAGGAATAGACAGTAAAGAAGGAACATTTTTTTCTACATAGTCTGGAAAATATTTCTAGTCTACATTTCTACATTTGAACGGTAGATGACAAAGAGAGAAAAGTAAAACCTAGTCAGCACTTGCTTGGATTATCTTTAGCACTGCAATGAGACACTAGGAATCTTCATTTCCTTGTAGCAGATCCTCTCCTATTTCTGAGCACCCACCCATGCATTGCTGTTTTTGTTTGTTTTCAATTATGAACAGCAAAACAATAAGTCAATCTTGACTCCAACTTTAAAGAGGTATCTGTGGAAAACTGTCATTAGATGCCATATGATGCCATTCTATTGTACATGATGCCATGATAATTTTTTCCACTTGGGATAGGGTGATAGACCTTTCTGGCCACTCTGCTTCTCCCTTCACTACTTTTATTTTATTCTGAAGGAGTCTCACCATTTTCTCACCACTTTGCATTTTCCTCTGTCATCTCACTTTTCATCTTTAGTCTCTTATGACTGCTAAAGGTAGGCAGCAACCTGCCGTTCCTGCTCTCTGAAGCTACTCTGTTTCCTCCTCTTTCACTTTCCCCTTACTTCTTTTCCTTTTCCCCCTCCACAACCCATGCAGTTTTTTCCTCCATTTCTGACTCCCTTCTCCTGGGTATTTTTTCATTCATATACGTCCTTCCTCCTCCCCCCATTCATTTTGCCTTACCTTCCTAGATATTTGGGAAATGTTACAATTCACCACAGATACTCCAAAATGCACTCGTTAGATGTTCTGTGCTGGTATAATTTTCCTTTCTACACCTCTTTGGTCACAGTTTAAGGAACAGGCAAAATGATCCTAGCTTTGATTGCTGCGGATGTAGACATCTTAGGAGGCATTTATGTTACTCAACTTTAGAAATCTAACTGAGGCTCCAAAGGTAAGAGATTGTTTCCCCAAAGTTCATCCAGTCAATAAAAATAAGTAAGTACTCCATCAGGTAATTCAGAACCAGTGCAAAAACTAGTCAAGTGCTCTTAAGTGCTATCTGTCTTCATTAGCTACATACAGCCTAGAAAAACTAAGCTCATAATTCAGGCACTTCATTTAGGCAGTTTAAGTTCGGTGGTGAGAATCCCCATGGTCTGGAATGTGTTGTTTGGAGCTCTTTTGTACTAGAATATGTCTGTCTGTAGTCTAAATCATTAATAACTTCATCAGTGTTCACTGATGCTCCAATCCAATTCCAGTTTCCCAGCTGCTCCTTTGCAGGAGAACAGAAGGGTAAGAGTGCATTGTTGTTTGGAAAAGGAACAAAAAATGAAATAAAAAATAAAAACAACTGTGAGGGAAAAGGTACTCGCTGCAAGTATTAAATCTTGAATAAATGCCAAATATAAGAAAGACTACACTATTCATTACAAATCCAGGGATGAGAGTATATCCCCAAAGCTTTGGCAATTCAGTTCAAAACTGCTTAGTAATTCAGGTTTTGAATCCTACTTTATGCTAAGGGAATAGGGTGGAAGAATAAGTAACGTGAAAATTGTTTAAAATAGAGCATTAGTATTTTCAGGGGAATACTGCTGCATTTCATGCCTGAGGGGGCAAATCTACTCTGATGGTAATGAAGAAAGTCTTTGAAAAAAGCTATTACTAAAAAGCATCAGTTTACTGCCTTATCCTCCCACACCTGTTTTTTTCCTTCCTTGATATTTGTGTTAAATATGAAGCAATCAAAGCAGCAATTACACAACTAGAGCATACAATAGACTTCTGAAAAAAAATAAAAATGAAGGTGGGGTGGGGAGAATGAATATTTCCAACTCAGTGCCATACCCTACAGTTTAGTTTCCCTCATTTATGATATCAACCAAGGCTTGCAGCAGTCTATCATCTCTATGCTTGTATGGTTTGGCATTGTAAAAAAGATCAACGTAGTCACTGTACAGGCTTTCTTCTGAGTCTTTTAGCTGGGAGGGCTTGTTTAATTTTTCGAGGGCCTGATAGAAGTGTTCAAATGGAATATTTAACTTCTCACTTGCAGTCTTCTTTGGCAGTCGCTTCTCAGCCATCTGTCTGCTAAAAGCACTTTGCAGTAAGTGCAGCATAGCCTCTGATGGGATTTTATCTTCTGCTTTGTCACTGCTACTACTAGTATCTTCTGTGACTTTGTTTTTTTCACTCAGGTTCTCCTGTGTGGTGTGGTCCTAGAATGCAGATTGGCATAAGAGAGGTTAAGTGTCAAAGCAAAACTGTCTGGATTCAGATTTGCTCTGATTAGTGATTTTCATGTATGTGTGTGTAGATACAATTTTTTCACTTAGGAGCCACTAACATCTGGAAAAGAACTAGATCATTCTATTCTAAAGCAGACTGTTATTATTCATTCAGATTGTCATTATTCATATTCAAACAGACTGCATTGCATATAGTATGAAATCTCCCTGAGGAAGATTAGGAAGTTAACTTAGGATAAGCTAACTCAGGAAGATAACTTCGGAAGTTACAAATTCAGAACCTACAGTGTCAGGATACAACTCATCATTTTACAGCAAGATTTGTCCCAGTCTCAGAAATACTTCTGGCTGTACTGTGGGATACAGCTCCTCAGCTGTCTGTTTGGAGCAAGTACCTGCAGTGGCAATGGCAACTCTGAATGTGCCACACACCCTTGTGGAAAGGACTGAACTAATGCTTCTGTATTACCTGCTCTGTAGTAATCATTTTACCTGGGAAATGACAGTATGGCTAACCCATGGATATGACACGTATCTCAGCAAACTCTGGAAGACTATTGCCAAATACAGACGTGCAGAGAAATTGCTGAGGCACAACCTCATTTCAACACTGTTTGTTATGCTTCCCATGTAGCAATATATGGCTGCATATCATCTTCAATTACACTGGGTCTGTCTTTCTAATGGAACTTCAGCTGTTTTTTAGTATGTGTCTACCAACCTTTTCCTATAGCACCTCCTGAATCCAATTTTATTTTCTTCCAAGTTTATTTTACTGTACATAGCTGCCACAACTGTGGACACTCAATTTTATGTATGTGAAAACCATAATTATGTCTCCCTTGGTATTCTCCTCTGTAACCTTGCTGAAGAAGGTTAGTATCTCTATTATTTACAGACGTCCTAATTACCTAATGGGGAGATGAATAGATGTGATGTGATTAAGTATGCTGAGTATATAACATAATAAAGCATTTTGAAAATATACAATATTATCATCATGAGCACCCAGAAAATCACTGCTATTCTCGGAAGCCTAGAATACATTTGTTTTCCATACGGCACTCTACCTTAAAGGTAAGGAAAGGATGAAAAAGGAGCTGGCAGCAACAGGTCCACGTAACTGAACTATCTCAGTAAGTGAGTTCCTGACTTTTGTGATGCTTCTTTGTTACAAACCTTCTTCCAAACTTCCTTGAAGCACTCCAGCAGGCTCCTTTGGTATCAAACACTTGTTCTTACTAGAATTACATAAATTTAGTGTGTCTGTCAGTGGTGCATTTCTCCCTCCTTGCATTAGCTGTTGAATTCATAGCATTAGTATCAATATCTTCTTTCAATCCTAAAACTGTTAGGTGTTGGCATGTGAAAGCAGAGGCTAAGAAAAATATCAGTTGCTGACACTAAAGAAATTATAACAGTCGCAAAACTCGCAAGTGTTCAGAGGGTAGAGGAAATTAATACAAAATGAGTATGTATTTTCTTATTAGGGAAAAAGACACAATTCTCCAAGAAATTTAAAAATATATATAGAAAACAATTACTGTGATGCTACCTCTACAAGGTCTGTCATCTTCTCCACACCTCTTCTGTCATTTTGCACAGCATTGTAGGATGTGTAAACACGTGGCTGCTTCATATGTTCAGGCTGGGTAGCAGTGCCATGCAAAATCAATTTCCAATTTACAATCCTTCCTTCATTTTGTATTCTTCTGGACTAAAGGGCAAGCACAGCATTAGCATAGGTTCTCAGGATGTAAGAAGAAAAAACAGAGGATACTTGCTCAAAAAGCAGAGAGAATTCACTAAAATAAACAATAAAGATTTCAATATCTAAATTTAGAGCATGATTTGTAAGCACCAAAAGACTAATACATTAGAGACAGAACATATCAGAAGGTGGGATTTAATGCAATGGCTTGACTACTCCAAGTATTCATCTTTTGAGTTAATGTAATTATTAATTGATCATGTAATCATCAACGGAATTTCAAAACACAACACAAAATTACTGAAGTATAAGTTTGTGTTATTGGTATTAGATCACTAAGCCACTCCTTGGCAATTTTCTCACAAGAGCAACCATTGAAACAGTAGCTCAGAATAACATTCTGTACACTTACAATAGCAGTCTGTGGAGGTGAGCTACAAATGTTTTGTCCATTCGTTTTGTCAATGGTATTTAAATAGAAGAAAGTGAAAGAGAAGGGTACATAGAATGGTGTGAAACTTTATTTTTCCAAAGCTTCTTTCAGAATTTTTACTTGGTCATTTATTGACTGAAGAGAGCTGCTGAAGCTCTTTTTTACTAAGTTTATGCCAAAGTTTACATATGCAATTTATGTGGCAATTAAATTATCAGTAACTCTGCATGGCAATCTCTGATTTCAGGTGAAGACATTAATGTGCAAACTTATTTCTGGAATCACAAAACCCTATAAACTGAGGAAAAAATCCATTGTTTCTTTCAGACAAAAAGTTAGCTTATTGTAAATTTCAGGAACCACTAGCTTGAAATTGAAAACAAAAAGATAGTTACATACAAAATGCCCTTCTTGGCTTTCTTCCTTCCTTCCAAAAAAAAAAAAAAAAAAAAAAAAAAAAGGCATTATTTTAGCTACAAAGAGCAGGATATCTGTAACCATGGGGTTATCTATAAGCCTACAGTATTAACACTACGCTGTTGATAATAATATTTACTTCTACTGCCTTGTCCATCTGCTCAGTATTCAGTATCATCCTCCTGATTACAATTCAAGGCCAGTAAGGGTTGGAGACTCAGTGTCTGCTAGGAAGCACTTGGTTTCTTGCAGGATCTGATCCTTAATGACAAGCTGATTAACAGACAACTTCAATGAAATTCTCCAGAGATGACTGAGTCTGATCACTCTCGCTTCGAAGAGAATGATTTTTCAGTTGCCTATCAAACAGCCTTCTTCTGTCCCACTGTCACAATCTGTGTTCCCAAGCACTTTTAGTAAACTTATTTATTTTTTATCTGTAGATTTCTTGGCTTTAATTCTTAAAGCTTGTTCAGCAGTAATTACTCTGAGAAAGAGGTTGGGGAAAGATATATATCAGCATAGCTCTCTAAGGCCACCAGAAATTCATTAATTCCAAGGGGTTTGAGTTAATGAAAATTATGCACATGTACCAAGAGGAGACTATTGTCTATCATGTGCTCTTTTCTGCATGGAAAAAAAAAAATGCAGTTAATCATATGTAAATTTGATTACATACTTCATGAATCACAAAAAATTATATTAAGAAGTGACTTCTTCCAGTGACATATTAAGTGAGAAAAACATAGGCATGAAACTCCATTTGACAGGTACATGTCACTGGAATGAGTACAGTTCTTTGCATTTATGTTAGAAGAAGAAAATCTGACTTTATCTTTTTTTTTTTTTTTGTGCTATTTCTTCAGATGAGCCAGTCTTTAATCTTTAAGCCAGATGGATGCTCTGTTTAAATAAACTCTTGCTGTAGCTTCTTTCATGAGAAGATTCACTGTTCAACATACTTGATAGTGGCTAGTGATCATATTCAAGCTCTCAAACTTATCAGACATACTTACCACATCAGTAATTCTTAACACCCAGGTGCCTGTTGGATTCTCTCCCCATGTGTGAACAGACATGAAGTCCCAGTTCTTAAAGCCATTGGGAGATTTATCTCTCTCTCTCTCAGCCAGTAAGACAGTGCTGGTCCCTGTGTTAGTGCAAGATCAACAGTAGTGACTGTTCATATGTGTACACTTCTGCTTGTCACTTGGCTTGGTTTGCAAACTATGTAGTGCAAAGGTACCCTGGAAAAACACCATTTAGCCATGGCTGGGGGAATGGGAAACATGCTATCTCTGGTCACTGGGTACCTTATCAAAACCAGCTCACACAGAATTGAAAACCAAAGCCTTATCCTGAATTCATTGTTGTATTTCTGGCAGGGGAGTGAATGTAAAATGTTACAGCCCAGAACTCCAACAGGGCAAAAACTATTTGTATTGTTATTATTATTACAAAAATGCTACAGTTCAAAAAGCATTTCTGCAGCATAAGAGACTCTAATGCAGAGCAGAAGGTTTTTTTTTTTAGTTGCATATAAGGAGAGAGTGTGGAAGCTCTATTTACATAATATGGAGCAAGAGAAGCCCCAGGGAGACTGATCACAAGCTATAAATATGTTTAAAGGTAACACTGTAAATAAAGAAAAGGGATGACATATTTAGTAGGAAAGTTTTACAGGAAAGTGAAAAAAAAAAAAAAAAAAGCAGCAAGAACTGAAGGATAGTTCAGTCATAACAGCAACATGATAGTATTGTGGGGGCAGCAATACTTGACTATTGCTACCTCAACTACACCCACAGATATACATATGCAGATGAGGAACATATTACTGTCATTGGTCTTTCAAAAAGGGGTGTTTTACTGAGATGAAACCAGGCTTCCTATGTATTAGCAACACAGGGAGGAAAATATCTCTATAAAAGTAGAAAGAGCTCCATGAAGTGCCTAGAGACAGTCCATTTATATGCTTACAACCCAAAACTTATCTAAGATGGAATTAAATTAGAAAATAGCACCAATAATCAAGGGTAAAACAGATTACAGCAACATTGGACCCATAAGACAAAAGCTAAACTCAGAAAATGAAGAATTAATGCTAGGGTTAAAAGGAATCCCAGACAAGGTAGGCTTTGGAAGAATACTGTGTGTACAGTATCTAAGCCTGCTTTGAAGTGAGGTCATGCAACAATCACATCAACGAGGCATTAGTAGTTTATTATATGCAAATTATTATATCACCCTTTAATATCAGTAAATTAGATTAGACCAATGTTTAAATTCTAATCTGAAAGTTTATCTGGTTTTTGTTTTGTTTCGCTTTTTAATAATATCAGCAGATCTGACAGAAGATCTTACTCTCTACAAAGTTATTTATGCTCTTTCTCCTTTCTTTTCATTCTCCTTATTTCAGGGCACTGTCAAGATCTCTTGCTATGTTGTAGCATACCTAATACAGTAGTACTATGGTGCCAAATAGAGACTTTTTTTACATTCACCAATGGGGAAACACTTGGGTAAAATCTAGGGAGTCAGATTTCTTGAGTTTTCCATTAGGTCATTAAATCACAGGAAGGCTGATAGGCATTACAATTTGATACCGCCAGGAACTCTCAGTTTTCACAGGTCCAGGTGCTAGAATGTGACACATTAGAAACAGTGCCTTCATTTCTGAAGTAAACATCTTCTTACAAAAATAATCCAAAATGCAAGAAGAGTGAAAAAAGGCACTCAAAGAACTAGTTCTCGTTCCCAGGATTCTTTGTCCTCACATTCACCTGTTGGTTGTGCCTAGATTTGTGTAATGATGTGTTTAGCTATTTTTTAATCCTCTGAGGAACATACAAGTAGTTTTAATGAAATGTTACACACTACAGCAACAGAAAGTAATGTCTTAGCTTCCCATACCTGATGGAGACACCAAGGTGACATGAAGATCACCTCTACGGGAATATTCAATTGTTGCCTCAAGCTGCACATGCTCCAGAGATGCAATTGAGTTTTCTTGACCCTCACAGGCTTTTGTGGGAATTTCAATGATGACTTCCTCATTTGCTCTTAATAATCTGTCAAAATTACAGTAAATATTACTGACAGAAACTTTTGATTCTGGATCATTATGTGAAGCATTGAAACAATAACAATCATTTAGAATGATGGGAAGAGAAGTAAAGAAAAAAAATAATTTTTAAATGTCCCCATGAAAACCCTGGGAGTCCTGAATGCACAGGAAATACTGAAGTGGATCAAGTTGTGTACACTCTATAAGTTACAGTTATGCAACCCACCCTGGAAGCAAGCAAGTCTGGGTTATTTAGTTTCTGTCAGCACTTCGCTGTTCCACAGCGGCTACAAAAAAAAAAGTCTTTGCAGTCAGCTACATCACATGACTCTATCAGACTTAGCTGCCTCATAGATATATGCAATAGAGCTGTTACCATAAAGTTATAGCATTGCATCAGGCATAGCATTTTTTATTTTTTGTGGTTAATGCCATCTCTACAAAAAAAAGGCTTACATCGTCCATATGTGTTCATGCATAGCTTTCTCTGCACAATTTCCATTACTTCTAATGAGAAAGTATATAGATCACCACAGAAATCATTCAGAATTCAAAATATTGGGATCTTTGTTTTTATAATGTCACACAGAAGACTGCAATAAAAATACATAAACAGCAAGTATTGCATATACCAGAACTAGATCAACACTCTGTGGAAAGGAGAAGGCTCATAAAAACAAATCGATAGTAAAACAGCATAAATTGTAAGGTTACCAAGCAGTGACACTCCAAAACACCATAATATGTTTTTACAGACAGATTTTTAGTGCACTCACATGGTATAATTTCTATCTTTGAAATATCTGTATTTATTCTAAAGAACAAACACATAAATTAACAAGTAGAGACAAAAACATTCTAGATATCCTTACTCATTAATCAGGTTAGTGATTTGTGATTAAAGCTTGTATGTTGAGCTCAGTTTAGACTCACTGTGCTATGAGCACTTGTGAATATGCCTTGTAACTCTTTCCAGTGAACCTCTGAAACACGCATGTTTCATAAGAGCAGTGCTATGGATGTGACTAAAGCTTAGTATATCACCCTGATTTCAACATACCCTATGCATGTCACAGGAGAAGAGTTGCTAAGACTACTACAGATGTTCCTTTAAAAAAAATCTCTGAAAAAAAATGGTATCTTTTTGCTCATCTGCTGATAGCAGTCTAAACATTCTTATCTGATCAGGTTCAGTTTCACAGTATCATTCATACATGCATTGTCTGTAAAAGCAGAGATCTCATTTTTGTGAGAGTTCATGCTAGTGATGTTCATCAGTCTTACACTAAAAAAATAGCAAGCAAGCAAATGCTGCTTGCCTGTTCCTGGGGGAATATAGTAGGGCAAAACCAAATGAATCAAAAGAAATCTCTTAGTCTGCTTTTGAGTGATCCGTGCACAATACTATCCTTCAGGCATTACTAAAATAGATGTAAGCCTAGCTACTACTAACACACAGTCTTACCTTGGTTCAAAGCTTTTGTCCTTCACAATACACTCTCTCTTTTCTGGTACACCTCTCCATCTTTTGGGATCAGCTAAATCCACCAGCGCATTGGCATTGAGTAGTCCAAACCCAAATCGGCTGTTTACCATCAGTCCCGCTCCATTCTTTTTCCATCCTGGATTGCCAGCCAGTGGATCATATTCTGAGGTCCATACTACCAGGTGCTGCATATCCCTCCATGTTAGATTTGGACTGTTGAGAGAATGTGCCAGATTAATTTTTTTGAGACTATCTATAATTTTTCTCTTTGGTTTGCAACATTAGTTTGCAACAAAAAGTGTTTTCAATGTACATGGTACCCTATTATTTTAAAATATAGAGCACGTTGCATGTGTATTCTTCCAATACTTCTTCAGGTAAACAAGATTGCTATGTAAATGCTATCTAGCAAGATTAGAGTCCAATAGTTCAAACTACTTAGGCATTTAACTTTATCTATCAAAAATATTATTTCCCACCACTCTTTATGGAAACTGGTGAGAACTTTGAAAATTCACTTGGCATTTGAGTCATCTATGATTAACTCTACCCTTTAAGATATGGTCCTTGGCTTATGTCATTAAAGGAGTATGCAATAGGATAGGAAGCTGAACACACAACATTCAAGTGCTAAGCCTACACCCTGATGTCTAAGTGAAAAGGCCATTGTCTTGTCAACAATGTGCCAACATTGTCTTGTCCTACCCTGTTCTTTACCCCCATCTCTAACTCATAGTTCTGGCTACCAGCCCTGCAGGGTGTGAACCTGTCTGCTCCCTGCCTGCTCTAAAAGCTGAGCTTCGGTACCTTCCATTTTATGTCTCATCACTGACAGGAAAGGTTCCGCAAATTGACTAAGCACTTCACTTAAACTCCCGCAACCTATTGTCTTCAAATTGAGCTCTCTTGACAGAAGCGCACCCTCACTGCCTTTAAGTGCAATTGACCAGCTCAGCAAACAATTGTTGCCAGCGCACTAAATGGACTAAAATTACTTGGTCATCACATTTTACTTGCGTTGGTTCTGACTTGCTAGGACGGTGTTGAGGCAAGTAGCTGCTTATTTCTGTCATCAGGCTGAGTAAGTCTGACTGACAAGTGGAGCAGCAGCATGAGATAGTGTAACTTTCAGGAAGGCAATGTTTGAGGCAAGATAGTGGGGCATCTGAAAAACAGGAGTTTCAACAGTAATTTTGTGACATCTTACTTTGCCTCCAGAGCCAGAGCAAAAATTCCTGCTGCCAGTGGTGCAGATGCAGAGGTCCCAGTGTGAGTCTCTGTACACTCGTTGTGAAGATCAGCACTTGTCTGACAGAAAAACAACAAAAAATTGTCTGAAAATATTCAGATTGCATGAATGAACAGTTGTAAATACAGTCAATCCATACTCACAAACATAACTATGTATCCTTTACTTGATGCGTATTAATACATTTCTCACCAGCAAAGCGATGGATGTTTAAATCCGTTCATATTTCAATCCTCTCTTTTTACTTCAACTATAATTTTTGTATCAAAATGCTTTGTGTTGGAACAAAATACTCCCACACTGAATATCTTATTTTATTCTAAGGTTTCACAATAAGTGTTTCAGGCTTACTGGTGAATCATAAAAACAGATCATTGTGTTGGGCCTAGAACATTTAAAATTACTGCTTGCTGGAAAATTACTCATAGGATTAGTATTAGTGTTCTGCTCCCTCTTCAGCAGAAGAACTATAATTTGCAATGAAACATGCTTTATTTGGCAATTAAATACCAAACACATCTCTAGATATGCAAAGAGGCAACACCAAGACCTTCACATCTCAGTTATGAAGACTAGTCAATTAGGAAGTACTGACCCATGGCTAATTTGGAATAACATTGTTTTAATCCCCATCCACGTAGTTTGCTGTAAAATTACCATCAACCAGAGCTGAACAGAAATTATAAGTTCTTAAACATTATTTTATCACAGAAAAGTTCTTTAGTACAAGTCATATCTTGCACCATTAACGAAGACACAGACTGATCTGTCCACTTGCTGAGTACCTTTCACAGGTTTCAAAGCTCCATTGTTACTGTCACCAGTGGGAACTGAGGGGCTAAAAATCTTACAAAATGAAGTGTTGGAGTGATAATGTATACCAGAGGTGCTGACTGATATGGGTACACTAACTCCACAAGTTTTTTGCTTATAGTCTCAATCTCTCCTCATGAAGAATGGGACCATCTCCATTGAGAGGCCTCCATCATACACAGATATCAGAAGATTTCAAGCAAGTGGATTTAATTTCTTTGATACAACAATATTGTTTAGCCATCGCTCTATGGTAGATGTTCTGAGAATACAACCATATCCTGGAGTACAAATCCCTCACTGCTTCAAAATGAAAGCACTAAGCATGTAAAACAGGTGGTCAACACTAAGCATTTAAGAGCTGTCACTTGTTATTTGCATATATATAACACATTTCTATGTTTTGTTCTGAATCTGGTAAAAACAACCTACAATTCTTTGGTCAGTATAATCCCCACTGCTGTATGCTGTGGCCAGAGTTGAAGAGCACTTCTCTGCATACCAGGGAGAAAGGCCTTGCTGAGAAGCACTGCTAATGGAGATAGTGTAGATACTATCAGTATAACCATCACAGTCACAGTTGTCACCCTGACGACCTCCATTCCCAGAAGCCCATACGAAAATGGAGCCTTTTCCATTTCGGCCCTAGAGGAAATGAAATGGGTTGTTATAAAAGAGATTTTGTAATATATTCTTAGCAACTCCTCCTGTCCCCTCGTCTCCCCCCAACATGAAAGTCCTAATATATCAAACGTTTTCAGGTAGAAAAGGATAATTTTCCACTATAGAAGACAGAGACAGAAGAAAACAGCTACTTGTGATTTTCTACCTCAGACTCTATAGTACAATCTTTTAGCTTGTCTGTATATTTTAGCTTGACTAATCTACATTTACTGTCCATGGACAGTAAGTTTCCTTAAAATAGGTTTTAGTGTTAAAAACAGTCTGTGATCAGCAGGAAAGTTTTCCCACATAAGAGTGTTTCAGTCCTGAACACTTCTAGGAAAAATGCTTTTTTTATTTAAAGAAATAGCTAGTTCATCAGGAGTTATTTCACTTGCATTTCTTGTAATCAGAGGCATGGTAAACAGTATAAATGATGTACACAATATGACTTTTCCACCAATTTCTTTTTTTGTAATGAAGCCTTTCACTGTTGGCACTCGCTGAAAAACAGCAACAGTAAGCACATCTGGTTGAAAAGCCTCCCTTCTCTTACAAATCTGTGGGCCAGCACCAGCAGGCTCAGGACATACCCATTTTAATTCCCTGCTCTGGCCCCCAGAGAGTAATGAGGTAGCAGCAGCTAACAACTGATGCTGACAGCTGACAACAGAGTGCTGCAGCAGCACGTCAACCATCACAGCTATCACAGAGGAAGCATATAGCAGCTATTCAGCCTTCAGCTGTGCTCGTCCTTCAGAGAAGAAAATATGTTTCATGTGAAAAGCAAAAGTTCATTTTTTATTCTTTATTAACATATGTATATTCACTGGAAACTGCAGTTGAAATACAGGTTTTTATCACCCTCACCCCTCAGATAAGATTTAAAGTTATTCATGCGTGGCCTAAGCAACATTTGCAGCACTTAAAGCATTAGAAATAAAGAAAACAGAAAAATAAGCTGTAGTCTTTGAGATACAATTGCTAAAATGGGAAGGACAACCCACATGAATTACAGAAAATGAGATAATATCTTCTTTTGAAAATAAAGGCTGCAGTCCAGAAAAGCAATGGTATATGTAAACAGATGATTTGATTTCTCTTGGAGTGCTACCAACGCCTCTCAGATGCTTAAGGCTAAGCATATGCTTAAGTGTTTTACTGGGCCAGCAATAAATGAGCCAGGGATGAGACTCATTGGCAGCTCCATCTCTGACTGACTAAGGGGGATGGAGAGCATCCAGATCCATGCATGAGGAAGCCTGACAAATTAGTGAGTAAATTCATTCCCCTCAGTAAATAAAACAAGTTGTAAAAACAGGTACATTCCTCACCAAATAACCTGATTTTTCAGAGTATGACCACCAAACATTGGTTCCTAATTAGTGCTTTTAATTATCCCTTTTCACTAACTGCCTACCTACGGACTTAGATCCCTGTTTATCACCAACCCATCCCTCCCCAGCCTCCATTCTTCCCTCAGAGTATGCTTGTCAGTTGTCAGACTCCTTTCTTCTTCTCTCTTATCTGCTAATGTTAACTGCTCTGTTTTCAATACCCTCCCTTGATTTGCTCCTGTCCTTCAAGCTTTCTCTCTTTCTCTCCTTTCTTGTCTCTGACTAATACAGACTTCCTCTCTGTATTACTACCTGTCCTTCTTTAGATATCTTTTCACTGCCAATAGCATAAGCAGCTTTTTAATACATCTCCAAAATCTTTCTCTTTGTACACTACTGATCATCCAATGACATCAAAAGAGGATAATATAAAACAGAACTGTAAAACCACTGTTTCCAATACATCATGTGTTTTTACTATCTTGAATTTAATTGGATCGTGATATGCACCAATTTATAAACACAATACAAGCCCATCCACAGGGTGCTGAAATGCATAGCTATTTCACACAGCAAAATATTCACAAAGCAGAAATTTTGTATTAAATTTTTATAGGCTTTCAGTGCAGAAATCCAATTACTGTTCAGTGCAAAACAAGCAGCAGAGGAGAGTGGGGGTAGGGCAAGACAAAGGCAGCTAAAGTAGCAACAGAAAAAGAAAGCTTATCTGTAGAGAATAGCAGCTAAAACCAGCTTAGAAGGCTCTGGTAGTGCTTTTTTAAAAGTCCTGTTCTAGCTAGTAATTTCTCTGACCAGTACTATTAAAATTTCTCTTTTCCTTTTTAAATATGTTTAAATGAATAGAGTGCAAACCATTTTCTTTTCCTGCCTGATATGAACCATTTTAAAATCCTGTTCTCTGCCACATTTCATTGCATTTTTTTCTTAAGTATCATACCTGTTTTATCCCATACTCAAAAGCTTTCTGTGCCAGTCTCCCAGGTCCCTCAACAGTTTTACCATCATCATTAGGTCCCCAGCTTGCACTGTAAATATCCACATGTTCTGGATTGAAACCAATTGAACTGGCTTCAATAGCATCAGTGACTATTCCATCCAGCATACGTATACCTTAAGAGAGAAAAACAAGCAGACTGTATTTACTGTTTCTTCTTCTTCTTCATCTTTGTTACCTGATTGTACATTTTCCAGCAAAATTAATCTATAACTATTGTACCACAGACAACTGCTGTTCATTTAAATAATACTCAGGATAGTTAATGTCAATGTAAAATAGTACACTTACCCTTTATTTGTAGAGCTTGGTGCTCTCTACAAACGTGAAAAAAAAAAAAATCCTAAAATTTTGTTGCACCTTATTTACCTCTTTCTCTGTTTTTGCACAAAGCCAGGAAGATGATGTTCTGTTTACTGTTCCTGCTTTCTTTTCATTACAATGAGCCCTCATTGTAACGACCTTCTTCTTCTTCTTTTAAAATAATAACAAAATTCTTTTCTCAAATTGTTATCATATCACTAAAATTAAATAGGTTTTGTCAACATTATTTTTAAGAGTTTTTAGTTCAAGGATGTAATTCTGACTGTTCTGACTAAAGCACTGTCCTCTATGTCATTAAGCCATTTTACTGTCTTTGTGATGCTATTTCACAAGCTCTTCAGTCTTCACCACAAAAAACGCTCACTGTTGTTTTACTACCGTATTCTTCCTACTGTGAGAAATCCAGGGATGCTAGTGATATCTAGCCATTAATGTTTTATTAATAACTGCATGATCTAATCTTCTCCAGATCAAACCTAATCACAGTGGTACTTAAAATTCAGTGGCAGGCAGTGGCTCGCCTGCACTGGACCCCCTGCTCTGCAAGCCCCTAGCTCTGCAGTGGGATTACTACCACCGTCCAGTACTGGGTGAGGACAGAAACCCCCGCTATGGCATGGTTCTCCCAGCAAGAGCAGCAATCTGACGGTTAGTGCAGTCAGGATTCAGCCTGTGTTTTCAAGCGATGAAAATGTCAGGGTTCTCCCAAACTTGGCGAGTGTGTATGACAGCAGCTGCACCATTATAGGCAGCTGGTGAATTGTGATGACTGATTTTCTGGCTTTTTCCACCAAATGGGGATTTTTCCAAAGCATGCCAGGAAGAATGTGACAGTGCTTAAATTAAAAAAAAAAAAAAAAAAAAAAAAAAAAAAAAAAAACCTTCCCCTTGCAGCTCTCTATTTTATTATTTTTTATTGTTAAGCAGTAGAAAAAGCATAATTCTTTCCCCAAATGGCTGCCCTCTAAGACTCAACACCTCTGAAAGAAAACTGAGCTTTATTATTTCATATTAATTAGTGGCAAAAAAGAGACAAAGGAGTTAATCTGTTCAACCACTGCTACTCCACTATTGCTTATAAAGCTAGGAAAAGAATCAAGGTGCTTCAGGTTCTACAAATACCTCTTGCCCTGGATAGGTTTAAACTTGTAACTTGAAATTTTGCATATTCCTTTTTCAACTAGCTCAGAATTGTGAGAATCTGTTATACATGTGTGCTGTGAGCAAAGATCTGTCTGTGTGGAAATGACTGAAACACTCTGGACATTGGGTTGTAACGTATCATGAGATACTGGAAATGCAGAGAGACATTTCTCAGACAAGAAGACAAAGCCAATTCCACTGATAAATAATGTAGTAAGGAAGAAAACATGCACACTGGCAATGCATTGATAAAAACAAAAACAAAACAAAACAAAACAAATAACAGTTCAGTAGAAAAACAAAAAAATAAAAATAAAATAAAACAAAAACAAAAACAAAAACAATACTGTCATGTCTTTATGACCTCCAAAAATACTGCTTGGTTAAGTCAGCTTGGGATTTGATGACTGCAGTGATATTTCCCTAAGCAGATTCCAATTATCTGCTCTTGCATAAATTCTTCCACATGCTTTCTCTCACCATCAGTCCCACAAATTCAAAAGCAGGCAAAGCCCAAGGTAATTTCAGACACATACATGTATCTGCATGGCAGAAGGCTATTTTTAGCAGCACATCACTATGTGGGAACTCTCAGCCCAGTCCTTTGTGAAAAGAAACTTCCTAATCATTTGATTTCCATGGCAGCACCAGAGAAATATCGTAGCATAGTGCTGTGGTTAGATATGCACAAAGATATACACACTCTGCTTTACTCCAAAGGTGATAAATACACAATTTCTTAGCTCTATACCAAACAAGAGGCTAACGTTATATGAAACTGAAAGGTGTCACTTTTAAAACTGACATTAAGAAGTAGTTGTTTCACACAGCACATAGGGATGGCCTGTGGGATTCATGGCCAAAAGCTGTTTAAAAGATTTACACAGCTTTCAGAACAGGGCCAGACATTAACGTACTAATAGGAATGCTTGACGTTATTAAAGTTACTATTTTCATGGAAAATGAAAAATTTTTAATTGAATGTTTGACTTCAAGGCAAAGTTAAACCAGTCTCTAATGTTGAAGGTCAGAGAACAGCATATTCCAAAAGCCAGGGTTTCTTTCCCTTTTTCTCAAAGCATATATTGCTGACTATCAGAGAGAATGCATTGGCTACGGACCACTGGATTTATCCAGCATGGCAATTGATACAAGCAAACAGCTGCCTAAAGAAGTCACCCTGAACTAATGTCAAATAGAAGTGTGTAATGCATCATTCCAAGGATTAAAGGAAAAAAAAAAAAAAAAAAGAAAAAAAAAAATGCCTGTGAAGAAATGAATCCTCCATAGCCTTGCACGGAAAAAAAACAAAACAAACAAAACAAAAAAAAAAAACCTTCCAGTGTCTACCCAGACCAAATTTAGCTAAATCTTTTGAAGAATTCTCCTATTTTTCTGTTGCTCTTTGGACACGTTTTTGTTATTCCTCTATCTCAATCACACTGGTCATATATACTGGCTTACAATTTATTTCAACTCTTGTGTATTTTTCTTATTTGCCACCCAGTTATCAGGAGTTTTCTGGGTAATCTGAAGCACTGGATTGCTTTTCCTCCTGTTATTTTCCTTTTCTAGACAAGTCACACAGTACAGATTTCTAGTTTGCATTTGCAAATGAAATCTGTGGAAGAACCTTCTCTATAGATGCAAGTGCCTTAAAATATGGGCACAGCAGGAGTTCAGACATCATTGCAGCTTCATCCACTTTGCCCTGCTTTGAAAATTTGGCATCTTCATCTCATGAGCGAGATATTTTATTTAAACAGAGCATGACAGCATAATGCATTATGGCGAAGGCAGACTGCAAAGCTGACATCTGTGACAGCTTAGTAGAGTAAATGGGAACCTACAAACGTAAGACCAAAATGGTGGGAATGGCAGTTATGGGTGTCAACTGCCACTCATCATCCTTTTGTTTAAAAGGAAAAAAGAAGTAATGGAAAAACTAGACTGCAACAAGTATCTTCCTCTGAGCCAAATAACCATTTGCAGCTAATACTTTAATCATAACTATTTCATAAACTTCTAATGGATTAATTTGGATATTCTTTCTTCTAATCTGCTCAATCCCCTCTCCTCCTCCATGCCATCTCCTTCCAAGATAACCAGCTACAAGTGAATCCATCATTCCTTAAAAGATCTCTGTTTACAAAATAGATCATTATTAATCCATATTATTACTTTGTTGTTACATATTACACCATCTGCTTCTATTCAAGTGACAAATTCCAGAGAACACAATGGCATTTAAGAAATAGTGTCACATAGATCTATCACTCTGCCCTGTGGCGAGTCAGGATTTTGTAGACTAATACTGCAAGAGTGATGATTCCTGTGAAGGAACGGTAATTTATATTTCGGATTAATGGTATCTGAAATCAGCATTTCACAGAATTTTTCTAGTTTCCCTTCACATCAGACATCTAACTATTTTCATTCTCTTACCTCCAACTTTGGAATTGTAGGCTACTCCGACTCCACATTTTCTATTGTTGGCTTGCATTGCAATTTCTCCTGCACACCGTGTTCCATGCCTGAATAAATACAGTAAGAATAAATGATGTCTCATAACCTACACAATTCTGTGTAATGTACACAAAGACTCATCAGTGACTTTCTGGATTTGGTGGATGTCTTGAACTGAATGTAATGCAGTTGTTGAATAATTCTGAGTTGTATCTACGTGACACAAAAATACTCATTTCCCTTAGGCTTCAGTCAATATAATTTTACCTTTTTAGTGATCAAATGATCATCAAGATGAGATGGTAAATACATAATCCAAGCCACACTGAGGTCCATAAAACTATCCGTTACCTGTATTTTAGCGGAGTGCATCTGTATTTTACAGAGTAGTGTAAAATTTTAAGGCTAAACTACTAAACTTCTTCAGAAAGAAATACAAACAAGTCTTTTTCTATTCAGTTTGTTTGTTTGTTTTTAAATGATTGCCTTTATTAGGATTTCAGATAGTTAACCTTTAAAGTATCTTCATCATTGCTGATTTTTTCTTGTAACTAGCTACTTTCTATGCAAATTTTTTTGCCATGGGTGATTCTTTACTCTTCAATAAAGAAAACCTTCAAGCAACTGTAATTGTAGAAGAGTTGTATTATTTAATACTATAGATTGTTATTCAATGAAGTGTTTTAATGCTTCTGGGCTGAATTCCATTTACTTATTAATAAAGATTAGAAATAATACAGGTAAATTTAAGAGATAATATCATCACAACAAGAGGATAATGGACTCTTGCTCTTAAATAATGCTGTAGTAAAGTAGAAATGTCATTTTTCAAATGTCTTATTCGTGGGATATTTATCTGTTGATTGACTGCTGTGTTCCCCCCCCCCCCCGCCCCACTGATTTATGTTATGAATGCTGCCATATGGTTTGATAGACAATAGGGAACCAGTGCATCAGTATCTTCCTGTATATTTATTGAGTAGTGACATCCTAATTGGTTTAAGAAATTGACTTCTGTGCACCAGCTTTTAAAGATGTCCACTGTCTTCTCTTGTGCCAGACAAAATCCCCCACTGAACTACATGAATACTGCCAAGTGTGACAGATCCATCCTGATGTTCCCCTGAGTACCTGACTGGCAGCTCCAGAGAGGGCATTGGGGAAAATTCCCCAATCTTTCCAAGACACATAAGTCCATGAAGCAAACTGGCTCGTTGTCTGTGTTCAAGCCTGTTGAAACTTCCTGTGTTTCTGCTTTGAAGATGTCTGGGCCAAATCTAGTCTATATAATGTTTCCAGACACCTTCTTCCTCAGAAGAGACAGAAAAGTTTTCCAGAAAAGGAATGTAACCTCCTCCAGTGTCACAGCCATATCAGAGGAAGAGGGGAGAAGCATTGCTTCACCTGTACTTAACCGTATTGAGCTAGAACACTTTTGTCCAAAATATTGTATTGGTCCAGAAGGTACTGCCAAAACCAGAATACAGTGTCCTTAAATACAAAAATTGGTCTAAAGGGATGTTTTTTGTTTGCTTTTTTGTTTTGCTTTGTTTTTGGTAGGTTGGTAGGTTTCTCTAAAAAACAGGCTGTTTCAGAGCCCTTCACAGCAGATGTATTCTTTTAAAATTCCCAGGGCAAAGCAGAGAACTTAAAATTTGCTTAGGTAGGTATTGTTCTATAAATGCATATGGTGACATGAACAGATTGTTCCATTCAATTTACAGAAATGTGTACACATACACATTATGGAGAAACTCAAGACGTCAAAATTTAATTTCCCTAATATCCAGTGTCTGTGTAAGTGTTTCTGCCAATGAAAACACAAGAGATTCTGCCTGAACATCAGGAAACACTTCTTTTACTGGGAGGCTTACCTGAACAATGGTGCAGGCTGCCCAGAGAGGCTGTGGAGTCTCCTCCTTTGAGATATTCAAAAGCCCTCTGGACATGGTCCTGTGCACCCTGCTCTGGGAGGCCCTGCTTGAGCAGGGGTTTGGGCCAGAAGAGCACCTGAGGTCCCTTCCAACCTCAACCTTTCCGTGGTTTTGTGACACAAATTTTTCCTTTCATACATAATTACCATAGGGGATATGGATATTTCCTCATTTGCATGTTGTAACACACAAAGTAATAGAGTACAATTTTACTTTCTTCCCGTAATTGGGAGGCTACTCACTTGTTTTCATTTGTTGGGTCATATCTAGGAAAGGGATCGTGATCGTTGTCATTGAAATCATAACTTGCCTTTGGGTCCTACATTTAAAAGAACAGAAATAATTGGGACAACTAGGAAATGCATTTTAAAATGTGCAACAAAATGGGTTCTAGAGTCTGTATTTATTGGTTTGGTGTGCCTCATGTTGACAGTAATCTAGTGCATAGAATTTGACAGGTATTAACAATTCCATAAATTTTTCACGGAGTGTTAATAATTCAGCATTAAACCATGGTATACAAACATGCTGAGGTACTAAATCCACTGAGATTAAAAATGTTACCTTTGCTAAGTAACATTCAACTTCCTGTGATATAGACCAGGTTCCAAATTAGGTCTGAGGCAAATATTTCAGTCTCTGCAATGTAGGAGCTGCCTTATGGAACTGACATTATATCTGTATATGAAATTTACAATTGATTAATTTATTCCACAGCAATCTAATGCACAAACTTACATAGTTAGTGTAGATGTCTGTGTGATTCCACTCCAGGCCATCATCTAATACTGTGATGACAACACCCTTGCCTGTAATCCCTTTTTGCCATACAGGAATAACATGGAGATCCAGTTTGGGAAGGGATGGAGTTATCCTTGTATCTTGCTGAGGGACAGAAAGGATTAGAAATGTGTCAGTATCTTGTATCCATTTATACCACATAGATCCAAAGTCACATTTTAGAAACGCTCTAAATCATCCCACCCTGGATTAGTATATTTCTCTCAAACTTTACAAACATATAACAAAAATGAATTTGTTCAAATAGTTGTAGCACTGAAAGATTTCTCCCATCACTTGAAGCTTCCAGAAAACCACCTCTGAATAAGGACCATCTTTGATTTATTAGAGCTAGGCAACAGAAATAAATGCAAGAGGGGTAGGAACATACCAATGAACCTTGCAAAGTTGAGTTAATAACCAGACCTATTAATATCTGTAATTATCACCTTTTGAGGAGCCAAGACAGTAAGTAGCCCACAGTACAGTAAGCTGTGTTTTCTCCAAACTTGTTTTCTCCTCTGACGTTCAAGTTAGCCATAACAGAATAATTAATGGCTAAAACAATTAAGGTAGTTGTTTGGCTAGGAACAACTGTGCTGAATCACAACTTTCTGTTTGCTACCCTCATTACTTTTCCTGTGGTAAATCAACTGGAAGTATGAGTCATTTATAGCCTTCTCTTCCACAGCAAGTTCTTTGAAAAGTAACTTCTCAGTGGGTCATTTTTCCTCTCTAATATTAAATATGCAGCACATACATCTATTTTAGAATCCTTGCTTACTAATCCATAAAAACCCCAGCATGTTGTTTGTGTTTCTCAGTGCATAATTACATTTGTTGATCACAGGTTTTTCATTTATTTGTTTCCAAAAGAATGTCAGACAGCATATGAGGATTAGATACAGAAGTATGTTATAGGAATAACATTTATTTCACTTTTTGCTTTCTTTTCTGAAAGCTGCAGATCAGGAAGGTTTTGAGGTTTCCACTTTTATTTTCTAGAATCCATTACTTTTTTTTTTTTGGTGATTTGTGAAGGCACGCTGAACAAAAGTTAAAAACTGTTGATATTAAATCAGATAATAGGTTATTTACTACAAGGCAAGGATAACATTTTGAAAGAAACTACTTAACACATATTTAATTAACATATATATATATAATCAATGTGCACTGGAAACAAGAGTAAGCATCATGTTTTCTGTTTCTCATGTGTGTAAACTGGAGGCAAAAGGAGTGAGAAATCACAGGAGGGGGGAAAGAGGAACAGTGTCTGCTGGAGAACATGGCATTGCTTTTCACACACACACACACACAAAAAAAAAAAAAAACTTTTTTTTTGAACTGTGTTTATGTATTTGTCCAAAGCAAAGACCTTACATATTTTGTGCTTTCTACTGAAAGCAGGCAAACAAGCAAACACAC
This sequence comes from Aythya ferina, assembly GCF_964211825.1. Lineage (NCBI taxonomy): Eukaryota > Metazoa > Chordata > Aves > Anseriformes > Anatidae > Aythya > Aythya ferina. The sequence goes on from NC_140299.1 coordinate 84,276,979, forward strand.
ACAGCTTCAAAGCAATGTTAATTTCTCAAAGATAACTATTTTTATGTTGATAAATAATCTGCAGGAATTTTTGTAGAAATATTTTATGCTATGTGTTTTGCAATTTACTTTTTCTAGATAAAAGAGAAGCAAAAGCACTGCACAAACAGCCTACAATTTGGTCTGTTTTCTCTAAGCTGAACTGAAGAAAAGGAAGTATCTCTAGCCATTGGGATCATGTTTATACTTGACCATTTTTCTTGTTATACCATTTTTAATCCCACTCCTCTTCTGATGGAAATCCGTGACATCTAGGCTGAAGGTAAACCCAGATGCATGGTGGAAATACAGATGAAACGTAGGTGATGAACTGTATTTCTGACGTGTCATATTCAGACAAAAAATAGAGAGGCCAGGAAACTTCTTTTCCTTGAGGTTTTCAACATCTGAGCTGTAAAGAATCTCTTCTACTTGCACCTGAGACCAGGACGCCAAAGGTGACTGCCTATATATGTGCATATGATTTTGTGTTCTTCTTGAGAATGCACTCCACACAACCAATTTTAATGAAGAAACAGCCAGCTTCAGACATGTTAAAGGAATTTTTACATGGTGAGAGCAAATATTTTAAAGTTATAATACAGGTAGGTATTATCTATTGTACCATGTTCTACTATCACCCCCCAGCCAGAGCAGCAGCCTAGATCGGCTTTTGGAATTTCTGCATGAACAACACATCACAAAAGACAGACGGTTGCCTGGAAATATTATGCACAGAGATTTTTATAACCTATGCTAATGAGAGGGACTCCTCATTTTTTCCCTCCAGTGCAATCACTGTGATACTGCAAGCGAAATTCATCATCACTGGTGCCACAATGAGACAAATTCTTACCAGATACCACTGCTGATTCCACATAGGATCGTTGAAAAGATTCTCTGCTGATTCTCTCATGGTAGCACGCTTAGTTCGCTTTTTCTCGTATTGCTGCTCTGCCCATGACACCTACAATTATTTGTAAAAATGTGATATGTAAGCCAGTATACATTGAGACTCTATTAGCCTAGAGGACAAGGGTTTTCCTCACCCAGCTAGACTTTCATGCTTAGGGCTAGATAAGCAACATTTGATGCAGAGAGGAGGATTATTTATTCTGTACTACAGTGTATTTTAGGAAAGAGGACTCAGTGAAATCACTATGCCATACAATTAATTCATGTAAAGTACAAGTTAACAGTGGAAATCCTGTGAATGCCACACAATGCAGACTTCTGTATCAAATGTGTAGTATGGCTAGAAGGTTATTTAAGTAGTAATGTTTACTGAAACAAACAAAACTACACTTTGCTTCTTTTTCATACATTAATTTTAATGCCTATTGATTTATACTTGGAGTTACAAGAGAAGAAGAAAGACTATCTCTGGCTTTATCTCTGACTAGCAGTCATAATGATGATGTTACTCATAGCCCAGCTGGACCTTCAAGTCTCCTTCCCACTGGTGTTTTGAAGTGTGATCTGTTAGTAAACCAGGAATATTGGACTAAATTCCTCACTGGCATAATTCCACTTGAGGCTACTGAGAGCCAAAATGCTTCAGTGTGTTTTGCTAATGCATCTGTACACTGAATTGCCTGGCATTTGTGCACAAACACAGCATTCCCTAAGTCAGAGGGTTATGTTTTAACAATATTTCCCACCCTTGGTCCTTGGAATGCTTTCTTAAATCCACTTTAAATCCAGTCCTGACTCTGCTGTGCGACACCCATCTGTGCTGTGTGCTCCTTTTGGAAATTGGAAAAAAATGGTACTGCAGGCACCTGGGCAGTCATTCTGACCCAGACCAAGGTGCTGCTTTTGATCCCAATTTCCAAACAGGCAGTCTAGGCTAAAAATCTTAGGTTCAGGAGGTTGCCACGGTCCTGCTTTGAGGACATTTTACGAATCCATTTAAGAATGCCTGGGATTTAAACCTTTTGCTTTATGCATCTGAACAGACTTTAGTACTTTTCCCTACTGTCGTTTGATGACCTTATGGTCTTTACATATATCACTATATATGAAATAATCATAAGACTGAGTTAGAAATTATTATAATGAATAAATGCACTGATTTGATTAAAATACATCTTTTCTAAGGAGAACTTAATTAATATTCACTGCAAGAACATTAACCCTTAACGATGGAAGCTACAGCAAGCACATATACTGAAAGCTAATGCAGCTCACTTTGCTACCTATTTAGTACTGAAGCCCCTACAAAGCACAATTAGTCTCAGGAGATGAATATACCCATGAAGTACAAGTATTTTAAACTGCACTACTGATATCCAAGGCCATATATACTTCTGCACAGGTTAGAGCAATTACCATGATTCTATTCCCTGCCCACAGCAAAGCTTGGCCTCTGCATCACCCAATGGTAATTAAGAATTGACAGTTTCCACGCTTGTTGTTTTCTGATGCGGACAACTGCTCTGAGGGAAATGAGCTGAAACTACCAAGCACATATGTCAGACAAACAAGCCAAATGTTTGTCACTCAGCAGCTGGGTAAGGTTCACGCTATCCATCTACAGCAAAAGCTAACGGCCCTATGCCAGATCTATAGAGCACGGGAAATGATTTTGATTCAGGTCCCTTGCAAGAAAGTGGACTCAGAAGCAAGTGCAAATACTGGAATATGTTGTGGAGCCAAATATTTGTATCTTTTCAAAACGTTCACAGGCGTTACCCATTTTACTACTAACACTTGGACAGCCACAGGAAGGAGATAAATATTCGGAGTAGAGCCAAGTTTTGCCCCAGCTTTCATGGCTAAAGTATTGTAAAATTCATCAAGGCAATACACAAACCAAGGATTCTCTTCTCTTTTTTTTTTTTTTTTTTTTTTTTTATAAGAATGAATTTAAACCCTTTTAAATAGGTTGTTGCTTAATAGAATTAGCTCTTTGGAGTAAAGGTCCATGCATAACCACACAGCCTTACATGATTGCCTCTTGTTTGTATACTTACCTAATGACATAATTACACCTCGTTAATTCACATAGTTAATTTGCATACTAGAGGGTAAACAAAAGGGAAATTGGAGCAGATTTAGCAAATCACCTGCAGCACTTTGAAATTGGTTTGGGGGTCTAAGTACATGAATATGCAGCAATGTTTAGTGGTAATGCATGTAATGCAATGACTTCCACTCTGCTCAGGACACAAGAATCTGGAATGTTAAACATGGTCGTGTTTTCCTGTGTAACAGACATTTGAGGTATTAAGTACTAAAAACAATCATAGAACATCCCAGGTTGGAAGGGATCAGAGTCCAACTCCTGGGTCTACACAGGACCACCCAAAAACCAGACCATGTGTCTGAAAGTGTTGTCCAAACTCTTCCTAAACTCCAACAGGCTCGATGCCATGACCACATCCCTGGGCAGCCTGGGTGCAGAACCTTTCCCTAACCCCCACCCTGACCCTCCCCTGTCCCAGCTCCATGCTGTTCCCTTGGGTCCTGTCGCTGTCCCCAGAGAAGAAGGGAGAGAAAAGCGAGGAACTGCAGCCAGATCTCTGCTCCTGAACGCTGTACTATTACAGCATCAGAACATAGGTATGGGCATAAATTATAGCATTTAACCTTTATTTGTGGTGGTTTTTACACTAAAGCTGTGGCTTTGAGCATCCCCAGTTTAGAAAGATTTCACCCAGAAGACTTGAACCACTAATCTGATGCTTGCAAGGAGACAGACAGGAATGAACAGCTTTGAAACAGAACATGCAAAACAAATACGCTGTCTCACCCCCTCCTTTAATTCTTCATAAAATGTTTCCTCCTAACTGACGTTTGCATCCAAAAACTTCACTCAGATAACCAATTACTTCTTCTCAAGTGATTCATCCTTACATGACAAAACGTTGGTTTTCACAATGAAGTTACTTGACGTTTTGGACTGCTGCTGCAATAATGCTGATTTGAAATTCAAATGTCATCATTCTGATGTGTGTCAGATGCTGTTTTTAAGAGGGGCTGACAGCATTCCGCTCTGTTCCTTAAATTTGCCGCCCACCACATTTCCTCAGCATGTTTACAAATAGGGATGCTTCTCTCTTAAGTAAAGTCAAATAAATGCAGAGTCTGCCTCGCTACAGGATTGTGCCTTAGACTGTATAATCTATGGCTCTGAACACTGCCCATCCCTGATTTCTGGGGGACCCCAACATACCAAAAGACTGTAAGTCTAGGTCATGTGATGAATCTCTTTAGCTGGGGTCTTCCCTTGCCATAGAAAAAATAAATCTAGCAAAATCTCAGTCTTTTTTTTTTTTTTTTTTTTTTTTTTGTAAGATTGAATCACTTTAAATGGAACCTAATTTCCATGGCCATCACATACACATGGCCTGATTAAACATATTGCATCTATGGATTTTTGCTTTGAATCGAGCTCTCTTTTTCGTCATTCATGTTTTCACCAGCAACACATCAGCACCTGAAATTCCTAACCTCTGCAATGCTGCATATTTTAAATCTTAATTTGGAAAGCTCTTGCAAGAAATATGGTAAGAGAGGGTCAGAGTCTGCCTGTTAATGATGGAATTATAAAGTATTATTCAGCACAAGTATGGATAGCTGAATACATTAGACTTGCAAAGAAGCAAAGTCTGCCTGTGAGCTCGTTAGGAGGCTGGCAATCAATAAACAGTCAGAATAAACAGAGGGCATAAAAATAAAATAAAATAAAATAAAATAAAATAAAATAAAATAAAATAAAATAAAATAAAATAAAATAAAATAAAATAAAATAAAATAAAATAATAACACTCACCCGCTCATCATCAGAAAGTCTTTTAGTGATACGAATGGCACTTCTTCGAGACCGTCTTGGATGGCTTTTATGTCTGAATAGGTAGTGATTTTTGAGTGATCCAATCTATAAGACAGAGGTGTGCTGTAAGCATGGAGAGGTATCTTCCTACCGCAAACAAATATCAACAGTCACAACCTGACAGAATGTTTTCTGCTTGAAAGAGAAGAGCAGGAAACTACGTTTAAATATGTTAATCTGAACAGGAACACTCTTCAAGTAAGAAGTGCTTGCCACAGCCTGCGTGCTGCTATAAAAGGGCTGGGGGGAATAATTTCATTGAACCTCATGAAGTCGCACTCATTACTACGACAGTACTCAGCAAAGTAGCGCTACTCCTGTAGTAGCGACCGGAGCAACCAGAAGTGCCCTGGCAGAGACACGTCCCAGCGGGAGGTCAGGTTATGCATTTGGCCGCATTCCCCGATTTTGGCCTCTTTGCTGTGCCCGGGGGCTTTGTGCCTCGGGGTCGGCACCGGGGAACCCGAAGGCTTGGGGATCCCGGACCGGGGGTCTCCCGGCAAGGAGCCACTAGTGGGTGAAGAGGGGGGCAAGGACTGGGTGAAGAGGGGAGGTTGGGAGGGGGTCGCCGGCGCCCCCGGCCCCGGGACGCCGCGGTGGGAACGGAGGCTGCCTGCGGACCCCCGCCCGGCGCCGGGACGGAGCCGCCACCTCTACGCGGTTACTCATCCCTGACAACGTTGACGTCACGGCATCCCAAAAAAAAATACAAAATTACAAGCGACGGGGGGAAGGGGGGAGACAAGGAGCCCCGCGCCCGGAGCCCCCCGTGCTGGGCTGGGGCGGGGGGAGCCGCCCGCAGCCCCGCTCCGTGCGCGGGGCGGGGGTCTTCGGCGGGGCAACTCCCTGAAATGGGGTAAAGGGGGCGTGTGTATGGGGTTAAAGGGGCTATGGGGGTGCGTATGGGGTAAAAGGGCGTAGGTGTGTGTATATGGGGTAAAGGGGTGCGTATGGGGTTAAGAGGTATAGGGGTGCATATGGGATTAAGGGGTATAGGGGTGTGCATGGGGTTAAGAGGTGTGCGTGGGGTAAAGGGGCGCTAGTGTGTGTACAGGGTAAAGGGGTATAGGGGTATGTATGGGGTAAAGGGGCGCGTGGGCATGCAAAGGGATGCGTGCGCATGGGCTGCGCGCCCCGCGCCCGCTCCGCCGCCCGTACCTGCCCCACGAGGTCGTAGCCCAGCTCCTCGGCGATGTCCCTGGCGGCGTCGGGGCCCGCCGGCACCTCGGCCGCCCACTCGTTGAGGAATTGCCGCCCGGCACCGCCGCCGCGGGGCAGGCAGCAGGCGGCCAGCAGCGCCAGGGCCGCGCAGCGCCCGCACCAGCGGAGCCCGTCCATGGCCGCAGCGGGCCGGCGTTGCTAGGCGAGCGCGGAGGGCTTGGCACGGATCGGCACGGCTTGGCACAGCACGGCTCGGCTCGGCTCGGCTCGGCACGGCTCGGTGCTGCGCGGCTGCCCGTCTCCGCGCGGCCGCCCAGACCCCTCGGTCTCCGGAATGGAAATGAGCGTTTTGCACGTCAAAACGACGACAGACATCCTGACGTCAAAGTCTACCTGGCCCCCGGGCCGGGAGGGTGCTTCCCCCGGGGTAGGGGAGGGAGGGGGGCGGGCGGCTCCGTCGGGGCCCCCGCCCCCTCCCGCGGAGGGAGGCGAGGGGCGCGGGGCCGCTGCCAGCGTCGTGCCCGCGCACCGTGCCCGCGGCTCGCCCCCGGTGCGGTGGGAGCGGAGGTCGCGCCGTCCCCCCCGTCGGCGACACCCCTCCGCCAGGCCCTCGGGTGTCGCTGGGAGGAGCCGCGGCGTCGGTGTAAGTTGGGAGGGTAAAACGTTTCTCGTCCTTTTTCTTCTTGCAATTCACTAATTAGCCGAACCTGATTGACCCGCACCGTCGCCCGACACCTCCAGCCGGGCGCTGCCGCCCGCTGCCCTGATGTAGCAGGTGCCCTCACCCCAAAACGCTATTGCTCGAAAATAATGATTAACCAAACTTTTTGTTGCACCCGGAGGTCTTCGTGTTGCAGTTTCTCAGCAAATTACAGGCTTTGCTAAATACTCATTTAATTCTGTAATTTCATTTTCCATGGGTGACTGCCCAGATCCTTCTGTTTTATTTAGCTTTCCTACTGCTTTCTCGTTGCCTTTTCTCTCCTCACGTCAGAAAAGTTCTCTGAAGATTTCCTATTATTCCCTGGACATTCTTGCTTCTACCTGTGAAACTGAACCTTTTAGCAGTTTCAGTTTATATTTAACTCTATTTAAATGCTTCCTTATTCCAGCTTTTAAACTGGACATTTTAAATGTCAGCATTGTGCTCTCTCTTTATTATAGTGTGGCCAATATGCCTGCCTACTCTTCATTAGCTTTTAGAATAGGAAGATGATGGAAAACATAAATGCAAAACAACGAGGAGTGGAAAATATGGAAATTGTAGAAAGCCAGCATTTGAGGAAATAGATGAAAGCTCAGCCCTGGAAATCGTTGTACCAGGACAGGTACAGATCTCAGAGCATCGTGAGGACTACTATGTTCCCATAGGGATCAGGGGGTTGTTACCATTGCAGCTCGAGTATTGGGCATTACATTTACAGGGACTCAAAAGAACAAGAGTTTGAATGGATCAGGGGAGGTGGGGAGGTTGAATGTCTTAGGTATACCAGAAGCACCTGTAATATTTTGATAAATATCAGTATACAACCTAGCTTATCAATTAAATGAAACTACAATACTATCCTGACACTCACCAGTGCTCACTTGGTGAGGACACTCCAGGGTTTGTCAAAGTCAAGCCAAGGGCTAGGATGTGTTTTCTGTTCAATTTAATTTATTGTATTCGATGCATGATTTCCTGGGTGTTTACTGCCAAAAATGTATTTTCTTCACTTTCCTGGACAGATGCCTTAAAGATCCCTCTGTTCCATTTTTAGCACTGTGTTTCTGAGGCTTCCTTTCAATGCAGCTGTTCTGGCAAACAGTTTCTGGGTCCAGATACAGATTTTTCCTCTGCTGGTTTTATCAGTACTGTTCTGCTCAGAACACAAAGGGCTTTTTACCTCTCAATTCATGTCATGGGAACAGGCTCCCCAGGGAAGTGGTCACTGCACCGAGCCTGTCTGAATTTAAGAAGAGATTGGACTGTGCACTTAGGCACATGGTCTGAACTTTTGGGTAGACCTGCGCGGTGTCAAGAGTTGGACTTGATGATCCTTAAGGGTCCCTTCCAACTCAGGATATTCTATGATTCTATGATTCTATGATATTGTACTTTGGTTTACATTTTACATTCAGTATTGAGTAACTCTGTAGAAACATCTCCATGCAGAAATGAAACAAAAGACATCTATATGTATAGTGATAGTTTATATTCCCAAGTCTTAAGAGGTGCTTAGAACATTTACATCCCTAAGACTGTCTTGCAGATCTCCATTCTCTTTTCTAAAGTCTTAGTTTATTCCAACGTGTTTATTTATGGGGGTAACATTTTGTTCAGGACATAAGTTAGATGGCCTGTGTACAAGGTCCTGAGCTCTGATAGAAAATGATCTATGTGCTATACAGACTTGGTTATCCTATCCATTAATGAAGGATGCTGTCCAACCCACTGCATTCCTGTCTAATAATAGCACAATGGAAAAGAACAGCTTGCTCAGCAGCATCAGGTGGAGTCAATGATAATTGTTTCATGGTCCATAAGCACTTCACATTTGTTGTTTATCAGTGAAAGATTTATTTAGTGCACCTAATGGTATTCTGCCTAAATGTAAGCTTGGAAACAAACACAAGACCAACGATAAAAAGATGATTTCTATTGTATAACTTCAGTTTAGCATGGTATTCAACACAGACTTGCTCCTAACTAGGGGAAATGGGTTCTGAAATGGATTTATTTTCTTCTTGTGGAGAAACATTGGTAAGGAAATGTTTGGGTGTGTTTTTAGTGTGTGATATTTGAGTGGGAATCATTAAATTTCCCAACTGGAAGTGTCTTGTTATGGCCCAAGTACAAAATGTTCACCTGAGCAAAGATATAATGTCTGTATTGGGCTAGCTCATAAAGAGTTGTACCTAATAGTTGAAGTACAAGCAATAAATCCCCCCAGTCCCAGTCCTGATTTTCATATAACGTGAGTGTAAATCAGCAGCTATTCTATTTTTTATTTTTTTAAATTATATGACAGCAGTGAAAATTAACTCAAAATCAGGACCCAAGGACAAGTGTTCTGAAGTCTTGAATTGCTTCAGCAATTATAAATACAAATCTTCATCTGTTTATGTTCTGGATTCCTTCCCTTCAGCACACTTACCTCACAGGGATATTTTGAAGAACTTTTATTGAGGTTTTATAGCTTCCTCCAGGATGTTTGAAGAAGGTGTTATTGAAAGTGTCCTCATACAGCCCACATGAAAATTTAGCCTCGTTATAGCCACAGACACTATTTCAACTCTCTTGTGCCTAGGAACTTAACTGTTTGTTTGTTTGTTTGTTTTCTTCCTCCTTGTCAAGATGCTTGTATAGGTTTTAATTTATAGCTGTATTTTTTGTACTCAGATTTCTGATCCTTCAAATATATGTGCACAAAAAAAAAAAAGGGAGACTGGTTTTAAAAAGCCAAACGCTTACACACAACATCCTATTCCCTTGCTCTTTGGTAGGGCTGAAATATTTAAAACTGGTAGTTCATATTCAAGCTTCAAGACTATGTTTTTGAGCCCAACTTGTTGCTTAACTGTCGCGGCATCATTCAGGATGCCCATTTGCATTTGCTGCAGCACATGCTGGGGAGAAAGGGCTAGTGCTGGAAACTGGAGGAGCAGGGGCAGGGGAGGAGGAGAAGGGGATGGGCAGGTATGGGATTTGCTCTCTCTGTTCCAGATGGCACTGCTTGGCTTTACCATTTTCACACTGGCAACAAATCCACTCCATCAACTTTTCAGCATGAGAGATCAGTCAGAACCATGCAGACAGGCAGATTCTGCCCCATGGGGTAAGGTTGGAAAGCTCAATCACCATCTCTGAATGGCAACTAGTATCCAAATAAATGTATTTATTACAAGGTAGAAAGCACAGGCATGAAGCTCTGAAACTCATGAAATGATAAAGCTGTCAATGAAACAAAAGCACTCCAGGAAACTTTAAAGAGATTAAGATGTAGCCTCCATTTTTGTGCCCCTTGTAGAAGAGGAGCAATTGTCTTTCTTGGTGAGACAAATAATTTAATAGCAAAGATAAAAAGGAACAGACCATAATGAAAACTAAGGATGGGTAGAACACCTTCAGTTTTCTGTTTTTTCTGCAGAAAAAAAAATATAAATAAATAATTACCATGAAGCTTCAGGGGAACTGCATCATTCTATAATATTAATATTTCAAAAGAATATTTTTGAAGAAGAATTGTATTATGCAATCACTTTTCATTTTGAATCAGTGACATGATAAAGCCAGAAAGCAAAGTCATTTCTGATGTCACTTCACAAAGCTGACCCATTTGATTTTGCAGGATGAAGCTAAGAACCACGACATGCTGGGAACCACCCAGCTGGAGAGCAGCCTGGCAGAAAATGACCTGGGTTCCTGGTGGACACCAAGTTGAACATGAGCCAGCAATGTGCAGCACAGAAGGTTGATGGCGTGCTGGGCTGCAGTAGGCAATGAAATTTCCAGCAGATCAAGGGAGGCTATCCTGTTCCTCTACTCAGTGCAGGAGAGGCCGCACCTCAAGTGCTGGGACCTGTTCTGGTCTCCCCAGTACATAAGAGACATGGACATACTGGGGAGAGTCCAATGTAGGGCAACCAAGATGCTCAGTGGGCTGGAGTACCTCTTCTGTGAGGAAAGGCTGAGAGAGCTGGGACGGTTCAGCCTCAAGAAGAGAAGGCTCTGGGGTGATTATATTAATGTGTACAAGTACCTGAATGGAGAGTGCAAAGAGGACAGAGCCAGGGTCTTCTGAGTGGTGCCCAGTGACAGGATGAGAGGCAGAGGGCACAAGCTGGAGCACAGGAGGTTCCCCATGAACACCAGGCAGCCCTTCTGTGCTGTGCAGGTGATGGAGCAGTGGCACAGGCTGCCCAGAGAAGTTGTGGAGTCTCCTTCTTGGACATCTTTAGAAGCCTCCTGGATATGGTGCTGGGCACCCTGCTGTGGGTGGCCCCGCTGGAGCAGGGATGGAACCAGATAGACCCAGAGGGCATTGGCAGCCTCAGCCATTCTAGTATTCTGGGAGATTTTGGCTACTTGTATAATTTTCTTTCGACATGTAAACTTAACTAGGTTAAAATATTGGTAGTAGGAAATTGTGATGAAAATGCAGAGACACTTGTTTGGAGGGAAGAGGTTAATGCACAAGGATCAAAGATCATCCCAATTTGAGTTAAAGTGTTTTGACTGCTCCATGTATTACAAGCTTTTGTCATCTAAGGGTGGCTTTTCAGGCTGCCATTGAGCAGCTCCAGGGCCAGGCTTCCTGCCAAATTTGCAGAATTCCTCTGACTTTCACCCTGACAGCTGAGGAAGTGCTCTGTGATATCATCCATTAGGAACAATGCCTTCTACCTCCTTCTGTCTCTCATTCAAGTGCATTAACCTAGAAGAACAATCCCTTGTAAAATGTGTTCCATAGAAAGTGGCTGCCGGTATTTCTACCTCCATCTCATTACAAAATCCTGCCTGTTGTTAATGCAAGATCACTAGACCTCAGACAGCTATCGGGAGCTGAACAGTTCTGCAAAATAAAACTTCAGGCTGAAAAGTATAAAACAATCTGTCATGCAGGTGTCCATATTATTCTATTGAATATTTGAAGGATCCAACTTGAGGAGGTTAATAACATTTAGTGGCATTTTGTGTTATATTTAGTTTTAACTTGCTAAGTTAGAGGACCACATTTGAAAATGACAATTGCTGGAAACATGGTTTGATGGCTAAAGAGGATGTGGTAGCTGGCGTAGCTTAATTATTTAAATACTAAAGAGGGCTGTGCCACTCGCAGTCAATTTGGCCCTAGACCAAAGAATACTCTTGACCAAACTCTTTTTCGGTAACTATTTCTTTTTCTGCAGGAGCCAATGCTACAAAGTAATTGAAGGATAACATAAAAGAAGCCATATGTGTAGGCAATGGCAAAGAATATGGGAAACACCTGTTTTTCCTTCAATTACTGCCTGCAAACTAGTGGAGCATGTTTATTTTGGGGGCATTACATTTGCTTGGGTAATAGCGCATGACACATTTTCAGTTTTACTGCAGACGAACACTGAGAACAGCTAATCATATCTGTTCAAATGAAATGCAAACATGCCCTCCCAGCCATACGTGCAGTTAAACAGGGGACTAATGACACCACGCATTACCCGCTGCGTGCACTTCTGCAAGCAGGAAGCAGTTGGTGAACAACCGTCCATTTGTAGAAACCTGGCTAATTTTGTTTACTCTATGTCTCTAACTAATCCAAGCAAAAAGCCTGGAAAATGCACAGGAAGACCTGTAGGAGACACAGAAAAGCCCAGAAAAACAGCAATAATATGAATATTTGGAACAGACAAAGAAAACCCCAAATTATTCTTCTGGCAATAGAACGAAGAAGTGGCAAGTTCATTCCCTGTTAGTAATCCAGATAACAGAAGTGACCAAAAATAGCGAAATATTTTAGTGAAATGTTTTATTAATTTAACCTAAATGGATATAAATCCCTTCATTTTTAAATTCTACTATTTGGGGGGTTATACCTTTAACAATGTTTTACTTCCAGTAAGGGGCTTAATTGTCCTCACGTGCAAGCTCTGCAATAAATCCCTAAGTGAAGGCCAACACATTCATACGTTGTTGACATGTTTTAGTAACAGTATAAATAATATTCAGTGTTGATAAAAATTGCTGAGAACTTTAAATTATTATTCTCACTGAACATTTAATTTAAAGGGGCCAATTCTGTAGAGTCTTGTTGGAAGACTAACTACATTGATTAATTAATTTAAAATGGCTGTTATACAGGGTTCTTCATGTTCCATTTCAAATGTGTTGTAAAAGGGAAAAGACAGGAAAGAACAGAGCATGAAAGCATGAGATAAGAGAACAAAGACGCAGGTAAGCTGATTAAAGCACATTCAGGATTTAGAAGCTACCTAGAGAAAAAGCCTATCAGTTTCTTCTCTTTATTTATTTATTTATTTATTTTGGTAATGTAATTTGTAAGCTATTTCATATATGACATTTGAGTTAAGCATCAATAAGTGACAACAAACAATGATTTTAGGTTTAAAATTCAAAAAAGTTTTCTTTCGTGAGACAAGAACTATGTGTGAAGAACTATTGTGTGAAACGAACTATGAGAAACTATCTTACAAGTTCTTCTTGCCCAAATCAGTACTAGGCCCAGAGTATACCCAACAAAGGGAAAAGAAGAAAGACATCTTTTAGACACACTTCCTAGAATGTTTCGGTGGCAAGTAAGAGCTGCTGTTAGATGGCCAGCCTATACCAGAGAGGGAGGGCAGTGCCCATCACCTACCTGCTCGTGCTTGTTTGTCATTAACATGGGGCAGGTGAACACCACGGGTGTAGGAGCAAAGACACTCTCACCAATAGGTGAGCAAGACACTCTCACCACTTTCTTCTCACCATATGGCTGAGTGCCCCACCCACCCAGAACCTGATGCCAGCCCTGCTTCTTGTGGCACCTGACTGCCCTGTGGAGACCACGCCAGTGCCCAAGGTCAATTAACAGGAGAGGTACCTGGCTCTCCAGAAAGCTTGTGAGGAATCAGGCTGGTTTGTTCAAACAGGGCAAATTCCTCTCTGGCCTTTCTCGTTTCCACTTAAAACACTTAACTCAGGCTTGGATTAGGTCAGTGAAGAATAAATCTAAATCTAAGCATTCTTAAAATGAAATCAAAATGCCCATGTGTTCGCTTGGCCAACTTAGCCAAAGCAGCACCAGACTGCGGACAGGCGAGGCTTGTGCCTGCCCTCTGCTCCTCCTCAGGGCAGCCTTCAGATGCCTGTGCTATCTGACGGTATTGCCGAGTGGCATGAAGCCACACAGACTGCTTTGGGATGCCTTCAAAGGCTACCTGCCTAATAGGTCAAATACATATTTGTATCAAATGAATGAAATGCAGCTGGAAAGGTACTGAAGTTTGAGTTACTAGAACACCACTCGCAGCTGGAGAAGTGTTTTGGAACACGCTTTGAGCTGAGGTTCTGCTATGATAAAGCAATGGCATTTCAAAGCACATTGATCACCCGTGACCAAAGGGACAGTGGGGGCCAACAGGATAAGGGAGGGAAGGCAGCAGCATGCACGGGGCTGTGCCAGCTCTGGTTTGAATCACACCAAAACTTTTTCTGTGCTATATTCAACCTGTTTTATTTTTCTTTATTTCACCACCCGCAGGAGCCCTGCTAGAGGCGCTGGGGGGGCGGCCTCTTGCAGGGCTGGGGGGATTCCTGGGCACTGCCCACCGGGGTGCGCTTCCTGGGGTGCCGGGACCCCCTGAGATGAGTGGCAAGCAGTGGAGGGGCGGTGTCTGCAGCCCCAGGCAGAGGGACCCGCTGCTGCCTCCTGCCCCAGCTCTTCATGGGGCTCTTCCTGCTCCCTGGGGTTGTCTGCAGCTGCGACTTCACCAGCACCCCCATGCCGGAGTGTGCTGGATGTGACGGGGAGCTCCTTGTCGGGGTCTGCAGAGCTGCTGGAGGACACGGGGCTGCTGCTAAAGGCTCCATGCGCTGGAGCAGCATGAGCAGAAGCAGCTGCAGGGCTGGCCTCCTGTGCCCCGGTAGTGCAGCCGCTCTCAAGGTCCAGCAGCCTCCGTGCCTCCTCTCTGCAGAGACCCATGATGGCATTGATGAGCCCATCGACGAGTGGCACAGTGAGGGGCCTGAAGCCGGGCCACGTGTGCTGAATCATGGCATCCCTGTCCGGCCCCACCAGACACAGGGTGTGCAGGAGGAAGCTCTCCACAGCTCTTGCCTGCCACCAGTTTGTCCCGCTGAGGGGTGCAGGCTCCTGGCGCAGCCAGGACAGCACAGGGCTGAGGATGTCCCTGCGCTCCTTGAACAGTGCAGCCCAGTCCTTGGGCAGGAGGTCACCCACAGCAGCCCTGGTGTCGGGCTCCACATTCCTCTCCTTGGCTGGTGCAGAGGACTGAGCTGGCGCTGCAGGGCTGTGGTGGGTGGTGGTGCTGCCTGCCTGGAAGCCCTTAGGTACGGGCATTGCCCGAGGGGAGATGATGCACTGCAAGTAGTCTTCCTCTCCCCACATGGAAACCTTGATGGTCCTCATGCCCGTCCTGCAGAGTGGGCAGCTCGCCTTCAGCTTCGCCCAGCGCTGGCCCCAGCCCCAGGGCACATGTCCCGGCACAGCTCACCTGCACTGCTGCGAGTGCACCTCACAGGGCCCTGGTGCCTGAGCCAGGCAGGGACAGGGAAACGCAGGCACTGGCTGCGGGGACGGGCACCGAGAGCAGCTGCCAATGGCCCCACAGCACAGCTCCAACAACTTGGAGTGCCGAGATCCTTGCTCGGCACTCCAAGCCTCGCACACATGCTCAGCAGGAGTCCAGGCATGAGCCAGGCTGGGCCAAGCTCTGCCGGTGCCCCAATATAAGCAGCAAGGACTGTGAGATCAAAACAAAACAAAACAAAACATTAAAGAGGTAAAAAGCAAACAAACAAACAAACAAAAAACTATATTGGTCAAATAAAGCAAAACTGTACATACAGGGCATATTAACAAGCATCGGGTAGGGACACCCACCATTGCAAACACAAATAAAAAATGCTTCTTCTCTGAGATCCTCTGTATTTATCCAGCAATTAACACAGGTGTTGTTTTTGGCAGATCATGCCTGATAAATCTGGTGGATAAAACAACCCTAAAATGGGGTTACAGCACTGGTGGATAGGGAAGAGCAACTGTCATCTACCTGGATTTTTGGAAGGCATTTGACACTGTCTTGCACTATATCCATGTCTCTAAGTTGGAGATTAGGTGAGCTAGAAAGAAGAAATTCTTTACTGTGATTGGGGGTGAGGCCCAGACCCAGGCTGCCTCACCTCGAAATATATTAAATATATATTTAAATAATAAATTATTTCCAAAATATCGTTAGGAGATACGCTTCACTAACACTTTTTTTTTTTTTTTTTTTAATCAGAAATCTCACTTCACCTTTCTTGTTCTCTTCAATAGCAATTTTATTTTTCCACACCTAACAGTCTGAATTAGCTAGCATCTGTAATTTTCTAATGCCACCTTCATTCATAATACAGCTTTGAAGTGACCTGTTCACCCACAGGAATCTGGAGATGAAATTCCAAACATTTGAAGACTAGTGCTTCAGTGTATGCTGAGTGCAGAGCAGCTGACATTTCCCTAAAAGTTACTTACAAGCAGCACTAATTACCATTTTTCTGAAATTGTATGAGTGGCGTCAATGCAAAAAAAAAAAAAAAAAAAAAAAAAGACAATCTGGATAAGAAGGTTTTGTTGGAAATATCAAATGGAGCTAAGAGCTGTAGAAGTTAAGGTCACAGAAAAAAGGAGCATATAAGCTAAATTCCTTCTGACAGCCTTCCTGGTGCAACAATGCTAAGTATCATAGAAGAGAAGAGGTTTCCAACTCTAAAAATAAATTCAAAGACGAGTATGATGAGCACACAGTTCAGCAGCAGCCATGGCACTTTCCTTGATCTCCATAAAACTTCAACTGGAAAGATTCAGGCCACTGCCTTTCATATATTGTTTAAATTGAAAGCCTCAAAACAAGCAGCCAACAAGTGTTTTGACATAAAAATCTTGCCTTAAGGGGTTCTGCTTCTTCAAAAAAAATTTTTTTTTTATCTTCTTTCCTGCTTCTGTGTTGTTTTCAAGCTCTTATAAATATAGAAGTGTTGAGTCCTCTCAGAAAGAACCAGAGTGCAATCTTGATTCTCATCCATTTCAGATCAAAGGAAAGAGAAAAAGAAGAAATAGGAGAACAGCTCAGAGAGATCACAATGGAGAGTTTAAAATGAAAAACAAGCAGTGGGATCAAGCACCTCCTTTTGTTAGAGGAGTGCAGCAGATAAAAAACAGGCTGGCAATTATGCAACTGCCTCAAGAAGGAACTGCAGGAGACCTCTCACCTGGAATTGTCCTAGCGCCACAACACCAATGCTGGTCATGAGTAAAGTAACAAATAACTCCATGGCAGTCCCTGCAGCATAGCCCAGAAAGGAGAAACAAGCACAGCTCAGCGAAGCAAAGGACCACACATCCCCCTCAAAACCTGCCCACCTCCCTGATGCACCTGGAGCCAGCCATGTCCCCCAGAAGCTGTGGGGGGTGGGGGAAGGTCTGGCTCAGATTCTGTTCTCTCGTCTGGGGCACAGACCCATACAAGCAGCTGCTCCTGAGGCCACCTGAGAAATAAAGGAGCATGACTGCTATCAAAGTGACACAACTGCAAATTTCCCTGGTTTTAGATTACCATTTTACTTTGTTTAGGGCACATATACATTTAGAAGAGCAAATCAAAACCACATTCATCTTTTTCCATGAAATGAAGCCTACATGATCAAAGACAGAGATGAGACTCAACCTCTGTAAAACATTTTTTCTCTTGTCTTCATTAAAGCTTAAAGAAGACTTTTAAAGGATCCTACACGTTACAATGGACGTCTACTTAAATAGGATCAAAACTGAACTGGTGTTTTGGCAAAGCAATCTCTATATTAACAGCCTATGTATGCAACCGGCCATCTATTTTCTGTGGTTCTTGTGTGCATCTGTTTATTGTGACACAAGGAAGAAGGAGCTTTAGTGACCTAGGTTATCACGGTCATCTCAAAAGCAGGATCTCTGACTCACTCTCCCTTTGCAAAGAGCTGTAGCAGTAAGATATACTAATAGATTTAGAACACGTTATCATGCCTCTTCTCCATGGCTGCATAATCAGCAGCAGAAATTTACAGGGATCTTTGTCCATGTGCATACAAAGTCCAGCATTTCACCGAGACACAATTTTACTGGACATTTAATCCAAGACATTCAGCCTGGCCCTGGAGCAATACACATTCCCTGGTGCCGGCTCTGTGACGGGGAGACTGGGGCAGGTAGATAGCAAGCCACAGTGCCTAAAACTGCAGCAGCAAGGTTTGCAAGGTCTCTGCCAATTATTTACCTCAGTCAGAAGTGAATCTCAGGGTAAATGCAATGGGGTGGTGGAATTTATGCTAATGACATGTCCGTGCCTTTCTGCAAACAAAATTGTTCCTTAGCACTTTTAGCAGGTACCAATCTTTTTTTTTTTTTTTTCCAAACCCCAAATGGAATTTCCTGCTGCTACTTCACAGATGTATGTTCACTTCTGTTCAGTATTGGTAAAGTGCACTGTGGAGAACGAGATTTAAAAGCTCTCAACGATGGTGACTGTCCTTATCAGTTTATATCCCATCCACCTTGTCCTCCTGTTGGAGGGCAGAGATAGCTTGCTTTAAGAGGAAACAGTAAAAACTATTTAAGTAAGCTATTTCAGTGCTTGAAAGCTGACTTAAAATGGATAAGAGGAATGCAAACCACTCTTAATTTTCATTTTAACTCATTGTCTGAATAGAACCAAGGCCCAAATTTTGGGATGCCTACACATTGTCCATCTTGCTACATGGTCTCTGGCAAGTCTCCTTGTCTTTGACAAGATCTCCTTGTCTCTCCCTGTTCTTAAGAGTGAATAGCAATTCTGGATCTTTACTGTAAAGAGTAAGCTGATGTATCATGCTGTGTATTAACGCTAGATCTTTCAACTTATCATTCTCCCTAAGGAAATCATGTGAGAGTGTCACAATACTTACTTAAAATAGTTGGAATTTCTTCTCATGATTTTCTTTGCATCTGTAAAATCAGAACATGTGTCTATTTTCTTAGCATTATTTAGATCTGGGGTTGTTTTGTCTTTTTTTTTTTCAAAATTTTTTTTTAAAATCTAGTTGGTAACAAACTGGTTTTGAGAATGAGGTTGGAATCTCAATTCCAACTGAATTCTGAATTATTTTTTATTTATTTATGTATATATATATATATATTAACCTGTACAACACTGGAGACTTCTTATCCCCACATCTGCAGAACAGCTTTCTGGTTTACTGCTCTTAGTCCCATTTAATTTTTTGCCTAAGTCAAAAGGAGAGGTAGGAAGCTTCTTTCAGAGATGGGTATTGACAACTCTCTTACCACTGCCTTTCTGCCTTTTACCACTGCTGAGAAGGTGTTTGGACACACAGACAGACATAGAATGGGATATGATACCAACCTCTGCAAATTTGGCATTGACATGTGAGTGCTTGATGAGCAACACAAAGATAAATAAGCTCCCAATCTGCTTGTCTGTAAACAGTTATTACTCTGGGAACAGGATGGATTTTTGTAGAAGGAAGCAACCTGGTAAAGTTTTAAAGTTTGATGGGGAAGGGAAGGGAAGGGAAGGGAAGGGAAGGGAAGGGAAGGGAAGGGAAGGGAAGGGAAGGGAAGGGAAGGGAAGGGAAGGGAAGGGAAGGGAAGGGAAGGGAAGGGAAGGGAAGGGAAGGGAAGGGAAGGGAAGGGAAGGGAAGGGAAGGGAAGGGAAGGGAAGGGAAGGGAAGGGAAGGGAAGGGAAGGGAAGGGAAGGGAAGGGAAGGGAAGGGAAGGGAAGGGAAGGGAAGGGAAGGGAAGGGAAGGGAAGGGAAGGGAAGGGAAAGGAGCACAAATGAGCTGTACAAGTGCCCCAAAAGCTAGAAGGGGAAGTAAGCAGCAGGAGGACAACAAGGCTGGGGAATTTCAGCAGAGACACCTCCAAGCTGCTAAAGCAGCAGTGCAGAGTGTCCCACAGAGCTCATTAGAAAAATGCCAGGTGGCTGACACCCTGTTCAGTTGCCTGAATGTCTCTAACACTATACCCTGCTGTTGGGGATAATCAGATGCTTTTTCTTTTTAGCTCAGAGAAAGGTGTCAGACCAGAATCTTTGGCTCTGAGAGATGTCTTAAAGGTTGTCTTCTCTCTCTCACCTGAATTTTGTTTTGAAATTTTATCCAAGAACTGTTCATTCTGAGAAGTGCAATAGTAAAACAAATGATACGGTCACTTTGAATTCAGCAGCATCTTGTACCCACCCCCTCACGTCTCTGAAGTCAGTTGGGTAGGTGATACACGCACTGCGACAGTGCAAACAAACATCTGTTTCAGTGGGTGTGTGCTTACTCACTCCAGCATGCTCTTGAATATAATTGGGAATTTCCAGGCATATATTGCTCATGCTTTCTCCAAAATAACTTTTAAGTATAATGTGTATGAATTAATCATCCTTTTAATCCTGCAAAAGCTGTGCTATATCTGCTCAATCACGAGATACTTATTTCTATCCTGGGTATTCAGGATGCTGAGTAGAATGGAATATTTTTGAATTTTCCTTTTTTGTCAAGAGGAGTTTCCAGCTTTAAGAAGTAAAGCTGCAGAGTTTTGTGGAGATTTGGCAGGGAGCGCCACAGAGGAGGCTTAGCAGAATAGTTGTCCACACTATGGAGTGGGAAGAGTGGGGCTCTTTCTTTTTGGATGGCCTATTCCAGACCTTAACACAACTGGGACATGCAAGCACAACAGCATGAGTACCCCACAGTTCAGAGCCTGGATGTGCACACCAGATAGGAAGATTGCTCCATTATGGGTACCTTCTTCTTGGTACTGCTGAAGGCAACCACCACAGCCACAAAGGCACCATCCCAGGCACCAGGATGCCTTTGACTCTTCTGGTCATGCCACTGGCCATGCTAGTCCATTAGCCATTCTACTATTAATTTTGCCAGGTCATTTAAGACAGGGTCTACAATATAGAGTGTGGTGCAGAGTTCTGTGTGTAAATATGACCCATGCAAGCACACATGTTGCTGTTCAGTGCCATCCGATCATCCCATCCCTAACCATGAGTAGTTGTAACATCCATTCTCAACAGGCTTTCTGAGCACAGTGTGAACATGCCCCTTTGGTTCCCACTCCTGAGCTGTGCCCATGCATCGTCTGAGAGGGCTAAAGTCTGCCCAGGTCATTGCTGTGTACCTGTAAATGGGGAAACAGCACATCCCCACTTAATGGGTGAATGGAAACACATTTAAAAAGCTGAGAGACAGTGGCAAGAGAGACCACACACTCCACTCCCCTTCCATAAGCCAGCTGCCTGGGAGCAGGCACTTCTCTGTGCTGGGAAGTTCAAGTGGCTTGCCTTGCTGCCAGAGAGGAGTCAGCGATGCTGTCTGGATGTTAGCAGATCTCAAAAAAAATAAGGTTTCATTGTTGTGATTTGAGTGGAAGAGAAAGACGCGTACATGTGCTGGCAGATAGTGAAAGGAATCTCTACATTAAATTCATCTTACTTCATTCAGAAGTGGTCACTTAATATTGGATGCTGTTTTAGTATTTTCACCACAATAGCACCTTTTATTCAAAAAGCATGATATTTTATGCATTACAGTCTAGAAATATGTTGAAATACAAAATACCAGTCACAAAGTCATATCAGAAATTAACTGAAAAAAGCTGATAAAGGAAAAGAGA
Organism: Aythya ferina; assembly: GCF_964211825.1. Taxonomy (NCBI): domain Eukaryota; kingdom Metazoa; phylum Chordata; class Aves; order Anseriformes; family Anatidae; genus Aythya; species Aythya ferina. The sequence continues at coordinate 84,298,385 of NC_140299.1, forward strand.
AAAGTGAAAAGTGTACTGCAATTCAAAGGTGAGCTGGTGTGGCATGCCTTCTATATTGATTTTGTTTCCTGCTTAGCAACAGGCCTTCATGGCAGCTATATATAAAAATAAATAAATAAATAAATAAATGAACTGAGAAACCTCCTGCTGTTGTAAAAAGAAAAAAGAAAAAAAAAAACTAAAGAGGTAAAAAAAAAAAAAAAAAAGCAAAATTATTTGGGATAACTGATAACTTCATTCAGAAAGAACATTAATATCAATATTAGGTGGAAGGGGTTTTCTCAACAGGTTTTCAGCTCCCATTGTGGCCCTGGATCAAATGCGTTTATCTTTTCTCTGTAATCATTACATTAATGTTTATTCCATGTTTAATCCCTTGTTTCATATGCTTAACCAGGCAAGTTGCTTCTGGCATGCAATTTATGCCACTGGCCATTGAGGATGATATAACTGATATGCAAGCAGTGTATAATCCAAAAACATCATCTGTGTAAATTGCTGGACAAGTACAGAGCCTTTCAGAGAAGAAGCATTTTTTACTTGTGTTGGCAATGGTGGCTGTCCCTACCCAACGCTTGTTAATATCCCCCGTATGTACAGTTTTGCTTTATAGTACCAACTATAGACCACCGTAGTTTTTTTGTTGTTGTTGTTTTTTGTTTTTGTTTTCATACAGAAGGGCCAGTAATTTCGTAGCATCCTCTTCTTGATGATTCTGCGACTGTTTGTTTTTCATGGCCACCCTCGTTATTTTGGAACTGTGGGATCTTCCCCTGTGCCCTTATCTGTGTAACATCTACTTTTCCTGGTGCTGTCCCCATGCCATGCTGCCTCCCCCTGTCCCTTTGGTCACGAGTGATCAATGTGCTTTGAAATGCCATTGCTTTATCATAGCAGAACCTCAGCTCAAAGTGTGTTCCAAAACACTTCTCCAGCTGCGAGTGGTGTTCTAGTAACTCAAACTTCAGTACCTTTCCAGCTGCATTTCATTCATTTGATACAAATATGTATTTGACCTATTAGGCAGGTAGCCTTTGAAGGCATCCCAAAGCAGTCTGTGTGGCTTCATGCCACTCGGCAATACCGTCAGATAGCACAGGCATCTGAAGGCTGCCCTGAGGAGGAGCAGAGGGCAGGCACAAGCCTCGCCTGTCCGCAGTCTGGTGCTGCTTTGGCTAAGTTGGCCAAGCGAACACATGGGCATTTTGATTTCATTTTAAGAATGCTTAGATTTAGATTTATTCTTCACTGACCTAATCCAAACCTGAGTTAAGTGTTTTAAGTGGAAATGAGAAAGGCCAGAGAGGAATTTGCCCTGTTTGAACAAACCAGCCTGATTCCTCACAAGCTTTCTGGAGAGCCAGGTGCCTCTCCTGTTGAGGTAACCTACAATCTAAAAATATGTTGAATTACAAAATACCAGTCACAAAGTCATATCAGAAATTAACTGAAGAAAACTGTTAAATAAAAAGAGAAAACTGAAAAATGTACAGCAATTCAAAGTGAGCTGGTATAGCTTGCCTTCTATATTGATTCTGTTTTCTGCTTAGCAACAGGCCTTCGTGGCAGTTATATAACAAAAAATGCAGAGAAACCTCTTGCTGCTGTTAAAAAACAAAGCAAAACAAACAAAAGGTAAAAAAAAATATATATAAAATTATTTGGGATAACTTCATCCAGAAAGAACACTATTATCAATCTTAGGTGGAAATGTAACTAAATAGAAAGACGCAAGTGACAGAATACAAAACCAAAGCAATCGAATCAGTAGGAATCTAAGTGGAAACACACTCCTTCATTTGAAAAGTCTTTGTCTATAGATTGTTTAAATAAACTTTCATACAGAGTCCAGTTCAAATACACCACAGACAACAGAAGACAGAAGAAAAAGAAGATGGGGAGATGGGAAACAGCTTAGAAAAATGGGCAATCCCTAACGGTGTATTTCAGAGAAGAGGGTTTAGTAAACATTCTCTAATTTTTCAGAATGAAACAAGTATTTATTTTATTTTATTTTGGTAACCTTTTTTTATCTCCCTTTCCAATGATACTCTCTTGAGTGTGCTCCCCAGAAAGCATGATTTTACCTGTGGATAGACACCATCATCCTGGAAGATGCTTAATGTTTTCAGTTGTCACTGGAATTAAGTTTAGCTTGTTGGGAGTTAAATACCCTTTGCAAATATGATCAGCCTCCTTTGCCCTGCATGGCTCTCTCTCCTGTCTCAACAAAACCATCCCATCACATTCTGCTCAGCCTGAATTTTGTTTTTTTTGTTGTGTTTTCTTGGGGAACAGCCTCAAACACTGCTCTTATCTGGAATCATCAGTGGCAGCTAAGGAAATCACGTCTTTTTGAACAAAGGAGAAATAATTTAAGAAATATAGAATCACAGAATGGTTTGGGTTGGAAGGGACCTTACAGACCGTGAAGTCCCAACCCCCTGCCATGGACAGGGACGCCTCCCCCCAGCCCAGGCGGCCTCCAGCCCCATCCAGCCTGGCCTTGGGCACTGCCAGGGATGGAGCAGCCACAGCTCCTCTGGGCAGCCTGGGCCTGGGCTGTGCCTTCCATCAGAGTAGAGAAGTTCTTCTTTCTATCTCACTTAATCTCCAAATCAGCAACGTGGCTATAGTGCAGGACAGTGTGAAATGCCTTTCAAAAATCCTGACAGTTGCTCTTCCCTTATCCACCAGCACTGTAACCCCATTGTAGAAGGCCAGCAGGTTTTTCAGGCATTATCTGCCCTTAGTGAAGCTGTGTTATCTGTCACCACTCACATCCTTATTTTCCATGTGCCTTAGAATAGTTTCCAGGAGGATCTGCTTCATGATCTTGTTGGGTGCAGATGTGAGACGGACTGGCCTGTAGTTCTCTGGGTCTTTTTGAAAATTTGGGGCTATGCTTCTCCTCTTCCAAATGGTGGGAACTTCACCAGACTGCCACAACTTCTCAGATATGATGGACAGTGGATTACCAACTACATCTACCCATTCCCTCAGGACCACAGATGTATCTCATGATGTCTCATGGATTTGTGAACCTTCAAATTCCTGAGCTGGTCTACAGCCTTATCTTCTCTTCCAGTGTGCATTTCTTCATTCTCCCAGTCCCAGTCTTTGCCTTCTGGAGTCTGGGCCATGTGGCTGGAGCTCTTGCCAGTGAAGACTGAGGCAAAGAAAGTCATTTAGTCATTTGCCTTGACTAAATAGTTAGTGCTTGTCCTCTTCCCCCACTACTAGCTAAGAACATGTGAGTGGTCAGATCTTTGAGCCCTTTTTCAGTTCCAAGCTTAGTGGGCTGCTATTTGAGAAGAAAGGTAGGAGTGAAGCAACCCAGCCAGTGACGGCAATCATCTGCATCACACGGAGTCACTGCCAACTTCTGGGAGAACAGCTGGCTGAAGGACTACTAAATTTTTTGTTGCCTGGATTTTTAAGTATTGTCTCATCTTTTTCAAATATCATAGCAGCCCTGTCTTCCTCTGTGAACCCTGGAGTAGGGTTTCCTCATATAAGAGTAGTCTTATATGTTGTTCCCAAGATGAGGATAAGGGGAAAATAACAGTGTATTATTGCTAACCAAGATGCCAGATTGGTAATATTAATTTATTTTTTCAGTGAAGCACTGATTCCATTGAAATCAGTTGCAAGCGTAGAGGAGATTTTTCTCTGCTGAGTTTTCTGTTCAATTTATACAGCCAGTCTATTTCTAGCAGGCTACCTTCCCCCACCCCCTCCCCATGCCACATGTTCCCGTAGAGAGAAGCACCAGCTTGTTCTTATGAAGAAGTATTTCTCTTGATCTCTGTAGTGCCTCTCATCCTAATTGCAGCTATCTTGTTTCAAATGTCTGATTGTCTTCCTAATTAGAAATCAGCCCCAGGGTTTGATTCCTATCCTCCTTGCTCCCTGGCAGGAGCTGGAAGGCTTGCAATCATGGCTTGAATTTTGTTTCCTTTCTCCTGAGCTGGCAGGCTGGTTCAGAGGGCCTGATTAACACTGGAGATATTCTTTGTGCAAGGCTCCTATCAGCAAACCAAAGGCACAACCCGCAGACACCCACCTGCCAGCATTACAGCTGACAGGCTGTGGCATAATAGCTTCTCAGTGTTACCATTCTCTCCAACTCTCCAATTAAAAAAATATATATAAATAAATAATAAAAAAGAAGGAGGAGAATGGAAGCTTTCTGCATACTAAACACTCTCCATTTCTCAGCGTTTCCAGCTATTTCCCAGGAGTGGTGAGGCAGAACTGCAGCCGGATGCAGCTACGGGAGCAGAGCCTCCCCAAAATCACCAAGAGGCTGTGCTGCTGGTGCCCGCAGAGCACAGGGCTGTCCCTGCGGTGACTCTGGCACAACTGCAGGTGCAAGTGGGACAGCAAGAGGCTGTCCCCAAACAGGGATGTCAGGCCTGGGGCCTTGGAGGAAGGTCAAGCCAAAGGTATCCAGTGCAATGATACAAATCCAAGGGGGATGGTCCCAGAACGAAGTCAGAAAGAGAATAAGCTAAAATAAAGATGAAGGCTCATATAAAAATATTATTGGTTTGGTTCTTACGCTTTTTGCTTCTATCTCTCCCATCATTCCTTGGGTTTGCTGGTGATTTACAGTAGTGGGAGTGGAAGGAGCCCTTGTATTAGTGGGAATACCGCTGCTGATGGTTGACAGGACTTGATGTCAGCGATAGCAGTTTGGCACTGTCTTCCAGGAGATGAAGATGGCTTGAATATTCAGGCTTCAAATGCTGGTGGGACAGGACACACAGACAACATTCCTTTGGGCCTTCAGGCAAGACGTAATACTATCATTTCAGTCCAGAGCTGCCTTTTTTCTCCCTCTCACATTTCCCCTTGGAGCCTGACTTGCCAGGCCAGCTGTCTCATGGCATGTCTGGCTAAGTTATTTATTTATTTATTTATTTAAAAACACGAATTTATTTGAAACGTACACATAAGTGCAAAATTTACATATAACCCCAACTGCCAAGAGAAAAAAAAAAAAAAAAAAAAAAAAAAAAAAAGCAACACAACATTCACAATCAGGCATTTCCACTGATGAGAGCACAATGGTTAGTATTCAGGGCACTACATCTGAATACATTGAGAAAATTATATGTGCCAAACTGTTCATGCATTGCCTGACTACAAGATTTACTCACACAAACAGCCAGAGAAACAACATAATAAGAAATCTTCAGCCTATTTTCAGAATACAGATGTCTTAGCTGGGGAGTGAGCCTGAGGACTGGATTTGTCTCCAGGAGAGGAGGAGCCCACTGCTTGTTTAGCTGCCAGGTGGACTCTGGCAGCTGGGGACCAGGGCAGCTCTGGAGCACTTCAGTCCTGCAGGGATGCAAATAAAAACACTCCTTGAGGTAGCTGCTAAACAGGTAAGGAAGAGCAGTGTTTTCAAGCAGCTTTCACTAAAACTATCCACAAAAAAAACACCTGAAAGGTATATTCACATTCATGGTCAGAATTCATACCCTGTTTTCAAGTGTTTTACAAGCTCATAAGCTTGCTGAGGAGCTTCAGAGTGTCTGAAGATTTGCTATTGCTGGTCAATATCCTGTTCAAGTGACCCAAAGCAGAGATTGGGGCTCACTTTGAAGTGGCAAGTCTCTTTAGACTGAAGTCCACCTCAGCGAGGGGGCATAATCTCCTTCCACTCTGATTCATCACAGTGGTGAACTGAGCCAGCATCAAAGCAAGCACTGCCTAGCCAGAGACGTGATGGGAAAGATGTGATTCTACCAGAAGCTCCAAAAAGCTGGAAGCTGTTTTTTTGTTGTTGTTGTTGTTGATTTTTTTTTTTTTTTTTTTTTTTATTATTATTATTATAGCCCATACTCTGATACAATTTATATTATTTTATTATTATTTTTATTTTTTCATTTTTACCAGTTTACCAAGGCTCAAAAACCAGCACACAAGGACAAATGGAAGCAGATTGGCTAAGCAAGTCCCAGCCAGCTGGAACCAGGGAGCTTGCAAGGAGCCTGCGGTCCATCCATGAGCACCAGGTGTATGCCAGAGAGATCAAAGGAGTAGGCAGACAGGACCACAACACATCCCAGTCTTTTATAATTCAGAAGCGAGGCCCAAGCACAGACAGATGGTAAGAGTCCAAGGTGTGAGAAACACTACAGCTTTGCCAAAAAAAGCATGACAGTGCAGCGTCAACAGGGAAGCATAGGTGAGGAGCCCATTTTGTGGTGGGGCTCAGGTGTACAGGAAACACTGTGTCACCCATAAGAAAAAGATGAGGTGGATGGTGAGACAGAGGTGGTGAGGACGGTGTGAAAGAAGGGAATAAACACCTCTGGGGAGCACACAGTGAGGTCTGTATCACAGTGGTCAGTAAATCTGCATCTTAGTTTTGGCTCGGGTGAGTGAAACTACAGACCATTTAAGCCATGTCCTGTGTCAGATAAAGGGACAAGAAGGATAAGAACCTTCTTTCTATGCATACATTCTACATGCGCTATGTATCACATTTTTTGCATTTATTGAAGCATGATTTTGGTGAATTTGCTACCCTGTGGGGAAGTAAGTACTAAAAGTTCAGATCATTAATCCTTAATACTGAGTAGATGCAGCTTGTTAGTTTATGCTCTACCATGTAATTATAGCTGCTGTAAAATGTTCTTAGAAATACTGGGCTGCCATTCTGCACGCCCAACCAAGAAGCCTTTGAGAAGACACCCTGGAGTGGCCATTCATCACTGCCATGTGATGCTGGGAGCAGGACCCCCTGGTCTGCAGCGGGGACAGCTCATCCATAGAGATTTCCTTTAGAAACCTCTTACACATCTGTGTCCAGGTGGGTGAAGATACATTTTCAGCAAGTCTGACAACTGACACCAGACTTTGGCAATTAATCTGAATTTAAAGATAGTATTTTCAGTATTTCACAGGTAATGTAAGATCGGAAATCTGATCTTCCCAAAAGAAATCCCAGCCAATCCCTTTCGTATCTCCAACCACAGCCTCTTTTTGCTGGGTCCCTGAATTTGGCACCTGGACTTGACTCTTGGTATTTTCCTACAAAATCATTTGTTCCTGGACTCATCACACCGACTCTGGGAACTGTCATTGGGCATGTTATATGCAGGCTACCCTCCCTCAATTTCATCTTCCTAGTTGCTGTATTTAAAACAATACCTTAGTTTAGAGTTAACAACTTGCTTTGTGCAGATATTTATGAAAATCTGGGTCTCAAAAGGCAGTGACAGTCTCATGCAAGAGGTCAAATTCCCCTACCGCAAGACACATATCCTTGACAACTTGTGCTGTCTGCACAGAGAAATGTTCAGACATGTTTACGGTGATTTGAATGTAACAGTCACCTGGTTGGGTGGATTACACAGTCCTTACGCCATTAATTAAGCAGCAACCAAACTCGTTTTTAGCAGCCAATGTCCTTGCTAAACTACCAAAGTACTCTGTAGGGGATCGGCAGAAGCTTTTGGAAAAATTAGTTGCTTGTCTCTCCCCAGTCAGAAATCAGAGAGCAGAGGCTTGTGCTGACGTGCACAGCCACACAGCCCAGAAAAACAGGACTGGGGGATGGGTGTTGCAATAATCATCGGTGGACACAGAACAGGAAGGTGTCTGAACAGAATTCTCCTAACAAAGGAGACAATTTTGTAAAGAGAAAATACATATTAGAGAAGTGTAGAGGATTCAGAGAAGAAAGTGAAGGCTGACGTGACTACTAACTCACCTTGTGGACTGGTCAGATCGTAAATGACCTAACCCCACCTTGTGGTAGCTCTGGATTAGTTTGTTTGCTTTGCACCTCCTCATTTGTTCAGACTATCCTCATGTTTCAAAAGTTGCATTAGAGACATACATTCCGTAAATTCAGGCTTGTAGATGACAGTGATTAACAGGCATCACCATGCAGGCTTCCATTTAACAGTACATTCTGTTTCATGAAAAAGGACATATACAATGCTGCACTTAGTTAACAAGAAATGTAATAGAAACTGGATGAAAATGATCTCTTTTTGAGAGATATGGCTGTTTTCCCTGCATTTGTGAAATGTAAACATCAAAGGAAGAAATCCGTTGAATGACTCATGGGCAATCTATTAGCATATTTGCCTATCTCTGCAAGCCATTCTTACACCAACACTTTCACAAAAGCTACCTACTACAGAATGGTGTCTGTTCTGGCTAGCTTGCTGGTCACCATCGTGATATAATCTCCTTCCAAAGCAATTTAATTAGCACAGTGAAAGAACTGACCTTTCTCAAGATTTTTTTTTTTTTCCACTAGGCTAAAAATATCTCACTGAATATGTCAATAGTATCCTTGATGCACACGGCACTCTAATACCCTATTGAAAGGAAAGAAGCATTTTAAAATAATAATTTTATACACAATGAGGAAAAGAAGCTTTAAATTAGGCAAAATTATTTGGCATACAAAACTATGGAGAATGTCCTAGGTTAAAAAAAAAAAAAAAAAAAAAAAGGACCGCAGATAGATAGCAATGCACCATGCTTCTCATAGAGCATTTTGTAGTAAGCTATTACTAGTAACGGTTATTACAATGCTTATTACAAAAGAACTCCATTTTATTTTATTTTTTTCTACCATTCTTGGATCAAGAGGCACAGAAAATTGAACCAATTTGCCCAAGTCCATCTCACAAGCAGTCCATCTTGCAGATTTTGCCCACCGGGATGCACCTGAAATTTGCTTCTTCATCATTTATTAATTCCATCCTTGCCTGGACTGCAAAAGCATCAGTGGATTGTGCACAGCGTGCTCAGTGTCTTTGCAGAGCAGCTATAAGCACACTTCTGTGTCTAGCGCAGCACTCAATAGCTCCCTGCCAGAGCCCAGTGGGTGCTCTGCATTACTCCCACCCACCTACACCTCCTTTTTTAGAAAAATAAAAACTGAGGTTCTGAGAGACCCCTTGCTGCTGCTGCTGGTATGGGCCAAGGATTCCTCCAGCAGCTGCAAATGGCTGTCCTGTCTACTTCTGTCTTTCCAGTCCATGTCTAACAATAGAAAGAGCACAGAGGGTAAAGCTCTTAAGAAGGAAATGAAACGGCTTGATAGGTACACAGGATGCATTTCTCTCAATGAGAACACCCCTTCCTCAAGAGATTAAGAAATGAAAGGTTAGCAATTATTTAGGGCAATACACAGTCTAGGCATGAGCTACATACATGTAATTTGTTGGTGATCAAGCGCTGCCTCATGACCAGTAATATTTTCTTGTTGGATTGCTTAGTCTTCAAGGCTGACAAGACAAATGAAATATTCTGTTTTTCTCTGTGCAGTAAAAAATAGTTATCCTCTTCAGTTGCCTCTTTTTTTTTTTTTTACTTTTACCTTGAGAAAGACAGCAGCAGCTAGATGTTCTGACGTGGTAAAGATACCTTTCATCTCTCAAAACAGGCAGTAGGAAAAATAACATTGGGCTCAGAAAGGTTGAATCTTCATGGAAACACTAAACATATTTTATATATGTTTAAATGCAAATATTTTTCATAGAAGTTTTTCTAAAAAGCAAGGTAAGGTAAAAAAAAAAAAAAAAGGGAGGGGATGAAAAATATTTTTTAACTTGCACTTTGATTTGTTTGAACTGGCCATTATAAGAGAATTAGGTAGTGTTGTTTCTAAGACACAACATCCTGCTTAAAAATGTTAGCCAGCAATAGACGCTGGATGGGATTCACTTTATGCATAGAGTTAGCCTGGCTTTTCTCCTCCATGCAATTTTTCAGACCTCTTAAACATCATGTCTTTCCAAACAGTCCAGACTAAAAAGGAATTTGAGCTTAAGCACAGACCAGATCCCATAACTGAAATACAATGTGCACCAAAACTGGCCCTGTTCCTTGTTGTGCCATACAACGTCTGTGTGACTGTGACCTGCTGCAATGATTCCACGGGTCTCTAATTGCCATGTACAATATGAGTTACCGATGAAATAAAATCTATAAATCCTTTAAGCACTTAGCTACTGCAGCACTAAGGGCTAGAAAAGTACCCAGATGGAATATGTACATTGGAAAAATGGCAAAATGCCAAGCATAAAGGGACTAAATGTTAGGAAAATAAAGTGGATCCAAGCTTTCAAGAGGTAATTATAACTTTTGGTAAGTAAAAAAGAAAATATTAAATGTCAAAAGTCTGTGTCATGCCCATGTAAGTTATAGGAGTGAGTCATATTAACTTCACCTCAGCATCATAAAACTAGCATTGAACACAACAGCCTGCTCTTCTGCTTGCAGCAATTTATAATGCCTTTTTTCCCCTTTAGCATGACACAGGGAATAAAACAGCACTATCTTGCCTTTATATTTTACTTTCTTGCTTTGGATCTTGCAGAGCTTTGAAAACTGGTATATGTGTGAGGCAGAGAAACACATAGCGTTCCTTGCAGAGAGACAATAAAAGCCACTTTAGTGCCTTGGACAGAAGCAAAGCGTGGGTGGACAAGGAGGGTGGCATGTCTTCTGTGCAAGAAAGGCTCTTTCAGGTTTCAGGCCACATGGGAGCAAAGTCACCTGTCCAACTCAACCTGCCCTCTTGGGGCTTCCACTTTACCTTACAGCACCAAGCATGAATTTCACAGATGGGATGCAGACCTCCCATCCTTCCTGGTCCTGGTGTCAGTAGCCCTCTGTGCAGAAGCTAATTCACTGATCTGCCTTCAGAGTTGCCACAAATCTGGCTAGTAAAACAACTCAGGCAGTCATGTGTTTTGTTTTTTTTTGCCACTCAGTTTCCTTTGCCTACAGAAAAATCAAATGTTTATATTTTCTGTACATCCCAAACTGATAATGTTCTTTTGATTTCTGTGGCTATTTCATCAAGGTTACATAGCAGTATATAACAAGCCTTGGTGAAACTACAGCACTGAGCTAAACGAGGGTTTTAGTAGACATAAAACATGAAGGATTAATTCGTGTTGAAGGGTTTTCACTTCTTCTTATGTACCATATGAGTTGTTATGGTAGCCTGAAGACACATTAGTCATAAATGTTAATGGGAGGGTCGTAACATATTTGTTACATGCATAAATCATAACACCACATCTTTAGACTTGTTTTGGTGGGGAGATGAAAGCTCATTAGTGGCCCAGTGGGGCTGAAAAAAAAATAAAGGGGGGAGAGGGAAAGGGCTACCAGTGAGCTTACCTCAACAGAAACACTGTAAGCCTGAAATAAGAGTCTTCCTCTTTAAAATGCTGGAGGATTTCCAGGTAAATGGTGCCATAGAAGTACAGGGCTGCATCATTACCAGAAGAGCCCGGTGAGGCATGCAAGGAGCCTTTCTGCGAAGGGTAGGAACCACCAAGGCAGGACTGCCTGCTCTGTTCACCTGGAGCCCTGGATACACCTTGTTCAGCATTTGCATCACACCAAGCTGCATGCAGCAGATCTCACAGGGGACATATCAAATATTTGGCACTTAAAGTGGCTATCACTTGATTCAGATGCAAGACAAGTGATGGTAGGCATGGATAAAATAAATTTCTAGTGGGAGGTGACCCTGCCCATGCCAGGAGGGCTGGAGTAGGTGATCATTAAGGTCTCTTCCAATCCAAACCATTCTATGACTCTATGAAAAGAGAAGCAGAAACAAAAAGGTTTTTAATATGAAGTTATGGGGGCTTGTTTGTGTACCATTCAGCATAATGAAGACACATTTAATTTAAACTGTAAGTGCAAAGTAATTTTGAATTTAAACTTCAGCACTTTCCCTGATGATTGATGGGATCCTGCAGTCCTGAAAGATCAGAGAAAGCATTTCATAGCAGTAATTGTCACTGAACAGCCATAGTGTCCAGGGCAGTGTTGCAACTCAAAATGTAGTTTATCCCAAATAGAAATATATGTTTGATTTAGTAAGGTACGTGTGACCATAGCTGCATTCATTTCCAAGGCTGTTGCTCAAACTTTTGCTTGAAGACAGAACATAATACAAAAGAGTAAATAGAATATCTACATATCCAGAAAAGAAAGGGTCATGTAGTAAGGATAAGTCAGTGAAACTGACATAGTGGTGATTAGTTGATTTTCAGCTATCCTTTGCATTGCCATTTTTTTCAGTAAAATCTTTTATTTTGTCACACAGCAGAAACTTTCATAAACTGTGGAAGTTCAGATGGCCAAAAGCCTCTTTAAGCCATTTCAAACAAAGATTCATGAGACAGAGACTTGAACAGGGGTGGCTGGCTGTCACTGCAGCAGCAGACCATCTCCTGCAGCACTTCCTGACCTGCTGCCATTTGCAGAGCCAGACTTCAAGACAAAAATAAATAAGTAAATAAATGGATTTCATGTGTGAAAAAGAATGGATGCAGTTGATGTCAGTGAAGGAGTGGATGCACCATCATTATAGGCTAATGCCAGCTGCAGCTCAGCTCACTTTTTGCCCGGTAGGAACAAACCAGTCTGTATGTCTGGACAGACGGAGAAAGAGCAGGATAAAAATGGTCCTTCAACACCCATGTGCACAGCCAATCTCTGGATGAGCTGGCTTCCTTTAGGCTGGGAGGCAGTGGCGGAGACCTAGACTGCAAAGGAGCTGTCACTGAAAATGTCATTGCACAAATTCAGGAAAATGTCATTTCCCCAATATTTCTTGCAGGATCCCCAGAGCTGTTAGTGTATCTGCTCTCATTTAACCAGGTAAGATCAAACGGTAAGACTAATGCTTGATGTTATTTTAAAACCTTCCTGCAATTAGGCACATATGATGAATTTACTGTAGGCTACCAAATCAATAAAATATATATATGTATATATGTCCAGAAAATGTGAGCATAAACAAAAGTCAATTAAATTATACCGGAAGAACATAGGAACTGCTATACCTCACACAGTATTTAATGAGCAATAAATTATTTTAATGTGTGATCACTTTTTCTTTCTTATTTCCATCCATATTATCATGATAAAAGCTCCTGAGAGTGGAAATAAATTAATCTTATTTATTTTTACCATTATTTTACTGCTAGAGTGATGTGTACTAGTTTAAAGTATACAATTTTCTTTTACAGAAATTGTTCTTGTTTTCTCACAAAGACTTCATCCAACAGCATAAGAAATACTTTTTTTTTTCTAACCCACAAGGCTTTTTAAATTAAAAATACGTCTGTCTCCTGAATGGATATGAGCACACTCTCTGTCCAGCACGGATGAGCATTCTAGTTTAAATCAGTAGATTGCACTTGATTTCCCAAATTAGGTTGTCTAATGCTTGAGCATCTACTGCAAAGTGTCTAACAGAGCCATACATCAATTATAAAGGCCTATTGAATCCATGTTGCTCTGAACTACGTGCATTTATATAATACAAATTAAACACTAGAAAGAAGTCACACCTTCTTGCTGTTCATCTGTGCCAGAATTGATTTTTTTTTTTTCTGTTGCTGTGGAGGGAAAAGTTTTAATAATCACGAAGCCCTGTGTGCCAAGGACAGCACTGTTATTCTGCATTTTGCCGCAGAACTGCAGCAGAACAGCAGATCCTCAGTGCACACTGCCTCGGCATGGCTTGCCACCTGCTCAAGCCAGGATTTGGCCCACAACTGCAGATGGGATTCATTCTCAGATGATTTAATCAACACCAATAACCTGCTCCCACTGCGACATCAGAGCTGCCTCGTCACTCATCTCTGATTAAGAAACTGTGAGTCACTTTCTGACTCTTCTCTGGTGCTTTTGTCTGCAGAATAATTTGGATTAAATATTTATGAAGAGCTCTGCATAGTCGCAAAGTTATTATAAAGATTAAATACGTTGGAAAAAGTGCTAAGCTTAGGACACTCTGCTGTGGTTATATAATGCCAGAAAAAGCATTATTCTTAAAGGATAAATTGATGTAATTCCCTGTATCCAGGAGGATGATCAATAAGTAGTTCATTTAGACGGTCTTTGCATTCCCTGGCTACCCAAAAAAATAAAAGATCAATACATATGTTTTCACACATGATATGTAATAAGGAATTGTTTTCTCTTGTAAGCCAAAGTTGTATATGATTTGACTCCCCACAAAACCCACCTGTGAATATTGCTTTCACCTAAGGATTGCTGATGTAGAGCTCATGTCTGGTACTGCACACACACACAAAGCCTGGGGACGGGTTGCCAAATGAAACTACTCAGAATACTTGCAAACTTTGAAGTTCAGTGGTGGACTTTTGTAGTGTTTTCTTTGTAACCCTTTTCTATTTCTGAATTATAAATTTTATTTGTCAAGATATCTTAGAGTATGGAGTTTTTTATGCCTCTTAAAGACTATGCTCCTGTTTGTCATTCATCTTTCCAATATGTAAGATCAGTTTTCTCTGTCAGCATGGCTACCTGATATAACCTGTACTTTGCTTTTGGGGGTGGGGGCAGTAGTTTTTGCCTAGTAACTTTTTTATTATTTTAGTATGGACTACTGAAACTTCTACCTCTCATGAGGCATAAGTGAAAGAATTTAGAAACTTCTAGGAACACTTTTTTTTTTTTTTTTTTTCCCAACTATTTAGAACTATTAAAAACAAACAAAACAAACAAACAAATAAACAAAAGCAAACAAACCCTGAGGTCAATATATTTCTTTTATTTTGTACTCTGGAGGAAAAAAAAATGAAGAAAAGTGAAAGGCAAGTTGTGCTTTTTGTTAAAGTGCTTTTGCTATATGTACACGTGAAATTAATACCATGTTTTAAAGCATTACTCATTCTTCTCTACAGTTTAATTTTGCCTTGATACAAGATTTTATTAGAATAAATCTAAATCTCCTCTTTTTCCTGGTGGACACAAATTCAGTAACACTCAACAAACATAGAGTTCCTTGGTGAGCAGGAAATCAAACAAGTGGATCAATCTCATTATGTACACCCAATAACTGATGCAGAATCTACTTTGTTGTACTAATCATTTTTAACAAAGTATACAACAGAATCAGGCATTTTCCCAAAGCAGAATGCTATGAACCCAAATCACACATTTGCAAGATTTAGCAGCTGAATGTAGAGAATTAACATTTCTTTAACTGCCCTCAGATTATAAGTCTCTATCACCAGGCATAAGCATACTGAGTCATGAGAGGCCATAATCACCATTGGAAGTCTTTTTTGTTTGTTTGTTTTTGTTTTTGTTTATCATGACTATTCTTTGGCAGCCTTGTGGGACCATCTGAAAGTGTCTGCTATATGGCCCACCAGGAAGGCTGGCTGCCCTCACAGTAATGTGTTCGGAGCCATCACATCCAACCAGTAACCATTTCTATATGAAATCATTTTTATTTCATTGAGGACTGGATTTATCTTTCATAAACATGAATTTGTTTCTCTTATCCCATGATCTGAAAATAAGTTGGTAGTAGGATTGCAGACGTATGGCTGTGGATCCTCCCCAGCTATCGAGTTTTGCTTCCGTTGATGCTTCTTAGATCTTGTGTTTTATAACTGGCTCAAAGGCAAGTGCTCTTTTTCAGTACATGGTCTTGACTGACCAGATTATTCACAGTAAATTTGCTTATACTAAAGCAAGAATTGCTGTGCCTTGGGCATGTAGGACCAGAAGAGAGCCTTGTATGCCCTGAGTGCCTAATTGGTATGTGTGTGAAATGAAGGCACAGTGTGACTGGGAACAGAGAAGGCTAAGGCTGTCTGCCAGTCCTAAGAAAATAAGGTGCAATGAAAACCTTTAGAATCCCTACAGTGATGTGTTTTAGTTTTCATTAAAAAGAATAGAAGTCAAGGTATGTGTATGGTTACCTTCATTAATATTAACAGCAATGGAGGGTTTACTGGATATCTTATCTTCCCTTTAAATAACAAATAGAGCACCTTTTTTAGTCCTCTGAAGCCCCCAGGTAAATTCAGGCAGGAGGACAGTGACACTGCTCTCAGATAAATGTAAAGGACAGTCACGTTTTAGCTTGCTAAGCACATCTCTTGTTTTCCGAGTATTACACCAATGAAATTCCCATTTGCCCAATGTAGAACATTCATTTCCTCATGGGTTGTTGCCAATTATTGGAAAGAAATGATCAATAAAATAAAATTATGGGATTCATGAATGTTAAAAAGTCATGCATAATTTACAGAGCATTTTTAATTCCAACATGCTGGAAGTTAGTCTGGTATACATGTAAAAGACCATAGCTACTATGCACTGCAGATGTTAAGAAAAACAAGTTGAATTACTGCATTTGGTTAAGGTATAGAAAGTATTGTCCTGATATTTTTGAAACAATCAGGAGATACAGACATGGACAAAGATTTATGACTGTGATTATCTTTCTGCTTGCTGACGTAAATTAGCCTTCTGGGAAACCTAAGTTATTTCTCAATATGCTTTTAATGGTCTGAGTCAGAACTGCAGATGATCTCTCTCCTACAAGGGATTTATAGTAAAAACAAAGGTGAGAGCTTCCGTTGCAAAGGACAATAGAAGTGGGAACAGAAATACTTCGTGGGTGTTAGCTCATCCTTCAGTGTGTCACAGGTGCTACTGCTAAGCAAACATGACTCTAACATGAAAATAAAGTGTTTACTTTTCCATCTGGATCAGGCTGATGATTATTCCAATCATTGACATTATCTCTGCAAACAAGGAATTATGCCTCAAACTGACAATGCAGGGTTTTCAAGGCAATGGAAGGTTTTTTTTGCCTGAGATCATCCGTATGTTCCAAACCCCATGTCAAGTGGGTTGAATGACCGACGTACTTCTGCATCTCTTTTTCCTATTAATACTATTATACCTCCAAATTTGTGTATGCTATCTGCCCAGAGTCCCACCACACACGACCCAGCATTGCAGCAGATGCTGCTTTGTACAAGGTTAGCAATTCTGGCAGTCATGACAAAGATAGGAGATGAGGGACCCATAAAGCCTGAGCAGTCTGTGTTCTGGAAAATTCATTTCTGTCCAGATGGTAGACCAAGAGGTTTGCCCACTTTTTCTATTCCTTCCTGCTGTAACTATTGTCCTTATAAGCATGGTAAGCATGGCTGCAGCTGTGAGTGCATGAATGGGCTTATAAGACCACCCCTAAATGCAATGAATAAGAAGAAAGCTGATAGAAAATATTTAGATATGCTTATCTTTCTAACAGTGGACATCTGCTCTTATGACAAACTTCCTGGATAATTTGCATAGTATATAGCCTCGACACAAAAGGAATCACAAACGTCATAATCAGATGCTAAAGCAAGAACGATAAAATAGCATGGGGCAGCTGGGAACATTGGTAATTTATATCTTGGCCCTAGATGTTGCTGTTATTTGCCTGCTCAAGGGCAAAATGTTTTAAGAAATGGTGCTGGGACATTTTTGCAAAGTGCTTCTGTTCCATTACAACATCATAGGTGGACTAGAAAAGAAAATTAACTTCAGATTTTCAGGTTTTGGCTTAAAACCAGGTGATTGGAGAGCCTTCTATGCTTTCTTTTTTTCAAGTAGGTAGACTTTGGCTTTGGTTCAAGAGACCCTTATAGGCAATCCATTTCCAGCACTTTATCTTTTCCTCACATCTGGATCTCACAAATCCTGGTGATGTTGCACTGGTAACACACCAAATAACTTGTGCACAGCTGCTGAGTATGTAGCTTTTGTGCTGAATGAATGGTATTCACCCTAGTAGAGGTGCTCCTGGCATTGCTTACTAGAACCTAACAAATACTCATCTGCGTGATTTGAAGTCAGACCTTTTGCTAGTCAGACCTCTGCCCTGTGCTCCTCCTGTTTGTGCCCTGCCTTGCAGAGGCTTCCCTGTCCTAATGCAGAGAAGGAGCCTTCACTGCCAAGGGAGACATGGGGGTTCCTGCACTGCCTACAGGCACTGCACTTGCAGCGATGCCCAGGGGCAGCGCCACATGTGTTCTCAGATTGAATTAGTCAGTTTTAATTTGTGCACTAATTCAGTGAGGTCTGTTCTGCTCTTCTGTAGTTTAGCTTGTTAATGACTCTGATCAAAGTTGTTTTCATGTGAAGAAATTCTGTTTGGACTAGAAAGAAATTTGCTTGGACCCTTAGTATGTTTTCCTTCACTTATACAACAAGTTTCCATCTGGTCCTAGAAGAATCATAGAATCATAAAGGTTGGAAAAGACCTCCACGATCATGTGGTCCAACCATCACCCTACCACCAATGTCACCCACTAAACCATGTCCCCAAGCACCACGTCCAACCTCTCCTTGAACACCCCTTGGGACGGGAACTCCACCACTTCCCTGGGCAACCCACTCCAATGCCTGACTGCTCTTTCCAATCTAAACCTCCCCTGGCACAACTTGAGGCCATTCCCTCTAGTCCTATCACTTATTACCTGTGAGGAGAGGCTGACTCCCAGCTCCCCACACCTTCCTTTCAGGTAGCTGCAGAGAGCACTAAGGTCTCCCCTGAGCCTCCTCTTTTCCAGACTAAACAACTCCAGGTCCCTCAGCCACTCCTCACAGGACTTGTGTCCCAGGCCCTTCCCCACCTTCATAGCCCTTCTCCGGACATGCTCCAGGGCCTCGATGTCCATCTGGTAGTGAGGGGCCCAAAACTGAACACAGCACTTGAGGTGCAGCCTCACCATAGCAGAGTACAGGGGGACAATCACCTCTCTGCTCCTGCAGGCTGCACTGTTCCTGATACAAGCCAGGATGCCGCTGGCCTTCTTGGCTACCTGGTCATGCTGCTGGCACATGTTCAGGTGAGCATCAGTCAGCACACCCAGATCCTTTTCCTCTGCACAGCTTTCCAGCCACTCTGCCCCCAGCCTGTAGCACTGCATGGGGTTGTTGTGCCCCAAGTGCAGGACGCAGCACTTAGACATGTTGAACCTCATCTCATTGACCTCTGCCCATTGACCCAACCTGCCCAGGTCCCTCTGCAGGGCCTTCCTACCCTCTGGCAGATCAACACTTCCCCCAGCTTGGTGTCATTTGCAAACTTACTGAAGGTGCACTCAATTCCCTCATCCAAATCATCGATAAAGATATTAAAGAGGATTGGCCCCAACACAGACCCCTGGGAAACACCACTGGTGACCAGTCGCCAGCTGGATTTCACTTCATTCACCACCACTCTCTGGGCCCAGCCATCCAGCCAGTTTTTAACCCAGCAAATAGTGTATCTGTCCAAGCCACGGTCTGCCAGCATCTCCAGGAGGATACAATGGGAGACCATGTCAAAGGCATTGCTGAAATCTAGGTAGACTACATCAGCAGCCTTTCTCTCTTCCATCAGGAGGGTCACCTGGTCACAGAAAGGCAGGACTAGCCTTTCATGAGGCCATGTTGGCTGGGCCTCATCCCCTGGTTGTCCCACATAAGCTGTGTGATAGCAGTCAAGATGACCTGTTCCACCACCTTTCCTGGCACTGAGGTCAGGCTGACAGGCCTGTAGTTCTCCAGGTCCTCCTTAATACCCTTCTTATAGATGTCTGTTACATCGGCAAGCCTCCAGTCATCTGGGATCTCTCCAGATGACTAAGACCACTGATAGATGATGGAAAGCGGCCCTGCAATTACATCCACAAACTTCTTCAGCACCCTCAGGTGAATTCCATTCAGCCCCATGGACATGTGACAGTCCAGGTGGAGCAGCAGGTCTCTGACAGTTTCCATCTGAAGTGTGTGTGGGGGAGGTTGTTCTTCTGCTCCCTGTCCTAGAGTTCCATGTCAGGAGGCTGAGTACCTCAAGGATAAGTGGCCTGACTAGAAAAGACAGATGTAAATAAGTCATTAAGAACCTCAGCCCTTTCCTTGTCCTCAGTAATCATGTTCTCCTCTGTGTCCAGGAAAGGATAGAGATTCTCCTTTGTTCTCCTCTTGCCATTAATATATATATATATAAATGTTTTTTGTTATCTTTAACCATAGTGGCCAGGTTGAGCTCGCACTGGGCTTTAGCCTTCCTGATTTTCTCTCTCATATGCTGGCAACTTCCTTGTACTCTCTCCAAGTTGCTTGCCCCTTCTTCCACTGGACATAAACTTTTTTTCTCCCACATAAAAAGCAAAAGTTCCTGGTTCTTCCCTGCTGGTCTTCTTCCCTGCCAGCTCGTCTTAAGGCACACAAGAACAGCCCTGCTCCTGCACCTTGAAGACTTCTTGAGGATCATCCAGACTTCCTGGGCCTCTCTGCCCTTCAGGACTGACTCCCAAAGGACCCTCCCTACCAGTGTCCTGAACAATTCAAAGTCTGCCCTCCAGAAGTCCAAGGCAGCTGTTTTACTGATGCCCCTCTTGACTTCACCAAAGTACTACACATTTTAAAAAATTGCCCCAAAGGGAATGGTGAGGAATTTAACTCAGTCTGTAAAGTTTGCTTTTGGTGAATTATTTATTTATTTCTCAGGAAAAAAAATAGAGACGTGCTCTCCCTATCACTTACAGGGTCCCTTCTGATGGAGCTCCTTTTCTTCTCCTGTTCTGCTGAAGCATGTTAATGCAGAACAAAGACACAAAGCAGTCCATGACTGCCAGACATTTCCTGATAGCATCTGCCTGGCCTGCTGGAGGGTAATGAAGATAATACTTCTTTTGGCTTACCTGAGTCTTTGTGCAATAAGCTCAGTGCTTCTTGTTATAGAGCACTGCTCTGCCACAATGCTGTGTGGTACTAGATGAGAAGACTAGGCCAAAGTTAGTTCTTACTGGTCATGGTATTTATTGCTGTTCTGGAAAATAAAAATAAATAAATAAATAAATCCTTTCCCTGTATTGGTTATCTTTTATAACTTATGCCTCCTACTGATACCTGTAAAGCATGTGTCAAAGCACTCAAGACTTTTATGTACATTAAACAATTTTAAGCACAGAACCCATTATTAACCCATTATTCAGATGAGAGAGGAATGCTTGCACTGCACTCAGGAGCACAGTGACATTGCTGGGTGCTGCCAGAAGCAGGATTTGCTGCCTCCTTCCCTATGACTGAGACAAAAAGGGCCAGTGCTATGACAGGCAAAGCCATCACACAGCTTCTTGGCTGCTGCTCTTCCCGCTCCAGACAGGCTGGGGGAAGGCAGATGGCTCCCACAGTTTGTCTTTGCTCCTGGCACAAATGAGGGAAAAATTGTGACTGTAAAACATTCCACGCCTTTTTACCTACTGTTTCCAAATCACTGTAGCTGTAGCTTCACAAGCAGAGTGTATAGAGAACAAATCATCTCACATGAGAGGGAAACTTTTCCCAAACCGATTTTCTACAGACATTTTATAAAACACTAAAAGTCATCTTTCAGTAACATGCCCCAAAGGTATATTGAGAAAACATAAGCAGAGATGCAGCAAAGATTACTTTGGGGTCCTTCCGGTCCTCCTAAATGCAATGGGATATACATGTATGTTACAGATTGTGGAGAACCAGTTTCACTTAAGGTTTGGAGTAAGCACTGCACAGCTTTTTCATGGTACAAGTACAATTTTACTGTACTATTGAAGACTGCATAGCTCTGTCTGAACTGTGCCTGGAAAGGGTAGAAAAGGCCACAGATATTTTTTAGATGTTTGCAGCTTGACAGAACACAGAAACTGGACAAACAGGCATAAATAATTCTTAAATGAAACTGGTGCAAAAGGCATGTTAACAGACTGGCAGCAGAGATGATGGGCAGTGCAGGAAGAAACATGTGGCAGGAAGGTGGCATGAAAGACAAATTTGAAACCCTGTCTCCACAAAAATCAGAAGAAAGTATTTTGCTGACTTTTGTCAATCAGGACTTCATTTTTGAACCAGACTTTTCCTGAAGTGAACCAGGCTTGCTATGTTATGTTCAGTCTGAGAAACCACATTTTGTACCATTTTTGTCAAGACTGGATGCAACTGTAACCAGCACGACTGCTTGGTGCTCATGTGCACACACACTCAAGATGGCAGGATCAAAACCTCTGTACACTGCTCTGCTCCAAGTCAATCTGTGGTGCCACTGATCCCTACTGACTGTCAGTAGCACTGTGCCCACTACACACCCAGGTGAGCCTGTCCCTTAGGGTTTGACTACAACTATGGCTCCACATACAGTTTAAGCCTTCTGTGCCAGTTGCTGATATTCCTCTGATCCACCTGATTATTTTCAGATGTTTGGCTGCCAACATAATGGGAGGGAAGTAAGTACAACTGCCCATTTTTAACAGAATTGTTGTTTGTACATCATCCCATCTGAATTCAAGGCTGTTGCTATGACTGTGAAACAGACATGTCCTTTCACATGCACTAAACAGGGATGTTCACCACAGACCCTTCAGGGTAGCTGGACAATAGAATTAGAAACTCTCCCATGGTGTTCTACAGGAGAGGGTTAGGGAAGAAACCACTGTGGCAGCTTACAGAGAGACTGTTGGTGTTCTGCTAACAAGCCATGAATGTACACCCTGATAGGCTGGTGAGTCGAACAGATTATTCTTGCTCCTACTTAGCAAAATGATCATCTTTCCAAAGATGTGACAGCAGGGAGGTAATAGCTTCACTCGTCCAAAATAACATTTTTATATAAAACAAAATGAAACCAAAACAAACCAAAACAAAACAAACAACATTCCCCCTCCCACCACCACCAACACCACCAGCACAAACCCACATGAATAGTTATAGGCGTATTTCCACCAACAGGCTGGAGTGTTTGCAAAGATCCAGAAAAAAAATAAAAAAGAATAGCTTGGTATCAGCCACTCTGTATCAGGAAATACATTGTAAGATCAGCTGTTATTGGTTTTTTTTTTTTTTTTTTTTTTTTTTTTTTTTTTTTTTTGGTGCAGAAAGAGATACAGGTACCATTAACAGCGGAGATTCCTGAGGAAAGATTTTCAGAATAAAATTTGTTCTGGAATATAGTCCCCATGCCTGAAAAATTCAGATCACCTGCAGATATAGTAGTTAAATTCCTTTGATCTCTAGTTTTGTTGCTTCTGTAGGATGCAAATGATAAATGAAGCTTCACAATAGAACCTGTAGTGGTAAATAATGCAAAGCTGATGCAAAGTAAAGATGCAGTAGGTATTTATGCAATTGGTGTTAATGTCACATTACATGGGAAAACCTCTGCTTTTGACAGGAAGGCATAATGAGAACTGATATGAGGTTTCTCATCTTAATTTGAGGAACATCTCTCAAAAAGTAGTTTGTTCAAGAGAAGTACTTCCCACATTGGTATGTCCTTTTTTCTTTTCTTTTTTCTTTTCTTTTTTCTTTTCTTTTTCCTTTCCTTTCCTTTCCTTTCCTTTCCTTTCCTTTCCTTTCCTTTCCTTTCCTTTCCTTTCCTTTCCTTTCCTTTCCTTTCCTTTCCTTTCCTTTCCTTTCCTTTCCTTTCCTTTGTCAGAAACACTTGTATTACTGCAAGTGTTAGAAACCAAGGAATGCCATTAAACTGTAGTTCCAGGACGAAGGTCAGACTCATGTGCTTCTGAGAGATGAACAGCTCTAATTCATCATTGTCAAGCACCTTGGAGGCTCTTCCTCAGCAGGTATACTACTCACCTACTTTTGGTAGTGTGTCCTCTTTGAGGATGGCATAGGCTGTCTGTACTCTGAATCATCAGGTTAATAGCAACAACTTTCCTTCACAGAAGCCACAGTTCATGACCTGCTATTACCAGAGGGTTCACATATGACAGAAATGCAAGATTAAGCCTCGTCTAAAAGGCAGCCAAAACCCAAAGCAAAACTAGGGAACAGGAAATCTTGTCTAACATGTTAACTATTGCTAAATGTATTTATTTTTCTGAATAGTGTTCTCATAAAACAAACTCTATCTCATTATTTTAGCCTGGTTTCTGAAAGACCTTTGAACCTTTTGAAAATCTGTTTTCAAAGTCTGTTTTCATTTTTTTGTCTAGGTATAATGAGAAGGACAACAGACAGAAAGAAAGCCATATGAACTATCCATAATAGGTATATCTCCTAGCTGTTATCAGTTGCCATTATAACTAGTATTAGTTTAAAGTAAAACTTTCAGGGATCATGTTTTATTAGGTTCCAGAGAATGTCCTGTTAAGTTTCTCTCCTATCTGTATGCTTTGACGTCAAGAAGGGCATTTTGACATATAAAAGGCTGAATCTTCTCCAGATGTCTCTCATGATATCTTGCTTCAACCTTAATGTAAGTCAATAAAAAAGAATCAAACAAAAGGCACAACACTATCGAAAAATCATCCCTAGGATAATGGAGCAACTTGTTTTACTGGATTTAACCTGTGACTTTTTTTTACTTTTTTTTTTGTTTCTTAAATTTTAGAATTGCTATTTTTGTTCCCTAAGAGAGCACAAAGTCTTGTTGAGATGAACAGAGTTTGTGTGTCAGATAGCTCATTCTCTCCCCATTTTCCATTTGCTGGAACTCCAGCAGCTTGTTCCTGATGAAATGCTGTCACTGGATAGTCACAGATACCGTGGAGGAGCACATTCGCCTGGCCTTAACTTGCAATGAGAAAAATTCATTTATCATGGATCTGTGATGATTCTGACCAACTAGGGATAACATGCAATTGAAAAATATATATATATAAAAAAAAAAGAATTCTGTATTTATCCTAGATTATCACAGTGTGTCACCCTTGCTCCATGTGTTACTCTTCTAGGTAGCATCTGTAAGGAGCTGGAAAGGTGAATAAACCATCTGCACAGCAGAATAGTTTTCATTTTGGAATTTGACCTTCTTTATCAGTGGCTTGTTTGCTTTTGTTTGTCTATTCTTCTCTACAGGAGAATATGCAAACACTGGAAAAGTGCTCAAAATCCTTACATATGTATATTGACAATTCCTTATTCTCTAAGCATACAAATAGCTGCAATAAAGGCCTGAAGCATGTATTAAAAATACAATATTGTTACAGATTCCAAGAAAGGTAAATACACTGAAAATACTGACATATAGCCATGATCCATTAAGGCTACCATGCATCTATCAGATTCCATGCTTCTTACTTGCAGGACATATGAGCTTCTGGTGTAACCATGAAAACAAACAAACAAAACCCGAGCAGAATTAATCAGATTCTTCATTACATGCAAATGGTTCCATGCAAGCTAAATGCAAATTTAGTTTCAATGCATTTGCAAGTGCAATGAGGAGCAATTGTAATGACAGCCAGAGTTAGAGTCATTCTGGGGGAACAACCTGTGTGGTACAAATGTGTTATTTTCACTTGGTACTGACACTATATATAGCTCTCCCTCACTGCAGACGTTTTCTTTTTCATTCACAAAGAAAAAATTGCTTGAAAATAGTCCCATCTGAATTATTTTGAACTGTTTGCAAAATAGGCATCTTGTTACATTTTGCTTTAGGAGATAATTCAATTTTTATTTTAAGGAATGATATTGGTTGGCATAGTGCTTTTACCCACTGAATTCAGGCTCATTTGAGAGAAAATGACAGTTTTACTTTGAGTTTTGAAAACTGGTCTATGAAATTGAATCAATAAATTTGCACTGGATATGTGGTGGTGATTTCCTCCCTGTTGTTAATGCATAGCAGTAAACAGATACATCTCTTAACTAAACAGAAATAATGCCACAGAAAGGCTAGGAGTCTAAAGGAAATTGCTGATAATATATGACAAGAATCCTCGTTGATTTTTCTAAAAAAACACATTATTCTACACAAAGTCAAGACTAAACTTAGTTTCCTGGTGAGATATAGTTACAACATATTTTCACTTTACTGCATGGCTCTGGTGACTACAGCTACATATATATGCAGTTCATTTGTCCACCTCTACAAGAGACAAACAGAGCTATGGCAGAAAGTACAAGCCTCTGCTGCTCCACATGGCAGCATCAACAATCTGCCCACAGACCTCTCTCTTTGGATAATATAAAATTATTCTATGGATTACTCTGTGTTACCAGTGTCATCACCTTTTCAGCCAGTCCAGCCTCATTTTCCCATCTAGACCACAGTAATGGTTATGTGAACCTGGAGAACTGTTGTTTTACTGGAATGTCATTATATCTATGGAAATGCTTGGTATGCCAGCCAAAGGTAGGTACTTAAGCACATAGACATAAAGTACTACAGACACTGAGGGCAGGGAGATATGAGATGCTTGTGAAGACTTTTAGCCAGCCTTTGGAAATTGTTGATCTGTGGGTGTAGCAATGTCTCTTTCAGCAAAGCTAAACTGGCTCCCCGGGGAGCCCAGAGACTCCCCAGAGACGTCTGAAGCCACAGCTGCTGCTGACAGAGATGCTTTCAGGTAGCAAGAGATGAACTGAAGAAGGTGCATGCTGGAGATGGAGGGAGCCATGCCTCTCACCAGGCTCCAATGAGATGTCCTTGTGACATCCACCTGTCATCTCAGGCCTTCTTGCAGCAGCTGGCCCCAAAAAAGATGCAGCCCAAAGAAGAAGCTGTCTGGACCAGGAGAGCATGTGAATTTGTTCCCTAGTTTCTTTAGAAAGACAGCACATATTCAAGGTAATTAAAGGACTTTTCACCATAGACATTTGACTATATGCGCAAATGAATAGGAACCTACCGAAAGTCTTAACTAACGATTTTCATTAAGAAATCATCATTATGGAATTTTCAGTGAGGTAGGCTAGTAAGACAGCAGGAAAACATATTAAAGAACAACCTGACTAGTGCAGACAAATGACTGTAATAACAAACAACTGCAAAAAGCCTAGGAACAAAATCCCAGACTGTGCAAGTCCCTTCTTTTAATGTCTTCAAACCTTATGTTGCAGCAGGATTAAATCCCTTTTTCTCCCCAGCGTATACATCTTAACGGAAGACTTATTGAGACAGAATACGTACTGTGGCAGAAGGCTCTGTGTGACAGCAGCAAAACCAAGTTTTGCTAATTGCCCTTCCGAGCAGAATGGTACCTTTTCTATGCCCAGACATAATCAGGTGTCTCCTCCAGCCTCTCTGTCCACCCTATGGCCTGGGCACCAGCACCAGGCAGCAGCCTGCAAGGGGATGCTGCAGCTCGCAGCGGGTGGCAAGAGCCAGCACAGGGTCTGCCCGCACCCAGCAGTGAGTTGCCATGGCTACAAGGTGAGCACTTTGGGGAGAAAATGGAAAGATGAACACTGGCTGGGCTGCCAGTCAGCAACCCACCCTTATTACAAACCAAAGCTGCGGTATGGCCTTGCACAGGGCAGGCAAGGGAAGGAGATGCTCCAGCCCCTTTGGAAGCTGCTGAGCACTGTAGGGTGTCCAGCTTTTGCTGAGCCAATGTCTGTTTCTGCATGCAGATGAGGCTCTAGGAAAAATGATTGATTTATAGCTGATGAGTTCATTTTCTCTTTCCCTCACGCACACTGTTTAGCCTTTGAAACTTGGTTAAAAATAGAGGAAGAAAGGTTACAGTGCCAAGGAGAGATCAGAGTTTTTTCACAGTAAACATTACAGAATCTAATGTTACAAATGCAGCCCCTCTGCCTCTCCCAGTAAGGCAGCAAAGAGCCTCTTTCTTCCCTAAGTTGGATTTCCAAGCCATGTTTGCTGCTGGCTCTTCAGCAACAGATATGTCTGACATTGTCATGCTTGCTTTCTTTTTTAATACTGATTTTTATAACTAGTTTGAAGGCCACAAAAACCACCATTGCACTCATATAGAGTCTTTCAGTATAGGATGGGGAAATCTAGTGTGTGAGACTGAGGCTGAATGCAAAACACCACTGGTGCCAACAAACAGCAGATGAAAAATGCCACGTTTCTTACTCTGAAAGAGGATCACTTTGCATAAAAAAAGTAAAATCACTCTGGGTTACCTGGACTGAAAATCATGCAGTATTTCATTGTTGGACCCTTTCTGGTACAATCCAATTTCTCACATTGAGCCCTTTTTGCTACAGGGCTGAAGTGGGAGTGCCCTGCGCCCCTGAGAAGCAGCACAAATTGACCCAGGACTTCTGGCAGGAATTTCAACCCCTGACTGAGTGCAGCAATGGTAGAGCTGTGCTACTGGCAAGTGACAGAATTTGGAGGAGCATGAAGGTCCCAAGATTACCCATATTTTATGCCAGAGTGTCAGTGGCAGCAGTGGAGATTCAAGTGTTTGTGCGAAAGATTTCAAAACTAACATCTGTCCATAAGAAATAACAAAAGAGGCAAAACTTCAGGAAATCTTTTGTCAGAAGAAGGAAAATGCAGTGAAAATATCCATGAGCTCTTTATTCTATTTATCCATTTCCTCTCTTCTTTTTTTTTCTCTAACCAGAAGTTAACTGGACCTTGGTTCTCTGAGAGCATCCACCTCCCTTCAGGCTGGCAGCAAAAATCCCTAATAAGTGCACAGCTACATATTTTCTTGCCCTATTTCTCTTCCTTCATGAGTGAGAGGAACAGGATGCACTGACTTGCCCAGCAGCCATGTCACTTTTAAATTGTTTCCTTGTAAATTTTTAGTTTGCCTCTGAAAACCCCTCTCAAAGCTTTTGTTTGCTGGGGCCGCTGTCTCCCAGAATATCTCAGGACTGAGATGGATTACTTCATATCACCCAGGAATAAACCTCAGCTTTGTCACTGTCTTATTCATATTTGATAGCATGAATTGCTAACAGGCTTAAATTTGCATACTAGATTAATCGCATGCTGTCTTCCTGGTCTTGCCTGAAAAATTTTACAATGTGTCAAATTAAAGTCTACGTGGATTAATTTCACACTCAAATTTTTCCTTAATGTATGTTTAATTTTCATTTTAATGGAAATTAATGCTGAGTACAGAAAGGTCAGGTGATGGACACATTGCTGCGTTGGAAGGGAGAATGGGAAACAATGCAAAACTCGCATTTCTCACACAAGCACACAGTTTCTGCAGGCTGCAAGGCACACTGTCCAGTTGGACGCCAATCTGCAAGTGAAACCTGTAGGAAGGTCTTTTGGCTGAAATCACAGAGATCCTCAGCAATACACAGGGAGCACTGCCCAGGATGAAGACAGCTTTGCCACAGCTGTCCCTCTCCTGCCCTGGCTGCCTGTTCCCCCGGAGCCAGAGTTGCTGGGAATTGATGCACCTCTGTCTCTCATTCTGTGCTTCCCCACACTTCTCTTCCTCTAGACCTGCTGACTTCACAGCATTGATGCTAGTGCAATAATTAACCCAGGGTAGATGTTTCCCTGCGTACCAAAAAACAGAAAAAGTCCCAAAAATGCAAAAGGTGGGTGAAGCATAGAGATCTGACAGTAAGCTAGGACAAGAAGATTTTTCTGCTAAATCAAGCAGACATTTTTCTACAGGCTTTTTTTCTAATATGAACTTGTACTTATGTCATGTATGCAGTCTCTCACATCTCCTGTAACAGTCAGGCTGAGGAAGGTTGGGACTGCAGCAGTCTGCAACTGTTGACAGAACATCTCAACAAACTACAAAAGCTTTGTGTGGCATCTTGTTTTTCTGTCGTTTGTTTGTTTGTTCTGTTTTGTTTTGTTGGTTTGGCTTGCATTAGATGGCAAATAATATAGCCGCATGCAATCTTGTTTGCTTCTAAAAAAAAAAAAATTGACAATGCCTTCACTGCAGTTTATACAGTTTAAATGTATAAACATGTTTATCCCTGTTTATCCCTGAAAATCCTACCTGGGGAAGGAAGATCCTGGCCAGTTTTCCCCCAGTCTGTCGATAAAGAACTACAAAGGAACTCTGCTTGTTGCATTGCAAGTGCAGTATATTGGATTCCCTGGGGAATGTAACCCCAAAAGACCTCAAGACATGCAGACAGAAAGGACTGGAGGTTTTCCAGTGCTTTAAGTAAACTTGGACAAACACTCAAGCTGAGCAGCAAATCATACCTGAAGGAATACAGTTAATTTATTATTATTATTGTTATTATTAATTACTGGACTTCCCTGTACAGCAGTGGGTATGCCCTCCTCCTGCAATTGCCCCTGGAGGTTACTGTTCCTTCACCTGGACAGCTCCCACAAAAAAAGGGAGGTACTGCCTGCAAGCAGGTACCCCTGGAAATCCCTCCTGGGGAAAGGACGTATCACAGCGCATTCTAAGAACAGCACGGTAAGGAATCTGAGTCTGACTAGGAGTCAAAACTTTCTTTTAGAGAGAGAACAGCTGGAGAGAAATTTGGTGGAGCAGCCTTTTCCCCAACTCAGTTGTAGTTCACCAGGAACTCCTCAGACATCAGTCCTCCCTTGTCAATCAGTAGCAGCCCTAAAGGGTGAGTGTCAATAGAAATACACCCACATTGTCCTTGACCCTGCAGTCTAGGCTCTCTCTCTGGGGCAGAACAGAAATTTACATTCAGGAAGGTACAAGAATGGCAGGTTAGGTGGAAAATAACAAATTCCCTGCTCTGAAACACAGTCCGGAGAGAAAAGTACTACGCAATCAGAGAATCCAAGAATCAGAGGAGGCACCAGGGAGAGGTTTGGGTTGAGCACCAAGTTCCAAAGTCCTGCCATGAGCAGGGACATCTGCTTCTAGACCAGGTTGCCCAAAGCCTCACACAGCCTGGACCTGAGCACTGATAGGGATGGAGCACCCACAGCTTCTCTGGGCAGCCTGTGCTGGTGGCACACCCCCCTCAGAGTAGAGAAGTTCTTTCTAGCTCATGTAAATCTACCCACTACCAACAAACGATTCTGGCCATTTCCCAAAGGCCACAGCAGGCTTTCAGTCCTGGCATGGCAGTGCCCTGCTGGCAGCTGCAAATGGAGCAGAGGATCTCCAGAAGGCTGCTCCAGACTCCAGTCCTTGTCCCTCGGTCTCTTGTGCCCTTTGCACGGGATCCTCTAAGACTTGCCATCCGATGTCCTGGGGCTTGCCCCAAGCCAGCCCATCCCACGGCCATGGCCAGCAGGCTGGCAGGGGGCACGGGAGCCTGCCCCCTTTTTCCTGCCCTGAGCCATAGTGACTGGGCCTAGTTGACTGGTGGCACGGTGACACCTGGGTTCTGGGGTGCTGCTACAGCCCCACCAGCACTTGTGGGCCCAGTGGTGTCCTGAGGAGGACCAAGGCCACTGGGACTTTTTGCATTAAAGGTTTAAGTAATTGGAATTGATGTCCAATTAACTCTTATAATCCAGTCATGTTCGGGGTACTGAACTATCACGTTTATGGATTCACAAATATCCTCACACCCTCAATTTAGTAATGTTCCATGAACTTCCACAGCTACACTTAAAGTGTTTGATCACGTTCATCGAGAACTATCATGGTTATATTTTATGAGTAGTACAGCTTATTAAAACAACAGGTTCACAGGTTCTTTGGATTGCCAGTGATAAATTCAGTCTGCAATGCATGTGCAAATATCAAAAGTATGAGTAATACAGGCTGGCTACAAACATGTTTAAAATATATGAAACGACTCTATAGAGATTTCTAAGTTTCCCAAAGAGGCACTTGGTATAACCAAGTGTTCAAATCTTACCAAAAGGCATCCCAATGAGGAGAAAGAGGGGATCAGCCCATCAACTGATTGCACAAGTCAGAAGATACCTTATGCAATGATATCTGTCCATTTATGATGGCATCTTTCCTAACCTCTTCAAAGGAGAAAGGAGAGGAGAGGGAGAGGGGAGAGGGCAGAGGGAGAGGGAGAGGAGAGAAAAAAGAAAAAAAAAAAATAAACACAACCATGACCTCATCAGATGGCACATGTTTCAGCAATTCAGGAGAAAATACGGGTTGAATGAACAGACTGTGCCAGAATCTCTCTCTTGCCAGTTTGTGTCCTGTTTATAATTAATACTAAATACATTTTAAAATATTAAATGGGCTGTGCATTACTGGTATTTCAGTTATTTTCATATGGTCTTTTTTGTATACTGGGAAAAGTGCCTCTCTCTGCATCAGATTTCAAGTGCAATCAGTGCTGAAGTTAGAGCCCTGCAGATAAATATGCTAGCACAAAACATCCTCTCAAAGGAGTTTTCAACCTTGGAAACTACTCCTCTGGTTGTTGATCAGATTTTATTTATTTATTTTTTTTATTTCTGAGGCACCCTGCAAGTCTGATCAGTTCATCTGGACTATTTCTAAAGAAATGAGGTACACAGTGCCCTGTTTTCTATTTGAAAAGTTATATTTCTCCCAGGCAGCACAAAAATTCACAAATGCACAAGAGACTTTTATGAAGTATTTTTCTAAAAACACACACATTGAAGGACAACATGGAAGCTCATATTTCAGTTTAACTTCTGATAGCATCCGTGGCATGAATCATCACTGTTACATTGCTATGTTTTGTCTATTAAAAATTAATTGAAGACTGTGTGTAATTGGGATGCATTTGACAGAGTCAGATTGTTGTTTCTTGGTTCCAAGGACTGCAGATCTTTAGGACAGGTAGTTTCCAGACATGTCTCTCTCCTCATGACTTGAGATTGGCCTGCACACTGACTTTCCAGTCCGTCTTCATCTGCTGCTCCTTTTCACAATACTACTGTGCTGTGCCTTAAGTATAAAATCATGTCATTCCCTCTACTTTCAGCCTCAGTATCCAGGAGTGCACATCTTTGCATATAGCAAGATCTCATAACTTTTCACAAAAACTTTTTGGCACTTGTTGAGCAGGCTGTTCAAATAGATGGGAAAAAAAAAAAAAAAAGACACCCTCAAATCCTTATTTTCCCCTATAGTGGTAGGAAACCAGATGCCAGTGTTTAGTTATGCTAAATGAAGACAACAGAACATAATTTTAAGATTCCTACCATTCATTTTTCATTGCCTTTTGTCTTAAAATTGATATAAATAATGACACACACTGTATCTGAGTGACGGGTGCAAACTAATTTAAGAAGAGCAGGTACAATAATTAAAATTTTATCGCTGTCAAACACAGAAAGGATCGGCTTCCTTGGCAAGAAAGAATCACATACCTTGGAAAGTATAAAGATGGAATTTCTGCTGTACGACACACGTGCAGCGAACAGCTTCGCACGGAGCAGGGAAAATGCACGCACCGATTTCCGTGCTAGTTTCTAGGAAAAGTGCCTCTCGCCATGCCGTTCCCAGCAGGTGGCAGTGCAACCCCAGCGACCTTTCGCCTTCACTTCGTTTTAATTTATACTAACTAATTTCAGGAGACTGAAGTTTAAGACTACTTTACTTTTAGAGTGACTGTCGCTGGTGCCTCTGCATGCTCACACTATGGTAACATTAAACGGGACTGTATGGATATAAGAGGATTTTTTACCAAGCTTTCCTTATTTACCAATCTGTTTATGAAGCTTCACTGAGGTACTTACAGAGGGCTGACAACGTGCTGAGGAAAAAAAAAAAATACATTCCTACAACGTGATAGCTTCACTTGTTTTTTTACCAAGTTTTGCTGCTGTGGAGGGGAACAGCAAACGATAAGTTCAGGCAGCAGACAGGATGAGATGAGCAGTACAAGGAAATGAGTCACAGCCCCAAAGGGAGGAGGAGGGAGTTCCCGAGAGAAGAGGCAGCAAAAATCAAAGCCTGTGCACTGATTGGGGCATCCTAAAGAGATGGAGATAGGAGCTGAGGCCAAATGTGCCACACGACAAGCAAAACCCAGTATCATCTTGCAGCTGATGTGCAGAGCCATTTTTGAGCACAGGAAAGGACTGTGTAGATCTTACAGCTTAAATACCTCAGATTTCATCATTCTTCCCATCTTTGAATATTTCTCACTACAAGGGGTGCTTGAGACTTCCAGATAGCATCATGACATCAGAAAAAAAAGCACTGAATAATATTATTTAACCAAACTACTGCATGACAACTAGTTCATCCTGTTCTGATTCCTAGTGGGTTTCAACAGGGAGCAGCTGAGACCAGGCTACTAATCAGGGGCTATTCACAAAGCATTTAGGAGATGAGGAAAAGCAAGCCCATATGTGCCTTGGAAGGGCCTTGGAAGGGCCTGCATTACTTGTAGGACATTTATAAGCACCCTATAAGCCAAAAAGAGAAGAAAAGCACTGCAGTGAAGTTTATCTGGCAAAATCTAGAAGGGGCTTGGCTGCTATCATAACAGCCAAGGGCAATAAAGGCTGGTACCTCTGGTGAGGATTTGCTGGACAAGCTGTGGTGTAGCCAGTAGCTTTTCGGGTGTCTGGGTGCATGTGGTGGGGAGGAGAGTGGGAGGCAGAACAACCCCAAACTTGCCCAGACATGCTGTGGTGCTTTGCTTAGGGTTTCCCACCAACCTGATTCCCTAAAGAGGGGGGATTATCAGGACTTGGATGTCTCGACTTAAACTGCTCCTTTGCATTTCTTCACCTACCTGAGGCCTTCTCCCTTGGAACATTTACTGGTGCTGGTATCTGGAACTAGCTCACTAAAAGCACCATTGTTGCATAAATAATATTTTTCTGAGCTTCATCTAAAACTCACCAGGGGCAGTTGGAAACTGTTATTGCAACAAGCTTTGAAGCAGGTTCCTGGCAATAAAAAGTGACTGCACTTCCTCTGGTTATGCCAAATTTTAAGTGGCAGAGGAAAATTTTCATTTTCCCTGGAGCCTGGAATAGGACATGTGCACTTGCCCTCAAGAAGTATGTTTGTTTGTTTTTTGAAGTGCAAAACTATTGTCAGTTTTAAGGGTCTTATGTCGGGAAACATTTATTTTCTCACTTGAGGCCATTGTTTTTGCCACATCTGCTAATCACGCAGCTATTCTCTAGCTTATTGCTCCACCCCCTATGCTGCTCTGCAGTTGGCCTACTGCCTCACCAGCGCAGAGCAGAGCAGATTTGTCACCCGACATCTGCAGACTCTGAGTCACAGCAGAGGTATGAAGCCAGTGGAGAATTTCTTGCTCTGCCATCCAGCAGAGACAAGGCTGAGGGAGAGATTTGCTTCCCAAGCCCACAGTCCGGCACAGCTCCGCTGCAAGGGGGTTTCTCTGCTGCTTGTTCTGGAAATTGGGATGTAACCCGGACACCCTGGGATGTGGAAAGGCACAGGAATGGACTACTTGTGCCAGGGAGGTGGCTGGGGCAGCCAGGCAGGTTTCTGCAGAACAGGCCTGGGCAGGGTGCAGCTGTCCTGGGCCAAGTAATCTCAAGTAGTGCAGGATGAAACAAATGCATTTCCTCAAGCAGAGTACTTTGCTCAGATTTTACTGCTCTTCTACCCTGCAGTTAATCGAAACAGCTTTCTTTTTGCAGCTCTGGGGCTATCTGTGTCCCAGATGTGCCAGCACTGATGAGTACAAAACATAAGTTCTTGCCTACCTCATATGAGAAACCCAGTGCCTGTGCTAGCCACCACATTGCTGCAGTTGCTGTGTATTTGCAAGTGGAGCTCATGTCACATGCACGTGGGAGGCTTGGGGCAGCCTGTGCTGTGCAGCAAAGGGCATCTGAATATCTGTATACAGCTGTCTGGATGGATACTGCTTGGAGGGTATCACAGTGGAAGCTTGGGCAGCTGGGCTGCTGGTCTCCTGCAGCCTGGCTCAGAGGTGCAGCATGTTATTCTGGATAGAAAAGGTGGATTTGTAGTTCTGTGATGTGCTCAGGGCTCTGTTACTTCTGTAATGTTTTGCAGATCAGCTGGAATTAACTCATACTGGACTTCTGCCCTAAGCAGTTTCATGGTAGAACAAGTCTTTGCACTCCTGTCCTGCAGCCTGGTCCTGAGCACACATGGCAACAGGTCTCACTGCAAGAGACAGCCACCCACAGCGCATTGCAGCACAAATGTGAAACTAATGCATGGCTTAGAAAGGAGAAGTACTCCCAGGAGGGAGTGGTGCAGTCTGTGAGGAAGTTTTCCGTGCTCCAGCACCATTAGTGCCACATTTGCTCTCAGGAGCATGAGCTGGAAGGATTGCCACTGTGAGCAGGGCTACCCTACAGCAACATGCTGCAGAGGCTCTTGCCCAGTCATTGCTGCTTGGCCACTCAGGGGAATCAATGGTTTGTTGTGCTATTCTACAGCTACAGAACATCTGTCATCAGTTCCTAAGGGGGCAGTGACTTCTTTAGTGACTGAAACACAGTGAAACTAGACTTAGGGATGCAGCAAACAGTGAGGGCTTCTTTTCCCTGCACTGAGCGCTGTAGTCCTATTTCCAGGTGCTCACTTACCTCTTATTGTGTTCAGCATTAGTGCTTTCCTTCTTATTCTTATTCTTATTCTTATTCTTATTCTTATTCTTATTCTTATTCTTATTCTTATTCTTATTCTTATTCTTATTCTTATTCTTATTCTTATTCTTACTCTCATTCTCATTCTCATTCTCATTCTCATTCTCATTCTCATTCTCATTCTCATTCCTTTCCCTTTCCCTTTTCTTTTTCCTTTTCCTTTCTCTCTCTCTCCTTTCTCTCCTTTTTGTTTGTTTTTGTTTTTTGTTTTTTGTTTTTTTTTTTTCCTATTGTGAAAGGTGTTTACCACCTTCAAAACAGCACACAACTGTGAAATATTTGTCACGTTACCCATATTTCTGTTCAGACCGATACCATTTTCTTGTTTCCCACACTTTTGAAACAGGAAAAAAAAAATCCTACAAAACATTGTTGCAGTTTTCCATAAAATGTAGTTTTTACTTTGACTTCCTATCTTCCTATCTGTGGTTTTGACTGGAAGCTATGTAGGTTTTTTTGTTGTTGTTGTTTTGTTTTGTTTTGTTTTTTGAAAGACACAAAGAAGAAAAGACTGGGACAGGAGAGATTCAGTCCTGTACAGAGTGTAGAGTCTCCAGTGAAGAAGAGCTTAAACCATGCAACCCAGCAAACATTGGAGCAGGGCAGTAATGGCAAAGTGTCAGATGGCCATAACTGATTCAGGAATGTCATGCTGCAAGCAGACCTCTGCTTCAGAGACATGATGATTAATATTAATTAATTAATTAAGCAGCTTGTATCATGTTAATCTCACTTCCAGATCCAAGTTTATGCAAGACAAACCAGAGAGTAACAAGGCTGTTAAATGCATGACAACACGCACTAACCCCAATGCAGCCAGCAGGAGGTGATTCAGCAGTGCGGTGCTCACCTGAGGGGTGGCATTGTCTTCTCTCATTCCTGTTTTCAGGAGTACAGTCCAACTGTGATCAGAAATGTAATTGACAAGATTTGATTGATTTTTCTTACTCTAGAATGTAACATGTAGATTATTTGTGAATGTGTGTAAAATGTGTATATGTTTGCATGAATGTGTGTCTGCATACTAATTCATTTTGCACAGATAACTATGCCCATATGAAAGAGCAGACACTTAGATGAAAATGACAGGTTTCTCATGGTCTGCATGCCAGAGAGGGCAACTTATATAACAACATTTTTCTTCGTTGTTGATATAACCCTGTTTTTAAGCTTGATAATCAGAACAGAAATGTGGTGTGATGGAAAGTGATGTGCATAAACAAAATTCAGGGTCACTGCCTTTGTCCACTACAAGCACCCTGTGTGACCTTAGACTTTCTCACTCCTCCTGAGCCTCCGTTTACCAATAGCAAAGGCAAAAGCCCCCCCTTTCTTCAGAAAGGCTTGTGAACAGAGGAAAGCCTGTGGGATTCACAAGCTGCCATGGCAGGTGCGGCATCCCTGCAAGAAGGACAGGTGTGCTGCAACTCAC
This sequence comes from Aythya ferina, assembly GCF_964211825.1. NCBI lineage: Eukaryota > Metazoa > Chordata > Aves > Anseriformes > Anatidae > Aythya > Aythya ferina. Next base: position 84,335,833 of record NC_140299.1, read on the forward strand.
AAGAACAGACAGAGCAAAGCATTATAATTTCCTTCCCTATCAACAGGAATTTCTCGTTTGCCCAAGGTTTTTATATAGCCTGCCGCAAGTGCAGAAAGAAGCATTATGGAAGTACTTCTGCAATTACTAACATCTTGTTTCACAGTCAGCTGCAGAAAATAAGTAAGAATGAGCATCAGCTCCCAGCCATCACAGCACTGAGGAAGAGTTTTTAAAATGCTAGTAGGAAGAATATATACGTATATATATATTCAGCAAGGTTTGAAAAAGAGAATTTTGTGTTTTCTAACCAATGGTAGTTTGTGCAGTGCATGCAGGGCTGCCCTCCTACCAGCATGCTCCTGCAAGGCCCCAAGGACCAGCCACAAAAATGACCACCTTTTGTGGTGCTGAATGAGTCAGGGCCACCTTGAACTGCTGCTACTCCTGGTAGCTACAAGTCAACACCAAAGCAAGGGCTCAGGCTGTGGCTGTCCATTATGAAGACAGAGCAGAGGTACGTGGAAAAGCTGTTTTTCTCCCTTTTCTGATCACTGCCTGGCCTTAGAGATTCTCTAAGATTTCTGCCAAAATTCCATATCAAGGTTAATATTCTGTTATATAATTATAAATAATTATAACTTTCACTGCTATTTTGCTGTGAATGATTATTATTTGATATTCAGTCTTTAGTCTTTTATTTTACCTGGGATTCATGGTTAGTGTTCTAGTGCATTATATCATAGAATTATGTAAAATCATTGCAAGGCAGACACACATACATACATACACACACATATATATAAAAATATACCATAGATATAAAAACATATATGTTATGTATAAATACACTATTAATAAATTTAACATATAAAATATTCCAGTGTTGGTTTTGGTTTTGCTTTTGAATTAGTTATAAACTCTACTTGCATCTGTCTTGGGCTTCTTGAGCAGTAATTGCAGATGGATCTGTGCATAGGCAGGTGAGAAAGAGAAAACATAAAACAAAATAGATAGAAAAAAGACAAAATATATCATGATGTGGTGGCACTTAAAAGCTTATCTTTGTTACCCTGGGATGGCCCGAGGCTAGTCACCCACAGAAATGATTTACTGCATCATTACAAACCAATGCAATCAACGTTTCAACTTGTTTTACAGGACGTGTTTTCAGAAAACTGCTGTTTTTCATAACCCTGCCTCTGTTAAGTCTCTAATAATACCGAGAACCTCAGGATGAATTTCCTCTAGAAATGAGTATTTTTTTTTCTTAGAAAGATGGAAACACTGTGTCCAGAGTGGAATGAAACGTCAGTTCCTTTCCTTCCAAGACATTGTTCCAATGTCAAATGGAGATTAAGACAGAAAATGTCCAGGAAGTAAATGAAAGCTTTAAACTCTCACCTGGATTTTATGATTTGCAAGATAAGGCATTGGCACAAATAAAAACAGTTTGTTAAATTCTGCATGGTGAAAATGTACACTGTGCTTAAAAGGCATGTATTTGATTTCACTAGCATGGTTTTATACTGATTTTAAGACTTACTGGTCTACAAATACTTTAAAAGGTAGTTCTAAACACATGGAATTTTTTCATCTCAGATTACATGGTACTCTCAGACTTCCTTATGAGTAGTTTCTAGTTATAAAGTAATCTCAGATTTGAGAATCTGAGACTGTGGTCATTTTGATATGTACAAATACAGCATTCAGCCAACTTCCTCTAGGATTATAGAAGATCAGAAACATCAAAGACATACATTTTGCAATAATTTTATAATTTGCTTTACACTTGAGAGAATATAATTCATCTCAGGAAAGGTCTTTTTAGATAAAACCAGCAGACAAATGAGCTGCAGGTTAACCACTCCTGCATAGTTGCAATGTTTGACATTCATTAGGGTAACGCCTTGCTCGTCATACTTCCTTTTGGACCTCACTTTAGAGTCATAACCTTGTACAGTTCATATCTATATCAAACCCAGAGAAAGGCCTACATTTCAGTAATTTATATTGAAACGAATAAATGGCTTGAAACACACATTCCCAAACTGTTTCCCATTCAATGGCTAGAAGTATTTGGGGAATATGGTGGTCTTTATCTTAGTTGCCTGGAACCTCTGCTGACTCCCAGAACTGACTGCACTCTTTGGTTTGTGCACCAGATAGTGGCTGTGGTAAAAAGAAAGTGCTTAACACATGGCAGTGGAATAAAATCTTATGTCATGAAGCTTACAACGTGTATTTATTTATTTATTTATTTATTTTCATTGACAATGTGATGCATTCTGCTTAAGCTTTGGGATTTTCTCTATTTCAGTGTAATGTGCTTCAAACCACTGAATAAATAAAAGCATTTGTACCTATCAACCAAATTCAGTTCTAATGATTATTGAAAGTTAATTTCAAAGTTTTTTGTTTGTATGTTTGTTTTAAATTAAAGACCAGATTAGCATTTTGTGATTTAAAAAATAAAAATAAAAATAAAAAAAATCAAGGAAAGCTATGGAATTAATAGTTATTTTGGTTGGTGTAAGGTTTAAGACTTCTGCCTGTGCAAAGCAATTTTCTATTCAGCAGAGGAGTGGAGTCCAGCAGGAAATCTTCAAGCCAAACTAAATGAACAGAAGGTGATAGAATTTATATGACAAAAGAGCACATTTATGATGTGTAGAAAAATATGGACATTGATATATACAAAAATAAATACTTATTTTTCAGTAATAAAAGTTTGAAATATTGCTTTACAATGCAAGGATTGCTTTACAGTGCAAACTATTTGCCCGTATCAACAGATAGGATGTCTGTAACTGAAAAATCCAATTTCCATATACCAAACATTTTGTGAACAAAAGCAGTAGAAGAAGAAATGAAATGTACGTTGTCCATCCTTGTTACTGTTAGTGTGTGAGGACAGGGTGGGACTACATGTATCCAGTGGAAAAAGAAAGAAAGAAAGGAAAGAAAGGAAGAAAGAAAGGGAGAAAGAAAGGAAGGAAGGAAGAAAGGAAGGAAGAAAGAAAGGAAGGAAGGAAGGAAGGAAGGAAGGAAGAAAGAAAGAAAGAAAGAAAGAAAGAAAGAAAGAAAGAAAGAAAGAAAGAAAGAAAGAAAGAAAGAAAGAAAGAAAGAAAGAAAGAAAGAAAGAAAGAAAGAAAGAAAGAAAGAAAGAAAGAAAGAAAGAAAATCCTGCAGTGGCCATAAGAAAGAGATGTTATGTTTTTTGGAAGAAGAGAACAGAGAGAACTTGTGAGAAGAGTTGCTTGGTCAACCAGAAGAAGAGGAGGAAAGTGGGTAAGTGAGTAACTTGTCTGGTTTTTATACTGATTTCTGTACCTTTTTTAAACTGTCACAGATTAATATCCAATTATATGAGAGGTTATGTATTTCACTTGTAAATTTGTTGAATAACTAGTAAACTTGCAGCAATTATGCAAGTTACATTATATTATACAAGTTACATTAATATTATACATATACTTGGCAAAAAAAAAAAAATCATTGGATCCTCAGAAGTTTGAGAACCTTTTTATTCATAGGCATTTGACATTAACTGCAGCCCTTTGTTTGAGTATGGTAGGGAAACATGAATCTGTGATTCTGATTTCCAGTTTTAGTCTGCCAATACCTTGAATTTAATGTAAATGTGTCCGTACAATGCATATCTCAATGACTGCTAAAGACATAAAACTAGCGGTTTTTAAACACTTGTTTACATTACACATTGTCACAGTAAAGAACCTGTGCTCCTGATGGGGCTGCCTGCTCTTGCTCCGGCTAAGATACATTGAACAAAACATATGCCTGGGCTACCCATCATCTCTTTTATCTGTTTCTGATCAGTCCTGTGCAGAACTACCAGTGCCATGTAAAATCTTGGCAGGCATCCGTGAGTTTTCTCACTTGCACATGGCAAGTAGAGATGCTGTGAAGGAATAATTAGAAAATGCAACAGGAAAACAAACAAACAAACATAACTTTCAAATTGCACACTTGTACAATACTGAAAGCGTCATTTTTTCATGACTAAAGGTAACAAGTATCAGAGTGATTTGGATCATTACTAGCAACACTTCCACCCAAATACCCAGACTGTACCCAAATGAGTAAACTTTTTGACTGGTGCTTAGGTGTGCAGCAGTTCAAGATATGACTTAGGCACCAGCCAGCTGAGATGACTTCTGTTATGAGAACAAGTACCTGCTTTTTAATCCTCTGGTAAGCATGTGGAGTCTACACCCTTAACATGTAAAAGTTATATAAGCTAGTTAAGAATAAATTATGTGCAAAATGGCCAAATAACAATGGTTTCCAAATCAGTGGCAAACTAGAGAAGGCATCTAATAGAGAAAACTGTGCATCCCACTTCTCTCTAAAGCACAACTTCTTTGTAAGTCTGGAAGCTGGTCAAACTGCAAAGCACTGCAGGCACACACAGCAGCTGCAAGGTCTGGATTAAGCAGCGGGAAGGCTCTGCTCCTCCCTGCAGCTATCCTGTGCTCAAGGGCATCTGTCACACCTCGCTTGCTGGGGTAGGGTGCCATTTTAGGCATGGTGTGTTAGAGGCAGGCTGAGTCCTTTTGGAATGTGTGGTCTGTGTTTATATACAGCAGAGCTGAATGCGATTTCTGACAGCTGCTTCAAACTTCATTTTGATGCCTAGCTTCTTCCTGGGCCAGCTTTAAATTAACATTATGCTGGATCAGCAGAACCTTCAGCACCTAGTACGACGCCAGACAATGTCACCAAGTTTTTTACCATTACTGCCTTGTTACCATAACACTCCACAACTTCAATCACTGACAGCTTTGACTGCTGCCACGAGGCACATAGCAAGAGAAGGGGTGAAGCAGACAAAATGCTTCCCAGAGCACTGTGTCAGCAGGGAGGGTCCTCTGCCTGCAGCTGTGGAATGCAGTACTCTCTGTCAGACCTGTTGCAGTGACCACAGGTAAAGCAGCACACAAAAGGCTCGTGCAAAAGTAATGCAGCGAATATGTCTCTTGCCCTCTTCTCTTCTGGAGCACCTTGTCTAGATGTGGGGCCCTGTAAGGTGCTCCTGTGAAGGGATGAAAGACACGGACTCCTGATGGCTCCTGAACAGGAGACATTTATTGCCCTTTTTCACTACTACATATACTTTCCCATTAGCACCATGTGCTGTCCACACACCTGAATCTGTCATACAGTTGGTTGTATGACCCTCAGATACATGCCCTGAGACTCTCAGACACATGCCTTGAGCCAGCCAGCAATTGGCCATTGCCCAAAGCTCACCCTTAACACTGTAGCCAAGTTACTTTATCTCAACCTTGCTCAAGTTTTTGTTTCTACCGCTTGTTTCCTCATCACCTCTAATTTAGGGACGTGGGAAACAGCACAAAGCCACCTGCAAATTCCTTTCCCACACCCCTGTATAATTGCTTTATATGTCTATGGTCAGATGCAAGACAGAGTTCAATCAAGTGCTATGTGCTTAAAATTTTAGGCAGGTGACCTGCAGAGTGGAAAGCAAAATGCATATGTGCTATAGCCCATCACTTCAAAGGCCAGCTGTGAGTCTGCACTGAGTACAGAGGTAAACAAAAAGGAAAAGCAGGGATTACTTTAGGCAGGTGACGTCTTTGAACCATCCTGGAGGTTCAAACCTACATTCTGGAGGTTAAAGCCATTCTCCGAAGGCCTTGAGAGACCCACCTGCACCCACGTGTCTCCTCCTACCTGTCTGTGGAGGGCCTGAGCACTGACTGGGGCTGCTCCCCGCTGGGTGACTTTGTCCTGCTGCCTCTTTCAGGTGTCAGGGCACAGCTGCTGAGGGGGTGAGAAGTCCCCCCAAACCCATTGGCTTCCTGCTGTTGGCACACACGGCCTCCTCACACGTGTATGTGTCTAGGAACCACTGCTGATAATGCTTCTTTGAAGCAGTTCGTCCAGGCCAATTGCTGTTCTACCCAACCAGCTTACATCTGGGAAACCTGGCAAAGAACACCTTATCTTCCCGTTTCCTCTACCCCAGCTGTGCACAGACAAGACCTGGGAAGCCCAGGCAGGCCAGACGTGCTGGTTCACGTACACGACCTGTGTGCGAGCACGCATGGCCCCACACACAGCTAGGCACACCAGCTCACAGGCAGCTATTGTGTTTTGAACCCCTGCTTGCTGGAGGTTGACTTTATCGTATTATTTACACCATTCTTGCCATAATATTTCAAGAATGTTTATTTATTTACTGCATTGCTTTGATTCGTTCCTTTGCCAAGGTGGAGGCAAACTGCTTTCTGTCGGCGGCCAGTTTCTTGTTGCAGCCACACAACCACGGGAGCAGATTTGCCCCAAGTCTGTTTCCTCCAGGCACAGGATCACACTGTTCCTTATCACTTTTTATCACTGTCACTTGGACATGATCCCAGTCTTCCGGGCGCAGTATCACACGCACAGAGGATTTATCACCCTTTCATCAGCGCCACTTGGTCATGGCCAACCCTCCAGCAGCTTTGTGTGACCATGAGCAATCCCTGACGGACTCGGAAGGGGATTTGGGCACCGTGTTTCTGGGCAGTCTGAGATTATTTCTGTCAGGCTGGTGGCCGGGGGAGGGCGGTGGGTCCGAGCCTCGAGTGCCGGCGACTCAAGCCCCCGGGGCGGGCGTTAACGGCGCCCAGGAGGGCGAGCAACACCCCCCCCCCCCGCGGCCACAACACCCTCCCAGCGATCCCTCCCCAAAAACCACCCCCAGAGCCTGTCCACACCGCCCCGTCCCGCCCCGGGGCGGCCGGAGCCCCCCGCCGCCACCGCCCAAAGGGGGAGGAAGAGGCGGGCCGGGCTTCGCCGAGCGCCGACATGTCGCAGCCGGGGCCCAAGGGCGCCGCGGCGGTGAGTGGGGAGGGGGCGGCGGGGTAGGGGGCAGCCGCGGGGCCGGACCCCGACCCCGACCCGCCCGCTGCCCCCCCCGGGGCTCCCCGGCTGCCCGCGGCCGCTCCCCAGCCCCGCGGCCGCCGCCCTGCCCCGGGGCCCGGCGGCGGGCGGGGCGCGGGCGGGCGGCTCCGGGCTCCGGGCTCCGGGCTGGGGGCGGCGGGCGGGGCGCGGAGCCCGGGCGAGGCGAGGCGAGGCGAGGCGAGGAGCAGCGGCAGCGCCATGGCTTTCGCTCGGTGGTGGTACGCCATGGTAAATGCGGGGCAGCGGGATCGGGGCCGCCGGGCTGGGAGGAGCAGGGAGCGGCGAGGGGAGTGCGTCTGTTTTTTTTTTTTTTTTTTTTTTTTTTTTTTTTTTTGGAAATGCGCTCTGAGCTGCAGGTACCTGACGGAGGTGCCAGGAATAGCTGAGCCGCAGCTCTCTGATGGCTCCGTGTGGCTGAGCTCAGCTTGGGTCACTGTTTGTCAGCGCGATGGGTCCTGTAGTTGCTTTAAAAAGTCTTTTAACTTATTGCTCCTATGAGGAAGCAGTTGGTCTTGCAGTGGAGTGGCAAACAAAAAAACAGCGCTCTGCTAAAGTGTTAAAGAAAGTATGCGTCATGTAAGCTAACTTCTACAGAAAACACCAGTTTAGAAACAGAAAACACCAGTTTAGTTTATTTCCTGAACATTTAAAGAGGTAAAAGGAATCAATTTAGGTTCTGATTGTGCTTTGATCGAAGTAGCTCGGTTATGTGGTCAGTAATGTTTTCAAGTGTCATTCTTTGTGTTAAGTCAGATCGGGACAGTGTGGTGACGCTAACGGAGGGTCAGAAATAGGAAAGTTTGGGAGTGGCTGTACTAAGGGACAGCAGGGACATTAAAGCTGTTGAATCCAGGGTACAGAAAGATACAAGGACAACCTTGCTACCAACCTTGCTTCCCAGCCTTGTTCAGGTAGGGAAGCTGCTCCCCCACGTGCTGTGTGGGAAGTCAGCACTCACAGCTACTGGCACCAGAACGTTGCTGGCTGTCCTCTGCGTGAGACTGGTGTTCACCCGTGTCCGCTGTACACCTGTCACACAGGGCAGTTTCTGCCTGCAAATCTAACATCTGAAAGATGGTCTAAAAGACAAGGAAGTGGAGCAGAAGTGAAAGAGACAAAAAGACACATAAGAAATTCAGCGCTTGTTTTACCTTTTTTTTTTTTTTTTTTTTTTTTTCTGGTTGGTGTGTGTAAAGCAGAATGTGATGACTGTAAGGAGCATATATCTTTCACCTGTCCATTCCATTCATTTCTCAATGCTTGAATGTAGCTCCCTGATGCACCCATTTCCAACTGGCAGTTTTCTTAACAGTGTCAAAGATATGTCTATTTCCCAACTTTAATTGAAACCGAGGGTCGGATTCCTATCAGCATAAAGCAATTGTCTTCTCTAATACCCACAAGGCAAAATTAGTTGACTTCAGCTGAGAATGTTGCAAGTAGACTTCCCTTCTTACCCAGTTATTGCATGTGTCGTCACTGCAGACCTCTGAGATGCTGTGCAACAACTTTGAACCAAAGGGACTCGTGGGGTTTGGAAGGAATGTCTTGAAGCAAGACCTTTAGCTGAATTCTGATTTTTGCAAGTGCAGGCTGAGAATGCAGTTATGCCTTCAGTTTTTTGCTTGGTGCTTTTTGCTTACGTCAGTTACTTTATAGCTTATGACTGCCCTTTGAGTTGGAAGATAAAGGTGTGTCTACGAAACAATAGTGTTCTGATGTTTTTGTGCACTGTAGAGCATGGTGAAGATCTTGGGGTAAACTTTGTTGCTTATGTTACTTCTTCATTTATTTTGGCATAGATTTTTTTTTTTAAAGATGTTGTGATTATGAATGTTGTCCTCAGGCAGTAAAGTTGCAAAATATTCTGGACCAATTTAATTTTCCAACAACTATAAGGAAGTGTTATGAAGTCATCTGGTTAAATTTAAAATCTAACTTAGTTGTATCTTAGCTATTTTCTTACTGTGGAGCAGGAGCTGCTGCTGCCTACTAGTTTGGTTATGGATTTTTTTTACCGTGTACATACATTTCTTTGGCATTTTAACAAAAGATGAGCAGGGGAAAAAAGGACAAAAAGCTCAAAGAAAAAGCAATCTCTCTCACCTACGTGGGGATGTAAAGGAGCAAGTCATGTGTACCTTCCCAGAACAACTTAGCTTGCTAAGCAAATTGTTTTATTTATTAATTTATTTGTATAGGCTAGAAGATTTAAAGCTTGGAAGTACAGACAGACAGGAGCTGTTGAAGGGAATTTGTAAAATAGGGTCCCTTCTCATATCTTAAGCCTGAGCTCTTTAAGGAACCAGTGTGATCTTCCTAGAAAGTATATGAGATAATTGTGTGTAACTAGGCTACCTCCTCAGGATGGCAGGTGAAAGTGAAGTAATAATTCCATACATTGTTTGATTATCAGAGGGCGGAGAGCATCAGCACTTCATATGTACACAGTGCATGACTCCAAGTGACTGCATAAAAATTACTTTGGTTGGCTTATGTCCATATGTGCTTTGTTCCAAGTGTTAAACTAAACAGTTTTCGGATTTTAAGTCAAAACCTCAATATTGTAGATGTTGTTAGACATAGCCTTCTGGTGTCCCTCATGGATGTGGAGCTGATCTGTGTGAGGGGTGGCTGAGGGAATCCTGCCGGTCCCCTTGTCCTGTCCTCTACCACTGTACATGACAGCCTGGTCAGGTGGTGGGAAAACAGCTCTGACAGCTGAGAGGGGATGCTCTGAGCTCCAGCCAGCTGCTGGGACACACTGTAGCAGTGCAGGGACTGGTGCCTTATTGATGCTGTGTTCCCATCTGGCACAGGTTTCCTTGGTGTGAAGATGAGGAAATGGAGTTAGGGAGGAATTTGTCACTGCCCAGAGTCTGCTGTACTCAGTAGGAATTAGATAAGGTTCCTGCTTTCTGTGACTTGAAAAGTTTAAAATAGATTGAAAAAAAAAAAAAAAAAAAAAAGGATTATTCCCGACTTGAGTCGGTGTTACTGTTTTTATAGCTGTGCTCAAATCTGAGGAAACAAACCAATGAAAACAACAAAATACATGCAATGTACAGGAAGGCGTGCTTGCTTTCTTGGCCAACCTCCATGACAATAGTTATGATCCCCCTGAGATGCCAGCGAAGTTTAGCATGCCATGCAATATGCTTTCGCAATTGTGTGCAAGCTGGATGTTGTCTATGTTGGTAAGGGCTGCAAGTGGACTCAGCTTCTAATGTGCTGTGGCGAAGGGTCTGGAGGGGAAGATGAGGAGCAGCTGAGGTCCCTGGGTTTGCTCAGCCCCAAGCAGAGCAGGCTGAGGGGAGGCCTCATGGCGGCCTGCAGCTCCCTCACGAGGGGAGCAGGCGCTGAGCTCTGCTCTCTGGGGACAGCGACAGGACCCGAGGGGACGGTATGGAGCTGGGACAGGGGAGGGTAAGGCTGGGGGTTAGGAAAAGGTTCAGCACCCAGAGGTGGTTAGGCACTGGGACAGGCCCCATCCTCAGGGACGTGGTCACGGCACTGAGCTCAATAAGCATTTGGGCAGCGCTCTCAGACACAGGGTTTGGTTTGGGGTGGTCCTGTGTGGAGTCCTGAGTTGGACTCAATGACCCTTGTGGGTCCCTTCCAACCTGGGATATTCTGTGATCTTATAATGATATGCCATTCCATTTTGGAACAGAGCCTAGTCTACCCTAAAAAGTTTTGCTGGGCAACAGAACTAGGTCCCAAGCCTTGCAGCTGTGCTGCCTCTGGAGTCACCATTTTGTCAGTGAACGCATGCTTACTGACATTGCTTTCATGGGTGTGCACGTTGCGTGTGTGTCGCATGCTTTTGCTGTAGCAATAAAAAGCGCAGATAACTAGGTTAATTGTGCCTGTACTGAAAGCACTATTATAGGGCTGTGAATCAATTCACCTGTAACCTGAAAAGACAGCCTAAGTGGTTTGTTTTTCCACTGACAAGGCAAAATTGGAGTGTGAGAGTAGTACTTCCAATTTTAAAAACTTGTCAAGTGAAGCCCAAACTTATTTTAAAATCTTGAATTATTAGGGGTTGTTTAAAACAATTCCTGAAATTTTTGTTTTGTGCTATCAAAATAGAAACAGTTAAGAGACATGGTGCTTTTTTTTTTCCTAGTTTTATTTGTTCATTCAGCTCTAGTGTTTTCCAAACCTTTTTGCTGATGTGCTTGAATAGATTCCAGTTGAAGATAGTGCAGAGATACACGATCATTACTTTCTCTCTATAGCCATGTGAAGAAAATGGTGTAGGAACTCATTACTTCAGTGGCTTTACTTTGTTACTTTTCACTGTTTACTTACTGTTTACTTTGTTACTTTACATAACAAAACCTAACAGCTGTGAATCCTCATTCTCAGATGTCTGAGTTGCTGCAGGAAGCTATACTAACAGAGATACTAGATAATAGCTTTATAATCTTGCTTCTTACATTCAAGGGAAAAGATCTTGCTTTTTACATTGATTTTATTCTGAGATTAAGCAAAGAATTTTTTTGAGGGGCCATACTCACCATTTTCAGAGATGCACACAGTAAAGCTTGTTCTGAATACAATGTGCTTGCTGAATAAACTGTTGTTTTGTCTATTGCCACATGTTGGGAACAAATGGGATCGCATGTCAATTTAGATGAAAACAAGAAGTTTAATGTCTTAGACGGATTGTAAGATACAGTAGGATTCAGAAGGAACTAACGTGCACCTGTGCCTGAACTGTAGCAGAGTTTTTATATACCGACATATGAATCCTAGAAGTTGTAGTAACAGATTTCTCCCATGCAAGGAGGTCTGGGCATCATGAGTATTTGAGTGGTTCTCAGGAAAGTTCAGGTGTTGGAGTGGATGGTGATGATGGGACATGCAGTGTTGGTCTACTGAAGCCAATGGGACTTGACAGCATTACTGAAGCAAGTATCAGAGAGCACTGTGCTAATCAAGAATGAGTGATTCTATGAATGGTGGTATCTTCCTGAACGTTCCACAGGAACAGTCTTGTTAAATGTTCTGCCATGAAGGTCATTTCTTTTCAACCGATTTTACTTGAAGTTATATAGCATGTCATTTAGAAATCCTGTCCATTAGCAAGAAGGGAAAGGGAAACTGTGTTCCATTCTGTCGTATCATGGTGGGTGAAAGTGATCATACGTGCACTAAGATATTTGGGACTTTCTCTGCATAGAAAATATAATTTAAGATCTTAATTTTTATACATCTGTTTTCTCTATTTACAGCAAGGTGACAAAAAGGCAAGTGAAGCTTCTTCCAAATCAGGACAGAAAAAGGCAGAAACAGAGGTAAATTCAACTGTTCAAATATATTGACAAGAAAAGTTTGGTAATGCAATTCTTCTGGTACAGATTTATAGTGAAGTGGTAGTTTTCAGATAAATAACTAGTGACTGTAGTCACATGTAATTAACTCCATGAACGTGTAGTTTTTTCTTGTGCTGATAAGCAGCCTAATGGAAATACTTCTTTGCTGTTCTCCTTTCCTAAATACTTCATGCTAATATCAGTGGAAATTATCTCTGGATTTGTCTGTTTTGCAGTGTAGGCACACTTTGGTATGTATCTGATGGTTTTGGCTTTTTCATTGTCCAGAAGCAGAGATGAAGTAGAGTGCACTGTGACTCTTCCAGCCTTGTCCGTATACTGGATTATCTTCAAAGGGAAGATTCATACACAAATTTTGCACATCTCCTTGACGTTATGTGCAAAATCAAGATATGTTGATGGAAATATGTGCTCAGTACTGTGTTTTCCAAAAATACTTGTTTTTGGAGATGCTTCTTCAGGAATGGATATTTAGTGGTCAAGAGTCTATGACAGGCTGTAAGGTTGAGTTTACAGCAGGCGATTTTATAGTCTGACCAGCCAGTGTTAAAAAGCAGAACCCGTGTGGGTTGCAGACAGTGTTAGGAACAAGGTCACCCTTCTTGCAGCCTCCAAAGCTGTTAGCCATGCAGAGAGAGTGTGCTACAGTGAGTCATGCTGGTAATGCAGTTGAAGTAGCAATTCAGAACCTTTGTGCTATTTTTCCAAGAGTTTGCAACGCAATGTTTTTGTTTAAAAGATGGAGAATATTCCTGTAGTCTTCAGTTTTTGAAGCAGAGATGTGTCTGTAGATAGCTGTGGATGCCCATAATTAGAATAATGAGTTTGTTCATCTTGCTCCTAGAAGAGCTTGTGTAAATGATGCACAGGATAAAAATGGTAAGGAAACGATATGATATTTGAAAAGCTCATATTCATATTAAAGGGAAACTTTTAAAAGCCCATCTACTCATTGCTTATCTGAAATTAATAAAAAAAAATGACCTTGTCTTTCACATTTTTAAAGTATGCAGTCCTCAAGAAGTAAGAGATAATGCGTAAGGCTTTGAAAATGAAGTCTTCAAAGGTCTGACGCTGGTTTGAATAGGAGACGCTAGTTAGCCATAACATCAAGGAGAATTCAAAATGAGTATTGTCAAGGTGTAGAATAGCCTTTCTTCTGAAGCCTACTGAAGCCCTTCCTTCTTGGTGGCTTAAAAGTAGACTGAGAAAAGCTCAGCAGATTTACTGTACATGGAAACCTACTTCGGTAAGACATGTTCTTGCACAGAGAGGTGGTGTTGAGACACAGGGTTAGAATTGCCTTACTTAAGGCTATCCTACTGCTCGGTAGGAGAGAAGAGAAACCAGGTCAGCATGTACTAGGCTGGCGCAAGCAGTACTAGTATAGCTACTAGTACTAAACAGTTTCCTCAAAGCTCAAAGGGAAAGCCATGAACATAAGATCAGTGAAATATGGATCCTGCTTTTCTTCCTGCATGGTGTCAGTAGCCTAGCTGGCGGCAGTAGGCTGCGTCTACTCCCCTACAAATTAATCTTTTACAATCCATTTTCTACTGCACTGAAGAGGCTGATGCTGGATTCACACAGATAATGCATGCCAACAGACTGACAGGAAGAAACAGTGAGGAAGTGAATTAAGTGTCTGTTTCCAGCAACTTGCATTCTGCTTGATGTCTGTCTTGCCTGGGAAGTAGCTAAGCTTGGTCCTTCCCAAGGGTCCATGCTAAATGTAGTCTGTTTCATTTCTGAAAATAAAAACTAAGATGTGGCCTTAGAGCAACATGCCCATTTTACTTGAAACTCCTACATGGCAGCCAATGATGGTTACTTGGAAGTATGTTGTTTGCACTAATATTCGGTGCTATTTTGTCTAGCAGGTAGAGAAATATGATGAAACTATTTGGTAAGGATAAGACTATGATTTCCTGCTCTACAGGGCAATGTTCCACTTGGAAGGATTGATCTTGTCTGTCTCTTTATTCTGTGTACATTATCAAAGGAAAGACACCTTCTTACTGACATTCAGTTGCCTCGTTTCAGTAGTGCTACTCAAGCTTCAGGTCAAGATGAAGGCAATCTGCTTACCATGGAATTGGTCAGCTTTAGGTTGAAATACGCATAATTTGTCAGTCTAGCAATGAAGTATAGAATGTATAGCTGTATACAGTGTCTTGTACAAATACACAAAAGACTTGCTGAAGGGACAGAGCTGGAAAGTTCAGGTGTGTTAGAATAAGTAAGTGAAAGGAGATATCTCTTCTTTAGGTATCTCTTTATCAACGTAGTCCAAAGTCAATGTATTCATGTGTAGTGGTTGTGTTGGGCACTGTTCACGGACAAAGATTCAAGTCACAGGGCATATTCCTGAACTCTTTATATCTTGCTTTTCGGAACCTTTAATTTGTGAAATTTGCATTCTGAGAGAATCAGACACTTGAGAATCTAAATCAGCTTTAATGAAATGTTTTCATTGCTTGCAGTGGTAGAAATTGGCATAAAAGAAATGATCATTACAATTTGCATCATGCCATTGCAAAGTGTATAGCAACTTTCCTTTCTTCTCCTTTCCTCTTGATGTTTCAAGCCGTTTGCAGTTTTGGATGTGAAGTTTTAGCAAGTGAAAGGCAACTGGTGTAGTTTACCTCTTGATATCATCTTCACTTTGCATGTGCTTTTCCACCAGTTTCACATCACTTTGGATCTTGTATGCAGTCAGGGTATTAGTGCTGTATCAGTTTTTGGATGCTAGAAGATACAATTCAAGGGAAGATTGGACAAATTCACTGCAGAGAAGCCCAGGAAAGTTTATAAAATACACTGCAGTTAAAATCACTGGGACATACATTGAGTCTGTTCTCTGAGAATGCATTTATAAGGTCTATCTGCATATGTCTGACCTATTTTTACATCACTGTTTTTGTTTTCTTTTGTACACACTGTTGGCTACTGCTAGAGAGAGGGAAATGGGTTGTGTGAAGCTTTGGCCAAACTCAGCAAGGCAGGTCTTGTGACCATGCAACTCCCTGTAACACGCTGTCATGCTGCTGAACACTATGTTCAGTATTGCCAGGGCTGCTAGTGGAGGTGAAGGGTTAGCAAAAGAGGGAAACTCTTTTTATGGGAAGCTGGGCTAATCTGATTCCAGCACAAGTCCTAATCCTGTCCTAAACTGCTACAACGCATTCCAAAGTGATGTGCAGTTCGGTTACATTTGCAGGGTTCATGGTGAGACAATTTGTGTTAGATACTGTATGGAGCTTTTCTTTTAATTATACTTGGACATAAGGCATGATAGATAACTTTGAAGTGTGGGCATTAAGTGCAGCAATACTTGTAGAAAGAATAAAGGCAGTAAGTTTAAATTCAGCTGCCTGTGATTCAGATTAGCTAACTTTGGAAAAATTAAGTTCTGTTATTTTAAAAATATTTAGGCTGAAGTGTACTTCACTACATAATTTACAACTTTGATGTAAACCAAACACTACCATTGTGTGCAATTGTGGTTGAAATGCTCTGTTTTGAATAGGCTCGTTCTTGTGTTATTAACTGCACAAAACCTGGAAAGAGCTGTTGTCTTGCTGTTGTAGAGTGAAATACCACGGTGAGCTTCTCTATCAGTCTAAATTTCTAGTCTGTGCAGCACTGCTGTCTCAATGTAAAAATGAAGTATTAAAAGGAAAAAAGTCATATGTTTTAGGAATTTGAGGCCCCAGCTTAGAGTGTGGGAATATTTTAACAGAGACGGTGTGAGATGATCTCTTTCTAACACATCCTGCCATCTCAAGCAATGCTTTCAACAGTGTAGACAAAACATACGCCACGTGTTTAAATTCATTCTTCTTCACTTAGCACAAAATATATATATATATATATATATATATATTAAGTTACATTTATGTACTGTTACAGATGTGTTCATATTTTAGAAGCCACTGTAGTTGAGATCTCTCTGTTCCTTGAGTAATGGTTAATGGGAGAAGGTGGTCTCTCCATGGGGAGGTGTGGCTCTTCAGTGGATCCCAGAGGGAAGCTAGGTGCCACCACCTCCTTTTGGTGAGAGGAGTGCCTGCCTTTAAGTGCCCTCAGAAGGTTGACACTCCGCCCAGCACTGAACCTCAGGGCTGTCTGGGGGCCCAAGGGGAATAAGGTATTTCTGATCAATCCTATGCAGAGAAGTGGAGTGATTTGGGGGAATAAAGTACTGATTTGTTTGCCTGTTTTTTTTTTCTGCTCTTTTTTTCTTTTCTGCTGTGTTTTTTTTTTTTTTTTTTTTTTTTTTTTTCTCCCTGTGGTTAATATGCAAAAAGTAGTTAAAAAATCAAATTACTCCAGTTAAGTTTTGGTATTACTTTAGAGCTGTTATGATGCGAGATTCCTCTCACCCTAGGAAGAAATATAGTGGTTTTTGCTCATGTAAGTTATGAATCAAAGATTGAAAGTTGTAGGCTGAATTGTAGGCTCAGGGTTGTTAAAAGCATTTCCTGGACAGAGATTGCATATTCTTTCCTCCTGTGATGATTTTGTCATAAAAGAAAACTACATTTGTATGGGAAAATTTGCATATCAAAGGGATATGTATTTCATCTCTGCTTTATTAAACATGGGGCAATTAAGATTGTTTCAGAACAGAATCAGTGTTACGGCTTTTTTTTTGAATCTGCTGCAAATAATGAAGAATAAGTATCTGTAAGTATCTGTATGCCACAGCTTCATTCCTTCATACACAGCCCTGTACAGGCTGCTGATTCTTCTAATTTGTTTTGGAAAGAAGGTGTGCTTTGATAATTTGCTAGGTGTGTTGTTGCCATGTTGGAAATGAGGCCTGAGTACACCTGCAAGGTGATTCCGTAGCTGACTTGGGTCTGAGACTGCCACAGGAAAAAAAAAATACTCTCCTGCCTCAAGGAGGGGGAGAGGATGGGAAAAGCATTGATGGTTTTGGCGACAAAGGGCATAGGAGCTGGTGTGCCTGGAAGCGTTGTGCTTCCCGGTATCCTTCCCACGTACAGTCATTATTTTAATAAGCCTAGAAGGATAAACCTACTAGTTTGATGTTGCCATTTTTGTCTCCTTTTAGAAATGTCTTAAGGGGTAGATAGCAAAGAGGTTGGTTTTGAAAGATGACGTTGGGAACTAACAAGTATTACTCAACCTTTCATGTTCAGTATTCAGCAGAGGATAGAAATCTGGTGGTGTGGTATATATTCCATGTAGCTTATCTCCAGGTAGCCTTTCTTATTCAACAGCAGAAAATACAGCTTATTTTCCTGTTCTGAACACCACAAACCATGATGTCCCAAGGCAAGGACTGCAATTCCAGCTGAGTTTCAGGTGCAAATAGAGAACTGTGGTTCTGAAGACATACCCAGAATCCTGGTTGCTCTTTAGATGTCTGCTCTTCTTCAGAAGACCTTTTTGAGAGCATCTGTAGGTACGCCTGGTCTGTGGAGTCATCTACTGGAGTGAGGGGCGGGACCACCCACTGGTCTGTACTGGGCGCCTGCAGCTGGGCAGGCAAGGTCCTGGCCAGAGCTGCTGGGAGAGGCAGCCACGTCCTTGCACCCTTTTAAGGGGGGAAGTCACTGTTGCTCTTGTGTTTTTTTTTTTTGTGACACACTGTGAAGTCCTACTTGGGTGTTGTTTTCAGCATGACCAGTACTAAGCATGGGATCTTTAAGGTAAATATCCTCCTGCATGTCAGGGTCTGTAGAGTTGATCCAGATTTTTGTGATGTTAGTCTATGTAAATGGCCACAAAATACAGCCCTCTGCCCCAGGCTCTGACTGGAGGTTGACAGAGGAATGTGCAGCTTTATTTATGTGAGATGCTTTCCTGTATTTTTGGAGCTAAATTACAAGGAGAACGTGACATGGAAATAACCTTAGTACAAAAGACTCTGAGACTACAGTCTGTTGCAGTAGCTATTGTAGGATCATTTGGAAAGTGTGTTTCTGAATTTGAATGCAAGTTTGCCAGTAGGATCTCTGAGCCATCGTTCTGCAGACTTCTCTCCTGTAGGGAATAATCAGTGTGATCTTGAGTTTCCACTTGTCAGAGAAAATGGCAAAGTCTTACCCATCTGCTGCCTCCAAAGACCTTATGTTTTTTGCTGTGTTAATTACTAATGACCGATTCTTCCAGTCTTTACTATGTATGACATAGGCAGTTGCTGAGTTGTTCCAGCAGTACTTAGGGGTCCTTGCTAAATAACAGTCCTGCATTAATGCAAAAATGGAGGTTCAAAGGGGATGTCCTATTTTGTTTCTGTTGCAAGTTTATTAATTAGCTAGGAACGCCATTGTTTTGCTCTCACGTCTCTCAACTTCCCTGCCTGAGGTATAATATCAACCTTCAGTGTTGCTATTCAAGTTATTTCTGTACAGTGGTAGCATACCCATCTTATTTTAATTGATACTTGTCATTAAAGTCTTACTCATAAGTTGTCCCTGCTTGTATATATGGCTACTGTTGGTTTAACTCTTTGTTAAAATGAGTTGCTCTGCCACAGGAAATAGCACAGACTTAGGTTTATTCTATGAAACAGTACTAGAATACTCAGCCTATTCTGTGCTGGTCAAAGCCATCTGAAATAAGTCTATATGAATTAAAGATACATAACTTACTGTTTGGATGACTTACCTTTTTAAAATGTAGTGATGGACATTTTTTTAGTATTTAATTTTTAATACTATTTTTGAGTCTACAGTTTTACTTGGCTTTCCTTTTTCTTCATCAACATTTCTGTTGTTTATTATGTTCCTTTCATTTATTTTGCAGAAGAGTTCAACTAGTGCTAATGTCACTCAGCCCCCCAAAACACAGACAAGCGGAGCACGTTCTACTGTCAAGGTAATGCATAGTGACTAAATGGTCTATTTGAAAAATGAAGAGAGTATGATGTTAGTTCATCCCCTGCACTGGGATGGAAAACGGTTTGTTTGCCAGCATTTAGCATCACTAAGAGATGATTTTGGTGTCTTGCTAGAAATTGTAGTGAATGAAAATAAGAGAGGAATGCAAGTCAGCAAAAGGCAGGTATTAGATGTTTGAGAAAATAGACTTGGAAAGTGCCTTCCCTTTTAAGTATGCTTAGCTAGTTTCGTAGTTACTTTAAAAAAAAAAATAAAAAATCCAGTCCTGTTGATATCAGTGGCAAACTTCATTTGACCATGGGGCTAGGATTCTTTTTTCCCACTCCTAAGTACTGTTCATGTGTTTGGATTCTTTTTATTCAGCAGGAATAGAAAAAATCAAAAAACTGATAACTTTCTTTGCTTTCGTAGCCAGTGGAGCAGTTCAGTTGTTCAGGAACTTAATATAAGGAACATTATAAAGATGAATGA
Organism: Aythya ferina; assembly: GCF_964211825.1. Lineage (NCBI taxonomy): Eukaryota > Metazoa > Chordata > Aves > Anseriformes > Anatidae > Aythya > Aythya ferina. Next base: position 84,355,436 of record NC_140299.1, read on the forward strand.
CATATTGGAGTGCAGTTGGTACTCCATGAAGAGAAGCAGGCTTTCTTAAACATGATGAGGTCTTGCAAAATGTTCAAACAGGGAGTTGAGAAAACATTTTTTGATGGTGGTCACACGTGAACTGATGGCTGTAGTTGGTGTTGTCACAGTTAGGTGCATATTCCATACCTGCAGCTGTCCCATCTTTTGATTTATATCATCAGCAGCAAGTATTTCTGCAGCTAGTATTTGAACAGCATTTTCCATTTTCTTAATCAATACTTTTTTTAAAAAAATAATTCTCACAAAAGACACTGCTATGCTACCTAAATAATTATTTCCCTCTATTCAATAAGCAGCAACATAAGAAAGGGACAACAGCATTTATATCCTTGCAGCACTTTTGTCTATCACTTAAGGTATCCAGGCATTTTTGCTGATTTTCTTTCTGTTCATCTTAGCTTGCCAGTACCTTTTTCAGTGTAGTAGTTCATGTGATAGCTCTACAGAGAGGGACTGTTTCTGGGTTGTTTAGCCTTGATAAGAGGAATCTATGAGGAGATCATACATACCAGCCTGCCAGTACCCAAAGGGGGTACAGCAAAGCTGGGGCGCGACTCTTTGTCAGGGAGTGTGGGGATAGGACAAGGGGTAATGGCTTTAAACTAAAAGAGGATGGGTTTAAATTAGATATGAGAAGGAAAATCTTCCCTCTGATGATGGTGAGGCACTGCCATAGGCTGCCCAGAGGAGCTGTGCGTGCCCCATCCCTGGAAGTGCTCAAGGGTAGGCTGGATGGGGCATTGAGCAACCTGATCTAGTGGGAGGTGTCCTTGTCCATGGTAGGGGGGTGGGACTTGGGGGTTGGACTTGTAAGATCCCTTCCAACCCAAACCATTCCAGGATTCTGCAAAAAGTAATCTTTCTGAATAACAGTTGCTGCTGCATAATTTCATGAAAGCTCACATCTGATTTGCTAACTAGCATTTATGTATTTGTTTCTCTTTTTGTTTTATTTCTGTTGTAAGCATATCTTCTACAGCAAATGTGTATGGTACAATTCCTGTGATCCTATTGAGAGAAATAACTGGAAAATAGTATACTGAAAAAAAGTGGCTAAAAGCAATTGCCAGATATTGCTTTATGTTATTAGCTTATGACATCTTAGGCTATGTATTTTCTTCAGTACTGTATGCTCCTCTGGTTTTTGAGATGTTCCAAAATATTCGTTTGTGAAGATTATGTACTGGAAAAATATTTGCCTCGTGCTATCATAATTGACTCTTAATCAATGGCTATTTTAAATTTAAGCTTTTTACTTCACAGTGGGCCATGACTACCTTTCTTCAGTTAGACTACACTTTATTTTAACTGTATCTTTTAATTTTTACAGCTTCCTGACATCCTACAGTATTATTTAATACAGAACATGGCCAATTAATTGTTCTGTTCATGTAGTTTATGTGACTTCTTTATGTTTTTTTTTGTTGTTGTTAAATAGCATTTGGCTAGATGTATTCTTTTCCACAGTGTCTTTAAAAATACCTATTCAAAAGAAACATTGTGTCGGGATTTTTTACATGGATTTTACAGAAAAGGAAATATTCATTTCAAAGGCAAGGCAACCTTTTCTATTTTGCTACAAAACTAGATCAACTCCTTTAATGAAATCAAGAGCATTCCAGCATATTTTCTGACAACTTTGTGATTGCTGCTGCTTCTTTTCCCTTCCTACCTTACCCCCAGCTGTAGCTTAAATGTGTCCTAAATGTGAAATCTCTTGGGATTTCTTAATTATCCTAATTGTTTTGTTGGTCAGTAATACTTCTCATTAATGTACATTGTCCAAGATGAATTAGGGAGGGGATGAGGGAGATGGGGAGAGTGAGTGAGAGCTGCTGCAGCTGTTCAGCCTTTTAATCTACTCTTACCCTATGGTGGAATTACTTACTGTAAACAGAACAGATTGTTTTTTTTTGTTTGTTTGTTTTTTTTTTTGTTTCTATATTATGGCCTGATTCCTTGCCTGTTAGTAAGTAAGTAGTAACAGCTGGCTTTTGTTCTGCTTGGGTTTTCTGTTTCCAATTTTAAAGACACAGGAGCCTTGTTTAATGCCACAAGACACTTGTTTAATGCCTGGCTAATACCTGGGTAGTTTAATTTTCCTGTGTCTGCACCTTGTAATGCAAACCACTCCTAAGAGTAAGTGTTCATCTGTCTGGATTCATTTTCTGTGTATCTAACCTGCCATTCTTAGCGCTATGCGTTTATCCCTGCGTTCTTTATTGTTCTGCTCTTAAGCTGCTGTCATTGCAGCCAGTATTTACTCAACAGCATATGCTCAGTGTCTTCTTATTCAGGTTGTAGTTGGTTGCCTGTGCCTTCATGTGGGGGAAGGAAGAAGTGCTGCCTCTCTACTCCTTTCTCTTGTATCTGTGTGGATTTGCTGTTCTCTATGACATTTTGAAGCTCTTCACTCTTTGTTTAGGAATAAACTATAGCAAGCCTTTCTTCTGGTTTTGATGTAAAGTTCTGTTCGGCTGTTGTATTGTACCAAGGTATCTTCAGTAAGCATATGCTTTCTGCAGAACCCTGTCAGATAATTTGAGGGGAAAAATAAAGACTCAGTTAAGGTTGTTAATACTTGCTGGTTGCTGGTGAGCAGCTTCTTCCATGTATTCCTTTGCTGCAAAGGTGTGCAAACCAGGAGGTCACTGCAAAATTATTAACAGGCGATAGCGAAGAGGAAAAACTGAACTAATGTCCTTCCAGTTCCAAAGGTGCCTTACCAGCACTGGTGTATTTTCTTTTATGGTCTTTCACATTTTCTTTTTAAAATTCTATCACCAGCAGGAATGCCAAGTTCTAGCTTAGCATTCAGTCATAGCCAGAAGACCCTAATATTTGAGTACAGCTCAATCAAGCTGTCCTTCTTGGATCTTTGTGTTCTTGTGAGATAACTATACTGATATCAAGTAGGCTTTACAGTTGTTTTTTTTTTTTTTTTTTGTGTAAGGACTTTTTGGTATTGCTCTTAGTGAACTCAGTGAAACTTCTTTTCTTTTTGTTGCTGGCATCAGTAGTTTAGTGAAGTGTGCGTGACTGTCCATGTTAGTTCCATGGACAGTTTATTAAAGCGATGCTAGCAGAATTCAACAACATTGGGAATGCATCATGTATTTTTATTTCAGACTTGGCTGATCTTGAATATATTCAGAGGAATCCTCTTGATCTTAACAATGTAAGAACTTTAAGCTGACTTACTTCCAGTTATCATCCAAATTAACACTATTTTGTAAGGGATTCAATCTTATTTTTTGTGCAACATACAGGAGAGCAAGAAAAAGAATAGTATCTAAACATCGTTGAACAAAGGCTGTGCTATTGCTGCAGTAGACTGGAAATTCTCTCAGAAGTCTGATAATCAAGACTATAGTGAAAAGTGATTCCTACTACTGTTGTATTTGCTGAGATTATTTCTTTTATTATTATTATTTGCTATGTACCTTATTTAATTGCCACTAAATTCCTATTTCTGGGAACTTTGCACAAACCCGCTGTTGTGAAGAAAGACATTTCGGAGTAGTGGACATTTGAAGTTGCAGTACTGATACGGCAGGTCCAAAGAAATGTGCAAATTTATTCCTGACTGTGTTGCCAGTAAAACGGTGAAAAAGGGTCAGATGGTCATCTCTAAATTTTGGGGTTATTCCAAAAAAGATCTACAATCTTCAGTTTCATATTGCCCTTAGAGCAGCTGATTGCAGAGATACTCAAATTATGAGTGCTTTGCAACACTGGGGTGTCTTCTACAAGTTGCTCTCACGGTTTTACCAATGGTTACCTTGTATTTGAAAAGCATGAGAACTGTGTCAGTGTGGATGACAGCACTGGTTTTCTCAGTAGCAGAGGCATGCTGAAAATGGACCACAACATTAAAAAATGGAAAACGTGTGAATACAAACTGTGTGGAAGAGCTGGCTTCATGTAAAGCTATAGCATGAAGCTTTGGTCAGCAAAAGTAATTGTCACTTTTGAAAAGTAGGACCATAAAAGAAGCCTCTGATCTGGACAGTTACACCTACAAAAACTACAACTTGTAATGCTCTGCAAGGATATAAAATTAATAATATGATCAAAAGCAAAAATGTCTATACTTAACTGAGCAAAACAGTGTATTTTCCTCATCAGCCTGTGTCATATCCTTGGGTGTTCTCCCTCTACTTCCCTTCTTGAGATGGGTTTTGTTTTTTGTTCCATTGAGGTAAAAGGCATTGAAGCTATTATGAAAAAATGATGTTAGTAGTGTGAAGTCTTTTTATTTAAATATACGCAAATAAAAAGACTTCCAGATCATGTGTGTTGAGAATTTGATTCTATACCAAAAAAATAGCTTAAGAGCAGGTCACTTTCGGTATTTCAAAAAGCTTCAAGTACTGCCTTTTAACTTCTGAATTAATGTTTTGGATTTTTTTGGTCAAAATAGTGGTCTTAATCAGTCCAGTTCCAGTGGCTTTAGCTGGTGCAGCCATCTGATTTCATCTGAGTGAAACTAGTTATTTACCCTGGCTCCCCATGTAGCCTATCGCAGTGCAGGGAGGTGCTGGCCCCCAAACCCACAGTAAGTGTCGGTCTCGTTTAGGGGGGTGGGTGGGTTTCTTCCCTCAGCACCCGTGCCACCTCTCAGCGGGCGCAGGATGAAGGCTCCTCTCTGGGAGCTGACGGTGACCCCACCGAGAGCTGCACCCTTCGCACAGGCCTCATGCCCCTGGCCTGGCCGTGCCTGCTGGGGAGATGGCTCCTGCCACCTCCAGGGGTTCCTCTGCAGCCAGAGCAGGGCTGGGGTGGCCCTCCCTGTGCCACGGGCACCGGTCCTGCAGCGGCGTGTCTGCCTTGCTATCTGATCACTTGCTGGGTAGCAAGGCAGTGCCTGCCTTGCCCGCCCCGCACGCCGACGGCAGCAGGCGCGGCCCTGCCAGCCAGCACACAGCCTCTGAGAGGGCTTGGCTGGTGCTGTGAAAACTGAAACCACAGCCTGCCGGGCACTGGTGAGAGAACAGCCTCACTGGGACGCTCGTGCTGGGAGCAGAAGGCCCACCCGTACCAAGTAAGCTAGCTGTTCTTACTGGCTTTTACTTCATGTTACCCCCTGCTTTGGGTTAAGTCGCATTCTCGTTGTACTTCTCCTTTTTTCCGTCTCTCTCTTCCGTGAATTTTGTGGGCTCAAATTAGACTTGCTGCTGACTTCCAGGGCTTCTGACGTGATCCTTTCATCTGCAGGCTTGAAGAGCTGTCTGTCTGTAGAGAATTGGCTTGTTAAAATAATTTTACGTGTTGCCAGCAGTCTTTTTAGATGCTAACTCTTTAAGAATGTGTGTGTTGTGAGTGATACAAGAAGTGGTTTACATGACATAGCAGAATCTGGAATAGGAGCGAGATGAGAAAGAGCTGACTCTTTAAGTATTATTTGAGTTGTCCTGTATTTACTATGTTGAGGCTATGTTGTTGTTGTTGGTTTTAGTTTTTTGTTGTTGTTATTTTGCATTGCTTTCAGCCTATGCTGTCCTCACCTCAGAACCCCGTATAATTTTTTTGGCACATAAATGTAGAGCTTGCTATGCCCACAGCACATACAGAACGTTGCATAGTCAGGGTGTGGTGACCTGTAAGAGCTATTTCTTGGGCAAAGTATGTTTAGGTGTCAACACCACCTTGACAACAAGTGATCGTTATACCTAAATCATGCTAAAATTTCAGATATATAAAACCATATGGGAAACAAAAATGTCTTTTACTAAATTGTATGTTACTGTTGTTTCTGTACTAGTAGAAATTAGGTAGGTGTTGCTTCTGTTATGCCAGTGCTTGATCAGACCTACTGCAAAATGAATCTTCTGATCCATAGTCATGAATGTTTTATGTTTGGTCTGAAAACAAATACAGAAAACAGGATCTAGTTTCTAATGTGAAACATGAGTGTTAGTATCATCCCTCCTTCTTTTTTTGCCTCTGGAGAAAGCGAAAACAATGTAAATGACACAAAGTTCTCAAACATTGCAGAGACCCTCCGTTCTTTAAATTATATTTTTTTCATGAGTAGTTTTGTCATTCTTGCATTTTTATTTAAGATAAAACATGCTGGATAGCTTTTTTTATAAGTCGTTTTCCAGAGTAGTTGTTACTGTCAGCCTGTTAAATAAAATGCTGCCTTTTTTGTTTCTGTTTTTAAGGGAGTGGTTAAGTATGACAGACACAGAGAACTAGCCAGAAAAGCCTTGTCCTGATCTTAGACTTCCAGAAGGGTTTGTCTCACAGATGATTCGTTCTGCTAGTGTTGTCTTGCAGAGCTATTGCTGTAACTTTGCTCCCCAGGTGGACACTCCCAGTTTGAAATCTGGGAGCAAAGCTGTGTTGCATTTAGGTGGTGGATCTTGAAGGACTGGAAATGGGTGTGGAGGAGAAACACAAATGGAAACCCCCATCTCCAGAAAGTAAAGGAACCACTTTTGTCAGTAAGCCAATCCTCAGTGTGTCATCTTCATTTCTGTTCTTGTTTTCTTGAGCGAGAAGAACCTGGACTTGAATAAGGTTGTGACTTTGTCCATATTGTCTTCTGCAAAAGGAAAAATCTAATAGGAAGGCAGGGAAGTTTGTAGCCTTGTGAACTAACTCCTCAGGAGCTCTTCAAGGCTCAGAAGCCTTACTGACCCTGGAAGAAATAATCTTTATGCATTGCTTCTTAGAAGTGCTAAAAATTTTAATCCCCAGGAATGTAACCTGAATGACATATGACAGGATGAAATGGAGATGGAAATTTTAGATTTTTCAATTGAGCAGTAATGTTCTTATTCCTACAGAGCATGCACAGGACCATTATGAAGCAGTTTTTTATGTGCTTGAATTCAGAGCCCATTCTGGAACAATAAATGCCTCAGTATGGCTACTTTTAAGTAGGAATAGTGAATCAATGTTGAGTTTTTACTTTTTTTTTGAACAATGCCTACATGAAGGTTAGGCAGTGTTACTTTTATATGATATTTTGAGAGCAAAAATCTATAGTTTCTTGTTCAGGTGATTTTTGTTTGTTCTACTGTCTTATTTTTCCAATCATGTGGGCAGCAAATACCCTTGTGGCAATGCATGTATCACTTCATATAGCTTTGTTAGTAGTATTTTTGTTCTGAATCCTGAGGGTGAAAAAAAATAAATCTCTAATTCAGTATCTCTCAGTAGTTCTTGTGACCACTAGCTGGCCATTATGAGTATTGTCTAGTCTGATTATTGTAATAAAACTAGTCACACTCATAATCTTGGAGGTCTGTAGTTGTATGATGAAGTCCTCTTTTAGATAAAAATTTTAACTTTTTAACCCCAACATTTTAAAGACTGATGTCTCAGTTTGTAATTCAGTTTCTATTCCTGCCATCCCGAGGCAAGGCTTTGCATACAATCCCTGGGTCATACTGCACACCAAGTGACACAAATCCTAGCTGAACTCAGCAGCTCTGTGTGGCATGTGGCTGGCACCACATAGCTTGTTTTCCTAGTGTTTTCTTATCAGCCTTCCATTTGCTGCTGCAGATAGCTGTGGAACATTCTGCTGTGTAAAACCATTTACAGAAACTGCCACAATGTTTACAGCTAACTATTAACTCTTTGCAGGACAACACTGTATATTAAAACGTAAAGCTGAGAAGAGGGATTTTGAGCTACCTATGAAAAAGGAGAGCTCTGCTACCGTGATGAGTATGTACTTTACTGTAATGCAGTACTCCCTTGTGCAGAGTGGGAACCTGAGAAGAGTGCTGACAGTATTGACACACTGCTTCTCATACTTGAATATGACTGAATGGAAATAAAATTCCTGTATGTGCCAACTTGTAGAAGTTACTGTGATGGAAACAGGAGTTATCCAAAGACAGATAACTGAGGAGCACATTTTAAGAAATTGAAATGGGGAGTATAAAAACAAATTTTTGATGTCAAACCTCTTTTCATGACACTTCTATATGTCCAATGGGGAGTTTCACGTGGGATTCAAAAAAGTGGCTTTTCGATTATTTCTACATGCATAGCCGATGGCACTTTCATGTCAGGTAACCCATTCTGGGATATAGTGAAACTACCAAGTTCACTATCAAAATTACAACAAAATGAACATCTTCAGCAGTGAACAGTAAGCATGAAAGCAAAATGCTTTTTACTTGCCTCATGCTTTGACTGGGAGAACCTTTCCAATGAAACAAAGCCTGGTGATGGAGGGGTATGATCTAGATTCAAAAGATGAACTGTGTTGCAGTCTGTGCTTTTAACTCCATTTAAAGGTTTTTAAGCATTAATGTTTAATATCACAGACTGTGATATTAAAGCTGTGTTCTGTATTCAGAACACTAGGTACATACTGGCTTTCTTTCCAGATCAGGAATCTTTTGCCCACGGATCAAACTGTGTGCATGTTAAGATTCTTCATGTTTAGGTACCTTGCATGTTCTATGACTGACTAGCAAACTATTTTCTTCTACTTCCAAAACAGGTAAACAACAACAACAACAAAATGTGGAAAATATTAGACATAGTAGGAGATATTAACAAATAAGTGGTCATTTCCTCTTACCTGTGGGGTAGTTCTGAATTTTTCTGTATATTAACTTCCTGCATATGAGTAAGTATAAAATGAGGTGTAGGAAGCTTAAGAAGAGTCAAATGGCACAAGAATGTTCTAAAGTTGGTTGGCATTCACTTCTTTGGGTTGTTTTTTGTTGAAGTGTAAGCTGTTTTGGAGTCTTAAGAGTGATGTTAAAATAATAAAAAATCATACCAGTATGAAGCTTTGGGTTTGACATAGGTTGCTGAAATCTCATAACAGTCACCTAACTCAAAGATGGTTTGACTGATCAATGTCTAGGTGGTACAAAGCCTTGTATTTCACTTTGGTGTAAATATATTTCTAACTTCATTCAGAGATTGTCCTTGATAACACTTTATTTTGTGTGACCAAACTCAAATATGAGTAGATTATCTCAAAAAACACTGCTTACATGGAACCTGTTACTCTAAGTCAGAGTAGTATGGTTAATCAGCTTTAGCTGATGCATCAAAATATAGTGGTTAAGTATTGCCAAGTTTCTTTTCTGTGCTAAAATGGCCTAAATATTGTTCTAGTATGCAAGAAAACAAGAGGTGTGAGTCTGTGTTACGAAACTTGACTGGCTGAATGCCCTGTGTTCCTCAATAAATTTAGCACCACTTGAGGCTCTGGGAAAAGAAAAAAGAAAAGAAAAAAAAAACAAACAAACAAACACCACAAAAAAAAACAACCACGAGCTATTCAGTTCTTCCATTTCTTCGTTCAGACAAGTGTCTTTAAACATTTTTCATGTCTTTGTTTCATGAGAAAATGGATTTATTCATTTTCTCTATGCTCTTTTAACATTTCTAAATGATGGTTGCTTTTGCTCTATTCATATTTGCTGCAAATATTTATTCCCAGAATGCAGAATGAATGAAATTTCAGGGTTAGTCTCTTCCACAACAGTAATGAGGATCATCTTTTCAATGCAGTTTTTGCAGGGAGACAGTGTTACTGCTGGTCTTTGGTGGGTTTTCTCTCTGATCTTTACAGCTGAGTTGGAAGAGAAGTACAGACATAATCCTAGTGCTTGTTATCAGTACTGATATTGTGTAGGAGGGCAGTATGTATGGAGTCTGAAGGTCATCAGGTAGAAAATCCTCTTCTGGAGTGGTCGTGCCATCATCCAGAGAAGTCCAGATGTGTCTTTGCCAATGGCTTCACCCGTCACCTCCTTGCACACAAGATCTTCTCCTGGTGGTGTGCTTGTGCTCCCTTCACCTCCAGCAAGCTGTAGTGCTGTTTCAGCTCAACGCCCAGCAATTGTACCTGCTGAGGTTTCTTCATGATTCTGCAGGTAAACATATTTTAGCTGTACTTCAGTTTATTCTTCATGTTTGCTCTGAACTGTGAATGCACATTTGAAAAGAGCAAATCTATTTCAGTGGTCTTTAGCAGTGTGGGCTTTTCCTGACTTTTTTTTTTTTTTTTTTTTAAATGGGGCCTTCAAAATATTTTTCCTGTTCTCTTTGTCAGGTTTTGTAAACGAAGGTATTTACTGGTAATAGTTTTTACAGACTTTTAGATTGTATTCACATGTACTGACTTTATGAATGTTAAAAGCACAGGACGCATCCCTAGAAATGGTGGTTATTTCCTAAGATGAGTATTTAAAACAATGCATATTGTGGAATTCATGCTTTCCTGTTTGAATTTTTCAAACTGCCTATTCAAATGAATCATAATGCTTGCAAGCTTGAATCCTGTTTTGCTTGCTTTGCTTTATGGTATCAAGTGCAAAGGTGGAGGGGCTTTGCTGAGTCAGGGCTTTAATGAATTTAGTATTGTCTACCAACATTAGTAAATAACTTTACATTACATTAAAATATGGCAACAGGAAAAAAAAAAAAGTACAAACAACTGTCTTTAAGGACTGTACTTTTTTTTTTATTCCCTTTTGAAATGTCATGGAAAGTAGACATTATTCACTAAAACTGCATGTTACACATTTCAGCAGTGATAATAGGCTTTATAAGTGAAAGAGCCATGCTGTTAGTTACACATAATAATGTAAGTCCTTAGAAGTTCCAACGCAAATTGTTTATAAAGGAAAGTATGCTGATTACTTCAGTGAAGAAACTCATCACAACAGGACAGCATAGTTTGTATATATATCATATAGAGTAGGCGTGTTTTGTGTAAACATACTGTAGACTTGGTAATATGCAGGTACTAACTGGGAGCCTATATCCTGCTATTCCATATTATTAATAAGTTTTTAATATTAAACCTCTGCAATATTAACTGAGAGCCTGAGATCTGAGAAGGAAATACCGATCTCAGGTGTGGGTTTTTTTTTCCTTCTATTGAACAGATGTTGTTTTTCATAGTAACTTAATAGTGAAACTGTTTCTCTGTAAGAACAGTAATTACAGAATAATTGGATATCTTCAGAATTACTTGGGATGGGAAATGCCACAGCAGCATTCAAGTTTGTAACTTTTAAATCAGCTATTGTATCAATTACATTCTTAACAGTATCTATAAAGAGGCCATCTCAGTGCTACATTTTTCCCCAATGTTAAATCATTGCCTGTATTAGCTACAGTGTAGCTTTAATCACTCACACATATGAGACAGAAATATGCACACACAGAATTATGCAGATTTTAGCTCAGATCACATCTTGCAGCTCCCCTTGGTATATGGAAAATGAATGGAATTGTGTTCATGCCACAGACTGTAATACTGATTCTTTGGCATGAAAGTATGTGGAAGATTGTATGTTGTCTTGCTTGCATTGTTATGAAATGCATCGTTAAATGCACTAATGGCCTATAAATGCCACTCATGGCCTACCTCCTGTCTGGTAAAAGGCTTCTGGTACATCTCAGGGTGGAAAGAGTTAACCTGTAACTACTCAAATGGCATTTTACATTTCAGTGAAATAACTCATTACTTTTTTGCAGTTCTTCAAACAGCATTTGTTGCATGTCTCACACATGCTGTGAGTTGGAAACAGACCCATTCACATAAACAAAAAATCTTCAATCAGACCAATTTTTTGCCTGTATTGCACAGCTTTAATTAAAGTAACCAGAGGCAGTTTACATTTACACATTCAGTTGAAACATATTTATGTATTACTGTTCTGTTGCGTAGGCTGGTTTTTCCCCCCATGATATATCCTGTAAGTTAATAACATTGAAATAATGAAAATTTTGTTACCTCTAAGCCCAAGAAATAGTCCCAATTCATATGTATGAGAGGCGTGTAAGTCCAAGAGGGTACTCAAGTAGCTCTTCAGCCTTCTATCCTAGGCCAAGCACAGCTGGATGACCAAGCAAACATGGACATAAGCTGGTCCAAAGGCTTCAGGGCTGGAAATGACAGGTTTGTCTTGGTACCCATGGCTGTGCAGTGACTGTTTGCAGAAGAAAAGTCTTTGATCTTTAACTTGAGATGTTCTTTGCTCTAACAGTAAGTCAGGTTCTTGCTTTCCCATTTACTTGGCTCTTACCAGAGGACAAAATGTCAGGTTCCATCATCCCCATCATCCTTTTCCTGTGACATGCACAGCCCTCACACTCAGTTTTTCAGTTTTTCCCCCAAAACTTGTCCTCAAATCTATGTGTCATTTGTGCTGGAGTGTGTTAGTCAAGCTGATCCTATTACTTGTCTCAGAGAAGTTTAAGCTGAAAAGATGGAAACTTATTCCTGTATTTTACATTTGTGTTTGTAATATAATGGTTACAGATTTTATCGTGATTCTCCTTAGTTTCTTCAGGCAATAGTATCTCAAATTGTGGCACTGTAAAATTGCAGGTTTTTCTTATTAGTGCTGCCTGCATGTCCTTTGTTGTTCAATTCCTTTTCTTTTTTTGTTGTTGCATCTGATCTTCAATCTGAGAGCAGCCTATCAGAGATACTCCAGGAGCTGTGCTGGGGCCTCCTTCCTCCCCTCCCCACCTTCTCCCTGGCTGAGTGCACGTTTGTTAGCTAGCCCTGCACACTTATCTCCCTGTTTCAACCAAGAAAATAACATCCAGGGTACTGTGAAAAGTAGTAGTCAGCATGTCCTATGGAGATTCTCTTATTCATTATGCTTTTTTCCATGTTTGAATGTATGTAGTGTTAGATAGGTTTTGCATGCGTTCTTTTTTGATTCTTTTTCTCATTTTGTCTAGGTGTTTGTGTATTGGTTGTTTGGTAAATATTTTCAGCATCTCTTCCATTTCTGAGTTAGCTGGCTGGTAAGTTGTGACTTGATGGTACCTTTTAAGGGCTAAGCAACAGCTGTTTGCAGCCTGAGGAATCTTCTGTGTGTTTTTCCAAAATTAATAGCTTCAGCTGACAGTAGCTGTTGCTCCATTGTGTGTGGTGCAGTTTCAATGATTTCTAGCTTGTAGTACCTGAGACCTGTCATGGATTTTTCACCTGCTGTTTTGTTTTTCCAAAAGACATCTACATTCAATTCCCTGAATAGTTAGTTATTTTCTTCTGATGTTTGTCACCATTCCTCTCTTTGCCTTCACTTGTACTTCCATGTCTCTGGAACATGCATAGTGACACGAGATAAGTTTTTGACAGGCTTTTTTTCTTCCGGGTTTACCACCTGCTTTCTCACTTTCGACACTGTTCTCTTTCAACAGCAGCATAAAGTCTGTCCTGTTAATTTGGCGGATTGGTTTTGGAGCTCCAGTGATAGTGGCTGCTGGGCTCTCTGGCGGCCAGCTGGCTGCGGGGGGGAACCATCTCCATCCACTCCCTGATGGTGACTTCCCTGCATTTGCTGTGGACTTCACGTCCTCCCCCAACCCACTCTGGGTGCTTTGGGAGCCATGCAGCAGCCGTCCCCCAAGCAGGGAGCACCTGGCAGCCCCCCTCACCCCAGGTACTGGGGCAGGACCCACACGGGTGCAGCCGCAGGAAAATCCATTGTCAGTGCTGATGGCTGATGCTCATTTTCCATCTGCTGCAGGCTCTGCGCTCTGTGTCTGCAACAGCGCAAGAAAAACTGCTTTTTCTGACAGGGCGTGTGTGCGCCTTTCCTGCTGTTGCCCCCCAGCCCCGAGGGCAGCTCCAGCTCTCCTCGCTCGTGCCTATCTATTGGGCTGTTCAACCTTTCCTGTTTGTTTTGGACAGGGCTGCTCTGGCACCAGTGGTGGCAGGCGCTCGCCATCCTTTCGCATGAGCAGGGCGTGCCGTGCTGAGGTGTCCGGGAGCTGTGCGTCAGGCAGTTTTTGTGCCAGTTGCTAGGCAGCACGTTAATATTTACCTCCCAGCCTGGCCTGGCCTGCCTTCGTGTGCTGCTTTGGCAGACAGCTTCACCCGCTCCGCAGCCCCACCGTCAGCCCGCAGCTCTTGCAGCACTTCCCGGTTGCCTGTTGTGGGCTGAGGCAGGCGGCCCTCAGCAGAGGAAAACCAGAACATGCCACCGTGAGGAGTCATCACCCAGAAAGGACTTGTGGGAGTCAGGCTGTTCTTTTAAAGGCTGCGCAGTAGTTATGAAACAAGCATTTAGGCTGTGGCAGCTCGCTCTCGCTGCAGGGCTCAGTGTGCTCACAGCGAGCACTGAAGGGCTCAGAAGGACAAAAGACCCTTTTCTCCTTCTAGTGGCTCTGCTGGCAGAGGGCCTGTAGGTGGAGAGGGAAAATTTAAAAGGCATGAGTATGGAGGAACACAGGTGAAAAGCACTGTGTAGATGAAATGAGGCATGCTGTACCCTGGGTAGCCGTAGGACCTGGCAGTATGGTGTTGCCCTGCAGGCAGAGGTGGTATGTGGCAGGAAAGGCCCTGTGCTCCCCTCAGTCTCCCCAGGAAGTGATTTTATTTCCCCATGCCAACCCCACATGTTTACAGGGGAGGACAGCTTGGCCTGCACCGTGATCAGTAGCCATGTATATAAACTCCTTTCTATCCCCCAGCTGTTCTTTTTCTTCCTTGAGCATTTAAACTCCTCATCTCTTGCTAAGTTCCTCCTAATGCCTACTGTTCAGCTGGGTAATGCAGAAAGTAGGAGCTGGTTTCTTTGGGAGGTTTTAACTAACAAACAGAGCTCTAAAGATGCTCTGGGACAGACCCTTCAAATAGGATTGCCTTCCACCTAACACCTGACAGTAGCCAAGCACCAAAGGCTGTCGCTGTCAGCAGTGCAGCAGCACTGGATCTCTGCAGGTTGTAGTGGTGCTGCTGCAGCGCAGCTTGGGGAAGTTTTTCAGTGTATTGCAAGGAAAAGGCTCTGTGTGGGAGTTTCTGGAGGGGAGGAAGGGAGAAGTTTCAGATATCTAATAAATAAGTCATACTGTGTGGGAAACAGAAATGTATCTTTACAAAATGAATAGGGACTAGGATGACTAATATGAAGGTATAGAACAGATACATATTTTTCAGTCATGTAGAAGGAATTTGTGTTTCACGAAGAAATAAGAAAAGAAAGAAAAATCTGTTATAGGGCAAAATAAGAAATATGATGTTGCCTGCAGATTACTTGATAATAGATAGTGATAAAGTTGTTTACAAACATTTGTTCTCTGTCCTGATGTAGGCGGCTTTATACATTCTCATGTATGTCTTCACCCATACAAAAGTTCTTACCTATTATGTGATCAATCCATGTGATATACATATATAAAAAAATAAATTATTATTTGCTTACATTTCTGTAGGGTGGCAACTGCAGATTCTCTCTAGTATATATTTAGAGTTGTTAAACCTCTTAGCAAGTTATGCAAGATACTAAATGCCTTGGAAGGGAGAGCACAGTATAGTTGTCACACTTTGGGAAATTGGAAAAATTTCTGTGTGGAAATACAAGGCCACACCAGGTATGGAATAATTTGCAGCATCTAAGTTCTTTCAGACTATACATGCTTTAATACAGCAAGTAGGGTGGCAAGCATCTAATAAAAAAAAAAAAAAAAGCCTAGAAGGAAATGTAATTTGGGCTGTTCATTTAAATGCAAACTATGAATGTGTTGCTACAGTTGAGCTTGCAAATACAGCTTTAAGCAGAGGAACAATAAGGAAGATAGGGAGGTAGTGTTACATCTGTATAAAGTATTGATGAGAATTAAAATATTTATTTCTGGATTATGAAGTTTGATACAGTCACAGCAGAAGTAAAACATCTGCTGTTCTCAGGTTAACATCCCTGAAACTAGGAAGCTGGACTGTTGGCAGCCCTTCTGAAAGGCTTGCATGACATGCACAAACACTTCTTGGTGTGTGTTACATGGAAAGTAACTACTCCTTCTCGTCTCAATGTGTTTCAGCTTCCAATTTAATATTTAATATTTTGTGTGACAGTAATAAATCCAAAGGTATATCTTTATAAAGAAATAGTTTTATAGTTTAACTTAGATTGTAGTTTTATACTAAAACTTTTATAGTTCTTTATAAAGAAATCTGAAATGTGAAAGAATCCTGCACAGTGGGTATGCATAATGCAGTACAAGAACAGGATTTGAGTTTGTTTTGGCATCAAATTTGGCATCAAATTTGCTTTTGGTACATGTCAGAGGGGGAGAAAAAAATGTTCTGAGAAGATCTACAGTCAAGATCTCACATGATCATATAGTAGAAATACAACTAAGACATAAGATACAAAATGTGAACTTCAGTATGATTTTATTCTTTATTCTTGGTTGTTTATCTAAAGGATTCAGGCTCTTTATGCTTGCTTTATATATGTATGTATACCAAAGTGAAATTCATTTTTTTTCTTTTTTTTTTTCTTTTCTTTTTTCTCAGAAGCAGTCCCCCTCTGCTGATGCATCAAAAACACTCACTATGAAGCCATCTGAAGTAAAGGTATGAATTCCTGGGAAACTCATGCTTCCAGCTAAGCACAAATATATAAAAACAATGAAACTTCTTTTTCCATACTTTGATACCAACGAACTTTACTTTGTGTATTTCTCATCTACAGCTTAGTTTCTTCATCAAAAGCTATCTAAAAAAGGCTGTAGAAAGTACTCAGAATTTTAGGAAAACAATAGCAGCTTTTAGGTCATGCTTTGTGACGTGCATATTGCTCCCCCTGGTGTTATTACAGGGTTATTTACCTAATCATAGTTTCACATGTCCAAATTGAGGTCTAGTTTCAGCCTTCAGTGTTTGCACAGCTGCATTTTCTCCTAAATCACACATCTATGGCTGCCTCGCAGCATCCTTGCCTTTGTTCTTTACACTTGTTTTCTGTCTTAAATTATGATTACCACTTCTTCAGAGTAGGAGCTATGCTTTGCTGGTTAGAAGAGTCATCCTTTAGTTTTTAGAAGACAGCCTCTTATGCCTCTGTTGCCTGACAAAATTTATGAATATTTAAGCAAACGATTGATTCTCTTCTTCCATTTCCCATAATCACAATACTGAAACCAACAAAAATATTGAATACCAACCTCGGCCAGCAACAAACTGTGCAATAGTAAAACTTAGGATTGTCTGCACCTTGTGTAAATACAAGTTAAGAAACACTTAGAGTAGTGAGGTTAAAAGAGGCATCTGGATGTCATCTGGTCTAGCGTCCCCTGTCAAAGCAGGGACAGCTCTGAAGTTAAGTGAGACTGTTCAAGGCCTTGCAAGTTAAACCCTAAATACCTACAACAGTGCAGATTGCACAGCATCTCTGGGTAGCTGGTATTGATGTTTTGTGACATTTTAATGATGATTCTTTTTCCTTTTATCAAATTGGAAGTTCTTTTGCTGTCATTATAGTGTCTACCTCTTAGGATGGTCTAGCCCCATCTTCTCTATATTTGAATTTAGCCATTAGACCACCTTCAGCCTTTTAAAGCCTTTTTCCTGTACAGACATTTGTGACTTAGGCTTGTAGCAGTGAGCTGGATGACGATCATCATTACTAGTTGTTGTGTTTGCGAGCAAACTCAGTTGTATTGTTTGCAGCTGATGCCGTTCGATGTACTGTTGAACCCAGAAAACTGTCTAAATGTAGTTACAGTCTTTTACCTACTTAGGATTTCAAATAACTCACAGAAGAATGTAGTAAATCTTTAGTCAGTTCTTTAGAACTATTGTTTGCAAGATGAAACAGAACTACAGTAGCAGAGGCATACATTTCAGGGCTGTGAGACTGGCAAACACAAACCCCTTTTTGAAACACTGTCCTGCACTCATGTGTGAGGCAGCAAATGTTTTCTTTTAATGTCTGTTGTATTATCAATGTCTTTTGTTCTGCTGGATTATGCAAGCTATCTGCATTCTGACGGTAGGCTTTTCTGCACAGACATAGTGAAAGCTACAAGACCTTGCAACATTTCTTACTGTGAACTTCTGCCAAAATAACAACTCTTTCCTAATTGTCTGCTGCAATCAGGTCTCACTTCTCTTTCTTAGAGTCTCTCTAGTGTGCCACAATTCTTAAAGATGCTCTGGACCTCTCTCTGACCTCTGAGCTTCCAGTTTTGTATACAAATATTTTGTCTTGAATTAGCTCTGATTTTTTTTTGCCATTCTGAGAAAGGTGTGAGTTACTACAGCTGAGCAAGGAATGTGGAATTGTTTTGTAGGCAAAACCCAAAGGGTTAGGTGGAATGGTCTGAAGAACAGGGTGGACAGAAGGTACCTTGTGGCTTTTGCTGGAGGAGAAGAGGAAGTAAGGTGCTGGTACTGCCACTGAGAAAAATATTTCTTGTTCAACTTTCTGCCTTTTCCTAGTACACACGCTTGTGCAACTGCAATGTAAACTAAGTAGCAGAACTGAATTAGCTTAAGAAAAATTGTTGTTGTTGTTTGAGGCTATTTTTCACTTTCCCAAGCCAGTACAGAATGAGGTGTCTCAGGTACTGAGACAGTACAGGTGGAAACAGGCAACAGAAGAGGAAGTAAGACATCTTTTCTCTGTAGGATTTTTGTGTACACTGTAAACTGATGCTGTGGCTTCAAATTGACTGCTCATGATTGGTGGTCTTTAAAGGATGACTGGCAAAGGATGACTAAAGCATTCAGAGTAGCCTCTGAATATGTAGCCTCATACTAAAAGGACATCTCATGTCTGACTCCTAGCTTTAGCATAAATGCATCCAACCTTCTTGAGCTAAAAGCTGAGAAAAGCTAGGATTACCTTTTCAATATAGGATTGTAATCAACTGGGTGTCTGTGTCTTTGAGTTAACCATATGGTAGTCATATAACAAGGACATATGAGTGGGAGCACATAGAGTATGGCCAAACCGGATAAGTACTGTGTTTTAAAAAGGGTAGACATCAAGAAAAAATCCAAAGGGGAAAATCAGGGAGGTTAAGTGATTGTTACTGTTGTTGTTTTTTAAAATTTCTTCTTAATTTTTCCCACCTTTGTCCCTCTTCTCTGTCAGTATTTTGCTTTTCATGACTTGCTCTTTCTGGTATTGAACATCCTGTGGCAGTGTGTTCTCTTCTGTGGTCTGTAGCCTCCAGACCTCTGCCCGCTTATGCCTGTACGTGTTCACGATTTTACAACCAAGTGTCTGTGGTTTAGTGTGTGGGTGTGAATACATATGATAAAAAATGATAAATAGGTTAGGCAAATTTCTTCATGTAGTCAGTAGCTTGAAGCTGGATGTATTCAAATGGCAAGTTGGCAGCTGAAACAGGAAAAAACTACAGAACTATGAACAAATGTAAATTGAAGTCATTGAAGTCTAATCAAATGTTATTTGGTTGCTCACTGACTTTCAATAGGCTTCTGGGAAAAAAAATACCTATTGTTTGTCTCTTAATAACTTCAAATATGCTCAGAGTATTAGTCAGATAGAGGGGATAGGGAGGTTTTCCATCCGTGGCCACGCATTTCCAGAGTTCAAAAGTTCCATGGCTGAATGTGGACACCATGCCATGACCCAGAGTGTAGGTGTCCCTGGTAAGCTGTGGAGCAAATGGTTTGGGTCTGAAGGGACCTTAAAGATCACCTAATTCCAACCCCTTCTGCCGTGAGCAGGGACACTTTCCCCTAGACCAGGCTGTTCCCAGCCCCATCCAGCCTGGCCTTGGGCACTGCCAGGGATGGGGCAGCCACAGCTCCTCTGGGCAGCCTGTGCTGGTGCCTCACCACTCTCAGAGTAGAGAAGTTGTTCCTAATATTTAATCTAAATCTACACTCTTTCAGTTTAAAACTATTACTCCGTGTCCTGTCCCTACACACGCTGACACAGAGTCCCTCCCCAGCTTTCCTGCAGCTCCCTTTAGGCATTGGAAGGCCTCTATAAGTTCTCCCCAGAGCCTTCTCTTCTCCAGGATGAAGATCCTCTCCACGGGAGAGATGCTCCATCCCTCTGTTCATCCTTGTGGCCTCCTTTGGACTTGTTCTAACACTTCTGTGTCCTTGTGGAGGGGCCCTAGAGCTGAGCACAGGGCTCCAGGTGGAGTCTCATGAGAGCAGAGCAGAGGGGGACAATCCCCTCCCTTGCCCTGCTGCCCATGCTGCTGTTGGTGCCGCTCAGGGTACAGGTGGCTTTCTGGGCTGCAAGCACACATTGCTGCCTCATCAACCAAGAGCCCAGGTCCTTCTCCTCAGGGCTGCTCTCAATCCATTCTCTGCCCAGCCTGTATCTGTGCTTGGGATTGCTCTAATTCAGATGCAGGACCTTGCACTTGGCCTTGTTGAACCTCATGAGGTTCTCACAGGCCCACCTCTCAGGCCTCTGGATGGCATCCCTTCCCTCCAGCATGTGGTCAGTGCCACACACCTTGGTGTTCTTTGCAGACTTGCTGAGGGTGCACTTGGTCCCGCTGCCCATGTCACTGACAGGGATGTTACACTTCTTATTTTTATTTCATATATAACTATAATTTAAGTTTTCAGTGTTTGTTCTTATACATTTCTATTACTATTAATTTAGTGCTTACTGTACTTTGACTTGGGGTAAATGGCAAGAAACAATTTTCTGTCATGGCAGTGGATAGTATAAATCAATCTGCTTATTAGGTTCATTTAATGGCATCTTTCCCTCTTTTTTCAGCGCTCCATATAAGAGGAGCTTGTGTGTATCTGTTTGCACTGACTGCTCATAGTTTGCTGGAATGGGATCTATGCCAGATTTTTGTTAAATTGCAACATCGAAGCACTATGTACTAGTTATATAGCACGTGTGGTAATAATGAGTGCGAACCTGTCTGGTATTGTTTTGGTTATTTCTAGTGGTCAGCTTATTAAAGTCTATTAATCTCTGTCTGAATGTATGTTGTTTATATTTCAGTCCACACCAACAACCAAAGAAGAACCTGGAAAAAATGCACAGTCATCCAAGGTACATACTTAACTTACAGCTTTGGTGATCTTTTGCACTTTGTTCTTTGACTAACTTTGAAGTGATAGGTTAAAGTCTTTGCTTCTACTGTGCTGCATAAGGCTGCTGCATGAGTAGTAACATATCCATGCGCAAAAGAGCTATGAGCTAACAGGTATGGAAATACAGTCTTTGGGGAAACAGTATGCATTATTGTTTCAGAAAAATTTAACTTTTGAGGTAACTATCTTGGAATATATATTGTGCTTATTTAGGTGAAGGGTGGCAGGAAGACACAGAAGGCTAGTGTTTTCATTTTTCCAGATAGCAGTCTTGGGACACAGTGTTGAATTTGCTTAGGCTTCAGTCCTGAACTCTGGACTTTTCCCATCGTTTGCTTTTATGCAACTTTATATGAAAAGAAATAAGCAGTAGCCTAAACTGACTTTGACGTTGTAGGGACGATTTAACTTCCTTTCTTTTTTTTCTCCGTTCACTCTCTGTATTTACCATTCCCACTTTCAAAAAAAAAAGGAGGAAAACCTGACTTACAACAAAATAAAAACATCCCAAGTGTAAAAAAATAAATAAAAAATAATAACAAAAAAAATCCCTTACCCCAAAAAAACAAAAGCCCCAACCCAAAAGGTCAAAGTTACTGCAGTCTTAATTTGGAAAAAAAAGGGGGAAAAGGGTAATTGGCCAAGGAGACATAGTTTAGCAAGAATAGGTAAGAAAAGTTAATTTGCTTTTCAGTTTTGACTAGCTGAAAACATAATTTTAAATAACATCTTTTAAAGGATAAATGGCTGATAGAGAATGGAGTAAGCATGTTTTTCTCCTCATACAGTACCTAGATATGGCTGGACCTGTGACTTTTTCTCTAGTTAAATGTGAACTATGCATTCCCTGTGAATACAGTTTGAAAGATAAATTGTCTGCCCCCTCTAAAGCTGCATGTGCATGTGTGTCTGTGTGTAGCTGGTTAAAAATAAGAACTTCTTAAAAGATGGTAATTTTCTAAATGTGGGTGTTGTGTGTCTTGAGTCTTATTTTTTCCTGTTAAAATAAACTCTAGGAAGGTAAGCATTCAAAGGATTGTCACTTCAGAGTATATATTCTGGGCAAGAAATGCATCCTCATTTATACAGCCCAAATTTCTGAATTTTGGTCAATAAGAGGAATATTTTTTTTCCTATCTACTGATTTCCAGTTGATAAAAATGTTTATTTTTTGGTATATTGATTGAACAAGTGTAGATCATGTTCTCTAGCATTGAATCATGGTAACAATAAATAATCTTAACTTCCTGTTTTATGACAGCCAACAAACTCTCAAAATAACCAGCCATCTGAAGAGAGACAAAAAGAATCCAGTGGTGTAAGTTATATATTTTTTCTCTCTTTTCTTTCTCTTGAGGGCTTCTTGTGATATTTTTCATCTTTAATATAAAAAAGCAAAACAAACAAACAAACAAACAAACAAAAACAATGGCCCCAAATTATTTCCCTATCTAATATTAAAAGCTATTTCTCTACAGGCAAAAGGACAAATTACACCTTCTGTGATAACAGCTTCTAAACCAACTAATACAGGAAAGGTAGCTGCAAGTCAAGCTGAGCAGCCTCCACAAACAACCTCCAGAGAGGCAGCACAGGTATAGTAAAAGTAGCAATCCAATTCTTATTATTTATGTTACTGTAAATGTTAGAAATGCACATCAAGATGCACATCTTATGCTGAATATTGTCAAGCAAGACTGAACCCCCAAAAGTCAAAATGTAGAAGAACTGAGAATCTGTCTTGTGTTTAAAAGTGCACATAACAAACCTCTTCTTGTGCTGGTCTAAAATCTGGAATTTCTGAAACTTTAAATTCTACACACAAATTAACACCCTGAATATACTGAATCCAGCTAACACGTGGTAGTGGTAATTGATAAGGATTGGCTGCAAAGCTAGATAGTGTTGGTAGTTTGTGCTAGTTGTTTGGTGATCCTGACATGCATCTGGCTTCACATTGCCTAATACACTGTGGCTTTTATTCAAGCAAGCAACATGAAGATTATTACAGCTGTGGCCCTGTTTTAGACCTTTTCCTGTATGTTAACATACTTAGGGCTCCTATATCATTCATGCTAGCTTTTTGCAGATTCCTTGCGGCTACATGGGGGTGATTGGTTCCTCATGATTTTTTTCCCCGCCCTTTCACTACTGAAGGTGAGCAGAAGGGACTGGTCAGTCACACAAATGCTTTGTTTATTTAAGCACTGCCAGCATGGAACTGCTTTACCTGTGCAGTTTCAGACATGTTTGTAGTAGTAGCATTTGCTATGCACAGGTCAGCAGGTTATCTGTTTGCAGTAGGACAGCCCATACCACATGACTGCAAGGTTGGGAGGAGGGTAGGAAGACAAAGTTTGGGGAAAAAGTTTGGGAGGGATCACTTCAGAGAGGCAAGTCTGGAGCAAAAATGTATGGTAGAGTCAGGATCTGTGTCTTTTGGTCTTCTGGACTGCATGTCACCAGACAGGGTAAACAATGCCAGAATACCGTGAAGAACTCCTGCTGCTCTGTTACAACATAGTTTTTCCTCTTATTTTTTTCTTTTTGTAGTAAATGTGAATGTCGCTAATGCAGAAGTCTGTATTTTCTATTGATGTTTCTCTATCACCTAACTCTCTGAAGTAACAGTAGGCAGTTTACATTCTACTTATTTGAGCAGTATTTGGTGCTGGTTTTAATGGTGTATTGAGGACTACCTTCTAGATGTAAATCAAAAGCTTTCTTTGTGATCATTTTGCACTGCTAATTTCTTTTGCTGGCAAGGTAAAAGAGGTAAAGTTCAATCTTAAAACTGAATGCTTTTTGCATGCAAGGTCACGTTGGAAACAGTGCATCTATGTAGTATTGCAGGTGGACAGCAAGCTCATTCCGCTGAAGCATCTTGATGCTGTGTGGGTGTATTAACTAGTTGCTGAGTCCAAAAAAATAGGTGCAGTCTCTGAATTTCACCTTTTAGGCTAGGTTCAGTATCGTCATGCAGACTGCAGTTACCTAGCTTGCCCTCAGCCAGTAGGTAGAACTAGCTTATGTTTTTTATTCAAAGTGTAGATGAAGAGGAACAACAGATCTTCATGACTGAGTAGAACAACTCTGTTTTACTTTGTGTTGTCTCCAGAATTTTTAATGAAAGTTCACATATTATCACATAAAGTGATTTCTTACATTTTCTCTTATTTCTCCAGCCAAAGTCTGAAAAGACATCCACCACAGGTGGTGCAGCTGATGCACGTGCTGTTGGCGCAGGTGCTGTTGCAAGTGCAGTTACTGCAGCTGATAAGCCAAGCACTGAGGTTGGTAAATACAATTCCAGATAAATGCTTCACCTGTATTGACCTCAGAGAATGTTTCAGAACAGAAACATTCAGAAACAGAAGTATTTATGGACAGATGGTAGTAAAAGGACTACCTGAAAAAATTGGTAACCAACTAGTGGCATGTTATTTCCTTTTTATCAGATAGCATTTCTTCAGAATCATTTTTAATACAAGTAGTATAAAACTAATACCATCTTGAGTTATATTTCTGCATCAGCTGCCACGTAAATACGAATGATCTTGTTACTGGCACTGGGAAATGAGTTTAAGAACAGTTCTTGCTGAAAAATTTTGCAAGTGCTGAACCTGCTCAAATCTTTTGGTCTAGTTTCCAGGAATTTTTGGTAGATTCACCAGATGATTCAGGTTTTGTTTTTCTTTCCACAGAATGATACTTTTTATAACATTCTGCTTATTTTTCAGACTGGTATGGATGAGTCAGCACTAGACAGTCTAATAGATACACTAGGTGGACCTGAAGAAGATGAGCCTACTAGCCCAGTTTACACTGGTCCAGAAGTTACGGTATTTTCCTTTTTTATTTTTTAGAAGATTCATCTCTCAGATACGTCTGTAGTTGTTCGCTATTACATTGACCCAGTAATTGTCTCTTTGATCTGCTAAGAAGTAAAATAAAGCTTGAACAGTTGCATTTTAGTGGTTTTCAGTAATACAGAAATGGTGTAATTATGTATATATCACAGTAGGAAATGGTTAAGTGTCAGCAAAGTTGCTTTTTGAATTGACTTCCAAGCATGGTCTCTAGCAGATTTACAGAAGGCAGTAATGGAGGTGTAGGAGAGCATTAAAGAACCTAGGAGCTTTCATATCTACTTGCAAAAGAGTAAAACATTGAGAATTTAGGCAAGAATGCATACTTTTCTGAGTTAGAATGGGAAAGTAACAAAAGGGGGATTAGGGTTACTTGCTTAATACAGTACTGAAACATAGCTCTACGTTAGAAATTATTTTCTATAAACAGGAGTACAAAAACATTGATGTGTGCATTCTTTTCAAAGGAAGATATTTCTTCACGATACTTAGAAGAAATGGGAAAACGAGAAGGTAGTCTCCCTCCAAAGTATGTTGAACTGCTGAAGGTTAGTGAATTAATAAAATAAAATAATTCTTTGTCCTTGCTTTCTTTCTTTTTATATGTTTTTGTTTCCCATTAATTACGAAAGTAATTATCCTTTTAGAGCAAAGGAGATGGAAAAGATGGAGGCCCACCAAAAGCAGATGACCAATCTGAAGTAAGACTTTTTTTATTTTTATTTTTTATTGCAGGGAGAGAATAACCCAGTTATCATTGGATTCCTTGGAAAATCAAAGTGTTGCACGTCTTCCAAAAATTCCATGAAGTAGGAGAGGGTTGTGAGCTGCCAGATAACACAGATATTGATAAAACTAATAGACCTGGGCATAAGATGGTGATGTGTGGTTTTTTGTTTTTCTTTTTTTTTTTTAAATGAAGAGGTAGGAACTCTAATGATACTGACAGAAACAAGTCAAATAAATAAATGCTTATAGAGGTATTCGGCATAATAATAACAAAGGGAGGAGATAGTGGGCATAATAATAACATAGGCAGGAGATAGTAGCTGTGCATACAGGAATCTCCTAGTAATCTTTTTAGCAAAAAGTACTTCAATTTCTGCACTTAGCAAGATTATTCTGTTAGCCAGTTTAATTTGCCTGTATGTTCAACATATAAAAATAAGAGCATGTCTGAAAAATGAGTGAACAGCTGAGGGAAAATATTATCTGATTAACCATGGAACATATTCAGATTTTTAAACTGAGTTTGACAACTTTAATATTCGAACTTCAGTAATCATAACCTAGCTTGCAATTTCTTCTTCAGAAACCAATGACAGATGATGAGCTTGCAGATGCCCTGTCATCTGACTTTACTTGTAGTATTCCTTCTGCTGAGGAAAAGAAGACAAGTCTGACAGAGGTATTGATTCATTTTTTTTTTTTTTGTCCATGAAAGCTTTTATTGCAATGAAGTATTTCTGTTACTATCTTAACATCTTACTTAACTTTAAAAGCCTGTTGACAGTTTTCCCTTCCTTTTATTTTTGCAAATATGCCTGTAGTTAAATTTGTCTCATTTTGTTCTTATGTAAAAGAAACAGAGTAAGGATGGTGAAACCATACAAGCACAAGCAGCAAGCTCAGTCAAGACTTCAGTTCCTCCTGAGAAGAAAACAAAATCAAAAGAGGTATAGAGGTCTATCTTTTGACCAGTTACCTTCTAATTAAAATTTCAGTTTACAAACATGTCCTATGTATGCGTGTCTGATCTTAGAAAGATGCTTATCGTCTTCATTTTCAGTTCAAAATCTCGACTAGCCCAGAATGTACGGGAATAATAGGAAATGTGATTGCTCAAACTGTACAGCATTTTGAAGATCAAATCTTGATGGGTCAGATAATTCTCCTTCTCCATTCCTCTGCAGAGTAACTGTTCTTTCATCTGGAGACAGCAGAGGAGTAAAATGTGTTTTTGTGAAGTTGTTTAAAACCTGAACATGGTTTCATTTTCTTGTATTTTACAAACCACTCATTTTACCACTCTTTCTAGAGTTATACTGCCCCATCCCCAAGGGAAAATGTTTTGATTTGACTGTGCTGAGCTTATCACAAAATACACCATATGCCACCAAGTAGAGAAGACCAGTGTTGTGCTTGCTGTTTCTTTCATACATACCATGAAAAATATATGTATATTAAGGTCTGTGTCAATTTAAAGAAATAACAACACTATTCTCATTCTATTTTCTTAATGCAGGAAATGAAAGAGGATGCAATGGAAGCACTTATGGATACTATTGGTGGACCTGAACCTGAACCTGAAGATGTTACCACTATTGTAGAAGTGTCAGAGGTATAATCTTTCTTTTTTCTTCTCTCTCTCTCTCTCTTCTTTTTTTTTTTTTTTTTTTTTTGTCCAACAGCTTTCAGAATCTCCCATGGAATCATAGTTCCTTTTTGTTGGGTAGTGTACAAATGTGTAAAATAATGACAAAGCAACTTCCATATCAAAAGCCTAAGGAATGCCTGAGTCCAGTAGGATAAGGAAAATAAGAAATTACAAAATCCCAAGTGGATACAGGTAGAATAGAATATAATAAGACAGTCTGCAGTATTAAAGTATTTCATTTTTTGGCTATATAGGCACCTTTCACACGGGGTACAATTTACATTAATCTTTTTTTTTTCCCTGCACATATTTGTGGCTTTTTTTTATGATGGATGTTCTACTTTTGCCACTAAATATTGTTGCCTTTTTAACTTGGGCCTTGCCTTTTGCTGTGTCTTCTCAGTCTTTTGTTTTTCTTCCACAATAAGATTTCAACAGTAGCATTATGTTTGCACATTAAATTGCCTTTTAATTTAGTTTTTCAGACTCTGCTTGTAACCCTACTAATCTCGCTTACATTCTCCTGTCTTCACTTACAACTCAAATCAGGCAAATGACAAGGAAATAGTAGAAAATCAGTTGTTGCTTTAAAAAAAAAAAAAAAGGTATAGTTGAAGTTTGACACAAAAGTTCATGTTGTGTTGCAGATTTGGTCAGTTTGGGCCTTCAGATATCTTAGTGAATGCACTGCTTAATGATGGGAAAATACAGAATTACAGCTTGTATAGTCAGAATGATATAATCCAGGGAAACCTAAGAACTTTGAACATCCTGAGAAGTCTAAAAGTACTGGCCACGAAATGACAGTTCTGAGCAGAGCTTTATGGATTTAAAAACAAAACAAAACAAACAACCTTTATTTATGGCATTAATTCTTAAGCCATAATTTTACCACAGAAATTTGATAGGAGTAAATTAAGGAATTTGAATGTCTTCATATATGGAATAATTTTGTCTTGCTAATACTTCTTTAAACATTAGGCTGAGCAATCTTGATAGTGATGTTGCGTGAATTGTAATTTTTCATTTCACTAAATAATATTTTTGTTCTTTTTTTTTTTTTTTTCAGGCAAAAGCTAAAGAGAAAAAAGAAAAAAAGGCAGGAGAACGTGATGATACAATACCTCCAGAATACAGGCTAACACCGGAGTTGGTATGTTTTTCTAAACTCCATTGCTTTGCAAATAGTGCAGCTACCTCTGACACTTTCCTTGGTCACAGACAGGGAAAAAAACACGGGGAAAAGAAGCAGTAGTAGTTTTCAACTAAGATGGCTTTACCATCTTGGTGATTCTTATATCTAGTTTCATACCCTTCTTTTGTGAGGAAGATTTATACAGGGTTAAGCCAACTGACAGTAGAGCTGAGATGTTTCTGTGTAGTTCAGTTTCACTTGCAGAATTGGAAGTTTTTGTGATGGTTGTTAGTATAACTGACGTTAACAAGATTGGCATATAAACTGTGCCTGGTGGAGCTGTGTGAATGGAGTAGTTTTACCCCTCAATTAGAGGTTTCACAACTGCCCAACTATAGGCATTAAGATTTAACCCACTATTAGTACAAGCATGAAAGATTGTCTCTTATATTCAGAGCGTGCTTTTCTACTGGATTAAATTCTGCTGTTTTACTATGGAGTTAATTTCTGCTGCATGGTGATACTGATAAGAATGAACAATTTTTCTTCAGTTTCTTGGCCCATTTGTACTCTTTTAGCATTATTTTTTTCTTTTGGTTTGTTTTTAAATCTGCTCACCTGGTGATGTAGCAATTCCATTTGCTTAGATGAACGCCTGTTACTATGTCACTGATTCCATCTGGTGTCTCTCATTTATATTATTATTTTGTTACTGATTATGGAGTATGACACCTTATAACAATGGAAAAATGTCAGTAATACATACTTTCTTCACTTTTAGGATAAAGATGGAAAACCAATATTGCCAAAGCCTGAAGAAAAACCTAAGGTTAGAAAACTGACAATACTTTAGGAGTGTGAATAGATACCCTGTTTTCTCCCCCCTCTGTCATCACTTCTCTGTGCCATTATGTAAGTCTCTTAATCTGTGTGTTTACTTCATTGCACAAAACATGCTAATCTGAAGGGTGAAGTGGAAGCTATTTTTGCTGAAATTCACGGACTGTTAATGAAGAGATCATAGTAAGAAATGGATTTAGAGATTACTAAGGCATTAGAATTATCGAAATGACTGCTAGCACAAAGAAAAGCTGTATCAAAGGGTTTGTTTAGGGTATCCTGTAGAAGTACACTGAAGCTGCTGAAGGACACAGAGAGAGTTGAGGCAGGCTTTTCTGTTTTCTTGACAAGTAATCATCAGATGTAAAGTAATACAATAGGAAAAAAGGAAAAAAAAAATTGCAGTCATTTTCCTAATCACAGGGAACAACTTGGATTTCATAAGAATTATCTCCGTCGTGGCCTAGAAAGTGCAAAATAGATTGAACAGATGAAAAGGAAAGCTTAAAGGTTACTTGAAAACACACAGGAAGAAAACAAAAAAAATAGGAAAAGGAAAGGAACTGAATAGAAATGAAATGAAATATTGTGAATTAAGGAGTGCTGCCAAAATATCAGGGCTAGAATTGGAAAAGTACAGTTAGCAAAAATGAATGTGAAGGTCAGGACCAATCTGAGTAAGAATGTAACAGTGCATTTGTAACAGAAATGTATTATTCAAGCTTGAAGTATGGAGGAATGAAAAGGTGGTGACAAAAAGACTGTCTCTATAAATTTGTGTCTGTCACATTATAGACATTCAGCAGTCTGAGTGGGTGATGTTTGAGAGCTGCACAGAGGGCCACCTGCCAAACATATCATAAGGAAAAAAAAGAGCAGCTATGCATTGAGGGAACCAGATACTAATGTTAGGAGACAAGTCCTCTTGTTTCACAGGGAGCATAAGACAAAAGATGTCCAGAAAGAAAAGTTACAAAAGAGCATGGTAGGAATTAAAGAAGGTTGGTTGATAGTTTGACTGAGATTCAGAGCCAAAGCAAAACAGGAGGTAAGCTCAGAATCATGAGGTCTTATGGTAAAAGAATGAAGGAGTTAGCAGAAGAATAAGTATTCCTTTGCTCTTCTACCCCTGTCAGTCTGAGACACAAGTATCATTGAGTATTTGATGTGTAAGTGAATGCCAGGAGTATCTATCTTGCACTATTGTTCTCTGTAACTAGTGTAACGTTCTCTACATTATATGTAACTCTACATTATATGTAATGAATGTAACGTTCTCTACATTGTATTCTCTGTTGGCTTTTTATTCTATATTGACTTTTAATAACAAAGCAACTGACTCATTTTGGAAAAAAAAATATATATATTTAGTTCTGTGCACTGTGAAATTCATGTTGTTGGATGTGACTGTGAAAGGTTATTTTAGTGCAGGCTACAAAAGTTTGTTTGCTTTCCAAAAAGTTGAAGTATAATTCTTGGAAAAATACATTAAAAATAGACAGTGAGTCACCCGTAACACGTATGTCCTTTTTTGCAGCCTTTGAGTGAATCTGACCTTGTTGATGAATTTTCAAAAGACTTTGCCTCCCCTGCACAGCCTGCAGAACAATCCAAACCACTGAAGTCCAGCAGCACATCCAAAGTATGTCTCTCTAGTTCACATAAAATCCTGACTCTGTCAGCTTATTTACAGCTGGATGATGCTACTGTTCATTCAAGAAAAAATGTTTCCTTTCCTGTTGCTTTCAGTGCATTACATCAACTCTGCTTGTAATTTAGTTCTTAATAGAATGATAACTATCTTTAAATTCAGATTTTTTTTCATTATTTGGTACTGTACTTAAAACAAACAAATAAAAAACAGGTATATTTGGGGTTTCTGAGCATATTCAGTAAAAATGCAGTGCAACTGTTATCTTTCAGAAATCATCAGCTCCTGAGTCTGCAAAGACTACAAAGGATGAAGTAGTCCCTCGTGCCACAGCCTGCACTGTGCAGTCTTCAGCTCCAGCATCTGTGTCATCAGTGAGTAGTTAGTCTCAGCGGGAGCTAAAGGAAACCTCAGTGCTTCATTTATGCAACGGTATAGCATATTGTCAAGATGGTTATTTCAGGATGATATACATGTACTCTTCCTCAGTAGAGTTGAGTTATGAAGGATGGGTGCTTGCAAAAAATACAATAGAATCATAGAATAACAGAATGGTTTGGGTTGGAAGGGAGCTGACAGAGCACGCAGTTCCAACCCCCTGCCATGGGAAGGGAAACCTCCCACCAAACCAGATTGCCCAAAACCCCATCCAGCCTGGCACTGCCAGTGATAGGGCATCCACAGCTTCTCTGGGCAGCCTGGGCCAGTGCCTCACCACCCTCAGAGTCAAGAATTTATTCCTTATACCTAATCTAAACATACCCTCTTTCAGTTTGTCGCTCCATGATAAGGAATCCCTTTTCTGCCTTTTCTATAGCCCCCTTTTAGGTACCAGAAGGCTATCTATAAGGTCTCCCTGGATTCTTCTTTTCTCCAGGCTGACCAACCCCAACTATCTCAGCCTGTCTTTGTAGGAGAGATGCTCCAGCCCTTGATCATCCTCATGGCCTCCTCTGGACTCATTCTAATACTTCTGTGTCCTCCTTGTGCTGGGACCCAGAGCTGAATGCAGGGCTCCAGGTGGGGTCTCACGAGAGCAGAGCAGAGGGGGACAATCCCCACCATCACCCTGCTGGCCATGCTGCTGTTGGTGCAGCCCAGGATACGGGTGGCTTTCTGGGCTGCAATTACACTTTTCTGGCTCATGGTGAGCTTCTCATCAACCAACACCCTCAGGTCCTTCTCCTCAGGGCTGCTCTCGATCCATCTTCTGCCCAGCCTGTAGTTGTGCTTGGGATTGCCCCAGCCCAGGTGCAGGACCTTGCAGTTGGTCTTGTTGAACCCTGTGAGGTTCACACAAGCCCACCTCCCAGACTTGTCAAGGTTCTCCTGGATGGCATCCCTTCCCTCCAGCATGTTGACAGTGCCACACACACACATAAAGTCTGTAAACTTTATGAGGGTCTCCAACAAAGTTGTTAAGTAGTGCTAGTCCCAATACTGAGCCCTCAGGAACACCACTTGTCACCGGTCTCCAGCTGTACATTGAACCATTGACCACAACTTGAGTGCCACTATCCAGCCAATTCTTTACCCACTGAGTGGTCCATCTACCATATCCATGTCACTCCAACTGAGAGACGAGGACATTGTGCAGGACAGTGTCAAATGCTTTGCACAAGTCCAGGTAGATGATGTCACTTGCTTTTCCCCATCCACCAATTACATAACCCCATCGTAGAAAGCCACCAGGTTTGTCAGGCATGATCTGCCTTTAGTGAAGCCACGTTGACTATCATCCCTCACCTCCTTATTGTCCATGTGCCTTAGCAGAGTTTCCAGGAGGATTTGCTCCATGATCTTGCTTGGCTCAGAGATGAGTCTGACTGTCCTGTAGTTCCCCAGCTCTTCCTCTTTCCTTTTTTTAAAAAATTGGGGGTTATGTTTCCCCTTTTCCATTCAGTGGGAACTTCACTGGACTGCCACAATTTCTCAAATACAATGGACAGTGCCTTAGCAGCTACATCTGCCAGTTCCTCAGGTCCCATTGACTTGTGTGCCTTCAGGTTCCTTAGATGGTCTTGAACCTGATCTTTTCCTACAGTGGGCAGTTCATTGTTCCCTCAGTCCCTGCCTTCTGTTACTTGGCTGTGTGACTGGAGCTCTTGCCAGTGAAGACTGAGGGGAAAAAAGTCTTTGAGTACCTCAGCTTTCTCCATATCATGGGTAACCAGGTCCTCTGTTCCCTTCAGCAGAGGGCTCACTTTTTCCCCTTGTTTTCCTTTCATCACTACTGTACCTATAGAAGCCTTTCTTGCCCTTGATGTCACTTCCCAAATTTAACTCTGTCAGTGCTTTTGCTCTCCTAACCTGATTCCCAGCTATTTGGACAGTGTGTCTATGTCCCTCCCAGGCTACCTGTCCTTTCTTCCACCCTCTGTAGGTCTCCTTTTTCTGCTTGAGTTTGTCCAGGAGCTCCTTGTTCGTCTATGGAGGCATCCTGGCATTGTTGCCTGACTTCCTCTATGTTGGGATGCATCACTCCTGATCTTGGAGGAGGTGAATATCCTTGAATATCTAACAGCTTTCTTGGGCGGGCCCCTCTGTCCTCCAAGACTTGTCCCATGGTACTCTACTGAGCTGATCCCTGATAAGGGGATTAAAAGCAGGACAAAAAAAAAAAAGACCCTTTGGAACATTTCAGCTGTCTGTGGATCTCTGCAAAGGAGAACTCTATTTACAGAGCAGACACTGATTTGTGTTCCTTTACACAGAATCATAGAATCATTAAGGAATCATTAAGGTTGGAAAAGACCTCCAAGATAATCTGGTCCAACCATCCTCCTATCACCAATATCACCCACTGAACCATGTTCCTAAGCACCAGGTCCAGCCTTTCCTTAAACACCTCCCAGGGATGGTGACTCTGCCACTTCCCTGGGCAACCCATCATCCCATTCCAATGCCTGACTACTCTTCCTGAGAAGTGATGACTTTACACTGATGCATAGTGTAACTTTTTACGTAAGTTTCAATATGTTTAATACTTGAATAAATTAAGACAATTAATTGAAATCAGAATCTGGAATGAAAACCAGAATTAGCTGCTACTGAGCAGCTACTAAGCCACACCACAGCAGTCTCAAAAGACATAGTAAGTGTACAGCACATACATATCTGAGATATAAAAATGGTAGAAAAAGTGGAAACGTTAAACAGAACACAAGAAGAATAACACAGAGGACGTTCCCTGCTTAATTGAGTTGTTTCTAATGTTCTTCCTCAGGGAAAAAATGATGTGACATTTATGAATTACAAGACATTTCAGCCAGACATTTACAGAACACAATCCTATCCTAAAACATGCAATTTTTAATTATTAAAAGGAATGCCAGAAAAACTGCTTAAAGCATGTTTAAGACAAATGCAGACAAAGCAGATACTGAGAAAGCTGGGCATAAAGCACAATTTAACAAGCTTACCAGCATTCTGTCCTTCAAAGCTTTACATATCAAGTCAAAGCACTGATAATAATTCTTATTGTCCCAAACTTGCCATTAGAAAACAGAAAACTGACATCAGAATAACTTTTCTAAACTTTTTTTTTTTTGCCTGTCCTCTGCCAACTTCTTTAGAATCCGCATCCTTATCTAGCTGATTTGGTAACTGATGGTATGGTAACCAAATTTTAGCTCTCAGAAGAATACGGGGAAGTGTGATGACTTGAATATAGTACAGTATTTCTGAGGGCAGGCAAGTGTGGAAGCTAGCCAGAGGACTTACATACCAGCAAAGTAGGATGGAAATTAAGATTTTTCTTGCAGTTTCAAAGCCAGAAGACAAAACAATTTCTTCATAGATTTGGACTGCAAAGTAGGCATGGGAATCAGAGAAACTCTCAACGCCTTCTCTAACAGTATTAGTATGTTTCAACAACTTGTCATAGACTCTGAAAACCCTGAAACAAAATAATGATGGTATTTAAAGATCAGGATTTATATTTATCAACAGGGATGTTTGGAGAAGCCAATTAACAAAGTACATCTTAAAACCCAGCACACTGCTATTAGTCTTTATTTTAATAAAGTTAATCATGGGTACAAATAAAATGATCTAATACAATCTCTAATACGATAAATTGAATAAAGGCATAAAAATCCAATAGTTCAAAGACAATTCATGTTCTTGTACTAAATCCAGTGACTGAGTAATAAGCACCTTGAACTCAGCAGGTCCCATTTATGTGGACACAACTGGGAATGGAAATATTATAGATTTTTAGTTTACTTATCAGATTTTATCTCTAGTAATGCGTGGCTGTCAGTTGTAATGTATAAACAAGTTTCTTCATTTGCTGGTGAATTCCAGGCTAAGAATTATATATTACTATATTGATACTCTTGTAGGTTGGTCACGTGACAGATGAAGCACTGGAAGCCTTGTCCAGTAGCCTAGAAAAGAAGAAACCTGATCCAGAAGAAAAGAAACCTGCTGTGGACAAAGTTAAGGTAGGAAATAATCAGATCTCAAAAATACCTGGTTGATGTACTTATCTTCAGTTTTACTGTATTTCCACAGGCTAAAGAAGTTGGAGATAACATTGTCACTTTTTAAAACAAAATTTACTTGTGAAACCAGTTGCATTCTATTTAGGAAATACTAGTAGGATTTGAATAGTGAGTACATTTTCTTAATCTTTGTGTCTATAACAGTACTCTACTACATTATCTTCCCTCAGCTTCTGGAAACCAAATTTGCTTAGCGTCCTACTGCTGAAACAATACAGAGTTAACATGCGCATCGGAGGTAGTGTGTAATTTAGTCCATTTTCAACAGGAAACATGTTTATGATAAGTTCTTTAAATGAAAGAGTGCATATACAACTTGTTTTTTTGTCACTGGTCTTGTTATTTTACCATGGAGCCTGAAGTACATCACTGGAATATGCATACTCCGTCTAAGGGAATGCTGTTTGTAGCCACAATCTATTATTTTATTTTTTCATTTTTTACTCAAGTTATTGAGCGTAGCCACAGAGAAAGGATTTTATAATATGCTGGAACCGTGTCAATAAGAAGTTGTCAAAGTTAGCTTCACTACCTTTTTTTTCCTGCTCATATTCCAATGTAACTTGTATGGGGAGGAGTCCTTTATCAATCTGGCTACTGCATTCTTTGTGTAGGCTTCCTTTGAATGCCAATTCAGGTAGCTGTTGAATGCATTTGAAATAAAATCAAGAATTATGACTCAGAAGTACACTGCTATTTTGCCATTGGCCCATGCTTGTCTTAACTCTGTTGGTCTTCATTGTAATAGGTGGATGTAATTCCTCCCACCAGATGCAGGAAAAAACAGGAAGACAAATGAAGCCTTTTTCAAGAAGGCTCTCTGAATTTTCATGATTTTTTTTCATTTGGCGGTGGAATTGAATTAGATTAATTGGAATCAGTAGAATGAAGACACTGAAAGCTTGCTTATGCATTTCTGTTGAGATGTGGTTATTTAGTTTTTATTCATACTATTTTTATTTTGCCTTAAAAGGAGAAAAACAAGCAGGAAGAACACAAAAAACTGGGGGAAGATGAAGAAACAATTCCTCCAGAGTACAGATTAACAGATGCAAAAGTAATTCACTTACTATGCTATTTT
Organism: Aythya ferina; assembly: GCF_964211825.1. Classification (NCBI taxonomy): domain Eukaryota; kingdom Metazoa; phylum Chordata; class Aves; order Anseriformes; family Anatidae; genus Aythya; species Aythya ferina. The sequence continues at coordinate 84,391,733 of NC_140299.1, forward strand.
AGTCTTTAGACACCTTTCTTTCTTCAGTGTACATGGTTGAAACTGGAACTCTTTCATTTTGAAATGTTTGTTTACTTCAGGCATTTTTATAATATATAAAAATGGTGTTTTGTAGTTCCTGAATATCTGACATCTTTCATTAAATGCCTACATAGGCACAGAAATGGTTCAAATGCAAGTACCTACATATGAGTAATTTTGTCTGAGATTAGTTCCCTGAGTCTTTCATTATTTTTTTGTGCTGTAGAATTTAATAAATTGTGATTAGTTACAGCTGCTGTTCAAAAAAAAAAAAAAAAAAAAGGCAAACCAACAAGCTTCAAGTTGGTATTTTTACAGACATCACCATATAACTCACTTGACATAAATGGGTTGCTTAGTTATAGCCAGGACTTGCAGAACACCTGCCACAAATGCCAGTGTGAGAAGACATGGCCTTCCTGGACTCTGCGTCCAGCAATATTGCTATAAATCTGGAAGGTGGGGTTTTTACTTAATTCTGCTACTTCCATGGCAATTGAAGCACAAAACAGGGAGGCTCAGTATCCAACACACATCGCTTTTAAGCAGTCATTATGTTTTTAAGTTACAGGAGTTTTGTTTTGTTTTGTTTTGTTTTTTAAATGACACTTTGGATAACAGTAGAAAATGCTAGAGGTTACTGGTTAGATCACTTCTTATTCCTTGTATATAGTGCTGTCTGTCATTAAGTCGATTCTCTCAGAGTTCTTACGTTGCATTGTCATTTAAGGACTACTTGGATTAATGCAAGAGGGTTTTTCTTTTGTAGGATAAAGATGGAAAACCACTGCCACTAAAACCTGAAAAAGAGTTCCAGGTAAAAAAAAAAAAAAAAAAGTGAATATATATGTATTTGGAATGCTGCACTAATTAATTACTTAATTTTAAAATGGGGATATACTGTTACCTGATGACATTTTTTTTTCTCTTTTCAATGATAGCCGATGAGTGAAAATGATTTGTTAGAGGGTTTGACGCAAGGTTTTTCCTGTTCTCCAGCACAATCTGCACCACTACCTACACCAAGTGTAAAAAAGGCGAGTATATTTGTTTTCTGAAAATGTTCTATTTTCATGTAATTTCAGTAACCCTGAGGTTTTTGAGTTCCCTTAAATTTTACATAAACATTCTTGAATAAATATTTTTTTAATTTTGTTGCAATAAAATAATAGAACAGAGAGCAGGACTGTAATAATAACAATTTAAAAAACAAAACAACAAAAACACACCTAGGTAAATTAGCTACTATGTAGTGCTATGTACTATGTAGTGCTTGAACTTTAAAAAATGTTACTTAGAGATGTAGATGGTCTTGCTGAAATCTTAGTTCCTCTGAAGTTCTACAAAACTTGCCTTTGACTTAGCTGTGCCAGGGTTTGACTCGGTAGTTGAGATGCAAGACTGAACACGAACAAACTGAGATGCAAAACACCTGCACTGTGCTTCTCAGGAAGGGGTTTCACTCTGAAATAAGTTGAGCTTCAAAGTAAAATAAAGTCCTTGAAATAAACTGTGGAGGCATTGCATTTCAAATGCATGGATTTTGATAAATATTTTTCTCTTAATTCCTCTCTATTAGTAACAATGCTGTGTCTTGTTTCAGAAAACCAAGGAGGGTAAAAAGCCTGGCGATTCCTCAGATGTTATCTCTGCTGCTACAGTTTCCTCAGTGCACTCAGCAGCTTCTCTACCTTCAACATCAGTAAGCAGCATTTTCTCTAGATACTTATTTCAAAGAAAGGAAAGTCTGAAGAGAGAGTGTGATGAGGACAGTTGCACAAATATAGACTGTTGCAAAGTTAAATGATTTATTGTAAATGCTGGTTATTGAGGGGAAGGAAGATGTTTCCTGTGGAGAAAAAGTTTGAGGCTTTATTGATTCTTCATCTTCAACGGAATGTGAAGACTGTTCTGTCTATTTCGTCTTAATACCACTTAATGTTGTATTTCAGGCTGCTTTTGAAAACTCCTTGCCTGCACTTGGAAAAGGAGGTGCCCAATCCTGTACTGATTCCTCCAGAATTACAGAGGACATTAGCGGATTTGTGCATTTCATTTCTATGGGTAGATGCAGATAGTTAGCTATGTGCAAGTGGTTCCATTTTTAGGCTTGGGCTTTTAAGTGAGCCACATTGTTCTTTTTCTAGTTAGATAATAACAACATTGCAAATATTAATAGTGTAGTCATCATCATAGTGGCATCTTTTAGGCCTGAAAATAAAGGAATTCAAGGTCACTGAAACCACAAGCAGTTCTATGGCCTCTTCTGAATACCGTTTTTATTTAGTTCCATTGAGCAGTAATGTTGCATGTCTCTACCTTTTCCCATCTTGATTCGTGCAATGAGAGCTCCCTCTAGTGTTCAGAAAATGAAATTTAAAGCTCCTCCCACCTGCGACATTAAAGATTTTTTTTTCTGGGCAGTGTTTGAACAAAAGTCCTGTGAATTAGCAAAAGACCATATATATTGTGACGATAAAATGTTAATAAGTTTTAATTCAGATTTACACTTGCAGATTTACAACTAATCTGCAGTGATAATGATGTTTGCAAAATGAATAACAGCTACAAAACCAAAACAAACAAACAAAAAAACACAAAGCAGTATTTTAACTGTTCTCATTAGGTCAGTTTTGTAACAAAACAAAGCCATTCAAATCAGTTCTGTAACCCCTACTTCAAATTGTGTTCCCGTAGTTCTAAATATTCAGATATCTTTTGTTATTACTACATTGCAATTAGAAAGGAAGAGCTGACCATTGTTCACTGAAGTTGTTGGTTCATTAGTTAGTATTTATATTAGTTTGAAAAAATCTTTTTACAGCAGATTTGCTTTCACAAACATATTTATACTTTATTAGGCAGGAAAAGAGATGGATGAAGCCTTGGATCTCCTGTCTGATTCCTTGGGACAGAGAGAGCCTGACCCTGATGAGAACAAACCAGTTGTGGATAAAGTAAAGGTAACAAAAAACATTCTGAAATTTTGCTGGCTGAAAACAGTTGAGAAATTTACCTTATTTCTTAAAGATTTTTTAAGAATATAGAATATTGAAATGCTTCTTATATACTCATATGGGTATATGGCTTATGATTTTCAGATGCAGGAGGAAGGTTACTAGGAAAAAAAAACACACTGATGTTGTCGTTTAGGCAAATTAACCATTGTTTCGTGTTGGTTTTTTTTTGTGATTTTTGTGAAAAAATGTTGAATTGTACAGTTCAGCATAATTAACTCCAAACTTTGGAGTTAATTGCTGAAATATTACAGCAAATTTGCAGTAATTTGACTTCAGTGCCTTTTACTGTCGTTATTTATTTTTCAAGTTTCTCCTCTGACATTTGTTTCTAAAATTAATTTTGTGGCTTTTTTTTTTTGTCAAACTTGATTGATTTTTATAACCAAACTTGATTGTCTTTTATAACCCAACAGGCATCAAGTTCATCAATGGACATGTTCATTTAATCAGTTTTGTTTTTCTGCTTGTTTGTTTCTGATTGATTTGACTTCATTTGGTCTCCCTTCTGTCTTTTTTAATTTAATTGTGTAAAAGCCTTTCTGCTAATAAGGAAATCCCATGCATCTCTGCATAATAATGATAGTCACAGTAAACTGAAATACTTAAAGGATTGTTACTGGGGTAAAATCACCATATGCTGCCAATGAATAAATTTAGCAGGAAATTAGGTTTCTAATCTAAGATGAGGCCCCAGTGTGGTGGTGATTGGCTGCCTAATGTAGGTTACAGTCTGGTTAGTGTTGTCCCTTGTTATAGGAAGGTGGTGAGTGCCTGATATTTGAGACTTCTGCAACTCCTGTGCTTCAGTGGTAACAGAGGTGTAAAAGCTCAGCTTTCATGTGGTGGTGGTGGTTTTTTTTTTTTTTTTGTTTTTTTTTTAAGGCATAGAAAATGTTCATACCAGATTGCATTTCTTCAAAAAGAAAGAGGAGTTCCTTAATATGTCTGCATTTACACATACAAAAAAAAATTCTTCATCCCTGTGCTTACAAGCTATTTGCATCTAAACCAACTGTTGTACTTGGCATGGTATACTTGACAGGGCTTGAAGAATTATAGATGGAAAAATAACCTTAGTGGAACCGCTTCCAACCTTGATGTGTTTTTTTGGAGCTTGTGGTGTCATGTCTTGTAGTTATGTTGTATTTGAAAATGACTCTGGCTCCTAAGCCTGATAAAAAGCATAGGCCAGATGTTGTGTGGGCAAGTGTTCTGGGTTATGCTATAAAGGTACACAGACGCATGGCTCAGGTACTACAAGAATATAATAATATATTACAAGCTGCGCCAGCAGGGGGTTCAGACCAGACATCAAGAAAAATTTCTTTACTGTGAGGGTGGTCAGACACTGAAACAGGCTTCCTAGAGAGGTCATTGCTGCCCCATGCCTGTCAGTGTTCAAGAAGTGTTTAGGCAATGACCTCATAAATATGCCTTAACTTTTGGCTAGCCCTGAAGTGGTCAGGCAGTTGGACTTGATCTTTGAAGGTCCCTTCCAACTAAACTATTATGTTCAATGCTGTTATTTGGCATAACTCTTTTCTTTATGTTGGGATGCTGCTGCATATATGCATGTTTAACTTGCTAAATGTCTGCACCTCTTGAGAGCTAGTAATCTTAAACTTTCAGGCATGAAACATGCTTCTTGGTGAAATGAACATATTGGTCTTTTTCCAGTAGTTCTGAAATTTTAAATTCAAAAAAGGCAACTGTCCTCATAATTTTTTATAATGAATACTTCAGCGTACTGTTTTCTAATGTTTCTAACATTTGTCAACCTAATTGGGCAAATACCATATTTATCAAACTGTTAAATGATGTACAATATACAACTAACTATGCATTAAGTATACAGTTGCATATTAAAACCTCAAAGTAGCAACAAAAGAGCTAAGTATTCAAGTTGTTTAAAATTAAATGCTTTCAGGAAAAGTCTAAATCTGAACACAGAGACAAACTTGGAGAAAGAGATGATACTATCCCACCTGACTACCGAGAACTTCTGGAGTCAGGTGACCAGGTAAGGAAAAACTCCATTAATTTTTATTTAATTACCTCACTGCAACACTAGAAATTTGTGCATACGTGCCAGTCTCCCTGTGAAATTACAGGGAGAACAGTGAAACTGAGTAAGGGAGTAAGTGTGTGTGCTATATTTATTAAGGTCCAACACATAAACACTCTGTTCTTAGAGAAGCTGTATATATCTGTGCATGCATTTGATTAAAAACAAACAAACAAAAAAAAAACCAAACAAGTAAACAAAAACAACCTAAGGTGTATATGTGTTTTTTTTTTTAACTTTTTAGAATTGGACACTGAACAAATAACAAATAAGTCATTTTAACCACCTAGTAGCAGTCAACATCATGGAGGTATGGCAGTACAGGTTTCAGTTATGCTGTCTCATTTTCTTAGGTATTCCAGAAAACTAGGTAACCAAAAAAAAGGTGTCACCTTTTAAGAAGCTTGGTTTATATTCTCCCACAGACAGGAGCTACTACAAACCATAGGTAAAAATGCCTATTCCTTCCAAGCAGCTTCATGGTTAAGGACAAAGAATATATACAAGTATAACCTTCATGGTATACATGTATACCTGAAGCCCTATGGAACTGACATTCACTGTAATGACTGACCACTCTAACAGGGATTCGGTCATTTCTAGATCAAAAAACTATTTTTCCAGTAGACTACAAAGACAGACAAAATTGCAGACATAGTCAAGTAACAGAGCATGAAAATACATTGTGAACTGGATTGAACACACAGCTTAAGTAATAAAGAAATCAGTACGGAATGGTTCAACTTTCATGGTGATCTGAAAGTTCCCTATTTAATGTGTGTAAAAGCACGTGATATATCATAAAACTAATCTGACCAGATCAAAATGAGAATAAATTTTTTATTATTTCCAAGGGTAAACCTGTAAAGCCAACTCCAAAGGATGCTTTGAAACACAAAGAACAAAAGGTAAAATTTGTTCTCTTTTTGTTCTTAGTTTGTTTTGTGCTCTGATCTTTTTTTTTTTTTTTTTTTTTTGCAGTGTCAATTGAAGGCTTAAAGTTTGCATTATTGCAAACTCCATAAATGCTATTGAATGCAGTAGGTAATAATAAAGCTTTTTTACCTACTCAAAGGGGTAATAGTAATTTTTTTTTTACCTATTTAAAATAGGTGTACACACTAAAACTTTTAATACAAGTAACTATTCGTTATAAATGGGCAACTGTGGTATTAATGCTAATGTCCAATATTCAAAGACATTGTGTAGTTTGGAAAGATCAAATACAGGCGTCTCTGTTCTGACATATGTTTAGAGCTAAGATATATAGATATTTAAATAAAAGGATAGTTAAGCCAGTTTTAAATGCCCGAAACATTAATTTGGCTGTCAGAAAGTAGTGCATACTGTATGACTTCAGAATTAACGTTATTGCAGAAGCCTACGGATGAGTCTGCAGCTATCGATGCTCTATCAGGTGACTTTGATACTTTTGCAAATGCTCCTGCCAAACCACAGCACTCAAAGGTAGGACATTTACTGCTAATAACTTGCAAAATAAATAGTTTTCCACTACTTAGTAAAAGTTTTATTTGCTGTAGCTCAGTTTAGGTTTAGAGTTATCCTCTTTGGAATGTGCTGTCAAAATTTAATGATTGTCTTACTATTATAAGGAAGTTTGATGTGTCTTCCTGAGTACTAAAGGAAGGAGACAGGCTTGGGGTATTTGGTGTCTTTTGGAGAAGTAAGACAAGCTTGGAGAAGTGATTTAAGCAAAGAATTCTGATTAACATGTTTTGTATAAATTCAAGTGTCAAAAAAAATATGTAGAGAAATCTGTGTTTAATACGGCATGCACTATCTAGAAATGGTTGTAGGCTGGAAATGAGAAAACAGTTCAAAATGGTTTTCAGAGAAATGCTAGGATTAGAAAAGAGTTTTAGGTATGTTAGGGAAAATTGTATCACCAAGAAGAAAGAAGAAGGAATGGACTGAAAAGGTTTTGTAATGATAAATGTAGTATTTGTCATAGAATCATTTTAAATACCTGTCAGACTTTTCCCAGAGAAGTGCTGCAAATGTGAGCCTATATGAAGTGAGTTAGCAGTGGTAGCGGCATGAATTTGGAGGTCCGCCAACATGAGGATGGTGTTATGGTTGGTAGAGATGAGTGAGAAAGGATGGTTGTGCTGGAAAAGAGTATGAAGAAGGAGACAGATTTGATTGATAAGAAGCAAGACTGAGGCTTATTTTCTGCTTTCTCTCCATCATCCTTAACCTGGCATTTGCTACCTTGAGCTTGGACAGAGGAAGATGACTTGAATGGCTGTGAGACATCCACTGTGCCTGTTGTCACAGGGGAGGAATCTACAGTTATCTTACAAGATTCCTCGGTAGGGGAATTTCTGGGGCAATTGGTGGGATGTTGGAGCTGAAGTCCTGGACTCCTTGTTTTCCACAAGTGCTTAAACTGTAGTTAAGAATCAGTAACCACCTCTTTTTAGCCATTTGTTCTCTTACATTGTATGTGACATGCATGTTCTATCATAGGCACCGGTCCCTCACCTCCTGACAGAGGCAATGGTGAACAATTTTTTGAATGGTGAAATTTTGTACCCAGATGGTTAAACCAGCTGCAGTTGTCTCTAATCTGCTGCTAACCTCTGCCTCTCTGTCCCTGCCTTTTTCTTGCGGTAGTGACTTGCCTGCTTCCAGCAAGGAAAAGGAAAAAATAAAATAAATTGCAAGATAAATGAAGCTTGAATTTAATACATCTTTGAGCAAGCCAGTCTATTAGTAGTGAAAAACTAAATCTCTTGGACAGATAGAGCTGTGGAAGCATAACCAATTCCCCAGGGAAATTCTGCACCAGCATCCTAAGCTTACACTAGTTACTAGTGTACCTACATGTACTTACTAAGAGTGTATTTTAAGTTTGTTCATACTTAAAATGTTGCTTATAATCATCTGTGCTTCTGTGCTTGAGTTTGTTTCCCCACGGTGGGATTAAGGGGAGGAAGAAGCCTTGAAAGGAAAAGTTCAAATCAGATTTAACTCCTGGGAGAAGGTAGCTGTTTCTAAATCTCTCTCCTGATCATTGCAGAGTGGCAAAAGTTTGCATAGTCATCCAGTCCCCATAGAAAAATGTACGTCTTTTATCTTCTGGTTGGTGGGGATTCCAGCCTTTCCCAGGGTGCCCACGTATTACAAGGAATGTAACTAAAGGACTTACTACAAGTGTTGAAGTGTTGCTGCCTAGGAGTATTTGAAGACTGTATAAGAAATTGATTTGTTCATATCAACTCTCCCGCAATGTGTTCTGTTAACCTTCTCCTCAGGAGGGGGATGAATTCCCAAGAGTTTACCTTGACACTGCATCCTGAGACAGCTTATTGAGGACTAACTCCCAGATCCCCCGTGGGAAGGTAGTTCTGAAAGGCAGTGGAGTCCAGGAAGGATGGACCTTTTTTGAGAACAAAGTCAAATACATAAGAACTGGCCATCCCAGTATGCCAACAGCTGAGCCAGCAGGGGAGAAGACCAGCCTGGCTGAACAGAGCTTCCTAACAAGCTCAGGAAGAAAAAAGTTTGTGGACTCTGAAAGAAGGGGCAGGCAACTTCAGAGAGTTATAGAGCTGTTGCTAAATTGTGCGGGGACATACAGAAGAGCTAAAGCTCACCTAGAATTCAGGTTGGCTAGTGCAGTAAAAGACATCCAAAATGCTTTTATAAATACATTACCAGCAAAAGGAAGACTGAGTAGAATCTCCATCCTTTGTTGGATGTGAGGGGAAACATAGTGATGAAAGATGAAGAAAATGATAAGATAATTAATGCCTTTTTTTGCCTCAGTCTGTATTAGTAAAGCCAATGATTCTCAGGGTACCAACCCTGGGAGTTGGAAGGTTGTGATGGGGAGTGACATGGAGCCCCTGTAATCCCATGGGAAACTGCAAGGTAACTCCTACATGTTCTGGACGATTCACCCAAAGGTACTGAACGAGATGGTTGAAGTGCACACCAAGTCACTTTCAATAATTTACCAGCAACTCTGGCTAGCCAGGGAGGCCCTAGTTGACTGGAGGCTGGCAGACATGCCTCCAGGTGATAGGAAGGGCTGGAAGGACTTTCCAGGGAATTACAGGCCTGACCTTGGTATCAGGACAGGTTACGGAGCAGGTAATCCTGAGTGCTGTGACACGGCACCTGTGGGACAGTATTCAACACAGATCCGAATTCCAGCTTTATGTGGATTAAGACAGTAGTTGTATGTATGCATCTTGTATCCATACACTAAAAATAATGTGTTATGACAAATGTCCAAGTAGGAGTCATCAGTTATCTGATCTGTTTGTAATTGTAATTATTTTTTTCTTTGGAGTGTAGGACAAAAGTGGAAAGGAAACCATCACCGCTAAACCAGCACCAAAGGAAGAAAGAAAACCCAAGGATCCTAAAACGGTAGAAATATATTAAAATATGAACAGTCAATGTTAACAGACACTGTAGTTGAGAAAGACAAACAGATGAAATTTAGATTTATATGACATAATAGCACTCTGGGGAGAATTATGAGCACTATGTCCAATTTGGGACATTTATGTTAGTGTGTACATAAGAGAGAAGCACCTGCCTATTTCAAGGGAGGTTTTGGATAAATGGGGACTAAAACCATCATTATTTTGAACTGAATACATTCTTGTACAGTGGGGTCAGTGTATGTTCCACAGTATGCTTATTCCCATATTTGCTATCTAAAACTCAGACTTCACTGTAACTGCCTCTGGATCCCTATCACTTCTCTCATTTACCTCTTTATTCTGCAGTGGTTTCTCACCTCTTTCCATTTTTTCATCTTTTTGATTTCTAAAACCCAATGTTCTGCACTCAGCACAAGAGGTGCTCCCCAATAAGCATAAACATAAAATGCTAATACTGGAGTATCGTGTCAATTTCAAATAACAGAATTCTGAAAGTTATTAGAATGTATTCTTTCTACTACATGTCCTTTACTCAAATTTTTATAATTTATTTTAAAAAATGAATGAAATCAAAGCTTACATATATTTGTAATTACGCAGAATGAATCTATGGAAAAAGGAAAGCAGTTGTTTCTATAATTTAAAAAAAAAAAAAAGGGGGAGGGATTCAGGTAATGATCAAACTTCTTACATCAAGTTGTTCTTTCATAGAATATGTGCACATAGATGTCTGAATCAGATGGTAACATCTATCATGGAAATTTTGTTTTATAAACTTTAAGTGATGGGATTTTTGTTTACTGTGGAATGGCTATTACTTTTGTGTAGTAACAGAGATGTCTTAAAGTTTTCAGTTTAAAATTGGAAGGTCTTTAACTCTTCTTCAGAAGGATGTGTTGTTTTTTTTAAGGTTCTTTATAGTGACTGGATTACTTAAAAAGAATTTAAAAAAGCATTTTAAAAGCATTTAAAAAGAAGTTGAGAAATAGGGAATGAAGAAGTCAGCCATGGATCTTGTTATTTGAAATAAAGGGACAGAGGAAAAATGGATATATACCATAGAAGATACAAATATTCTTTTTGAACCATCTGAATTTCAAATGCAGATCGTATTTACATCTGAACTATAATTTCTGATGATATCTCTCACTGCGTTATTTTGATTTTAGCTTAGTTTAGTTTCTTACTATCTCTTACTTCTCTTGCTCTTATGTAGGCAAAGGGACGGTCCTCCAGCAGCAAATCTGAGAAGCAGAAAACGAGCTAAACGTTAACGTTACTGGGTGAGATTTCTTCCCTGTTCTCTGAGCTACCATAAAGATAACTCTCGCTAGTGTTACTAAAGCTAAATTCTGTAACAGTCTTAACTAAAACCAAGATGTGCGTAGAGAAACTCTTACAGAAAACACTTGGAATGACTTTGAAATTCAATACATAATCCTATGCAGAAAAGGCCTAACTATTTTTTTTCATCCTTTGTCCCTACAGTTTGTACAAAATTACCTTCTGTAGCTAAATTTATCTAAATAGAGGTAATTTTAAGAATTACAAAGCATTGCATACTGCTTCCCTAGTAAGACCTTTTACATAGAATTTATATAGACTAAGCTCATTTCAACTGGTTGTTTTTGTCTTTAGGACAGTGAGGTTATGTCTCTACCAGGCTAATTTTGGAACAGCATCCAGAACACATTTAAAAAAAAAAAAAACAAAAAAAAAAACTCACAGCTATACTGACAGGTATAGCAGGTCTCAGTGTTCTGTTCTTGATTTTCCTGGCACAAATACAGCCTCGTTCAGTGCACATGTTCCACTGCCACTGTGTACTTCTTTTTGTTCAGCTTGATCACACCTGTAATGCAAATAATTAGTCTTTCCTCATCATCTTTAGTTCATGAAAGTATCATAACCACACTGATGCCTGATACAAGTCCTTTAGGCAAGAGAGTTTAATGGGGTGTGCAGGAGAAAGCTAAAGGCACATCTAAAGTATGTCTCCATTCATCTGAGTACTGGCCAGGACGGCTCTAATTCCAGCCTTCTGAGTCACATGCAGAGGAGCTGCTGCCCTCTGTCTTGAGAGGCAGATTTGATTCATAAGAGAGCATCGGTAATTAGATGGAGCTAAATCCAGTCGGAAGGTTTAGGGAAGACCAAGATGCATCATTGCTTCGTATCAGCAGTGAACTGCCAATCTTACTGCAGTATCACTTTTGGAAAAATTATCTCCTCTCTTTTGATATTTCTTCTTCCTGGATTTATTTCTGTCACTAGATATTTGTTTCTCATTATCCTTCACAGATGTAATTTGCATTTTTTCCCAAGTTAATATTCTTAACTCTTTCATTTCTTTTTTTTCTCCCCCTCAGGATCTTGACACTTGATGTGAAAAGACTTCTTTTTATTGGGGATAATTATTGCTGAAGAACAAAGCTGATGCAAAAAGCATGTAGCTATTCTAGATGTTTTTTGTACAGTGGTATTTTCTGGACTTCTTTCATGTTTTCTGTTTTTCCAGCAGTAGATTAAGATTTTTTTTCCTAGCCTTTCACTTTACTGTATTGATATACTTTTTTTTTTTTTTGTAATTTTCTTCAGATCTCAGTGGGAAAGGATGCTTTATATTTGTAAGAAATATATTTCAGAACCTAATAGCAAAGCCAAAAAAAAATGCAGACTTTTGCACATAATCTCCACATAGTGCCTCTAAGTCTCCCAAGAAGTCTCATGTGCTAGCATTTTTAGCATTGCAGTGAATATATTAAGCATTCTGGAATATAATGAGCTTTAGTTATCATCAACCCACCTCAGCATGGCTGTATACAGTCTTTCTTAAGTTCTTGGTAAGAAACCAGAGGTAAGCTGTGGTTATCCAAAGGACAAAAAAAAACTGGGGATTAACTGTTTCATCAAGCGCATTCTAATAATAAAGCAGGTATTTTTGATGATGCCTTAGCTGCTGTTAAAACAACTGCAAAATGACACCGATAAGGATTTTTTTTTATTTCCAACTGCATCTGTACTGCTCTTGTATAATTTCAGAAGTCTCCTGGACTGAAAAGATAAAAATTTGCTGTGTACCACTGACATCATTATCATCACAGAACAGAAAAATAAAGTACATAAGCCTTAGCGGATATTAAGAGAAATTCAGGTTGGAAGACGGACGTTTTTGTGTTTGCTTTTTTTTCACTATTTCTAGTCCTTACTTCTGTTTCTCATACTCCAGAAGGGACTGCGGAAATAAAACAAAAATTAATGCAGTAAGGAGCATTGTATTCACCTGGTCTTCAAGATAACAGGCAAGAGCGGGCCTCTAGTATGTCTGTTACAGGTAGAGCTTTTGGGACCTAGGTGTGCCAAGTTCTTCCATTTGTTTTCCTCTGTCTTCGTAATAATTAAAACATCTTTTACACATCTTACACACGTACTGCTTCACCATTAGTTTACAGAGGAAGATCATACTAGGGCCAATATTTGTAATGATTCCAATAGCTGATTCTAGAATGTAGTGTGGCAGACAGGTGGCCTTGAGATTTATGTTGGAGGATAAACAGAATTTTGACTCTACTTAACAATCTGTACTGAGAACCTGTGTCACACTAATAAAGTTTTTAAGAATGCACTCTGTTTGTAACTTTTTTATTTACTACAGCTGTTAATGTGAACAGATACAGGAAGGCGAAAGAAAGCTCAGAAATTGGCCTGTTAAAACTGAATCTAATGTGTTTAAAAAGCATTGGCAAAATACTTGTCAGAGGTGCTTTATGAATCCCCCCAACAATCTGATCAAGCTCTACCTGCAGTTTTCCCCCCCCCTTCCCTTTGATTTCTAATGCTATTTAGAAGCTAAATAGGGCCAAATGGGGCTTCAGGCCTGGAAGAGCTAAACGGGTATGCAAAAGTATTTTAAGAAACAAGATGAAGTGACTATTTTGCTGAAAAAAATCCAGTTAAAATTTGAGACATAATACATACAAGTGGTTAACGGTCATTCTCAAGTGACAGAAGATATATTTTCTTTCGATGAAGTTTTTGAACTCTGCAAGCATCCCTGTAAGTGTTAAGATTCTCTTGTCGATGTACATAATAATTTCAGTATTATGTGATTCTAGCTTTGTTTGCAAGCTTTCTTCTTGATGCAAACATCTACATGTCTAAGATGTTTGTTAATGATTGATTGGTATGAAGTGACACAATGAAATCTACTGATGTACTGTGGGAGAAATATCCTGTCACCATACCTGTCTGTGAATAACTGTCTTTGTCCCACAGAGAGGGGTGCAGTGTATCTAGATACATGCTTGAAACTCCAGACTGATTAATTGATTTTTTTTTTTTTAAAAAAGGGGGGGGGAGGCGAGGGGACTGTGTTATGGGGAAGTCTCAGAAATATATTTCTTCTCCGACAGTTGAGAAACAAAAGTAAATCCCTGCAGCTCAAAATGAACCAGTTAAAGCAGAAACCAGCAATGTAAGTTACTGCTTACAATAGCAAAAGAAAAGAACATACACACAGAAATGAAGCACTCTATGTAGAAACATATAAATATTGCTTTTTATTAATTTGCCTTCTCAGTTTGCTCTGAAACCTTTTTAAAGCAAGCAGCAGTCATCAATATCTGAAATAGTTGGTCTCAACACCTCCTATTTGTTTTGCAGTAACTGAAGACTAGATAGTTATCCAGACATCCCACCACAAAAGAAATTACATTTTAGTCAAGCTGTGTACCTGTCTACTACATCATACAACAGTGCAGTACTATAGTAGCTTTGCAAAGTTTCACTGTCATTGTATGACAAGAACTAAACATCAGCTGTTCATTAGAATGCAAAACTTGAAAGTCAATCTGAAAAATTCCTAAATTTTGGTAAACAGGGTACACAGCCTTTTCAGAATGCATTTCCTTAATGTGCTATGAGGTACAAGATTCCTTATATGTAAATGGCTAGAGAAAGCAGAGGGAAACTTTTTTTCCTACAATGCTATGACAGAACTTTTGTCCTTCAATAGTAGAATTCAAAAGCCTTTCTGAGCTCTCAGAATGAGATATTATTTCTAGCAGAGAGAAAAGGGAACAAGGCACAATTGAAAGGTTATGATTATTCCACCTCATGCTTTTTTTTTTTTCCTTAAGTCTCAGTCTTTGTTAAGTTGCTGGCTGCTTCAGCCAGTAAGGAAACAGCAGAGAAAATAAAAACTAATAAATCACATCAAGGCTATGTTTGTCAAGGCAAAGAAATCAAGTGTTTTAGGCAATTACAGTAATAGTTGGATTTTCTTTTTTTAATACTAGTACTGGAACTGAGGAATTTTCATAGGTGAGCAGAGAAGAAATTCATTCACTAGTGGGTCTTTAAAATAAAATAAAATTAAAAAAAAACAAACTCCAAAACTTCAGCTCATTTCTTAAGTAACATAAGCACATAATAACATCTTCTTAGCATATAATATTCATCAGTTCTCGCAGTAATTAGCTTACAATCCTTAGAGATAAGAAATAAAGCTCATTACAAATGACTATCTCTCCTCTTAAACATCAGTGAGTAACTATGGTAGCTATTGCGCTTCAAATCAGGTGTAAAAGGAATAATTAAAAGCAAAATTTCCAGCTAAAATTAACTGATTAATCGTCTAAAATAAGATTGAGATTTTTCTGCACACAAAATGTATGCTCATTTCCTTAACATTACCTAAAAATACAACAATATTTTCAGTCGACAGCAAGAAGAATAGTGCAGACCTAGCATGCTTCTAGAGAAACTAACTTAAAATTGTTCTGCTGCTACTCCTATGAATTTTCAGTGCCTTACAATTGTTTTTGACAAAAATAAATTATCCTAATTCATAGGTGAATCTTTTGCAGCCATGTTTTGATATCCTCAAAATTTTTATCCATCCATTGTATATTGTCCTCAATGGTTTCAATAGCTTGTTGGATGCAACGAAGCTGTGCACTTTTTTCCTCCAGAGAACTGAAGAATTCTTTCACCTGTTGAATAAAAAAATGTAGAAGGACAGCTGATGAAGAGGCAGCAGTGTCTCTTAAAGAGTAGCACGATAAATGACCTGACATCACCACCTGACATGAGAAATTATCTTCAAAATTTCAAAACCTTCAAAAAGATACTGACTCAATCTCACAAACTGATGAAGATTACATTTAACATCAGATTACAAAAAAGCAGCTGCAGGAAGTGACAAACTGTTGTGCAGGGGAATCTGTCTGGTTCTTGCTCATTCAACAACCACATGGACAGCAGTGTCTGTCTGTGTATAGACTTCCCCAGAGAAGAAAATGCATCCCCTACTCTGCCTCTTGGCTGCTCAGTTGGTAACACACCTTCACTGGCAGTTCAAGTAATGTCTCAGGCTGTGAACTGAAACTGTCCCTGCTGATATACACGGGATGCAAGATGCAAATAGTTGTACAAAGTACACAAAAGGTACAAGTAGGATACATGGAAAAGAATTGCTGGATTGTCTCTCTCCTTATACTTGCTGTCTGTCTGCCAGAGTGTTTGCAGAGACTCTTATGTCATAAGTCCTGCAGATCCCCCAGAGAGATGCACAGATATTCTAGGTAGGGCACAGAAATGTCCCTGCAGCCTGTGGCACTGCTATAGCATTCTATTGACACACTGTCAGAGTCCATTTGGATTTAAAACAAGTGGTGAGAATGAAGTATAAAAGAATGCACTGCTCCTTATATTTCATTTTGTACTTAATATGGTCATATAATTTCTGCCTGTGTTTTGACCCAAACCAGGAAATCTGGATTTCAGCTTCCAAAAAAATGGTCGGGGATCCCATTTTAGGACTTTGAATCTGCACACTGGCCAGTCTTGGTTTTGTTTGTTTGTTTGACACTGACAGAAGTGGAATAGGTGGACAAAATGATTATCATATGTTGACATCCAGAAACATGGAGAATTCTCCCTGGAGCAGCAGACATAGAGCACACTATCCTTATCACTGCCCTTCAGACCGCTTGGTGAGAAGACCTGCTTTTGCTCTTATTTTTCCTCAGTACACTCCAGAAGAGAGCCACGAACATTACATACACATACATACATGAATACTCTGCATCCAAGTCCGCTGCTTAAACATCTTTCTCCTTTCTACTGGCTTAATGCTCTGCCTCAAGGAGTTAAGCTCAAGGAAAACACAGGATATTATTCTTATACTTCATAACTAGTCATGCTTTTAAGATGTTAAAATTTAAGCCAGAGTTTTGTTTCAGTTAAACTACAACTAGTTTTTAAAACCAGAACAGCTAATCTGAATGGCTTACCTGTGCAAGCTGTAGCCTAGTCGAGTACTGATTCGTCACTCCAGTGACAATGGTTGCTATGGAACTCGAACCAAGTTCAAATCTGTCAAAAAGAATAACCTACACTTAGAAAACATACAGTTTAGTAGAAAATAGCATGTAAAAGTATAATTGGGTACAGGCAGCAGTGAAACAATGCAAGTTCCTTACTTTTCTACTAATTTCTCCCAGTTTTCCTTTAAAAACGTCCACGCAAGATGATAGCCAGATGGGTTTCTGGCAACATACACAATAATGTGTGGAAGATCCTGAGTTTTTATGATGTCACCACGGAGACCTTGATCCAGTAACCTAAGAATTAATAATACATATGGAAGTTGTTTAGACCAGTAGATAAAGATAAAAATGACAAATGATTACTTGCTTAGTATTTTCTACTGTTTTATAAAGTTTGCATTTCTAAAGGTCCCAACACTGTTGGGTTACTTCCAATTTTTTACAATGTATATCCATCCTTCCCATTCCTATTACTTTCATTTCATTTCATTTCATTTCAATTACAACTATTTAATAGACCTGCATGCTGAATATAAATTATAAGAACAGTCTACATTTTGGTTCTATTCAAAAGTTTCCAACTTAATAGGAACCTCCCTAATCCCTTGTAGGAAATAAATTTGTTCTACACTGTCAGTGGAATATTCAGTCCTTGCAAACTCCTGACTAACATGTCCAAAGAGCAGCAAATACAAAAAATAACATTATGAAACAGCTACATAGCTACAAGCTAAATGAGAGTGAGTTCCATAGAGAGAGTAGCTCATAACCCCCACCAGAAGGCAGAAAGCAGGTTTACAGAATGCAAGCTTTGAAGGTTTGAATATCTGAAAACTTCAGTAGCACTCAATTTTCTCAAAAGTGAGAAAACACATTTTTGTAAGAAAGAGTATATACACCTATAACCAAAATAACTAAAAAGGTAAACAACGAAGTGTCTGTCAAGCAAAGACAAGGTATCTGGGTAGGTTTATATTTCATCCCAATTTGCTGCTGCAATGCTGAGCACATTGACTCCTGGCACTAAAACCCTTAAATGAAATGCTGCAGCCACTTGCTCTTAGTGTATAAAATCTGTAATGCATTTTATAAATCCTGAAATTCAACACGTATGTAACAAGACCGAATGATACTAGTTCCTGTGTCAGTATGTGGTTATTCACCCCAAAACACAATTCTCTTCTTGTGTAACACACTACTCACCACTGAAGTTTATCCTTATTTCTGGTGAAGCTGAGAGCTAATTCAATTCTACTTTTATCTATGCTGAATGAGTGCTGTCTGTATTTACTAAGGAGGAAATCCCAACCTTCAGATGTTTGTGCTCCAACAGCATACACTGCTGTCTTCACATCAGCTGGCAAACTACAACAAATTGAACACCAAGTTACTCTCCATGTCATATTTAGGAATGTTTGCAGAAATATAACCTCAACACCATCATACATCAACTCACATAACAGACAGTTTCTTAAGAAATACTAGTCCTTCATGGGTATTAGTGATCCTTCTTGCTGGGAAACAGTTAAATATATCAGGCTGTATCACAACAGTGTTCCTGCCCTGGAAATGATTTCCAGAAATATTTCACTCATTCCTTTATTTTTTTTTTCCTCACTTATTTTGTATATTCCTTTCCCATCTATCTCGTATTTAAGACAGACGATGGATACCAACATAGTCTTCTATGGCCTGCCCAGAACAGTCTCTCAGAGATGTTTTGGAGGGTATTTTAGAGAGAGTTCTTATGTCACGGTGAGAAGCACAAATTACACAGATGTCATGAACAGCAGCTACCTATTTTTATAGAGCAGTCTCCAGACAGATACAGAAGGGAATATATTTATATGTAATTTTCACTTTTCTAAAAAGAATTTTTCTAAGAATTTTTTCACGTATCTGAGAAGACAAGCTGGGGAGTACTACATGACATACGTGCTAGCTTGGGTATATACTGTTCACCAGCACGGGAAGGAAGTGATGAGTTAAAGTATGAGATACAGAACTAAAAAGACTAAACTTCAGATTGCTAAGAGGACTCCATTTCATCTCTTTCTGTAAATTAACTTTCCTATAATTAAAGTATCAGAAAAGACACTATAAGAAAAAGTTATTTCCAAAACAGACCTCAAGGTTCCATTGGATTTCTGCCATTTCAGAAAATACTCCTCTGCTTTGTCCACACATGGCTGGTATCTGCGCACACATGCGAAGAGCAGCAGGGACTGCCGAAGCATTCTTTCAGACACTGAGCCATCATCACTCCAAAGCTGCTTGTCAATTAGGTCTTTAAATAAATTGACTATATATTCCTAAAATAAGACAATAAAAATTATATATAAAGCGCTTTTTACAAGGTGCAGGCAGAGTTACGAAACTCTAGATACTTAAAATGTTACCTTTAACTGTTTTTCTGTATCATCCATATCCCGCTTCTCCATCAGCTTGTATATAGGAACCAACTCATTCATACCTTGGAGTACAGGCATGATTTGTGTTTCCCGTTTCAGGTATAAAGTCAAATCTAAAGCTTTAGAAATTGGAATTTTTTTTATTCTAAAGAGAAGAAGGAAGGGGATAAAAGAAGTTGCAATTAAGCTTACAAAACAAAAGCAAAATCCAAGACACAGTTTTTTAACTTTGTTTTTAGAAGTCAAATGCAGCTGAGCAAATAACATAAGCTATGAAACATAATATCTAGTCTTTGAACTAAGAAATGGACTGTAAGGGAATGTTATCAGTAAGACCCACTTTCTCCCCTGTCCCATGGTCATCAAAGCACTGTCTCTCTCTTGCTGTCTCCTCACTTTTCTCTATTTAGCACATACAGAAGAAATCCAATCACTGAACATATTTCCCTTGTAACACCTTTCTAGCTTGATGTGCAGGTACTTAATCTCTTGTAGTAAAACCTCACAGCTATAATCCCAGCTGGTTCTTCACTTTAACTAACAGCTCAAGCCTTCTGTGTCTGCCAGGATGTACCTCAATTATTTATTACAAGAAAAAATAGAGAAAATGCAAGAGGACTTATTTCACTTTATCTTGGTAATTTTTTTATCCTTCTGTGAAACATTTTTTCTGCTTCTTTCTGCCCATGCTATCTCCCCATATGCATTCTTATTTTGTCCTTATTCACCTTTCTCTTCTTCAAAATACAAGTCACCCATCTTAAAAGGAACCAAGTTTAATGCAATTTGCATCTCTAATTGTCCCTTCTTCTTTTCTTCTCTAAGCAATCTTTCTTCAGGCTCCCCTTTTCCCTTCAAACTTTGAACTATAAAAACCTTTCTTCTGCTGTCCAGATAAAAAAGCTGACTAGCCCTGCTGGCATCTCTTTTTGAGCTGCCACCTCAGATTCACGTGATTGTCTTCCAGCTCTCCTTACCACCTTTTTTTCTGGAGTGCTGTAAGATCAGCAATTAATGCATTCAGTTCTTTGATTCTCTTTGCTTCTCTCAGTATACACACCTGTTCCAGTTTTGTTTGCAAACACCTCTAAGACACATTTTTTTGTAATAACATCCACAGAACTAAGACTAATCATGGCTATAATCACATCACATTTTTATTACTGTAAGAGCCTTGTTTCTAATTGACAAATAGAAACAGTGTCTTCCCAGGAGCAAAAACACTACCCTACTCCATCACTTTACACCAGCATCTTTCCACTAGCATGTCTGTATTGAGCATGACCTATTTTTACTCCCCTTTCAAATCTGTTCTGTTTTTCATCTGTGAAATGTCGTGCTAAGAATTTAGCTTCTGATCATCCTCTGGTGTTTTCTGCCATCTTCTATCTCTGACTTTCAGGTTTCTAAGTGAGTATGTTACTCCCTGCTCCTCACATTAAAAGGAAGCTCTTCAGTCAAAGCTACTAGTCAAAGCTTCACTGGTCTTCTTCCTCTGGTCCCTGCTTAAAGGTTGGCTTTGCTGTATTGTCCACATCAGAAATTAGGCATGTATTGAGTGCCATAGCTCTCTGTTGTACGCTGAACTGAGCTCACTGAGCAACCCTACCTGGGGCTGTAATTTTGCCACCTTTGACTGTAACCTTTATCTGATGCAAGTGCAAGGGACATCTTGTTGTTTTTGTTGTTTTTTTTTTTTCAGTTCAACAAGATACAGTTCAACTGAGATATATGTCATATATATATTCAACACTGAATATAGCAGGTCTTTTCGCAACATCTCATCCTGGAATGCCTACTGGAAAACAGTCTAAAAACCTCTGCTGAATTACCGAGTAAGAGATTGTATGCCCTACCACCTACTCAATTGCCTTTTTGCTCACCAACTGGACCAGGGAAGTCATAATATTGCTTCCATGCTCCCCTTTCTTGAACTTGAGAGAGAAAGCACAGCTACCTGTGATGCAGGACAGGACAAAGATTTGACAGTACTAGAGAACATCAGTATTTCCACATAAACGCTCTCCTAGCATTAGCTCATTTGCAAAATCTTGACTGAGAGATTTAATAGGTTGCATGAAGATGTGCTGATGACCATTTTGGGTACTTAGAAGAACAGTTGTAATCCAGACACTAAGTGTCTACATCGACTGAGCTTCCTCAGAAGCTAAAATTTTAGCAGAAAATTATATGAAGAAAACTTTCAAAGAAAAATAAAGTTTTATCAAAAACAGATATATGCTCCATTTTGTATGCATTCATTAGCCCAATGTTAGCAGCAGAAAAAATACCTTACAAAAAAAATACAGTAATGCTATAAGCTCTGACAGCTCCATCTGTTAACCCATATTTTTCGCTTAACCAAAGGTGTGCCAGGTTTACACTCTCAATGTCTTCATGGTGTAAAAGTGTTACTAGTTAAATACACGCTACTGAGAATTAGTGACAACACATTAAGAAGAATTACCTTATCTTAAAGAAAACCTTAACTTGCAAATAGGATGTGGACTCAGTTTCTTAGTATTTCTTGTAATTCTAATAATCTCATGAGAAAGACCTCATTACCACAGTAAACAGGTCATTATCATCAATAGTACACATGTATTTGCCACTTCCCTGTGAAAGTTGAACTCAGAAGTTACAATTAAAAACCATGTGACACTAAGTTAACACAGCAAATGCAGAATTTCACTGAGAACTTCACTCCAAATCTCACTTTTAAAAACAAGACTCAAATAGTGAGTTACATCCTGTTTCAAACACTTCACAGACCATGAGGATTATTATGTCTTCTTGTCTGTTTCATTAAATATACTTGGATAAGGCCACTGCAAATGAGAAATCCCGGGTTTACATTGCTGTAAGCAAGAGAAGAACATGCTCCTATTTGAATGATATAATGAAAAATGTATATGTAATCAACTTTAGTGGTATAAAGTCATGAATGCAGTTTGTATTGTTTTTGACTTGCACAGAATGCCTTACCTTACAAGCTGGAATATGTTGTTAATGAGACTTGCTCTGTCATTGTTGCTAATCGCTGTATGGTTCTCTTTCAAAAGGTTGATCAGATGATCCCATCCATCATCTTCATAGTGCACAATGTAATAACCATTCATGTACGCATTGAATTTGATCCATTCAACCTCTTCCGGAAGAATAATGACATCTATAAACAAAAATATAATTCCTTTTTATTAGTGGTTCAAAATCACTCTAATATTATACCCAATAATAGTCTCATTTCAGAGATTTAAATAAAACTATAACATGAATCCTGAATATACTAAGAGATTATTATAGCAATGCAATTGAGATGACAAAAAATCATTTATCTTGTACTAGTAGCTGAAGTTGTCAATTCAGCAAAAAACACCTGGAAAGCTAAAAAGCTTACAGAAAAACTTTGAATAAATTCATCACCTATAATTAATCAAATAAATTACCTGTTTTAGTTGTCATCAAAAATCTTTGCACAGTGTCAGCTTTACTCGTAATGTAGGTTAGTGGAATGTGCCACAAGTACCTAATGCAAAACAGAAATTTAATGAAAGAACTCTGCAAAAGCTTCTCCAACCTGGCCCAGTCTAACAGCTGATGAGTATCTTTTACCTGCAGGATGACAGCAATGACCTGCACTCACGTCTCTGTTTTGGTGCAGAACCACATGCACCTAACTAGCCCTGATTTAATTTGCCTGGGAGATCATTAACAGCAAAGCTACAACAATATGGACCTTCAGCCTAGTTCCACTGGCGTGTTCCAGTGCAAGTTCACACAGCTCACCTAGGTGCCCAGCCACCATAGCTGTACAGCTACCAGTAACTTGGTCAGGCACACCAGGTGTAGCCACCTGTAACTACTGCAGTGGTAGTACTGTCTTGAGCTGCACAGGGAAAGACTCACATCCAATCAGTTCAAGGAGCATTCCTTAAGAAACAACAGTGAAAGCTATTATTGTATATCTGTGTTTGCCATAGGTGAGCATTATGGTTTGTGGGCTGAGATTTTCCCATTTTCTTTACCCGGTGGATGAATGGGAATCTGTTCCCTTCATGTAGTGCTCCTGCTGCAGGTGGACATTCTTTCCTCTCACTGTGACAGTTACCAGGGGAAAACCTTTTTGCAGTGTCCAAGTGTTCATCATTGCCTTCACATCAAGAGTCTCTCCTTTAGTCCAGTGCTGTTTGTTGGTCAGGGAAAAAGAAGATACGTAAGAAGAGGAGGAAGATGGAGTGCATAGACAATGAATTTAGTAGCTAAGAACTTCATAAAAACTGCTGTAAATTTGTAAGCTCAGCATAGTTAAGTTTAGATTGGAACATGGGATATCAATGACAACTCTGGCTGTTCTTTTTCAGGACACTTTTACATAGTTAGTGACATCTCTTTAAATAGTGCTGTTTTCCGGTCAGCCCTAGGCACAGAGGTAGGATTTCTGTCTGTACACATACCAATGCCACAGCACAGTATAGTAACATGAGAGGACTCAGATAAATACCAAACTTTCAAATACTGATGAGTAAAAAACTAGATGCTTACTGCATTTGAAGATGACTGTTGGTTCCTTCTGCAAAAGCCATCACCTTGTTGTTCACTTTTATCAGTACCTGCTGTGGGACAAATCTGTAGAAGAAAGTTTTGGTCATCTTTTTTGATATCATTACCATAAGTATTGGTCATAGTCCTCATTAATATACTACAAAAACACATTATTCACAAAAAGCTATAAAATTTGGGGGGAAAAAAAAAAAGTAAAAAAAAAAAAAAAGAGAATAAGAAATACTTGCATTTGTCATACTGTTCCACAAATCTTCATTTTTTGTGTTCTGATAGCTGTACTTCTGCAGGTACTGCACAAGTCCAGCTTTAAAAACGTCATCAGTCAGGTAGTCCTTCAACATATTTAATATACAGGATCCCTGAAAAAAAGTGTGACAAAATGTTTACAAAACCACTCCCTAGATAGCAAGATGCTTCTTTCAGAAAATTTTCAGCAGGCTAACCTAAACAGCAGTTCAATTTTGTATGTCTGTCTGATGAGAAATATTTGGGTTTTATATATATTTAAACAGTAATTTGGCTTTCATTATTTCCTTAAATATATTTTGGATTGAGTAAAATATGCTATTATTTTTTCAATTACTATATAGAGCAGGCTCCAATGAAAAACGCTGGTTGGTTTAAGCACCTAAAATAATGTTTTAATGTTTAAATTGATACACAATAGATAAGAAGGGGCAAAAACCTCCTCTTTTTATAGATGGAACAGGAAACCACAATTTGAACTACATTCAGGAGTTTTGGACTAGGATTGAGATAGAATATAAAGATCAAAACAACATTAAAAAGTATATTAACACCACGGTTCAGGGATGTTTTGTATAAAGGATTGACTGAAATCAGTACAATGCAGACGTATAGTACAATCAGTACAACTGAGAATGAAATCAGTTACAGATTTTACCTTCACATAAGAAACATCATCAAACATTTCTAAAATTTGAGCTGGATCTTCCACAGGAGTAGACACAGGATGTGATGAATTTAATGCATCCACTTCCATGGCATCAAAACAGTTTGATAAGAAATAATCTTCCTAATAGGAGACAAAAATGATTATTACTACCAAATTTTGCTTAGTGACTACTGAATTCCTATTAGTTCATATTTCAGTCCATTCTACATGATGTTGAAATCCCATAAGGAAAGCCAAACATATCTTTGGTTTCATTACAGAGCTTTATAGGGAAGGGAAGGGAAAGGAAGGGAAGGGAAGGGAAGGGAAGGGAAGGGAAGGGAAGGGAAGGGAAGGGAAGGGAAGGGAAGGGAAGGGAAGGGAAGGGAAGGGAAGGGAAGGGAAGGGAAGGGAAGGGAAGGGAAGGGAAGGGAAGGGAAGGGAAGGGAAGGGAAGGGAAGGGAAGGGAAGGGAAGGGAAGGGAAGGGAAGGGAAGGGAAGGGAAGGGAAGGGAAGGGAAGGGAAGGGAAGGGAAGGGAAGGGAAGGGAAGGGAAGGGAAGGGAAGGGAAGGGAAGGGAAGGGAAGGGAAGGGAAGGGAAGGGAAGGGAAGGGAAGGGAAGGGAAGGGAAGGGAAGGGAAGGGAAAGAATATAGAGAGGCAAACTGCCTCTACCCTTCTAAACCAACTTTAATACTCCAGCTAGTGAGACTTAAAAATAACTCCAAAAAGACATGCACACGTTCCAAAAGTTTGATGACAAAATGAATGGTTAGTAACCACAAAACAAAGCAAAGGGGAAAAAAAAAAAAAAAAAAAAAAAAAGCAAATGATGAATTCCTTCATTATTTTTCCACTGCAGTTTTATGGCAAGTTTCTGCATAGATCTTCCCAGTGCACTGTTCGTTTCACTACTTTGAACTAGACATACTTGCAAAGTTTCATATATTGAACGTGTGCTAAAGCTAGCGGGAGGATTTGGGGGTCTTCGTTAGGATTTAAGTCTGACTGTACATGAGGGAAAAAAAATATATAATTTCATAGAATCATAGAATACCCCGAGTTGGAAGGGACCCATAAGGATCATCAAGTCCAACTCCTGGCACCGCACAGGTCTTCCCAAAAAGTCAGACCACATGACTAAGAGCACAGTCCAATCGCTTCTTCAACTCCGACAGGCTTGGTGCTGTGACTACTTCCCTGGGAAGCCTGTTCAGGTGTGCGACTACCCTCTCGGTGAAGAACCTCTTCCTGTTGTCCAGCCTGAACCTCTCCTGCCACAGCTTGACACCATTTCTGCAGGTCCTATCACTGGTGATTACACAGAATAGGTCGGTGCCTGCCTCTGCACTCCCCCTCGTGAGGAAGCTGTAGACCGCGATGAGGTCCCCCCTCAGCCTCCTCTTCTCCAGGCTGAACAGGCCCAGTGCCCTCAGCCTCTCCTCATACGTCTTCCCCTCTAGGCCCTTCACCATCTTTGTAGCCCTCCTCTGGACACTCTCCAACACTTTTGCATCCTTTTTGTACTGCGGTGCCCAGAACTGCACACAGTGCTCGAGGTGAGGCCACACCAGCGCAGAGTAGAGCGCGACAATCACCTCCCTTGACTAACTAGCAATGCCTTTATACTTTCCGAAGTCTAAATAGCTTTTGAAAAGAGAATATACTTTGATTGCAATCATTAACTTCCATCACCAGTTTTTGAAATAATTAGATACTATAAAATCAATATTCTTACCCTTCGAGTTAAGATCAGACAGTTCTTTCAAAGGGAAAGCAAAAACTGTTTCACAGCACAAACATGCTTGGCCTTCACCCTTACAAATTAGTGGACTTAGAATGCAAATATAAAATAAAAATACAGTAAATGCTGCTTACAACTTTCAGTTCTGGATGGGTAATGTTGACCGACACAAACTCCATGAATTTTGCAAACCCTTCATTTAACCACAGGTCATTCCACCACTCCATGGTAACTAGGTTGCCAAACCACTGAAACAACAGCAACAACAATTTTAATTTAATTACACAGTTTTTCACAAAAGCTGCTACTGACTGATATGAAATTGAATTTATAGCATGTCACTGACATTTAAGGCACATTTTTGTAGTAATGCAGCTTACTCTGGCCTCTTTCTATTTCGTTTCTTATTTTAATGGTAATACTCTACAGCATGGGTTTCCATTACAATTCCATGAAACTTTATACATAAACCAGGTTTGATAGGAGAGCCACGCATAAACCTGTAACAATTCTTAACTTTTTTACCTATATTCATGGCTTGCAATTAATTTCAAGGGTTAGCAATGGTGCAAAGTCCCCAGAGCACTACAGCTACTGAACTATACAGATTTTGGTTACAGCCCTGCATGTCTATGAAGCCCAACGAGACTTTATTGGGAACAGTCGCGTGATTCACGGATGAACACTCTCAAACTGAAACAGCTCTTTTCAGTCTATATTCTCAAATATCTCTCCATCCACACAGCTGTGACCACTCTGTTGGTCCCTTCTGATCCTTTATTGTTGCTCCTAAATCTCACCTGATGAGCCAGTTCGTGGGCTATTACCATAGTAATCCAAAGTCTAGAAGATGCTGAGGATTTATCAGGGTCATACAACAATGCGGATTCCCGATATGTGGTCAATCCCCAGTTTTCCATAGCACCAGACTGGAAATCAGGAATAGCTGCTAAATCTGGTGGAGGGGGGAGGAAGAAGGAGGGGGGGAGGGAAGCATTAATAAACTGCTAGGATCGTTTGACCCAGTAAAGAACCCAGTCACCTGCTCATCCCACTTCACAACAGCTCCCACATCACACCTTCTTTAAGGCTTCTCCTAAATGTAACAGCAAAAACATACCTTTAAAAAGTTCTCTATAGAAGGATTTTCCATTCTCAGTGAAGCTTTTCAACATACTCTTAAGTTACACGAAGCAGACAGTTTAAAAACATGGGAGCCAAAATTGTCCCAGTCTTACCTAACTCATTGATTTTATGCAATTTTACTCTCTATTCTTAATGCTATTCTTGAATACATTAAATTAGGTAACACTTACCTTGTTTAGGTAAGGGATATGAAATGCTGAAGTAATCCTCATAAAAGTCTAAAAGTTTTACTGCCGCATCCAGGGCATAATCAGCTTGGTGGATCTTCTCTGGTACCGTGTATACAGAAATCTACAGTAAACAAGCAGGCAGTATTTAAATGCCAGCATCAAAAGTTTACAGAATTTGTTCTTTAACATAGGTACGTGAGTGGTCATGAAAAGTGACAGAAGAGCACATACCTAACAGCTTTCGTACAAAAGTTACTTTTAAAAAATCCAGATACAGATATGTTCAAAATTAGAAATGAGAATTTTACTTTATCCTCCAGAACCACCATGCCTGTAAAAGGACATCTATACCTTCCATCCCCTACCAAGACAGAGCTGTTTAACTACCACTGTTCTGCTTTATTCCTGATTCTCCAATAAAACTATATTTAATTTCCTTTTAATCAAACAGTCTTACTTGAAACAATATTACCAATGAACGTAAGTATATAAAAAGAAAGCATATTACCAAAAACTTTTGGAATTAGTAAAATTAGTCTTAATGCAAACTAATAATCCAATTACAAAGCCAACGTTTTTCCCTCCTCTCGTTCATGTAAAACTTCACAATGTATAAATCCAACAATTTAGCTTGAAAGTACACTATATGTTTCCATATAGATTTTGTTATAAAATAAGCTCTTAGAAAATCAGAATAGTTACATTAACTCCATGACTGGATATTTTGCTGATGGACTTGAAATCGGAAACAATAAAGGCCACGAGGTAGGTACTCATCTTGACACTGGTATCAAAATGGTCTTCAACAAGCCATGAATTTACATTCACAGTCTTCATCTAAAAAAAGACAAGCACAGCTCATCATCCGGTAGTACCTCTAAGGACTTTGGCACCAAAAATCAATGTGTTTCTTTTCAGTTTCACTAAGACAATTTTAAAGACAAGTTGGAAAGAAGTCAACCCTGTGCCAGCCCATCCCCACACAAAGAAAACAGAAACATACAGGTAGTTTCACTCGTGTTACTTCAACATTGCTAAAACTAGATAAAGATACTCATTCAAAAGCTTTAATTTTCCTCAGTGTCTGCCAGCACATCGATCTAATTAAGATCACACTTGAGTTGATCAGAAGTTGTCTAAATCACTTGTTACACATGAGAGAAATAAACTACTCCAAACAATGACTCAGCTCTCTCAGATATCTATTTCAAGACAAAATGAGTCGCCCGTTAGAGTTTTCCCTTTTGATTCGCCTTAGGTAACTAACTTAGACTTGGAGTATATTTAGCCACATTGGAATACTAATACTGGCACCCACAATTCATTCATTATTTTATCCACTTTTCAATGCAAGAACTGTTTTGTTTGATAGTTTGTTTTTAACCAACTTCCAAAAGACTTCATTTTTTTGAAATGTACTTGGTGTATGGGGAGGCGTTGTTCCCTCATTTAAAAGGGTTAGTTTCCTGGCAAATCACGAATCAATAATGCAGAAGAATTTGTGAAGAATCTCTTATGCACAGAGTAAGACCAAAAGTATGACATGTGACCCACCCTACATACGCCTACATATTTGTAACTGCAAACCATATTTGTAGGTATTACACATACTCCACTTTCACAGACATTTTTTGAAGGCCAAAATAACCTTTTGTTGTTGTTGTTGTTTAATATATATATATATATATATATACATATATATATGTATATATAAATAATTAATATAATATATATAATATAATATATAATATAATAATATATATAATATTTATAATAATATATATTATAATAATACATATATAATAATATAATAATATAATGTATATAATATAATAATAATATAATATATATAGATATAATATAATATATATTAATAGATATTAATAATATTAATATATATATATATATATAATATATATATAAGGTCCTGAATAATATTGTGTCTGTATTCAGATACATTTTAATATTAATTCTTAAAATCTAAGACAAAGACTGAAAGCATTTTATGAGTAAAATAAAGGTTAGCGAGATTACATTGTTCTCAAACCACTGCAGAGAACAGGAACCCCTAGGATGCAACATCTGTTGCATTCCTTTATAACTGTGTATCAACACTACCAGCAATCATTTACTCTCAGAAAAGAACTGACACAATCTTTAGCTCAATATTCCCATGAACAGCAACTTCCTAGGTATTCTCTTCTCCTTTTACTTTCTTTTTTAAAGGTCATCAAGCAACAGCACAACATTGAATGTATCCACCTACAAGGGGCATATTGGACAGCGCAAGGTGCTTTGGTTCCCTCCTAATCTTAACTGAAAATCTGGCTTTGAAAGATGGTTCATCGAAACACGGGAAGGCTGTTCTTGCAAATGTTGGCTCAAAATGCGTTGCTGCGAGCACTCTAAGGAAAAAAGAGAAAACCTTTAGTCCACATACCTTCATATGCACAGTGTTCACCACCTTGTGTGAAAATCAAGTAATTTCACATTTATGAGATAATTTAAGTACTTTCAAAATCTTTGGCATGCTAAGAATTACCATTTCTCAATCTGTGGTGGGGAACAGAAGTGGATACATAAAGCTTCTTGACCAACCCCCCTGATAAGGGGTTCTGCAATAAGAGACAACTTGTCAGAGCCCAGCGAGTCCCCGGACTCTTCCTCTCCCATCACTGCAGGACGGCTGGACGTGTCGGTGGATTAAGGCCTGCTAAGGCTACAGCCAAGAACCCCACAGCTACCTGAAAGAATGGCAATCTCTGCGATATCCCATTATATATACAGTCTGGTGTGGCTTTGTGTGTGAAAGGAACCTCAGCCACGGATAATTTCAAAGAGAAATTACAAAGCAGCCGACAACAAATTCTAAAACCAGTTACATGTGGTATCTACAATGACATTTCTACTAATGAAAAAGAAGAGGATTACCGGAGTTCTCCTGCCTGGGTCCTGTAGGTGCTTTTGTAGAAGCCATGGAAGGAGTCGGAGAGGTTGGCAGTGTACTGGATGGTGACGGTGTAGTTGTGGCCGGCCCGCAGTGGCTCGGCGACGAGCAGTGCCACCTGCTCCAGCGCCTGCTGCTCCAGCACCCTCGCCTCCTGCGCCCCGATGGCCGCCCTGGCCACGTGCAGACGCTTGCTGTGCAGGATAACGGCGCTGGTTTGACGGGTGACGGTCAGCTCTATGGCAGCTGTCCCCGTGAAGGTCTGCGTGGTGAGGTTCGGGTGGACGAGGAGCTGGTAGTGCAGCGGGACGACGTGCTCAGGTAGCCTCACCTTGTCCCAGGGAAACGGTGCGCTGCTGTCCCCGCCAAGGCCACCGCCGATGGAAGAGGCCACCACGGCCAAGCCCAGCACCACGGGCACCATGGGGGCGGCTGGGCGAGGCGCTGCCATTTTGCACCTAGCGCAGGGAGGAGGCAACGAGGCCGCCCTGCGCCCGCCGCCTCATAGCAGCCCCGGGACCCCAGCCCCCGCTCCGCGCTGCCGGCACCGAGGCAGGAGGCTGGCACCGAGAGAGCCCGAGGCAGGACGGGGACACCGAGAGGGAGCAGGACCCAGTCGGGAAGCGAAAGTGAAAGAGAAAGAAGCGAAGCCGAGCGGGATGCGGGGCGGAGCGCGCCGCCGCCGCTCATGGAAGCCGCGGGGGGGCGGAGAAGCCCGGCCCCAAAGCAGGGGCTTAGGGTGTGAGCACTGCCCTAAGGAAGGCGTGGGGCAGCACAGCAGCTGCTCGCTGAGCACCTGTTGTCAGGACTGAGTCCCTCTCTCAGCAGGGAAGCCCAGAGCACGGTACGGCCGCGCCTCTGGCCAGGCTGCGGCTGGAAGCACCGCAGGAGGCCGCCTGCTGCAGCTGCCACACAGCGCAGGGTGCCGGGCACCACGACCAGGAGGCTTTTGGAGATCTCCAAAGAGATCTCCGCCACCTCTCTGGGCAGCCTGTGCCTGTGTTCTGTCTCCCACGCAGCACAGAAGCACTGCCTTGTGCTCAGGGGGAGCCTCCCATGCTCCAGATTGTGCCCACTGCCTCTTGTGACACCACTGAGAAGAGCCTGGCTCTCTTCACCCTCCCTTCAGGTGTTTATAGACATTGATGAGATCTCCCTGATCTTCCACTTCTCCAGGCTGGGCACTCTCAGCCTTTCATCTGATAAATAGCAGAGATCATCTTGGTTGGACTCTCTCCGCTACACTCACGTCTGTCTAGTACATGGAAGCCCAGAAAAGGACCCAGCTCTCCAGCTTCACACAGGGCTTCGCCAGCCATCAGCCTTCCTTGCTGCATGGGCACACTGCTGGCTTATGTTCAACGTGGTGTCCACCAGGAACCTCAGGTCATTTTCTGCCAGGCTGCTCTCCAGCAGGGTGCCCACAGCATGTCCAGGTGCCTGGCGTTGTTATTCCACAGGTACAGGACTTGCCACAGCTCCACGAGATTCCTGCCAGCCTTAAAGGAGTCCTTGCAAAGGAGTTCAAATGAAAATACGCTCTGTCATCACGGTGGGCTGGTCCGTTCCAAGCGTTTCTAACCACTCCTGTGGCACAGAAATAAGTTCCTGGGTCCATGTGTACCACTGCTGAAGGACAAAACCACCCAAGGAATGCTGGAAACTCTAGGATGACCAAGGCAGATGACCAGAGCAGAACAACTACCAAAAGAGTTTCTCACCCTGCAGCAAGAGCAGATCTCTAGTAAAGGACAACAGGCTCAGATACCTCTGCAATAAGAACTGACAATGGAAAAGAAGGTCCTCGGTGGTGGTGCTGGTAACCTCTCCGCAGGAGCATCACCAACATCAGGACGAAGGTACAATTTGAGATCTCAGATACAGACCTGCTAGCCTGGTAGCCCGATCTTTTTCTTCTCACAGAATCACAGAATTGAAGGGGTTGGAAGGGACCTGAAGAGGTCATCGGGTCCAAGCCCCCTGCCAAAGCAGGTTCCTCAGAGCAGGCTGCCCAGGGAGGCATCCAGATGGGCCTTGAATATCTCCAGAGAAGGAGACTCCACAACCTCCCTGGGCAGCCTGTCCCAGTGCTCCATCAGCCGCACCATGAAGAAGTTCTTTCACGTGTTGGTGCGGAACTGCCTGGGCTCTGTCTTGTGGCCCTTGTCCTGTCCCTGCTAACCACTGAAGAGAGGTTGGACAAATCCCACTGTTTCCCACACTGAAGATATTTGTAAACATTGGTAAGAGCTCCTCTCAGTCTTCTCCAGGCTGACCAGACCCAGGTCTCTCAGCCTTTCCTCATAGGGAAGATGCTCCAGGCCCCGTATCATCTTCCTTGCCCTCCGCCGGACTCTTTCCAGGAGATCCCTGTCTTTTTTGTCCCGGGGAGCCCAGAATTGGACACAGTACTCCAGGTGAGGCCTGACCAGGGCTGAGTAGAGAGGGAGGATCACCTCCCCTGCCCTGCTGGCCACTCTCCTTTTAATGCACGTCATGATCCCATGGGCCCTGTTGGCCACGAGGGCACACTGCTGGCTCATGGTCAACCTGTCGTCCACCAGGACCCCCAGGTCCTTCTCCTCAGAGCTCCTCTCCAGCAGGTCATCCCCCAGCCTGTACTGATACATGTGGCTGTTCCTTCCCAGGTGCAGGACTCTACACTTGCTCTTGTTAAACCTTGTTAGAAATGTTTTAACAATTCGTGTCCATAAAGAACAGTCCTGTCTGCCTCTGGGCCCTGCACTGGCAATTTAATTCTTGAACCACAGATGCAGTGTGTCCCAGTCTCCCCCTCATTCTAGTCAATTTATCAAGTCTTCAGAAAATACTCCTCAAATTTATGAACCTGTTTGCCTTTGTTATTCCAGACTTCTATTTCTAACAGTTACAGCCTTTTTTTTGTCTTCTTCGAGATTAACTTAACACTGCTATAGGTGTGACTGTCCACGTGAATGGCTGGTGAGGAATGTTTTAATTACTGGTGAAGTGTCAGTAAGAAAGCTGTTTGTGTTTGTATGAAGTCTTTGATGCCTGGGGGTTTCAGAACAACTGATAACAACTAGTGACTGTTATTGGATACTATGCAGGCCTCTGATATCTGGCCAGGTGGCCAAGAGATTAAGAAGAAGAAAAAAAAGAAGCTGAAGGACGGCTAGGAGACAAGACCTGCAGGGGATGCTGTATAAACTTGACACGGTGCCAAGGAGTACAAAGGGGAAGGACAAGAAAAAGTCTTGGAGAGGAAGACTACGAGCCTTCAGCATGAAAGACCCCTAGAGACCTCCAGAGGGACCACCGGAGACTGATGCGCATGCTCCAGTAGGAGGGACTGGACCCCGGAAGCTAATTATAATAACCTGTTTTTTTCAGAAGCAGTAATGAATATGTATTAGTCTAGGAGCATAAAAATCAGCTACTTGATGTAACTGGTGTGCGTCCTGGTGAAGCGGAGACTCCCGGTGCACCCAGCGCTGTTTGCTTACCTCTATTCTTTTAATAAATCCTATTTTTTTATTTAATCCTATTTTGAAGACTGAGCCATTTCGAACAATCTCATTTGGTTTCTTCCTGCCCAGCTCTCCAGCCTGTCCAGGTCTCGTAGTACTCAAAATTCTCATTTGTACTTTCTGTAGTACTAGTGTTATGCTTGTGCCATTTGGTTGGAAAGGTGAATTTGAGAATTTTGTTGATATTGGTAGGGACTCTATGTTTGGAATATACCCCTGGCCATTCATGGGTAGCTTCTTAGCACAGTTATCAGTACAACTGCCAGCAAGTGCAAACAGTTGTGAGAGTGGGTAACAAATACGAATACTGCTGGCATATGTCTGTCTATGAGGAAGCCCATTCCTGCTTGTACTTGCTGCTCATCACTGCCCCCACTCAATATCTCCCTATTGAATTAATGTGATTCCAGCAGGTAACCTTACTTCTTCTAATGTCTTAGCCAATTCAGCATGTGTTGGTGCAGGTCTGTGCTTAAACCTCTGGGGTAAATGAGCAAAAAAATGCTCTATTACTTCCAAAGTAAAAGCAAATTTGTCTTGTCCCTGCCATGGTAATGTGACCAAAAGATATCTCGAACACCAACGACAGCCATCCTTTAAATCCTCCTGTATTAAGCAGATTAGGTATGTCAGACAGCCTGGGTGCTGTGACAGTCAATGGTTTAGTAGCTGCATTCAACTTTCTGTAGTTTACTGTAAGCCATCATGTCCTTAACACTTGTAACTGGCCATACTGGAGAATTAAAAGGGAATGGATTTTTTTAACAGTTTCCCTCTCCACCAAATATTTTGTTAATTCACCTTTCACTGTCATCGCTAATTCTGGGGACAATCCCTTATTATACCCACACCAGAGGCTCAAACAGGTGCAGGAATCACCTCATCACCTAGTTTTTTAAATCATTACCCTCATGGTCAACTCAGGGCCAGGAAGGTTTGACAGACCACCATTGTTCCTGTATGTGCTGGATTGGTTGTGATAGATTTAATTTTGTCCATAGTAGCTCATGTGGTGCTATGTTTAGATTTTTAATGGAAGTAGTGCTGATAACAGACCAATGTTTTAGTTGTTTCTGTGTAGTGCGTACACGGAGTCGAGTTCTTTCCTCTTCCCAGGCTGCCTGCTAGCAAGTTGACTGGGAGTACAACAAGAAAAATTTTTTTAATCAACATTTGGTGTGATTTTCAGTATCACAACTGCTATGAGGACTGCAAGAAAAATGCTTGCCAGGTTTGCAGCATAATACCATTAGCCTGAATAAGTTATAAGGCAATAGAAGTCCCCTAGTAAAGGACGGTGTAAATGCCAAAACTTAATTGGACAAGCTGTTTCCTCCTGTGAGCAGATTATTCAGATTATTTCCTGTATTTCCTGTAACTGAAAAACAAACAAACAAACAAAGAAAAACAAACAAACAAACAAAAATGTTTACTCCAAAATTTATCCATTTTAAGTAGAACACATACTTTAAAAGTCTGTTTCTGCTACAGTTATGTGAAAGATTTTATCCCAAGTCTTCATTCTACACAGTAGAATAAAAAATAAATAAATTTCAAAGGACAATTTTCAGCTTCACATTAAGGCCGGAGTCCACCTCATCTTGTAAGTCTCTTCTACCAGGTTAGAATATCACCACTAACACATTGGTACAATTCCTCTACAGCTAGTCAGCTCAGCTTTTGACATTTTTATTCCAATGGGACAGGAACTGATTCACTTCTTTCAAAGTTTGTGAAAAGTAATTCCCCCCCGCTTATTTTATAGCCTGGCTGAGCGACGCACTGAAAGTTTTCCCTCCGCTATCAGAACATTTCAAAGCACGGAGTTCAGCCAGTGCATGAAATCTGTTGTTCATCCAGACATCTTTAGGGCGAGTCTATTTTGCCTTTCAGAAATTCATAAGGATATCAGCATGGTAGAAAATGTCAATAAAGTTTAGGAAACACAATGAAAGGAGAAAAAAGAAAAGGCAAATTTGAGCTTCAGAGCTGTACTGACAGATCTGAAATTCTGTGGGGATTCCGTAGGTTGGAAAAGCACAACAAAACTCACGCCTGAGAATAAGGGACCATGAGGCTGCCAATACGCTAAGGTTACTTACTGTATCAGCATGCTTAATTACAACAAAGTAACAACATGTATTTCTTACCTCTGATATTAATTCCGATATACTCTCCCTGCTCTGGTTGTGAAACACGGAAAGCTCTGTCACGCAGTCCTCGTCAAGGTGTCCCTGCTGCAAGAACACGCACATTCAAGCATGAGGCTTTCAGGTTGTCTCACCAAGACACATCTGACCATGACACTGTTGTGATATGCCGCAGGCGGAGTCCCTAATTATCCAAGATTTCACATTTTGGATATTAGTTAGCATCATGGCTAAATGTTGCCGTGAGTAAACAGAGAAAGTCACACAACTTCAGCAACTTCAGCATCTCGGCCCTCCTTGGTGAGAGGTTCTGAACTCACATAGGAAAGGCTGTGTGCAGATGAGATTTTTCACTTGAGTGGAAGCTACACTTTTATCTCTTCTTAAATATGCAAAGCTACATCAGGCATGCACGTCTTTGCCAGAGCCGCTTAAAACTGACGGTGCGTGTGCAACAAGCTGTTCTTTACCTAGACAAACAGCGGCAGCCAGTGGCCAGCAGGAGGCATTGGCAAACAACTGAGAGACGGTCAGGACAAACGCTTTCAAAGTGGCCAAATTGTTAGCCGAACAAGCAATTCTCTGAGACATAGAAATGAGATAAACCATGAGCACGTCCAACATGCTTGTATGAAAACTTGTGTTTTGCTCCATCATGGGTTCCTTTCCACGGAGGAAGAATTTCAATCTTGTCTTCAAAAACCCATTAGGGAGATCCTTAGAAATGCATTGTAGGCAATTTCACAATGCTCAGGGGTTGGGGCCCTTGCTCAGTGAGGAGGGGCTGAGGCAAAGATGTTTGGTCAGACTGCAGAGGAGCCTCAGGGCAGCCTTCTCGTAACTACAAGGAGGGCAGCAAGACAAAGCCAAACTATCTCAGCAGGGCATGGTGCGATGATGACAAACAGCAGGCACGGTGGTACAAATCACCACAGGGAGATGGCAATTCTTTGGGTGTTATATAAGGGTGTTCTGGTGTCGCACAGACCTTGCTGATGCTGTTTTAAAATAATTAAAAAAGCGAGGTAGGAATTAAAATTAGTTCACTTATTGCGAACCCAGAAGAGTGGCTATTATTAAATTGGGAGAGAAAATACAGCACAAAGAGGCTGGAGATGAGAATGGTTGAATTAAAGGGCAGGGGAATGGGGAGAAGAAGAAACAAAAGAAACAATAAGGCCGCGGGGAAGCGCAGAGAGAAGGAAAAGGAAATATTCTCTACTTCCCATCAACGAGCGATGTTCAGCCATGGCCTGGGAAGCAGGGCATCAAAACACGTAGTGGTTGTTGAGGAGGAACAGCCCCCTGCCCCACGGCAGCTCCCCTGTTTATTGCTGAGTGTGGCATCAGGTGCTCTGGAATGTCCCTTTGGTTGGTTTAGGTCAGCTGCCCTATCGATGTCCCCTCCCCATCACTTGCCCACCCCCATTGATTTCTTTTGATGAAGTGGCCAACCATCTGGTTGCCCAAGGGAAGCCAGCTGATGGCACCTGTTTGGCTTTCAGCACAGCTTCAAGACTGTTTCTCCCTGTCTCCTTCTGGACAAATTGGGCAGCACACAGCTAGAGCAATGCATAATGCGATGGGTGAACAAGGGGCTGACGGGTCGCGCTCCAAGGGTTCTTGTAAATGGGGTTGCATCAGGCTGGTGGCCAGTCATAGGGGCTTGTGCAGGCCTCCGTTTTAGGGCCTGTTCTCTTCAGCGTTGTCCCGACTGACTCGCATGTAGGACTTGAGGGCATATGGAGTCCGTTTAGGCATGATGCTAAACAGAAAGGAGTGGCTGACTCCATCGAGGGGAGGAAGGCTTTGCAGAGAGACCTTGACAAAGCAGAGAGCTGGGCAATCCCCAAGCATATGAGGTTTAGCAAGAGCGAGTGAGGGATTCCACACCTGGCAAGGGGCAACCCTGGCTGTATGGACAGTCGGGGGGACGAGAGGCTGGAGCGCAGCCCTGCAGAGAGGGATCTGGGCGTTTTGGTCGATGGCAAGTTGAACGGGATTCAAGCAGGGGCCCTGGCAGCCAGGAGGGGCAACAGCATCCTGGGCTGCCTCCAGCACGGCATCGCCAGCTGGGCGGGGGCAGGGATTGCTGTGCTCTGCTCTGCGCTCTTTCAGCAGCGCCTCGAGTCCTGTCCTGGGTGCACTTTTGGGCAGCACACTAACAGAAGGACATCAGGTTATTGGAGAGTGTCCAAAGGAGGGCTTCGAAGTGGTGAAGGATCGGGAGAGTAAGATGGATGAGGAGCACATGAGGTCCGCGTGTTTGCTCAGCCTGCACGAGACTGAGGGGAGGCCTCATGGCGGCCAGCAGCTTCCTCACCAGGGCAGCAGAGGGGCTGGCGCTGAGCTCTGCTCTCTGGGGCCACTGACAAAACTCGAGGGAATGGCAAGGAGATGGGACAGTGGAGGGTCTGGCTGCAGGCGAGGAGAAGATTGTACACCAACACGGGGCTTGGCCACTGAAACAGGCCTCCCAGTGAAGTGGTCATGGCAGCCAAGCTGCCGGGGTTCACCGAATGTCTGGCAAGTGCTTTCAGACATGTGCTTTGGTTTTTGGGGGTCACCCAGAGCGCTGGGCTCTGAGGTCACCCAGCGATGGGCTGTGAGGTCAGCCAGCAATGGGCTGTGACCTCACGGCCCTCGCTGCTTATCTTGGGGCGCCGGCAGAGCCTGGCCCAGCCTGGCTCGTGCCTGGACTCCCGCTGAGCGTGTGTGCGAGGCTTGGAGTGCCGAGCAAGGATCTCTTGTGAGACTTGTTGGAGCTGTGCTGTGGGGCCGTCGGCAACTGCTCTCGGTGCCCGTCCCCGCAGCCAGTGCCTGCGTTTCCCCGGCCCTGCCTGGCTCAGGCAGCCGGGGCTGTGGAGGGAGTGCTCGCAGCAGTGCAGGTGAGCTGTGCGGGGACACGTGCCC
Source organism: Aythya ferina (assembly GCF_964211825.1). NCBI lineage: Eukaryota > Metazoa > Chordata > Aves > Anseriformes > Anatidae > Aythya > Aythya ferina. The sequence goes on from NC_140299.1 coordinate 84,431,037, forward strand.
CGGGGCTCGGCTTGGGGTTTTGTCCTGCTGAGGGGCCGGGGCACTGCCGCTGCCTGCCCTGGCTCAGCCACTGACCCTGACCTCTCTCCTTCTTGCAGCGCACATCAGCTGTCGCAGCGGTGCCAGCCAGGGGAAGCAGCTCCCCATCTGCAGCTCTCCCCAGCCCGCTGCAGCGAGCCGACACCATGGCAAGTGAGGCCCAGGACATCACTTGCCCTGTGTGCCAGGGGGTCCCCAAGGAGCCCAGCTACGTCCTCCCCTGTGTGCACCACTTCTGCTTCGGGTGCATCATGCGCTGGGCCAAGAGAAGCAGCACCTGCCCCCTCTGCAGGCAGCACATCACCTCCATCCGCTACTCCATCTGGGCGGAAGACGACTTCCTGGAGGTGCAGGTGGCCCCCGATGCAGAGGCGCAAGACGACAGCCCCCAGGACGAGCAGGGGGCTGCAGAGCCCATGCCCCAGCCTGCCGTGAGAGGCCTCCCGCCCGAGGAATGGGCAGCCCTCTTCAGGGAACACCTAGAAGTCCTCGGTCCGCTGCGCTCCTGGGTGCGCCAGCAAGCCAGGGAGCTGTTCGACGCTGCCTGGTGGGACCAGGACATGCTGGAGGCCAACATCGTCGCTTGGCTGTGCCGCTGTGGGCTCGATGAGCACGCCTTGGTGCAGGAGCTGCAGCCGTTGCTGCAGGGCCACACGGTGAGCTTTGTGCAGCGGCTCATCTCCATCATGGAGGAGACGTGCAGCGAGGAGTTCCTCGAGGAGCTGGGCTTCCTGGAACCGCGTCCTGCCAGCCAGCTCTACGTGTACAACGGCCCTGAGGTGGACCTCAAGGGCTCCCAAGACACCTGGGAGCCCGAAGACAGCCTGGAGGCCACCCCCAGCCCTGCTGCCTCCCCCCGGGACACTCCTGTCACCAGCCTGCTCTCCTCCAGCAGCGCGGAGGATTCGGACATCGAGGAGCTGCCCAGCACCTCCAGTGCCGCCCTGCCTGGGGGTCCTGGCCACCCGCGCGCTGCACCCATGCCTGAGGAGCAGGAGGAGCTCTTCTCAGAGCCTGAAGAGGAGGAAGCAGAACAGGCTGCGGTGCCGGGCACAAGCCACGGGCCCTCTCCTCCTGGCCAGGGCAGGGACAGCTCACCTGGGGGGCCGCGGCGCCCCCCGAAGAGGAGAGCCGACAGCGACCCGGACTCTCCCCAGCCCTGCAAGAGGCCCCCGCGCCTTTAGCAGGGCAAATGTGGTTGTCATCCCAATAAAGAGTTGTGACCCTGCCACAGACAGTGTCTTGGTCTTCTTCATAGAATCACGGAATCCTACAGTCATAGAAATGTCGAGTGGCTCAGGTTGGAAGGGGCCTCAAAGACCACCTAGTTCCACTCCCCCTGCCATGGCCAGGGGTGCCACCCACTGGATCTGGTTGCCCAGCCTGGTGATGGGCAATGCCCGCCCACTCGCTCAGGACCCACAGATCCATCTCCTCAGGCCCCCTGGCCTTGCGCATCACCATGTTCCTCCTTCCCCACCCTCCCCCAGACCCCGCAGGGTGCAGAGCAGCAGCGCCGACCCTCCCAACATGGCCGCCCCGCTGCGCCTCCCTCCCTCCCTCCTTCCCTCCCTCCCTCCTGTTGGGCGCCGCGCTTAAATGTCCGTGTTTGCACTTTTAGGTGGGTTTGCAAAGGTAAAGCTTGGACGACATCTTCTTACCGGTGAAAAAGTTGCAATAAAAATCATGGACAAGCTTGGATACGTAAGAAGAGGAGGAAGATGGAGTGCATAGACAATGAATTTAGTAGCTAAGAACTTCATAAAAACTGCTGTAAATTTGTAAGCTCAGCATAGTTAAGTTTCGATTGGAACATGGGATATCAATGACAACTCTGGCTGTTCTTTTTCGGGACACTTTTACATAGTTAGTGACATCTCTTTAAATAGTGCTGTTTTCCGGTCAGCCCTAGGCACAGAGGTAGGATTTCTGTCTGTACACAAACCGATGCCACAGCACAGTATAGTAACATGAGAGGACTCAGATAAATACCAAACTCTCAAGTACTGATGAGTAAAAAACTAGATGCTTACTGCATTTGAAGATGACTGTTGGTTCCTTCTGCAAAAGCCATCACCTTGTTGTTCACTTTTATCAGTACCTGCTGTGGGACAAATCTGTAGAAGAAAGTTTTGGTCATCTGGTTTTGATATCATTACCATAAGTATTGGTCACAGGCCTCATTAATATACTACAAAAACACACTATTCACAAAAAGCTATGAAATTTGGGGGGGAAAAAAAAAAAAGTAAAAAAAAAAAAAAAAAAAAAAGAGAATAAGAAATACTTGCATTTGTCATACTGTTCCACAAATCTTCATTTTTTGCGTTTTGATAGCTGTACTTCTGCAGGTACTGCACAAGTCCAGCTTTAAAAACATCATCAGTCAGGTAGTCTTTCAACATATTTAATATATAGGATCCCTGAAAAAAAGTGTGACAAAATGTTTACAAAACCACTCCCTAGATAGCAAGGTGCTTCTTTCAGAAAATTTTCAGCAGGCTAACCTAAACAGCAGTTCAATTTTGTATGTCTGTCTGATGAGAAATAATTGGGTTTTATATATATTTAAACGGTAATTTGGCTTTCCTTATTTCCTTAAATATATTTTGGATTGAGTAAAATATGTTATTATTTTTTCAATTACTATATAGAGCAGGCTCCAATGAAAAATGCTGGTTGGTTTAAGCACCTAAAATAATGTTTTAATGTTTAAATTGATACACAATAGGTAAGAAGGGGCAAAAACCTCCTCTTTTTATAGATGGAACAGGAAACCACAATTTGAACTACATTCAGGAGTTTTGGACTAGGATTGAGATAGAATATAAAGATCAAAACAACATTAAAAAGTATATTAACACCACGGTTCAGGGATGTTTTGTTTAAAGGACTGACTGAAATCAGTACAATGCAGATGTATAGTACAATCAGTACAACTGAGAATGAAATCAGTTACAGATTTTACCTTCACATAAGAAACATCATCAAACATTTCTAAAATTTGAGCTGGATCTTCCACAGGAGTAGACACAGGATGTGATGAATTTAATGCATCCACTTCCATGGCATCAAAACAGTTTGATAAGAAATAATCTTCCTAATAGGAGACAAAAATGATTATTACTACCAAATTTTGCTTAGTGACTACTGAATTCCTATTAGTTCATATTTCAGTCCATTCTACATGATGTTGAAATCCCATAAGGAAAGCCAAACATATCTTTGGTTTCATTACAGAGCTGGACAGGATAGGCAAGGCAAGGCAAGGCAAGGCAAGGCAAGGCAAGGCAAGGCAAGGCAAGGCAAGGCAAGGCAAGGCAAGGCAAGGCAAGGCAAGGCAAGGCAAGGCAAGGCAAGGCAAGGCAAGGCAAGGCAAGGCAAGGCAAGGCAAGGCAAGGCAAGGCAAGGAAAGGAAAGGAAAGGAAAGGAAAGGAAAGGAAAGGAAAGGAAAGGAAAGGAAAGGAAAGGAAAGGAAAGGAAAGGAAAGGAAAGGAAAGGAAAGGAAAGGAAAGGAAAGGAAAGGAAAGGAAAGGAAAGGAAAGGAAAGGAAAGGAAAGGAAAGGAAAGGAAAGGAAAGGAAAGGAAAGGAAAGGAACATAGAGAGGCAAACTGCCTCTACCCTTCTAAACCAACTTTAATACTCCAGCTAGTGAGACTTAAAAATAACTCCAAAAAGACATGCACACGTTCCAAAAGTTTGATGACAAAATGAATGGTTAGTAACCACAAAACAAACCAAAGGGAAAAAAAAAAAAAAAAAAAGCAAATGATGAATTCCTTCATTATTATATTGCTTCATTATTTTTCCACTGCAGTTTTATGGCAAGTTTCTGCATAGATCTTCCCAGTGCACTGTTCGTTTCACTACTTTGAACTAGGCATACTTGCAAAGTTTCATATATTGAACCTGTGCTAAAGCTAGCGGGAGGATTTGGGGGTCTTCGTTAGGATTTAAGTCTGACTGTACATGAGGGAAAAAAATTAATTTCATAGAATCATAGAATACCCCAAGTTGGAAGGGACCCATAAGGATCATCAAGTGCAACTCCTGGCACAGCACAGGTCTACCCAAAAAGTCAGACCACATGACTAAGAGCACAGTCCAATCGCTTCTTCAACTCCGACAGGCTTGGTGCTGTGACTACTTCCCTGGGAAGCCTGTTCAGGTGTGCGACTACCCTCTCGGTGAAGAACCTCTTCCTGTTGTCCAGCCTGAACCTCTCCTGCCACAGCTTGACACCATTTCTGCAGGTCCTATCACTGGTGATTACACAGAATAGGTCGGTGCCTGCCTCTGCACTCCCCCTCGTGAGGAAGCTGTAGACCGCGATGAGGTCCCCCCTCAGCCTCCTCTTCTCCAGGCTGAACAGGCCCAGTGCCCTCAGCCTCTCCTCATACGTCTTCCCCTCTAGGCCCTTCACCATCTTTGTAGCCCTCCTCTGGACACTCTCCAACAGTTTTGCATCCTTTTTGTACTGCGGTGCCCAGAACTGCACACAGTGCTCGAGGTGAGGCCACACCAGTGCAGAGTAGAGCGCGACAATCACCTCCCTTGACTAACTAGCAATGCCTTTATACTTTCCGAAGTCTAAATAGCTCTTGAAAAGAGAATATACTTTGATTGCAATCATTAACTTCCATCACCAGTTTTTGAAATAATTAGATACAATAAAATCAATATTCTTACCCTTCGAGTTAAGATCAGACAGTTCTTTCAAAGGGAAAGCAAAAACTATTTCACAGCACAAACATGCTTGGCCTTCACCCTTACAAATTAGTGGACTTAGAATGCAAATATAAAATAAAAATACAGTAAATGCTGCTTACAACTTTCAGTTCTGGATGGGTAATGTTGACCGACACAAACTCCATGAATTTTGCAAACCCTTCATTTAACCACAGGTCATTCCACCACTCCATGGTAACTAGGTTGCCAAACCACTGAAACAACAGCAACAACAATTTTAATTTAATTACACAGTTTTTCACAAAAGCTGCTACTGACTGATATGAAATTGAATTTATAGCATGTCACTGACATTTAAGGCACATTTTTGTAGTAATGCAGCTTACTCTGGCCTCTTTCTATTTCGTTTCTTATTTTAATGGTAATACTCTACAGCATGGGTTTCCATTACAATTCCATGAAACTTTATACATAAACCAGGTTTGATAGGAGAGCCATGCATAAACCTGTAACGATTCTTAACTTTTTTACCTATATTCATGGCTTGCAATTAATTTCAAGGGTTAGCAATGGTGCAAAGTCCCCAGAGCACTACAGCTACTGAACTATACAGATTTTGGTTACAGCCCTGCATGTCTATGAAGCCCAACGAGACTTTATTGGGAACAGTCGCGTGATTCACGGATGAACACCCTCAAACCGAAACAGCTCTTTTCAGTCTATATTCTCAAATATCTCTCCATCCACACAGCTGTGACAACTCTGTGGGTCCCTTCTGATCCTTTATTGTTGCTCCTAAATCTCACCTGTTGAGCCAGTTCATGGGCTATTATCATAGTAATCCAAAGTCTAGAAGATGCTGAGGATTTATCAGGGTCATACAACAATGCGGATTCCCAATATGTGGTCAATCCCCAGTTTTCCATAGCACCAGACTGGAAATCAGGAATAGCTGCTAAATCTGGTGGAGGGGGGAGGAAGGAGGAGGGGAGGAGGGAAGCATTAATAAACTGCTAGGATTGTTTGACCCAGTAAAGAACCCAGTCACCTGCTCATCCCACTTCACAACAGCTCCCACATCACACCTTCTTTAAGGCTTCTCCTAAATGTAACAGCAAAGACATACCTTTAAAAAGTTCTCTATAGAAGGATTTTCCGTTCTCAGTGAAGCTTTTCAACATACTCTTAAGTTACACGAAGCAGACAGTTTAAAAACATGGGAGCCAAAATTGTCCCAGTCTTACCTAACTCATTGATTTTATGCAATTTTACTCTCTATTCTTAATGTTATTCTTGAATACATTAAATTAGGTAACACTTACCTTGTTTAGGTAAGGGATATGAAATGCTGAAGTAATCCTCATAAAAGTCTAAAAGTTTTACTGCCGCATCCAGGGCATAATCAGCTTGGTGGATCTTCTCTGGTACCGTGTATACAGAAATCTACAGTAAACAAGCAGGCAGTATTTAAATGCCAGCATCAAAAGTTTACAGAATTTGTTCTTTAACATAGGTACGTGAGTGGTCATGAAAAGTGACAGAAGAGCACATACCTAACAGCTTTCGTACAAAAGTTACTTTTAAAAAATCCAGATACAGATATGTTCAAAATTAGAAATGAGAATTTTACTTTATCCTCCAGAACCACCATGCCTGTAAAAGGACATCTATACCTTCCATCCCCTACCAAGACAGAGCTGTTTAACTACCACTGTTCTGTTTTATTCCTGGTTCTCCAATAAAACTGTATTTAATTTCCTTTTAATCAAACAGTCTTACTTGAAACAACATTACCAATGCACGTAAGTATATAAAAAGAAAGCATATTACCAAAAACTTTTGGAATTAGTAAAATTAGTCTTAATGCAAACTAATAATCCAATTACAAAGCCAACGTTTTTCTCTCCTCTCGTTCATGTAAAACTTCACAATGTATAAATCCAACAATTTAGCTTGAAAGTACACTATATGTTTCCATATAGATTTTGTTATAAAATAAGCTCTTAGAAAATCAGAATAGTTACATTAACTCCATGACTGGATATTTTGCTGATGGACTTGAAATCGGAAACAATAAAGGCCACGAGGTAGGTACTCATCTTGACACTGGTATCAAAATGGTCTTCAACAAGCCATGAATTTATATTCACAGTCTTCATCTAAAAAAAGACAAGCACAGCTCATCATCCGGTAGTACCTCTAAGGACTTTGGCACCAAAAATCAATGTGTTTCTTTTCAGTTTCACTAAGACAATTTTAAAGACAAGTTGGAAAGAAGTCAACCCTGTGCCAGCCCGTCCCCACACAAAGAAAACAGAAACATACAGGTAGTTTCACTCGTAAGTGTTAATTCAGCATTGCTAAAACTAGATAAAGATACTCATTCAAAAGCTTTAATTTTCCTCAGTGTCTGCCAGCACATCAATCTAATTAAGATCACACTTGAGTTGATCAGAAGTTGTCTAAATCTAAACATCACTTGTTACACATGAGAGAAATAAACTACTCCAAACAATGACTCAGCTCTCTCAGATATCTATTTCAAGACAAAATGAGTCGCCAGTTAGAGTTTTCCCTTTTGATTCGCCTTAGGTAACTAACTCAGACTTGGAGTATATTTAGCCACATTGGAATACTAATACTGGCACCCACCGTTCATTCATTATTTTATCCACTTTTCAATGCAAGAACTGTTTTGTTTGATAGTTTGTTTTTGACCAACTTCCAAAAGACTTCATTTTTTTGAAATGTACTTGGTGTATGGGGAGGCGTTGTTCCCTCATTTATAAGGGTTAGTTTCCTGGTAAATCACGAATCAATAATGAAGAAGAATTTGTGAAGAATCTCTTATGCACAGAGTAAGACCAAATGTATGACATGTGACCCACCCTACATACGCCTACATATTTGTAACTGCAAACCATATTTGTAGGTATTTGTAGGTATTACACATACTCCACTTTCACAGACATTTTTTGAAGGCCAAAATAACCTTTTTTTGTTGTTGTTTAATATATATATATATATAAATATATATATTATATTATTATATTATATATATTAATTATTATATATAAATATATATAATAATTAATATATATAATATATAATATAATATAATATAATATAATATATAATAATATATAATATATACAATAATATATTCTAATAATACATATAATAATATATAATATAATAATATAATGTATATAATATAATAATAATGTAATAATATATATAATATATAATATAATATGTATTAATAATATTAATATATATATATTATATATATATAAGGTCCTGAATAATATTGTGTCCGTATTCAGATACATTTTAATATTAATTCTTAAAATCTAAGACAAAGACTGAAAGCATTTTATGAGTAAAATAAAGGTTAGCGAGATTACATTGTTCTCAAACCACTGCAGAGAACAGGAACCCCTAGGATGCAACATCTGTTGCATTCCTTTATAACTGTGTATCAACACTACCAGCAATCATTTACTCTCAGAAAAGAACTGACATTATCTTTAGGTCAATATTCCCATGAACAGCAACTTCCTAGGTATTCTCTTCTCCTTTTACTTTCTTTTTTAAAGGTCATCAAGCAACAGCACAACATTGAATGTATCCACCTACAAGGGGCATATTGGACAGCGCAAGGTGCTTTGGTTCCCTCCTAATCTTAACTGAAAATCTGGCTTTGAAAGCTGCTTCATCGAAACACGGGAAGGCTGTTCTTGCAAATGTTGGCTCAAAATGCGTTGCTGCGAGCACTCTAAGGAAAAAAGAGAAAACCTTTAGTCCACATGCCTTCATATGCACAGTGTTCACCACCTTGTGTGAAAATCAAGTAATTTCACAGAATCACAGAATTTCTAGGTTGGAAGAGACCTCAAGATCATCGAGTCCAACCTCTACCTAATGCTAACAGTCCCCACTAAACCATATCCCTAAGCTCTACATCTAAACGTCTTTTAAAGACTTCCAGGGATGGTGACTCCACCACTTCCCTGGGCAGCCTGTTCCAATGCCTAAAAACCCTTTTAGTAAAGAAGTTCTTCCTAAGATCCAACCTAAAACTCCCCTGGCGCAACTTTAGCCCATTCCCCCTCGTCCTGTCACCAGGCACGTGGGAGAACAGGCCAACCCCCACCTCGCTACAGCCTCCCTTGAGGTACCTGTAGAGAGCGATAAGGTCGTCACTGAGGCTCCTTTTCTCCAGGCTGAACAAGCCCAGCTCCCTCAGCCGCTCCTCGTAGGACTTGTTCTCCAGGCCCCTCACCAGCTTCGTTGCCCTTCTCTAGGCCCGCTCGAGCACCTCGATATCCTTCTTGTAGCGAGGGGCCCAAAACTGAACACAATACTCGAGGTGCGGCCTCACCAGAGCCGAGTACAGGGGGACGATCACCTCCCTAGCCCTGCTGGCCACACTGTTCCTGATACAGGCCAGGATGCCGTTGGCCTTCTTGGCCACCTGAGCACACTGCTGGCTCATATTCAGCCGACTATCCACCATCACTCCCAGGTCCTTCTCTGCCTGGCAGCTCTCCAACCACTCGTCTCCCAGCCTGTAGCTCTGCAATAAGCGCCCCAGGTGCAGGACCCGGCACTTGGCCTTGTTGAACTTCATGCAGTAGTCCTCAGCCCATCGATGCAGCCTATCCAGATCCTCCTGCAGAGCCTTCCTACCCTCGAGCAGATCGACACACGCACCTAACTTGGTGTCATCTGCAAACTTACTGAGGGTGCACTCGATGCCCTCGTCCAGATCATCAAGATATTAAAGAGGACCGGCCCCAGCACCGCGCCCTGGGGGACGCCACTAGTGACTGGCCTCCAACTGGACTTGGCTCCATTCACCACGACTCTTTGGGCCCGGCTATCCAGCCAGTTTCTAACCCAACGAAGTGTGTGCCACTCCAAGCCAAGAGCAGCCAGTTTCTTGAGGAGAATGCTGTGGGAGACGGTGTCAAAAGCCTTGCTGAAGTCAAGGTAGACCACATCCACAGCCTTTCCCTCGTCCACCCAGCGCGTCACTTTGTCATAGAAGGAGATCAGGTTCGTCAAGCAGGACCTGCCTTTCATAAACCCATGCTGACTGGGCCTGATCGCCTGCTTGCCCTGCAAGTGCTGCGTGAGGACTCTCAAGCTAACCTGCTCCATGAGCTTCCCTGGCACTCAGGTCAAACTGACAGGCCTGTAGTTTCCCGGGTCTGCCCTCCGGCCCTTCTTGTAGATGGGCGTCACATTTGCTAGCCGCCAGTCATCTGGGACCTCCCCCGATCGCCAGGACTGCTGATAAATGATGGACAGTGGCTTGGCCAGCTCCTCTGCCAGTTCACTCAGTACCCTTGGGTGGATCCCATCCGGCCCCATCGACTTGTGCACATCCAAGTGCCGTAGCAGGTCACCAACCAGCTCTTCATGGATGGTGAGGGCCACATCCTGCTCCCCATCCCCTTCCACCAGCTCAGGGTACTGGGTATCCAGAGAACAACCGGTAGTGCCGCTAAAGACTGAGGCAAAGAAGGCATTGAGCACCTCCGCCTTTTCCTCATCTCTTGTAACTAAGTGCCGTGGTTCCGCTGGAGTGGGCAGCCGAGCTCCGCCACAGCCGCTCTCTCACTCCCCCTCCTCAAAGAGGAATGGGGAGAAAATATGTGAAAAGGGCTCAAGGGTTGAGACAAGGATGAGAAAATCACTCAGTAATTATTGTAACGGGCAAAACAGACTCGGCATAAGGAGATAGTAAGATTTATTGCCTATTAACTAACAAGCTAGAGAAGTGAGAAACAAAGGAAAGAAACCAAAAGCACCTTCCCCCCATCCACCCTCTTCCACCTCCTCCCCCCAAGCGGCGCAGGGGAACGGGGGAATGGGGGTTATGGTCAGTCTACAGCGCTTCTTCTCTGCCGCTCCTTCTCGGTCACTCTCGTCCCTTGTGCTGTGGGGTCCCACCCACGGGATGCAGTCCTTGATGAACTGATCCGGCGTGGGCTTCCCACAGGCAGCAGCTCTTCCAGAACTGCTCCAGATATGGGTCCGTACCACGGGGTCCATCCCTCAGGAGAAAACTGCTCCAACCTGGCTCCCCCACGGGCAGCAGCTCCTGCTGGGTCACCTGCTCCTGCGTGGGCTCCTCTCCACGGGCCACAGGTCCGGCCCGGAATCTGCTCCGGCAGGGGTCTTCCACAGGCGGCAGCCTCCGTCGGTGCAGGGCCACCTGCTCCACCGTGGTCTCCTCCACGGGCCGCAGCGTGGAACCCTGCTCCACCGTGGTACTTCATGGGCTGCAGGGGGACATCCTGCTTCACCATGCTCCTCAGCACAGGCCGCAGGGGACTTCTGCTCCGGCGCCTGGAGCACCTCTCCCCCTCCTTCTACACTGACCTTGGCACCTGCAAGGCTGTTTTATCACTCCCTTGGCTCTCCCAGCTGCTGTGAGGCGCAGCGTTTTTTTCCCTGTCTTAAATATGCTCTCACAGAGGCGCAAAACAACATCGCTTACTGGCTCAGCTCTGGAAAACAATGGGACCCTTCCCAAACATGGGGCAGCTTCTCGATCTTTCTCACAGAAACCACCCCTATGGCCCCCTGCTACCAAAACCTTGCCACGTAAACCCACTACACCAAGTTTCCCCTCGCATCCAGTAAAGGATGGAGATTCTCCTTAGTCCTCCTTTTTGTGTTGATGTATTTATAGAAACGTTTTTTGTTATCTTTAACGGCAGTAGCCAGATTGAGCTCCAGATGAGCTTTGGCCTTCCTAATTTTGTCCCTGCATGGCCTCGCTACATCCTTATAGTCCTCCCTAGTGGCCTGCCCACTATTCCAAAGATTATAAACCCTCTTTTTTCTCCTAAGATCAAGCCACAATTCTCTGTTGAGCCAGGCTGGTCTTCTTCCCTGCCAGCTCGTCTTTGGGCACGTGGGAACAGACCGTTCCTGCGCCATTAAGATTTCCCTCTTGAAGAGCGCCCAGCCTTCCTGGACCCCTCTGCCCTTCAGAACCGCCTCCCAAGGGTCTCCACCAACCAGTGTCCTGAGCAGCTCAAAGTCAGCCCTCCGAAAGTCCAATACAGCGGTTTTACTGGTCCCCTTCCTGGCCTCGCCAAGAATAGTGAACTCCACCATTT